>NC_084794.1:190425919-191073669 GCF_963169125.1 Humulus lupulus | reverse complement strand
TTTAACATTTGACCACCTAATTAATAATTAAGTTGAATTTAAATTTTTCTACTAATCACAAAATTTGCTTAATCCGAGCCTCAAAAGAGCCGATTTAGAGTAACTATGTGATCACAGATTTGTGCTTTCGAGATTATAAGTGCAGGATAGGTCTTTCTAGAATTTGAATCAAATCCTCATCTTTTCTCTTTCAATTGTGCTTGTATTTGGTGTTTCTGGGTTTAGATTATGAATTTTTTTTTCTTCATGTTTTCCTTTTTATCTTATTTTTCTATTTGTATTAAGAATATAGTTGTTAATGCCTTTCGGTTCTCTTATACGTACTTATCTCTTATACAACCATTTTGTGGCTATCTGAAATTGGGCAAAATTAATATACTCTGCTTGATGCAACCTCTACTCTTCCTCTCGCGTACCAATTGTCTTTCTGTTATTTTTTTCACTCTTATATTTCTTGTTTCAACTTTCAAATTGGTATGGTTTTGGTTTTCTTTTTAATTAATCTTCCTCTCTTTGCATGTAAATGTGTTTTTGGTGGATTGAGTTTGTTTCTTCTTATTAGTAATTATAGGTTCCGTTTCGTGAAATAGGTGTAATTGTGGGGAGGATTTTGATTAAGTTATATGTTAAAATTGATCGTATTTACAATGCGAAAAATTGTTTCATAAAATGTCCCTGGCTAAAAGATAAAAAGATAAAAAAAAAACCAACATTAGTTATTGCAAATAAACAAAGAATTTGATGTGCAATATAATAGTTTTAATATCTTTTTCCATCACAAGTTCCAATTACTATACATCCAATATAGGATTCAAATTAGTGATGTTTCTTTCTTAATTAATCAAGTAATTAAGTAGTACTAATGTCTTATCACTTAAGCTCCTTCCCACTTGAACCATAACATCATAATAAATAATAAGTCTGCATTAAAGTTTTAACGAAATTAGAGATTAAGAGGTGGATTATGATTAAAAGGGTCTCTTAAAAGATGCTTAATTAGATGTTTAATTTAGTCAAAACTATTTTATTTGAATGCAATTTGTGTAGCGTAATTATGCATTTTCACTTTGATTTGATTGTTAAAAGCCAAATGATGATGATGATGTGTGTGTCTACTTATCTATAAGTTTGAATTATAATATATTTATAATTAAATAACTTTTTTATAATGTGCAGGTCTATATTGAGATGCATTTCTTTGGCGTAATACTAGACAACATTGAAAGTTGAAGTTTTTAGAATAAAAAATATATCTCATTAACATTGTATACATTTCTTGTTTAATATTTGGTGATGATATAATTTTATTGTAGTATAAACTGTCATGTAGTATGATTTTGTAAGCCAAGTAGACTAAATACTGAAATGATATTTTTGAGTAATTAATAAAAAATTATTTTGTTGTATTTTCTTTTGAAAATTTAGAAATCTAACATATATAATACATTTTGGACACTCAAAGGGATATATTTTGATAAATCAAAATGAAAATTGTAGCTGCATTTTTTAAAAAAAAACAATTACTTTTAAGGACATGCAAAGCGAGTCCTAAAAAATTACTTAAAGCACTCAATCAGATTTTTTAGAACTCGCGTTGCGAGTCCTAAAAACATTCTTTTAGGACTCGCAATGCGAGTCCTAAAAAATTACTTAAAGCACTCAATCAGATTTTTTAGGACTCGCGTTGCGAGTCCTAAAAACATTCTTTTAGGACTCGCATTGCGATTCCTAAAAACTTAATTAAAGGCACTCAACCAGATTTTTTAGGACTCGCAATGCGAGTCCTAAAAACTTAATTAAAGGCACTCAACCAGATTTTTTAGGACTCGCGTTGTGAGTCCTAAAAAACCTTAGTTTTTAAGGCTCTCAAATAGAGGACTCGCGCCCTGCGAGTCCTAAAATCTTTTTTAGGACTCGCAATGCTAGTCCTAAAAATCCTTTTTTGTAGTAGTGAAGAATTATTCGTTACATCAATAATACTCTTGATTTAGGCATTTGGTACTCCAAAGAAACAAATTCTAGCCTTGTGTATTATAGTGATGCAGATTGGGCAGGAAACACTGATGATCGCCGAAGCTTACTTAGGAAACAATTTGGTCTCCTGGCATAGTAAAACACAAAACTCCATCTCCTTGTCAACAGCCGAAGCTGAGTACATTGCTGTTGGAAGCTGTTGTACTCAACTTTTGTGGATGAAACAAATCTTGGCAGACTATGGGTTTGATATTAAAACTTTAACCATTTTTTGTGATAATACAAGTGCTATTAATATCTCCAAAAATCCTGTTCAGCACTCTCGCACCAAACATATTGACATTCGTCATCATTTTATTAGGGAACTTGTTGAAAACAAAACATTGATTTTAGAATATGTTGAGACTAACAAACAAATTGCAGATATTTTTACTAAAGCTTTAGACACGGTCAGATTTGATTCCCTCAGGAAGTCCTTGGGGGTTTGTTTTATTTGAAATTGCCAATAAATTGATTATCTTGCCTTGCATATGTGTTTATGTAAATCTGTTGTCCTGTTTGGAAGAAATTTGATGAGCATATTTTTTGTATTTTAGAAAATGATCATTATAAGTCGTATACTTTGTTTGGAATAAAAAACCATATCTGAAAAATTATAGACCATCCAATTTATATTCGATCAAATCATTATGTTTGTATGAGCATTCCTTAATCCGGTTTCTTTTTCAGGCTCCATTTTGGAAAAGAGCTACCTATACTGATGTGTGAAAGTCGACACTGAGTAAGTTGGTACCAGGTAATTAGCAATTATATTGGAGGATACTCTACCAGTGTAAATGGCTACCATCAGTATAAGAGTTATAGCCTCCATTATGGTTACAATTTGAAAAAGGCTAAAATCGCCAAATATGGGCAATGACCCTAGCTTTAAAAGGCAAAAAAGAAATGCCAAATTGATTACACATGCACACACGCATGTCTGTTGACTAGACTGTGTAAGATGGTTGTAAGACTCACACATATAATGAATTGATTCGAATATGTTTTGTGATTGGTATATTTTTCGAATTGTGGTCTCTTAGTATTTGAATTATAACTCATTTCTCTAATTTGTGAAAAATATGGTTATCTTGTTTCTTTTGAACAGGACTTGGCATTTACATGGACACATATGGTATGGCAATTGACACTCTATTTTCGGCAATTTTGTAATAAAATAAACGAAAAGAAAATTATAAAATAAAATCTGTTTTGAACCGTGTACTTAAAAATAAAAAAGGGTTTGAAAAGTTAATTGATGCAATTTATTTGTTTTATCTCAATATATTCTAAAATATTCAAAAAGTTTTCAATTTTGAGGTGTGAAAGAATTTGTTTTAAAAAGGAGATATTTTGGCATTTATCACTTAAAATCCGGTAACCCATTTTTTGGTTACCCATTTTTGAACTTGCCTCATTTGTGCACCGAATACTCTATATATTCGGATTCACTTTGGTTGTTTCATACTCATTGTTTTCTTGTTTGTATCTCTCACGTATAACCAAAGTGTTTAGGGTTTTTTTCTTTGTGTGTTTCACTTGTTTCATTCTTAGCAGCCATGAAGACTCGAGGCCGTGGTTCATCTTCTAAATCTGTGAAGTCTCAGTAAGAGACAGTTCCTGAAGCAGTTCCCTCTGCCACTCCTTCAGTCCCAGCATCAATCCCTGCTGTCTCTCCTACACCAGGCCGTCGACCTAAAACCATAGCAAGAAAGAAGGTTCTTGATCTTTCAGGTCCTATGGGATCTACTATTCTTGGAGCTTCAAGTAAAGGAGTTACGTTCCCTAACTTGGATGCTAAGCCAATCCTAGTCTCGGCGGTTCCACTCGCCTCGTCCGAAGGTCAAATCAAAGCCAAACCAGCCTTGGCTATAAGTCATTCCCAATCAATCTCCACTGAAGTTATGTCTGATCCATCTGATCATGACTCTGAATCGTCATTATCTCTTGATGTGTTGACCCCCAAGGCAAAGGGTAAACGCAAGACCAAAGCTAATGGAACAAAGAAAGCCAAGAAGGCCAAAGTGGCTCCAACAAAAGGTATCAGCTCCATCTCTGATTCATCTCCTTTATCCAGATTTAAATTGAAGGCAAAAATCAACCCACCTCCTTGCACCTCATCGGAGGATGTTTCTTCTGAAACGGAAGACTCTCAGCCTGAGTTGGACCCTTCCTTGACCGAGCCAAATCCTGATGTTCCTCTTGATGATTTGGTGGAAGAGACTGAATTTGAAGAAGACCCATCAGAAGCCTCTCCTATTGCATCTGACCCAAAAGGCACCACACCATTGGCATTTCCCGAATTGTCTTCCAAACTCGCTAAACAAAAAGGTACTCCTGTTCGTACCTCAGGTTCTTTCAAAGCCCATTCTCTTACTTTCTGTTTTAATGATAATGAGAAGAACATGCAATTTTATGAGCATCGTCACTTTATTAGTGAGAAAATTTTCATTTTTGCTCCTCATTGTGTTTTTGGGGTCTTACTTACTTTAGAAGAAAGGGGCTGGTTGCGATCTATGTCTAGGTTTGTGCCTCGGGTTGTTAAGAATTTTATGCAAATTTGAATGATGAGTTATTGGACTAATCTTCTTTTATGTTTCATAAGGTGTATGTTAGGGGACATTGGTATATGTTTGGTCCGTCTGAAATTGCTAAAGCCCTCAATCTCGTTCCTGTTGAGATTGATGATTCTATTGAGTTTGCTAAGGATCAAGTGTTGTCCGAGTTGGTTGGTCAAGCTATGGTGTGGGAACCAAGCACCTCTCTACGAATCACAGATCTCACTCATTATTATGGTGCTCTTTTCAAATTCGCAATGTTTAATTGGATACCTACCACTCATTCCTTCACCATCACTCAAGACATGGCTTTTCTATTGTTCAAAATTGGGACTGGAGTCGCAATTGATCTTGCTGCTGTTATTTTTGATCAAATCATGTCCTTGAGTGGTACCAAACGCAAGGGTCAACACTTGATGTTTCCACAAGTCATTTACAAACTTTTGGACTCTCAGCGTCCTTTGAAGAAGTCCCATGAGACCTTGACTTCTCCTTTGGTTAGTCCTACCTACACTGTCAAAGATGACCATGCTTCGTCCACAGCTCGAAAGGTCAAAGGCATTAATCTGGCTGGTCCTGGTTCTGGCAATGTTGTGACTGGCACTCCTGCTGTCCCGACTGATCTCGCTTCTGTCCAGACAGGAATTACAAGTCTTTCTGACCAGTTCACTCTCATGGAGGATACTCAGCGCCAAATTCTTGCTTCGTTGGCCCTTATCAGTGCATCCCCCTCTCCTGCTCCTTGATGGTTACAGATCCTTTCGATCTTTTTTTATTTACTTTTCATAAATGTATAAGAACACTAGATGTGTCTTTCTTTTGGTTTAGTTTCCTTTGTTCTTTGGCATTTTCTTAGACAATGAGGGGGTGAGAGAGTTACTCTATTTTTTGGTACATTGATTATGTTGACTGACCTGCTGTTTCTTATTGGTTTTTGTTAACTGTTTTATCTTGTGCTTTGGTTATCTTTCGCAGGAGGAGTCATTTTGTGACTCTTGTGATTTTAAGCACTTACTTGTGTTTTGTAAGAATCTTTTAAAAAATAGATATTCTTTGTCTATAAAATTTCCAAAGGGGGAGATTGTAAATCCTATAATCGGCATTTTTATAGAAATATCTTTTTCTTAAAAGATAAATTGGTTGTTTTCCTTTATTGTAATTTTCAGAAATTCACTTTCCTTTTTGTGAATTTCGGATAATAATTAGCTTTCTTATTTAGCTTTATATTGTCTCAATTTGTTTATAAAGGGAAGTTTTATATTGCAAATATTCAATTCTTACCCAAAGTCATTTCTAGATTATTTGTTTACATATTCATGCAGCTCAATAATTGAAAATCAGGAAACTGAATCCTTAATGTCATTAATTGTTGTTTCCTTTTTGAGCTTGTTTTGGATCCGACACAGGTCTGAGCTGTCCCCACCAAAATCGTATCTGTCGGATTGGCATCTTCTAAAAAAGGCAACTCTTCATCAATCAAGAATATATTCAATTATTCTTGCCTTTATTAAAAGAATTCTTTCTCAGCCTTTATGAGCATGAAAAATGACTCTATAAATAGGGCTCTAAAGGCATTGAGAAAAGTAAACTCTTAGATGCATGATTTGTGAGCATAATTGTAATATTTGTGAGAGTTCCTCTTTGTATTCAAGATCATAAGTATTCACGTGATCTTGTAGAAATATGTGTGTTTAGTTTTTAGTGGTGAGTTATACCATGTTCATGAGTGAATACACATTGTAATTTGAACATGACGTTTGTAGTCTTCGGGAGAGGTTTTTTACAAGCCTTGCGTCGGGAGGATGCAAGCACTCGCTGGCCATTGAAGGGAGTTCAAGTGGTTGAGCGTTTCAATCAAGATCAGATTAGTGAAGAGTAGTACAACAAAGTTGTGGCAAATCTCAAGAGGAAGTCTTATTTTGTTTAAGTCAATATTTTGTACTTGTGATTCTTTATTAATTGGTTTTATTCTCTGGGTATGGCCCCAAGGAGTAGGCTATCTTAAATGGTTTCTGAACCTTGTAAAAATTTGTTTTATTTTTTGTTGTTTTGCACTGTCTTTTTATTGTGTTCAGTTTCTGTCGTGACAAGTTCGGATTCTGTCCCAACAGAACTGAAATCTGTGTAAACAGTTAATTACCATTTCACACTTAAATTAATTCAAATGGTTCAATTAATTTAGTAATTACTAAACACAGAACTTCAGAAGATGTGCTGTTTGTGACTACAATTGGTATGCGCTATCCCTATCTTTGTAAATTTGTTTGAATTGGGTGTTCTATTTTTTGTAATTTCTAATTCTTTTTCCATTCAAATTATTCTGAAGAAAATCATAAGCATTAATGTAATGGTAGGCTAAGATCTAAAATGCAGTTTGATTTGCTTCAACTGTCAAGTTCTGGCAGCATTTTACACGAGAGCAGGAACATAAACGGTGAGTCCATAAGGAACATACTCAAACAGGTTTTCAAACTGAAATGAGTTGTGAGTAAATACTAGTAGAAATATAGAAAAAAACTTGATACAATCTTCCTGCTGTACCTGGTACTACCTGAGCTCATTTGGATGTCATGATCATTTTGCATTTCTTCATGCGGTGCTTTCTTTGACTTAACCTTTACATTCTGACTTTAGAAATTGATTTTTCTTCTTGTCTTTCTTGTAGTCAGACATATATACGGCTGATATAGTCGTCACGACTAATTTTATATTGTTTGAGTTTAATTTATTCAGCCTTGTTTTCCAGATTTTTGAGCCATAAAATCGTATTAAAAGTTTTACTTTCTTTCCTTTATTGTTGGTTTTTGTTCTCTTCTAATTTGTTTCTTCTTCTTTTTGGGCGTCAGAGTTGAATCGACATCTTTAATTCTCTTCAATGAATGTTTGTTGCTTGAGGTTCAGGTAATGTTTTATGTTGTATACCACAGTCTTATTCATTTTTCAAATCTGATCTAACTTTTTGATGACAGGAAGTTGGTAGATATGCTTCATTCTATGAAATTTTAGAAGCATAGAGTCTTGCAAAAGTCCTCCCTGGAGTGAAAACCATTCAAGAAGGTATTATCTTATATTCGAAGGTGGTAGCTAACTGATTAAGCTGCTTTTATGATTATATATGGCTCTAAACAATTGTTAAAAGACATGTTTGATTGCTGAAAGTAAGATGTGGATATAGCTTTTCAGGCTTTCATCTTTGCCCTGTTTTTGGTACCTGGCATAGCATAGTCACAAACAGCTTGTGTTTTACACAGTTATACCACAATAAAAAATAATTTTGAATGAAATATGTGGATTTCATATTAATTTAAAATTGATAAATGAAATTCATATGGAGTTGGATCTCGTTTTCATTGTTTCTCAAATTATTAACTATCAAGTTTACCTTCATTTTAGAAACTTAAAATCAAACAAAGTTGTGTCAATGAAAAACTTCATTAAAAAAATATAATGTCATACCTAAAAAGACTAAATTAATATTCTGAAGAAAGTCAGAGATAACATCTAACTAACAAGTTGTCTATCCATCCTAAGAGCCTGTACAATCAATATATGAGCAGCCACATTAATTGGTTGAACGATGAACATGAATTAGGGACACTCTTGGAAATCTGGATGACATACTTGCTATATCCTCTAATAAGGATACAAGGTCATTGTAAAAGGTATGGCACTTAGTATACGCGGACACAAGTGCTAAACAATCGAACTCTAAACATACACTGAAAGTCTCATTGATAGAATCAAATCCAATCCTACCATCAACGCCACACATTTTGCTTGGACCAATGAGAAACATCCTACAAAATAAAACATAAAAAAAACCAACATTAGTATCATGAAATTAAAAGTAATAATAGAAGAACGAAGTAGAATATAGTAAATAAATATTATAGATATAGATATATGAATTATAGGAAAGTCAGAAGTAAAATTATAACTTAAGAACCGAAGGCTAAGCCTTTGGTTCTTTGAAAAAAGGTATAAGTAAAGCGTCCAGGCAAGTATACTAATAACACACATGAAATACCAGTAGAACAATGAAGAACACATTAAAAATATTTTGACAACAAGATGTTTCATAGATAAGAAGTTATTAAAATACAATTAGTAAAATATAATATAATAACTAGTAAGAATATAATATATTAAATTAAAAATAACTAACAATTTTTTACAAACCAATTATGTGTTATCTTGAAAACCCAGATATTCTTCAAAAAATAAAAAATCAAACAAGAAAAAACAAAAAACTAACCAAATGACGATTGCAATAAATTAAATTTTTATGACTTATTAATTAGTCCTGATTTGAACCTTTAATTTTGTAGTGGAACTTTTAGTTGTATTCTAAACTAGAACTGTAAATGTGGGCCGGCCTAGCCCGACTCACATTTTCGTGCCTCCGAATAATTCGGGCCGGACTCATATTCAATTCGTGTCAGGCCGGCCTGATCCATATTTGAAAAAGTAAGTCCAGCACGGCCAATGGGCCGGACTCATGTCGTGCCGGCCCACTTTTCTTATTGCAAAAAAAAGTGAGGATGGAGAATTGAACCATCCACCTCCTCTTTAAGGATCAATGGACTCAGCACCAATCCAAATACATTTCTTTATTTAAATTATAGTTCTAGATATTTTTATATATTTTTTAACAATACTTTACACAAAATTATATCTAAGATAATTATTAAAATTTGAATACCTACTAATAAATACTAAAAAATTTAACTCACAATTCTTAAAAAAAATTAATACAATTATAAAAATATAAACATTGAGAAAATAATAGACTTTTATTATCATTTTAATTTATAAATAATTAACAAAGAAAAATTTATTATGATTATTAATGTCAAAATATCAAGCTTTTTATTGTGTCGTGCTTTCGGGCTAGTTTGTTCGTGCTTTCGTGTCATGCCTTCGGGCTTGTCGTGCGTGCCGTGCTCAGGCTCATGTCGTGTTGTGCCTGGCCCAAGCCCATTTTTTTTGTGTCGTATCGTGTTCGTGCTGGTTTCGTGTCGTGCTAGAAAGTCTGGCCCGTATTTACAGCTCTATTCTAAATATTGTAGAATTTTCTCTTTCTTCTTTTAAAGAAATGATTAAATGATGGTTTAACGATAATAAGTAAACCCCACATAAAAAAAACTATAATAAGTAAAGATCCCTCAAATAGAATAATAAGTAAAGAAAATAGAGCAAACACGGTAATTCTTCACTTGCGAAGAAAGAGGCAATACGATGGACGCAAATAGTGGTGGCTTCGTAAGAAATAAAATGAACAATGAAAAGCTAATTTTGGAGAAATTGACCCCAAAATAGTAAAAGAGTATGAGAATTTTACTCACAATAGGTTAAAGAAGAAATCAGAGACAAGTCTTAAACTTAATAATGTACCCTATATAAGGTGAGTCAGATGGAAACAACATTTCATCCATATATCATCACTTGAATAATTTGTTTCAAAGAAATACGGAGGTTGTAGAAGTACACAAGTCATGGATCTCAACATAAACATTGTTCTAATAGCTTTTTTCGGAATGCTGGCATCCCATGCCACGGCCGAAGTCTTCGATGTGACAAAAAATGGTGCAGCACCCGGTAGTCCCGATAATGCTGAGGTAATAATGATAAACAACTTTTACAAATTTGATTATTACATGCATGAGGTAATATAAGAGATTATTTTATATCTATAGGCTTTGTTAAAAACTTGGAAAGCCGCTTGTGCATCACCAACCGCAAGTAAAGTGGTGGTACCGAAAGGGGTATTCAAAGTATCGGCAGCACCGCTAGTGGGACCTTGCAAGGCTCCAATTGAGTTCAATTTGGAAGGCACATTGCAAGCCCCACAAGTAGGAGGACCTGGTTACAAATCCGGTGACACTTGGGTGAATTTTGACAACGTTGATTTCCTCACCGTTTCTGGTAAAGGAATATTCGACGGTCAAGGCCAATCGACTTGGGGTAAAAAGTGTGACGCTCAAGAGTATTGCGGCAACGTTCCCATGGTAAGTAAGAGATATAACATGTTCATTTTCAAAACTAATAATAATAATAATTAACTATTTTCATTATTATTATTATTATAAATATAAAAACTTCAGAATTTGAGGTTCAACTTCGTGAAAAACTCAATAGTCCAAGATGTGACAACGAAAGATAGCAAGCAGTTCCACGTCAATGTTCTGGGCTGCAACAACCTTACCTTCCAAAACTTCCATGTGATTGCACCCAAGGAAAGCCTCAACACCGACGGAATCCATGTTGGCAGGTCGAGCGGCATTAAGATCATTGACACCATAATCGAAACTGGCGACGATTGCATCTCCATTGGGGACGGCACCAAGAACATTACAATTACAAAGGTTACGTGCGGACCAGGCCACGGCATCAGCGTCGGCAGCCTGGGAAAGTATCCAAATGAAGAGCCCGTAGTAGGGGTCTTCGTGACCAACTGCACGATGAAGAACACCATGAACGGTGTCCGTATCAAGACCTGGCCCGACTCTAAACCCGGATCAGCCACAGATATGCACTTCGAGGACATAATCATGGAGAACGTGGGCAACCCCGTGTTGATTGATCAAGAATACTGCCCCGCTGCCAATTGCAAGAACCCGGGCCCATCAAAAGTTAAGATCAGTAACGTATCCTTCAAGAAAATTAGGGGAACCTCGTCTACACCCCTTGGCTGGAAGCTGCTGTGCAGCCTCAAATTACCATGCGAGAACGTCGTCGTTTCGGACATTGATTTGAAGTACACCGGAAGTGAAGGCCCAATCCAATCTGAGTGTAAGAATGTTAACCCTACCGCGGAAGGGACTCTAAACCCGAAGCCCTGCAGTACTCCCCTCTCGAGTTAATTAATTAGATATTGCTCTATTTGTGTCTAAGAGTATGCATGAGTAGGAGGATAATGAGTTTATTATTATACATAATTAATTTATTGTTGTCATATTGATTATACAAATAAAATTAATAATGAGAGAGACAGAGGGGGCAAAGAATAAAGAGAGAGAGCCTATTCAAGGCTGATGTATTTTTGTTATTTTCTAGAGTTATTTTTGTTTTATATATTTATTTTATGTTTTGGTCTTTTGAAGTTAATTTTTGGGGCATGGTGCAAAATGACTTTTAATGTTGTTTGAAAGTAAGGTAAATGTCCATGTTTTTAATTTTGTAGTAAAATAGCCTAATCATCTATTTAATATCACATATTACCAAATATACCATTTAACAAATTACTATTTTATTCTAAATATTTTAATATTATGGTATATGTATATTAGTTTTGTTTAATTAGTTTTTATTTTAAAGTTATTTTGATTTTTTTTTGTTTTTTATGAGTTGTTGAATAATATATCATACCACAAAATATATATATTGAGTTGAAAAATAATATACCATCAAAACTTACAAAATTATTACTAAAAAATGTATATAATATGCTAACAAAGTTATATACTATCATTAAAATGTATATACTATGATACAAAATTATATACTACTACTATGTATAATAAAATAGAAATTAAATATCACAAAAAAAAGTATATATCATACCACAAAAAACATATACATTAATTGGAAAATAATATACCAACAACCTATAAAAAACTTAAAAAATCAATATAACTTTAAAAACAAAACTAATTAAACAAAACTAATATACATATACCACTATATTAAAGTCATACAGTCCTAAATAAATAAATAAATTATAAAAAAAAGGCAATTTAGGTAATCAACAATGTAAAATGGTCATTTATCTATAATTTTAAAAATGAAGACATTAGCTTCTTGATGGTTTTATTTTGGGTCATTTCCTATAATTTCTCATACAGGGGTCCTAAATAAATAAATAAATTATAAAAAATGGCAATTTAGGTAATCAACAATGTAAAAAGGTCATTTATCTACAATTTTAAAAATGAGGACATTAGCTTCTTGATGGTTTTATTTTGGGTCATTTCCTATCATTTCTCTTAATTTTTTATGTGTTTCTTGTGTTTTACACTGTTATACCACAATAATAAAGAATCTTGAATGAAATATGTGGATATCATATTAATTTAAAATTGATAAATGAGATTCATATGGAGTTGGATCTCATTTTCATTGTTTTTCAAATTATAAACTATCAAGTTTACCTTCATTTTAAAAACTTCAAATCAAACATAGTTGTGTCAATGAAAAGCTTCATTGAAAAAAATATAATGTCATACAACCTAAAAAGACTAAATTAATATCTCGAAGAAAGTTATCGATAACGTCTAATTAACAAGTTGTCTATCCATCCTAAGACCTTGCACAACCAATCCATGAACAGCCACATTAATTGGCACTCCTGTAAATCTAGATAACATACTTGCTATATCCTCTAATAAAGACAGAATGTCATTGTAAAAGGTATGTCACATAGTGTAAGCAGACACAAGTGTTAAACAATCAAATTCTACAACATGCATTGAAAGTTTTGTTGACGCCGTTTTTCGTCAACAGATAAAAGAAGAGAGCACGTAAACAATTAAAGACAATGGCTAAAAACAAACAAACGAATCAGACACACGATTTTTACGTGGTTCAGCAGTTAAATCTGCCTAGTCCACGAGTCTCTGTTATTAATCTCAAGATTATCTCTGAACAATTCTTTAGCATGAATTCTCCAGAGTTTTCTCTCAAGAATCAGAAATTCGGTCCTTTACAATGGTGCATGACTTCTCTATTTATAGAGAAGGATGCAGAATACTATCCCACATATTTTGGGTAGTTACTCTTTTGTGAATAAAAATAAATGGCCTTAAATGCCAATAATCAGATATAAAAGGAAACGTTCCCCAAAGATCAGGAAACGCATAACTGACTAAATAATATCCCACGATTCTTGGGGATTTACATCAATAAATGAGGATTACATCCCATATTTACAATACTTGTAGATATTCAAGGTGATCATAGCGTATCTCCAAGGCTTCAGCGTCCCAGGTTTCACGTCATTGTGCGAGCCACTGACATTTCCCGAGCTGACATTGCTTTCGAGATAGCATATCGAGCTCGAGATCCCTGCTCCGAAGTTGTTCCTAAAGATGAGGGGCTCACAGAGCTATCCTTCGAGATCGAGATCATTTCGAGGTCACCATATTCGAGGTCTGTATCATACTTTGCAGGCTCTGATTTACAATCGTAGAGCATACCCTAACCCTCACGAGACCATTTAATGTGAACTCAGCTTTCGAGGTCATAATTGCTATGGCTCGAAATCTGGGTATAACATTTTGCCCCCTCAAAAGTATTTGTTCGAATCCTAAGAGAAGGAAACTTTTGAACTACTCTTTTCGGGAACCATACCGTCACACTCTTAAAAACGGACACGTGCCAGATGGGTATTGCTCACTTTAGGTACTTGAGTACCTTGGGAACATGCCCACGATCGTTCGTCTGACAGCTTTTCGGTGCCATCTTATCATCGACTCCCCTCCATTCGATCTGTTGAGGATTTTAATCAACGCTCCTGATTAATTCAGTTTTCCCACCTATTTATACAAGACCCCCTCTTCGTCTTCTTCACATTTGCTCATCACAGACCAGAAAAAAGAAAAACACTCCCTAAACCTCTTACCACAGTTTATGCTCATTGCATGTTTTCCAGGCCGAAGAAACAAAAGAATCCTGGTTTGTACGAGTCAGTGAGTTCTTTCCTGCAACCTCTTCTCCACTCGACGATTTCGCTGCACTCCCCATCACTGTGTAAGTACGCCATTTTTGTTGTTCCTTTTATACTGTGCTTGCTGTGTATGTTAGTTTACGTTCTTAGCATGATGCGATAGGAGGGTTTGAACCGATAGGTTTTTAGGTTTTCTGGATTTTCACTCTGGAAGTTCGTCTCTGGTTTATATCCAGATTCGACGTTTGAATGTGGTTTCAACTTTCTGGGTTTTGATTCAACTTTCTGGGTTTTGAAAATTTTAGGCTATGTTTCTTGTACACCAAGTTTTCGGGTAAAAACCCTTATTCTTGACAATTACACGAAACCCGAAAAAGCCCTTTCCTGGCTAACCGCCACCTTTCTTTCCCTTGAACTTTGGGATTTTCAAAAAATCATCCACGTTCTTTTTCTTCCCTGTGGAACACGCGCTCTGACCCCTTAGTGAGGGTCTAAATTCTTAGTTTCTTGTCCTTAAATCTCCGAGCTCATTCTGTCGAGCTCGTGATCCTTGCATGCATGGCCCTCACCATTTTTTCTTTCTCGTTAGATGTCACAGAATCCGGAAAGACGGTGGGGGTCACTACGAGCAATTCCTTACGAGCCCAAATCTCCGAGCCCGGAATCGATCTTTGCCCGGAACCAGCGTCGGATTAAAGAATACGAGATTGCACGGGAGCAAGAAGACATTCGAGCCCACTATCGTCGCCAGATAGACGAGGTCATCGAAAAGAAGAGAAGGGTTCTCCGAGAAGCCATCTATCCGGAGCCGAACCCCGGACCTAGGCCAGTTCCCCTCGACCCCGCGTTAAAAGTCACGGTAGCATACCACCCGGGGGAACTCCAGTTTTCCCTAATGGCGGAGCCTTCGTCTTCGCAACCTAGGAGGGAGATGTTTGAAGCCGAATTCTACCAGAACTCGGTTACCACCTCCGACCAGATAACTGACATCCTGGCCATTCATGGCCTTAGCTCGCTAGACACACTGAAGTGTCGAGCTCCGACAAGGCATGAACGGAGCTGCTTCGCTCCTGGGGGCTGCGATTCCAGTGTGAAATACGCGGCCTGGAGCCAGGAACACCTAAAGGCAGGAGCTTTGCTGCCCCTGGAGTCCTTTTTCGGGGACTTTATCGATTTCGTTGGGTTGGCTCCATTCCAACTCAACACCAATTCATACAGGGTGCTGTCTGCCCTGAGGTCCTTGTTTCACGAGCAGGGGTGGACAGGACCTTCACCCCAAGAGATTTTATATCTCTTTTTCTTGAAGAGTAATCCCTCCCGAGCTCGGGGAGGAGATGGTTTCTACTATCTTTCGAGCTACCCCAAAGAGACAAAAATCTTTGAAGATCTTCCAAACCATCCTCCTGACTTCAAGAGGGCTTTTTTCTGGACAGACGGTCTGTTCCCGTCTCGACATCGTTCGTTTAGGCGAATTCGTAAGTATTCCCGTTATTTTCTATTTTTGAGCTCAAATTTTTAGCCCTTGAATCCATGTTTAGTTGAAGTGTATCTCGCCTTTCAGCTAACTTTCAGCGTCCCACCCCTGACGAGACAATGAAGGAGCACAGAGAGAGCCTGCTCCAACTCCCTTATGGCAGGAGGTCTCTCTCATTTCTGCTACATGAGGACAAGCTTCAAGCTTGTGGCTTGTTGGGACAGGGCCAGTCAACCTCTGACTGGTCCAGTAACAAATATGAACGCTGGGAGGAAGTGCCTCTGCCCACAGGCATCCTTCCTCCGAGGAGGGAAAGGAAAGCATCTCTCCCAATTCGCTCGAGAAGTCCGCGGTCAGGGAACGAGGCAAATGACGAAGCCTCGGGTTCGGACTCCGATGGAGGTAAAACCCTTCCTACTTCGCGAATGTGGTCTCCCACTTTATTAAAACACAGGCCCAATAGACTAGTCTCGCGCCCACAGGATAGATACCACTTCTACATATGGAGTTGGGTAGATGACTGTGTCCATAGGTTTGATAGTGGGCTCGGGAAATACGACACTATGTATACCACGGACGAGATGTGGAATGGGATAGCTGTGCAGTATGGGACCAATGATTATAGGGACCTTTCGAGGTTATCACCAACTTATAGGGAAGGCCCTCCCCCCGCCTCTTCTGAAGACGGGGGAATTTCATGGTCCCCAAGATCAAGCTCGGGGGAAAGTTCCAATTAGGTTTTTTCTTTCACCACTCTATATAGTGTTGAAGTAACTTGTATTTCTTTTACTGACTCACTGTGATGACTTGTGCAGGCAACATGGACTCCGACCTCGACGCCCTCATCGACAATGCGGGTGCCAAGAGGAGCAAGCGCCCCAGGGCAAGGGGACTGACAACCAGTCAGCCTGGGAAAAGCTCCAAGAGATCTAGGAAAACGCCTCCTCCTCCCCCGCCGGCTTCGAGCTCTGCTGCTGCGTCGACTGGCCAGACTAACGTCCCCACGACGATACCACCCTCGCAGGCCGTCGTCTCTGTGGTGGCGCCGGCCTCGCAGACTGGTATCGCTGCCGTGGTCGAATCCCAACCTCCTGTGGCGGGTCAAATGCCTTCTACCCAGCTCGTCAAAAGACCTTCTGCTTCCCGAGCTCAGAAGCTAACCATTTCCACCCATATGGATTCGTATGTGGTGGATAATGCCGTCGGTCCTCACGGGTCTACGCTGATCTCGGATGTAATGTCCCGGATTGGCCAGAGCTACGGAAATTTTGAGGCTCCTCAGTGGCAGTGTCTAACTAGCACTCGGGACCGCACTGTCCTGTACGAGAAGAGTATCGAGCACATTGCCGCGGTAAGTATCCTATATTCCCTTTGCTTACATTCATACTGTCTCGAGGCTAATGATGGTTTCTTCCTTTTTTCAGGCTCTTGCTTTCACTGCCCAGCTCAATTACGAGCTGAATAACGAGGTCCATTCGAGCAGGACCCTTGCCCAAGAGGAGAGGGACCTCCACCTTAGAGCGAATGATGACCTGAAGGCGGCGAACATTAAGCTCGAGGCAGTGGTTAAGGAGCGTGAGGAAATGGCCAAGGAGCTTGGGAAGCTGAAAAATGAACTCGAGGAGCAAAAGAGAGATAACATCCAGCTTCGGGAGACTAATAAGAAGCTCGAGGAAGACAAGGCCGTCACCCTCGACCTCATGGAGGATATCAAAACCCGCCTTACTGCCGAGTTCAAAGAAAAGAAGGAAACGGCGGTCGATTCAGCCATGTACCGGATGTGGGCCTATAACGAAGAACTGGACACCAGTTTTTTGGGTCCCCTCGAGGCGTCCTTCCTCGAACGATGGAATGCTCGGCTCGAGAAGGAAGAGGCTGAGCAGCTCGAGAAGGATAAAGCTGCTCCGAGTACCGTTTCGGAGGGAGCTCAGGAGGATAGTCATGCTATTCGTCCTGAGGGGTCCGGTGCCACTGATGCTGAGAAGGCCAAGGAGACTCCTCTTCTTTGAATCTGACCTCGGGGAGATCAGTTTTCGGGGCTGCGTCCCATTATTTCTGTAATTATTTTAACTTATGCCCACAGGGCTGACACAATTCCCTTTATTATTCTTTTATATGCTTACATTTCTTGGCTCGAAATATTTTGCATATTTTTATAATTGATGGACCGGTTATGTTTATTTATGCATACAAACATGGTTTGGATTTAGGCTCGAATTTCGATGCATTCATGCATAGTTTATTCGAATTATCCGTTTCCAACCTCGTTATTTATCAAGGTCGGACATTACTTTAACCACGAACTGAAAAATACTTATATGGCATGTAATATGAATGATTTGGTTAATCTTTTAGTCACTTTTCCTCATCCTTAGTATCTTAGCTCCGAGGTTATGAGTTCGAAACTATTTTAAGATGTTCCAGCCTCGATCTCGACATATTTTGTGATGGGTTTAGGCTCCCATTTATCATTGATCGATAATTTGGCTGGTTTGTTCCAAACCTGTTATGCTTGCACATCTGGTTAACTCCAAACGTTTTTGGTTTTTGGTAGTTCGGTAATGTCCGAACTATCTATGCCCGTGTACTTGGTTATTTCCAAATACTTAATGTTTTTGATAACTCGGTTAAGTCCGAACTATCTAAGCTCGCTCGGTTAAGTCCGAACTATCTAAGCTCGCGTATTTGGTTATATCCAAATACTTTTTTGTTTTTTATTTTATTTTTAAGCTGGAGGTATGTATACCAATGATGCCCCCTTAATATCATATGAGCGTGACCATAGGTTATTAAATTAAGAGAGATTGCAAAAATAAAAATAAATTACATGTGAAACAAAGTAGACCCTTTATTTGAAATTCAAAAACAAACTAAGTACAGAAAATCATGGTTACGGGCGACACTTCCTATACTATTGATAATATGGTCTAAGGTGTTCGCCATTCCATGCTCGTGGTATGAGGCTCCCATCTAATCTCGCAAGTTTGTATACGCCAGGGCGGATGACTGATTCTATCTGGTATGGTCCTTCCCAGTTTGGCCCGAGTACTCCTGCTGCTGAATCTCGGGTTGCTAAGAATACGCGTCTCAATACCAGATCTCCTACTCTGAACTTTCGACTTCGAACCCTTTTATTGAAATATCTTGTTGTTCGTTGCTGGTAAGCAGCATTTCTCAGCTGAGCCTCCTCCCTTTTTTCTTCGATCAAGTCTAGGGTTTCTTCGAGCTGAGTATGATTGGAACTTTGGTTGTAAATCTGAGTTCGAATCGTTGGGATTTCGACCTCAATGGGCAACATTGCCTCGCAGCCGTATGCTAGAGAAAATGGGGTATGTCCAGTTGATGTCCGAGCTGTAGTTATATATCCCCAAAGGACTTGGGGTAATTCCTCAGGCCATCGTCCCTTCGCTTCTTCCAACTTTTTCTTCAAGGAACTCTTGAGAGTTTTATTAACGGCTTCGACCTGACCGTTCGCCTGAGGGTGAGCCACTGACGAAAAGCTCTTGATTATACCGTTCTTGTTACAAAAGTTGGTAAATAAGTCGCAGTCAAACTGGGTTCCGTTGTCAGACACAATCTTTCTTGGCACTCCATATCGGCATACGATGTTCTTTACCACGAAATCTAGGA
Organism: Humulus lupulus; assembly: GCF_963169125.1. Taxonomy (NCBI): domain Eukaryota; kingdom Viridiplantae; phylum Streptophyta; class Magnoliopsida; order Rosales; family Cannabaceae; genus Humulus; species Humulus lupulus. The sequence goes on along the minus strand of NC_084794.1, from coordinate 191,054,330 downwards.
TCTTCTTTGAAGTTATGGTCGCTAGTGGTTCAGCCTCTGTCCATTTTGTGAAGTAATCAACCGCGACCACAGCATACTTTACTCCTCCTTTGCCAGTTGGGAGTGAGCCTATGAGGTCGATGCCCCATACCGCAAAAGGCCATGGGGACGTCAACATGGTTAGTTCGGAAGGTGGAGCTCGGGGTATCGTGGCGAATCTCTGGCACTTGTCGCACTTTTTCACGAACTCGAAAGAATCCGTTTTAATGGTTGGCCAGAAATATCCTTGGCGTATAATCTTCTTGGATAGGCTGTGCCCCCCGGTATGATCTCCACAGAACCCTTCATGAATTTCTTCAATAATCTTCTTTGCCTCGGGGGGAGTCACGCATCTGAGCAATGGCATGGAATACCCTCTTCTGTATAGTCTTCCATCCAGGATGGTGTAACGAGGAAGTTGATACATTAGTTTCCGAGCCTGACTTCGATCTTTTGGAAGAATTCCATTTTCGAGGTATTCAACGATCGGGCTCATCCAGGTCGGTTCTGTCTCGATCAGGCACACATCTTCCTTGTCTGGTTCAGTAATGCTGGGTGCTGACAAGTGCTCTACGGGTACAACATTCAGCTCCTCATTTTCGGCGGAGGTGGCGAGGCGAGCTAAGGCATCTGCGTTTGAGTTTTGTTCTCGGGGAACCTGTTCGATTGCATAAAACTCAAAAAACTCCAATGCGCACTTTGCCTTCTCCAGATAAGCTGCCATTTTTGTGCCACGAGCCTGGTAATCTCCCAAGATTTGATTAACTACGAGCTGAGAGTCGCTGTAGCAATGTATAGCTCTGGCCTTGAGTTCCTTTGCTATTCGTAGTCCCGCCAGTAAAGCCTCGTACTCAGCTTCATTATTAGATTCTTTAAAGCCGAACCTTAATGCAGAGTGAAATGTGCTCCCTGCAGGAGTGATCAAAATAACTCCTGCCCCCGCTCCGTTTTCATTTGACGACCCGTCGACGTAAAGTTTCCACAGCTCGTGGGCCGTGGTTATTACCTCGTCATCAGCGATGCCGGTGCACTCCACTATGAAATCCGCCAACGCTTGTGCCTTGATGGTCGTCCTCGGATGGTAGGTGATCTCGAATTGTCTGAGTTCAACAGCCCACTTTAGGAGTCGACCAGACGCCTCTGGTTTAGACAAGACTTGTCTTAGTGGTTGATCTGTTAATACATGGATAGGATGTGCCTGAAAGTAAGGGCGGAGCTTTCGAGATGAATGGATCAGACTGAGGGCGAGCTTCTCCATCAGTGGATACCTTGACTCTGCCCCCAGTAATCTTTTACTGATATAGTAGACGGGTTTCTGTATTCTCTCTTCCTCTCGGACGAGCACCGCGCTTATCGCGTGTTCGGTAGTTGAGAGGTACAGGAACAGTACTTCTCCCGTCTCAGGCTTTGATAGGATGGGCGGTTCGGCTAGGTGCTTCTTGAGCTCCCGAAAGGCTAGCTCGCACTCATCTGTCCATTCGAACTTCTTACTTCCTTTCAATAAGTTGAAGAATGGGAGACCGCGGTCTGTTGACTTCGAGATGAACCTGCTCAGAGCTGCCATCCTGCCAGTCAGGCTTTGAAAATCTTTATGCTTCTGAGGCGAAGGCATATCGATGAGGGCCTTTATCTTGTCGGGATTAGCCTCGATTCCATGAGAATTGACAATGAAACCTAGAATTTTTCCTGAAGACACCCCAAAAGTGCACTTCTGAGGATTCAACTTCATGTTGTACTTTCTGAGCATGCCAAAGCACTCTTCGAGGTCATCAACATGGTTCTTGTTAAGTTGAGACTTTACAAGCATGTCGTCAACATAAACTTCCATGTTGTTCCCTATTTGCTCTGAGAACATCATGTTTACGAGCCGCTGGTACGTGGCTCCGGCATTCTTGAGTCCGAATGGCATGACATTGTAGCAGTAGAGCCCTTTATCTGTAATGAAGCTCGTATGCTCTTGGTCGGGGGCATGCATGGGAATCTGGTTATATCCAGAATAGGCATCCATGAACGACATCAGACCATGCCCCGCCGTGGCATCCACGAGCTGATCAATTCTTGGCAGGGGAAAACAGTCTTTCGGGCAGGCCTTGTTGAGGTCTGAGTAGTCAATGCACGTCCTCTATGTCCCATTGGGTTTCGGGACCAACACTGGATTGGCCACCCAATCAGGGTAAAAAGCGTCCCTTATAAAATTATTTGCTTTCAGCCTGTCCACCTCCTCCTTTAGTGCTTTCTTTCTGTCTTCATCCAGCTGCCTTCGCTTTTGCTGCTTTGGGGGAAAACTTTTGTCTATATTCAATGCGTGGCTCGCTACATTAGGGCTTATTCCCACCATGTCAGAGTGGGACCACGCGAAGACATCCTGGTTTTTCTTCAGAAAGCAAATTAATTGCTATTTTGATTCATCTTGGAGGTGTTTCCCGACCTTCACCTTTTTTGAGGGATCAGATTCATCGAGCTGAACCTCTTCGAGCTCCTCCAAAGGTTGGAGGTCAACCTTATCTTCAATCCTTGGATCGATCTCCTCATCAATTTCTAAAACTGTCCCATCTTTATTATGTATGACAACAAGTGCTTGCGCGCTTGTTTGTTTCTTTCCCCTTAAGGAAATGCTGTAGCACTCCCTTCCTTCCAATTGATCTCCTTTCAATGTTCCGACCCTGCTTGGAGTTGGGAACTTAAGGGCTAGATGCCTTACAGATGAAACTGCCCCCAGCCCGACCAGGGCGGGTCTCCCGAGCAATACATTGTAGGCAGATGGTAACTCTACTACCACGAACTCCATCATCTTGGTCACCGAGACTGGATAGTCTCCCAAGGTCACAGGGAGTTCAATGGACCCCATACAGGCGGTTCCTTCTCCAGAAAAGCCATACAAAGTGGTTGCACAAGCCCTTAGGTCGCGAAGGGAGAGTCCCATTTTTTCTAGGGTTGCTTTATAAAGAATGTTAACTGAGCTCCCATTGTCTATGAGAACTCGGCGCACTCTTTTGTTGGCAAGATGTAGGGTGATGACGAGTGGATCATGATGAGGGAACTGGACGTGGGAGGCATCCTCCTCGGTGAAGGTTATAGGCTGAGTCTCAACCCTTTGGCTTTTTGGTGCCCGTCCCCTGTCTTCAGCTCATTCACGTATCGTTTTTGAGCATTTCTGCCCCCTCCTGCGAGATGAGGACCTCCCGAGATGGTTATTACGTCCTCTCCATCTATCGGCGGAGGCCTGTCCTCATCCCTAGATCGGGAGTTATTATTCTGTGCTGCCGGAAGCGCAGCTACTCTCTGGCTAGCAGTAGCCTGTCCAGTATTCTGGTTTTTGACGTACTGCCGGAAATAACCTCTCGAGATTAACCCTTCGATCTCGTCCTTCAGCTGTCGGCACTCATCAGTTGTATGGCCGGTGTCCCTATATAATCGACAATACTTGCTGGAGTCCCTCTTGGACTTTTGATTCCTCATAGGGTCCGGACGCCTGAAGGGGACCTGGTTTTCATTAGCCAGGTATATGTTTTCCCGAGACTCGTTGAGCTCGGTATGCACTTTATATACGGAGAAATACATTTCTCCTTTTTTCTTCTTTCCTCCATCAGCCTCGGGATTATTTCCCTCGCTCTTTTTCCTCTTGGAAGGATTCTCCGAGGTAGGCTGTGTAACTACTGGGTCAACTGAGGTTGAGGCGGAGTTAATGTTTATCGTTGTAGTTTCGGTCTGCGAGGTCGCCTTGAGTGTTGACCTCGCTTCCTCTACATTGACAAATTTCTGCGCCCGTCTGTTAAACTCGGTTATCGACCTCACCGGTTTCCCTTGCATGTCATCCCAAAGGGCACTCCCGGGCAAAACACCAGCTCGAATGGCCATCAAATGCCCACTGTCATCCACGTCTCGAGCTCGGGCGACCTCTAGATTAAATCTTGTCAGGTAGCTCTTTAGTGTTTTGCCCGGTTGTTGTCGGACGTTAGTCAAAGTGGATGCTTCGGGTCTGACTCCCATCATAGCTCGGAACTGCTTCTTGAAGTCTCTAGACAATTGATCCCACGAAGTTATAGAATGTCTCTTGTACTTCTCGAACCAACTCTTGGCAGGCCCGGCCAATGATGTCGGAAACAACATACATCTGAGCTCGTAACCCACGTTACTAGCTCTCATGATAGTGTTGAATGTACTCAGATGGCTGCATGGGTCGGTTTTTCCTTCAAATGCTGGGACGTGAGGAATCCGGAACCCTTGGGGGAACTGAGTGTTAGAAATATTGGGAGCAAATGGCTCGAGCTCCTCATCAGAGTCCTCATATCGACCGTTCCCTCGTTCATTCTTCAAAAGCCTAAAGGCTTTTTCGAGCTGATCGATCCTTTCTTGTACTGGGTCCTTAAGCGGTGTTTGGAATTGATAGTCATTAATCGCGATCTCAGGCTCGCGTCTTCGTGAGGGATCTCTACGCCCATTCAGATGATTCCTAAGATCCGGGTTTGTCTGATCTCCCTTTCCCCTGCTCTGATTCAGGTGATTGCGCAGGTCGGGATGGCTCTTGTGATTCCCAGTATTTTTACAACCCCGGTCGTGCTTACTGACAGACCTAGTTTCTCCGGACTCATCACTAGTGAAACTCATCGATCGGTCATTTCGTGGTGGATCCTTTCTACGTCGCCTCGTCTCTGCAGTGCGAGATCGGGACGTCTGAGTTCTCTCGGATGGCGCGCCTTTCCGCCCCTGGAACGTCTCCCTGTTTTCTTGTCTTTCCCCTGTTCGCCCTTGATCCTGATCTCGATCAGGTTGAGCGTTCCTGCGGGGAGGTGAAGGATATCTTATGGGAGACGGAGGAAACCGTATAGGTGACGGTGGTTGCCGTCCTTGCCTTGGCCTGGAGGGTCCAGAATTTGCCCGAGATGGGCCAGTTGCGTTTGGTGCACTACCAGGAACCTGAGTCCGAGCCTCGGCAGGAGCTCGGTTGTTCTCAGTTCCTGGAGGCACTTCCACGGGTGGATTAGGCGGGACCCGAGCTCGGGTACTCCTCTGAGGCCTAGAAGGAGCAGATGGCTCTGTTGGTGCTGGAGGTTGCGCTGGCCTCCTTGTGGTAGCATTTTTTCGCGGACGCCCACGGGGCCTCCGGGGAGGAACGTGCACGTCCCTTGGAGGAGGGACTTGGTCTTCGCGCGGAAGCGGGGGCTGAGCCACCTGCGCTTCCGCGGCTATCCTAGTCAACTCCTCGTTACGTTTGTTGGCATCTGCCAGCAGTTGTTTCAGCTGCCGATTCTCCAATTCTACAATAGGGACATAACGCTCAGGGTTATAATACATGTCCTCATCCCTTGGTTGTGGAGGTGGTCCCCGGGAATCGGAGGACCCACTCCTTTCTTCAGCGTCCGGGTTCTCCATCGGTTGTTTTCCAAGACGCCTTGGGTAATTTTCTTCAGGAGTGTTCTGATTGTTTGCAGCCATGAATCTCTCTGGGATGGATGCTTGAGGCTCTCAATGAAAGCACCAAACTGTTGACGCCGTTTTTCATCAACAGATAAAAGAAGGGAGCACGTAAACAATTAAAGACAATGGCTAAAAACAAACAAACGAATCAGACACACGGTTTTTACGTGGTTCAGCAGTTAAATCTGCCTAGTCCACGAGTCTCTGTTATTAATCTCAAGATTATCTCTGAACAATTCTTTAGCATGAATTCTCCAGAGTTTTCTCTCAAGAATCAGAAATTCGGTCCTTTACAATGGTGCATGACTTCTCTATTTATAGAGAAGGATGCAGAATACTATCCCACATATTTTGGGTAGTTACTCTTTTGTGAATAAAAATAAATGGCCTTAAATGCCAATAATCAGATATAAAAGGAAATGTTCCCCAAAGATCAGGAAACGCATAACTGACTAAATAATATCCCACGATTCTTGGGGATTTACATCAATAAATGAGGATTACATCCCATATTTACAATACTTGTAGATATTCAAGGTGATCATAGCGTATCTCCAAGGCTTCAGCGTCCCAGGCTTCACGTCATTGTGCGAGCCACTGACATTTCCCAAGCTGACATTGCTTTCGAGATAGCATATCGAGCTCGAGATCCCTGCTCCGAAGTTGTTCCTGAAGATGAGGGGCTCACAGAGCTATCCTTCGAGATCGAGATCATTTCGAGGTCACCATATTCGAGGTCTGTATCATACTTTGCAGGCTCCGATTTACAATCGTAGAGCATACCCTAACCCTCACGAGACCATTTAATGCGAACTCAGCTTTCGAGGTCATAATTGCTATGGCTCGAAATCTGGGTATAACAAGTTTCATTGATAGAATCCAATCGAATCTCACCATCAACGCCACACATTTTGCTTGGATCACTGAGAAACATCCTACAAAATAAAATATAAAAAAAATAAACCAACATTACACTACAAAAATATTAGTCTCTAGCGACTACACCTCTAGCGACGACATTGAAAAAGTCGTCACTAGAGGTAATTTCACAGATGCGCGCACAACTTTTCTATTACGCGCCAAACTAAATAAAAAGACCTCCAAAATTTTATTTTCCTCTAAGACCGTATACCCAAACATCTCAAACCCCTCTCTCTCTCCTCTTGACCCCAAACCTCAAAGGACCTCAAACCCCAAACCTCTGGCAACTGAACCCCAAACCCTCTGTAAGGCTCTCTTCTCTCAGACCTCAAACCCCAAACCCTAAACCCTATGTAAGGCTCTCTTCTCTCAAACCTCAAGAGACTGAACCCCAAACCCCAAAATAGTTTCAGACGCAGACGGGTCCAAACGCAGACGCCGACGGCTCCGAGCTTGGGCAGCTCCATCGTAGACGGGCGTCCCCAAGCTCTCCGATCTTCCTCTCGGCATTCACAGGTATGTGTATATATATATATATATTTGAGGTATATGTTCTTTACTTTCCAGACCCTTATTCTCTATCTTGTCTCGGTATAAGTTTTCTTCTTAAGTAACTTAATCATGTATTGTTTGGGTTGTCTTTGCAGTGCTCTATAACTCCTTCTACTGCTATCTTCTTCTAGTTGGACCCCTCAGGTTTGCTTTCTTGACCCTTTTCTTTTTTATAATCGATTATGTTTAAATTTTGTGATGGGCTTTTCAAATGCTGAACTTTTAATTAATAAATTTTCACTGTAAATTTTTTAATTTACATTTGAGTTATTTTTGTATTTTAACTATATCTGCCACTGAAACATAAGCTCCATGTTCAGCTCAGCCATATTTTCCAAAACAAGTAAAGTGAATGTATGCCTTTGTATCATTATTGTTATTATTAAAAACGTTGATATAGAATAAATCTCAAACGGGTTTGGAAATGAGTAAATATCTTTAGCATATATAAATATATATATATTAAACAAAAGAAAGCAGAGAGATCGATCACGTGGAAAAGGGATTGGATATTCTTTGTGTTGTTTGAACAGTCCTCATAATAGAACCCAATATAGAGTCAAGTGGAGGTTGGAATGACAATGGAGGATAGATTCTACTTTCTAGAGGGGCTGAACATGTTAATGTGTATATAAAATTATATATTATCTTTTACTTGAAATCTTTTAGAAATGGTTTAGGGAGTCTAATCTGAATTCTGTTCATAAACAAGCCTGGTCATTAAGCATCTTGCAACCTAATAATTAATATAGAATGGCCCACAACTTATATTCATAATTCATGTCATTAATGTGGATCGAAGTCTTGGCTTGGGATACTCTACTTCGGCCTTCAATTAAAACAGAGATCTAGCATCAGGAGGTAGTTACTATTGTCAACAAAACAAACAATGTAAGCATCAATCACAACCACCAATATACAGATACAAATGAGCTAGTTTTCAACAACATGAAAGTTATTTATATTAAACAACCATATTGAGTATTAATTAGAGCCCAAGAAAAAATTGACCAAATTGGACGACTTTTCCCTTTCATATGCATTGACATTAGACATAGTTCTCTATAGTTATAGTTATAGATGGTGTGGACTTTCTAAAAAAAAAATCTATTGAATTGGGTTTGGTATTTCTTTTTGGAACTATAATAAAAACATTTGGGCTAGCTAGTAGTATTCACACTACAAGAAAAAACGTTTTTAGAGGCGGAAATATTACCGGCAGACAAAGCCCGCCGGTAATGTACAAGATATTAGCGGCGGAGTACTGGGTCTGCCGCTAATAATGGGGAAATTAAAATAAAAATTAATTTTTTTATTCGCGACGGACTTTCCCATATTATTAGCAGCGGATTGTCCGCCGCTAATACAATGCCCGAGAACAGTTTCAAATCCGCCGCTAATACAATGCCCGAGAACAGTTTCAAATTTATTAGCGGTGGACCCGCCGGTAATAATGTTATATAATGGTCTTTTGTGAGAGTCTTCGACCTCCCTTCGCAGACGCTCCCACAGTCGCTCCTTGTCTCATACTCTCATGGCCAACAACCCCTCTCTCGTTCCCTCTCTCTGTCTCAATTTGAGAGTTTGAGACTCTCAAACTCGCTCACGCACCTCACTGGCTCACTCACCGCCCAGCCCATCTCTCTGTCCCATTCCCTTTCTCTTTCTGTCTCATATACATCATGAACTTCATAGTTTCATAACAGAGGTATTACTTTTTTTTAAATAACAATAATCAAGTTTTTATCAGTTTTATAAATCAACATCTACTTTTTTTCTGTTATTATGTCTTTTTTTTTTTTTTTTATGTTTTTGTGATTGTGGTGCATTGGTTTCAATGAATGTGCAGGTGGGTCTTGATCTTTCTTGAAGGTGTTTATCAAATTCCCCTCCAAGTATCTCGGTCTTTCTTGAAGGTATTTCTTGAAGGTTTATTTCAATATCAAATGTTCACATTGTTGAATTGATTGAAAGCTGAATAAATTTGTATCATTAAATTAATTGAATGCTGAAATGGGTTATAGACTATAATTCTCTTTGTATTGAACTTTATTTTTTATTTTACAATGGGTTAATTTATGCTTTATATTTTGTGAATAATTGTTTGTTATTTTAAAATTTGTCTCATATTTTAAGTTTTTAACAATAAAATCAAAATAATGTTTTTAAGCTTGAAGCAAGGATGGTATACTTTTAATTAAATTAATAATAAATTATTTTAAGAAATTATTTTAATTTTTTTATTAAATATTATTATTTAATATTAACTAGTATTAAATTATTTGAATATAGAAATTGAAAATTTTATTTAATTATATAATGTAATAAAAATTTTTACAATTAATAATGATTAATTAAAAATTACTACATATCTTATAATAATTTATTTTTTAATTTTTAAATTAATTAAATAATAAAAGTTTGATTCAACATTATTTAATTAAATAATTTAATAAGTCTTAAAAATTAATAATGATTAATTAAATAAATAATAAATTATTTTAAGAAATTATTTTAATTTGTTTATTAAATATTATTATCTAATATTAACTAATATTAAATTATTTGAATATAGAAATTGAAAATTTTATTTAATAAATTTTTTTACAATTAATAATGATTAATTAAAAATTGCTACATATCTTATAATAATTTATTTTTTAATTTTTTAATTAATTAAATAATAAAAGCTTGATTCAACATTATTTAATTTAATTTTTTATTAAATAACATTATCTAATTGAATAATTTAATTTAATTTAATACAATTCTTAAAAATTAATAATGATTAATTAAATAGTTAATATTATTAATTATATAATTTAATAGTTAATGTTATCTAATTAATAATATTAACGATTATTAAATTATTTTAATATAGAAATTAAAAAATTTATTTAATAAAAGTTTTTACAATTAATAATGATTAATTAAAATTACTACATATCTTATAATAATTTATTTTTTCTATCCCGGTATGCTTGTGATTGATGGTTGTTGACTACAACCATCAACTACAGGGATATCGGCACAGAAATGATAAGTTTAAAGTATTAACAATAAAATAATGAATGAATTTTTTTTAATTTGAATAAAATTATCTAACAAAACATCATAAAATAACATAAGATATTATAATATTGCATAAGATTTAAAAAATGATAACAAATTGTTTTGTTATCCATTCCTATTCACATTACTAAAACTCACAGACTCCTGTAACACTTTAGATGGCGATTGACAAGACTTGGACAACATTGAGAAATCGTGCTTGTCAAGAATATTGGAATGGTCTACAATCTTTTTTGAGGATGGCCTCAGAATATAAGAATTCTGATGGAAGAATTAGGTGTCCGTGTGTCAAATGCATAAATAATAGGCTTGAAATTTTACCTGTTGTCGAAGCACATGTATTTGATAGGGGATTTTATCAAGGTTATTAGAGGTGGATTTATCATGGGGAAGCGGAACTAGATGTTGTTGATGAGGTAGTTGATGATGATGAAGTTGACGAGATGATTCCCATAGTGAAGGACTTCCTCTTACCGACAACTGAGCAAGTAGACAATAGTGGCGCAAGTCAATATTACGACGAGTTATTTGAGGAGATTGAAGTTGAGTTGTATCCTGGATGTGATTGGATTTCTTCCCTTAACTTCTTAGCTAAGCTATTACATTTGAAAGTTAGAGGGAAGATTCCTAACAACATATTCGATGAATTATTGAAGTTGTTAAAGCTTTCTTTTCCGAAGGAAAATAAAATTCCATCAACGTACTACGAGACTAAAAAGAGATTGAAGAAATTAGGGTTGGGTTACGAGTCGATTCATGTGTGCTAATATGATTGTTGTTTATTTTACAAAGAGCATGCAAACAAAGAGGAATGTCCAGTTTGTGGAACTAGTCGATGGGTTACTTTTGAAAAAACTAAAGGAAAAAAGGTGCCACATAAGGTGATGCGTTACTTTCCATTGACACTCCGGTTGAAAAGACTATACAGCTCAAGGCTTACAGCGAAGGACATGCTATGGAACCACACTGGGAAATCGAAAGATGATGGAGTGATGCGACACCCGGTGGATGGGACGGTGTGGAAGAACTTTGACGTCAATCATCCTGCTTTTGCAAGTGATCCTAGGAATGTTCGTTTAGGCTTAGCTGCTGATGGATTTAATCCATTTGACAACATGAACCTAGCTGGATGGAGTTGATTTTTCCTCCGGCTTTTATTGATATAATGATTCACTTGGTCTTACATTTGCCTAAAGAAGCAATTTTGGGTGGACCGGTATTTATGAGATGGGTGTATCCTTTTGAAAGGTACATGAAAAAATTGAAGAACTACATGGGAAATAAAGCTTGTCCTGAAGGGTCAATAGCTGAAGGCTATGCGCTAATGAGGCTATGACATTTTGTTCGATGTATTTCAAAGGGGTTGAAACAAAATTTAATCGTCTTGATCGCAATGAAGATGAGGTGTATGTCCCACGACACCTTACTGTATTTCAATCTCAATGTCGTCCCCTGACAAAGGGAACTCTCAAGCCTCTCGACCTTGCGACTCGTGAAATGGCTGAATGGTTCATTCTTGACAATTCACCCGAAATTCAGGATTACTTAGAGTAAGTTTATTCCCTTTGAAGTGAAATTTATGTTCATTCCAAATTATTTGATCTAATATAGTCAAAGCATTCAAATTTACAGCGAACACCTAGTGGAGATCAAACTGAAATACCCAGATGGTGATCATAATCTTTTACACAAGAAAAATTTTCGCTAGTGGTTTCATAAGAAGGTAAAATTGAGATTATTTTTAAACCTTTATTGTTGTAATGATATTTTTATCATTCTAATATAGGTTTATTAATTTATTTAGATATATGACTTGCACAAACTTGGATCTTTAGAGAATTGTGATGAGTTGCTAGCTTTAGCATCTGGGTCGGATCACTTGGTAACATACTACGAAGGCTATATAGTTAACAGTGTTCGATTTATCGCTTATGACCGAGATCAAAAGCGCATCACACAAAATAGTGGAGTGTCTGTTGCGGGAACTGAAGGTTTTAACTATTATGGCACGCTTCAAGAAGTACTGGTCTTATCTTTCACTAGTGCATATTCAGTTGCATTGTTTAGGTGTAAATGGTTTAACACTGATCCAAGAAAGAAGAAAACAATCACTGAAAATAATATCACTAGTATAAACGTCAGTAGTGAATGGTACAAATATGAGCCTTATATACTTGCTAGCCAAGCTAAGCAAGTATTCTATCTCGATGATCTACTTAGAGGCTGACACTGGAAAATTGTTGAGGATATCAATCATCATCAAATTTGGGACATCAAGGACGATGAAGCTGATGCAGATGTTGATGTTGTACATGATAGAAGCTCATCAAATTTTGTGTTGACCATGGATCTCAGTTAGTTGGTTATGATATCTCATGAACCTGCAACATATATTGGCACTATACAAAATTCACCTGCTGATCAATTGGATGATAATTTCATAAATAACGAATTATGCGAAGAAGAAGTCGATGAAGAAGATGAATTGTTAGTTGATATTTGTGAAGATGATGTTAATCTTGTGTCTCCGATTGATGTTAATTTAATTAATGATGAAAGTGATAGTGATTATTCTACATAGTTTTTATATTTTTGTAATAAAGGCAATTGATTAAAATATAATATATGAGACTTGTAATCATTTTGTTCATTTCCATTGGTGATATTTGATACTAACTAATAATTTTTGTTCCTAAGTACAATGTCAGCAGATATAGCTACCTCTCACGGCGGAGATGGTGGAGGTCTAGACTCGCCAGATCCTAGTAGAGTACCCTCTTCTTGCGAGTCAGGTTAATAATAATTTTCAAATTTTGCTCATAGCTTGAAATTCAAGCTTAACGAATGTTTAATATATATTAATATTTCAAATTTTGGTTATTGTTGAAAATGTGGATAGCTGAAGTTTCCGAGAAGAAAAGGTCGTGGCTTGGCTAATAACATACCACTTGCAATTCGAAGGCGAAATGCCGGGAAACCACTAGATCTTCAGCTTGATCTTAGGATGGAAAAAGTGGTTGGCTTGGAGGACCAAGCTTTTGTCCGTGAGATAGGCCTCCAAGTTACCTTGTTGTTGCCAGGACATTACTTGGATTTTGCTGATGTACCTCAACAATTTAAGGAACAAGTCGTACAAAAGATGAAGGTAAAAATTTAGAACAAGTCTTGCGGTATAAATTTTTTATTAAAATGATTTACAAACTAAACTAACATGTTATTTTTTAATGTAGCATTTTTATAATGTTGATGGTCATCCAGAACCCGAGAGAGTTATGAAAACTATCTACACAGAGATGCGCAAAAGATATTCTGAGAGAAAGAACATCAGACATACTCACTTCAAAAAATATTACTCTAATCTGGAAGATTTGTAGAGTGTTTTAGTTGCCCCACCTGACCATTGCTCCAAGGAGAGTTGGAAAGATATTGTTCAGTTGTTTTTTAGCCCAAAATTTATTGTGCGATCCAACCAAAACAAGAAAAACAGAAAAGAAATGAAGTATACATCGACGCAAGGCACAAAATCGATGGCAGCTAAGCGTCACCAATTTGTAAGTAAAAATATTAATTTAATTTAACAAAATTTTACATTCTAACTTCCTATCTCTACATTTGTATATGCGAACCCTGATGAACATGTTATTGATACTTGGAAAGATAGCCATTTGAGAAAATCGACAAAAGTTTTTGTCAACGACACAGCTCGAGAAACTTTTGTAATTTTAAACTTTTGTGTTATTATTTTCATTAAACTATTTTACTGATGTGTTTCTAACACTTTTTATGAACAGGAAAAAATGACGGAAGAGCTTGAGAGGGCATGACTTCAAAGCCAGTCTCAAGGACCGATGGAGGGATCTGAAACTGGATCTGCTGCTGATTCCTCGTCGATCGATCAATACGAGATTATGAGTAAAGTACTTGGGGAGAGGTCTTGTGACGCCCCACGTCAGTATGGCTGCTTTCTGGAATGACGACTGGCCCTACAAACCAGCACGAGTCTTTTCAGCGTGCTTTGTCCTCACTCACATGCTTCCTAGGAAAACTTCCTAGGAGGTCACCCATCCCTAGATTACCCCAGGTCAAGCACGCTTAACGTTGGAGTTCTCAAGTGATAGGCTACCGAAAAGAAGATGCATCTTGTTGATATAGGTAGTACCCATCAATCCATTTAAGCCCTCTTCAACTGTGTAGTCCCATACCTACACAGTCTTAGAATCATCACACTTGACCTTCCCCAGGCAGTGTGGGATTGCACAGCTTACCCGGTCTTTCCCCTTACGGATCACGGGGTTCTCACTGTCACAATCACCCCCCTTTACGGGCCCGACGTCCCCGTCGGCCACACTTCCGGCTGGGTCAAGGCTTTGATACCATTTGTGACGCCCCACGTCAGTATGGCTGCTTTCTGGAATGACGACTGGCCCTACAAACCAACACGAGTCTTTTCAGCGTGCTTTGTCCTCACTCACATGCTTCCTAGGAAAACTTCCCAGGAGGTCACCCATCCCTAGATTACCCCAGGTCAAGCACGCTTAACTTTGGAGTTCTCAAGTGATGGGCTACCGAAAAGAAGATGCATCTTGTTGATATAGGTAGTACCTATCAATCCATTTAAGCCCTCTTCAACTGTGTAGTCCCATACCTACACAGTCTTAGAATCATCACACTTGACCTTCCCCAGGCGGTGTGGGATTGCACAGCTTACCCGGTCTTTCCCCTTACGGATCACGGGGTTCTCACTGTCACAATCACCCCCCTTTACGGGCCCGACGTCCCCGTCGGCCACACTTCCGGCTGGGTCAAGGCTTTGATACCATTTGTGACGCCCCACGTCAGTATGGCTGCTTTCTGGAATGACGACTGGCCCTACAAACCAACATGAGTCTTTTCAGCGTGCTTTGTCCTCACTCACATGCTTCCTAGGAAAACTTCCCAGGAGGTCACCCATCCCTAGATTACCCCAGGTCAAGCACGCTTAACTTTGGAGTTCTCAAGTGATGGGCTACCGAAAAGAAGATGCATCTTGTTGATATAGGTAGTACCTATCAATCCATTTAAGCCCTCTTCAACTGTGTAGTCCCATACCTACACAGTCTTAGAATCATCACACTTGACCTTCCCCAGGCGGTGTGGGATTGCACAGCTTACCCGGTCTTTCCCCTTACGGATCACGAGGTTCTGACTGTCACAGGTCTGACTTTCAAAGAGGAGTAGGTTACAGCAAAGGCAAAGGGAAAAAATCAGCTTCCAGCTCCACAAGTCAAAGTCAGTCACAGGCCCAACCTGCTCATACACCTCAGGAAGACATGGCTACTATGGCAGAAATGATGAAGTCAATGCGTGAAGAGATCCGGATGTTGAAATCTCAACAAGGTCCATCTGGTAATCCTCAGCATACCAGTACAGAAACTGAGCCGCGGTTTGAAAGCCTTCTGTAACGATATTTACCATCACAACCTGAAGGTGGTATATCTTCTCAAAGTCCACCTCCTTGGTCGATGCCACAACAACAACAACATTTTTATCCACCTCAATAGAATTATCCAAACATGTATGGACGCTCCTCCCAGTCCCCTCCTTTTTATTACCACGACGTCCCTCCAGGATCTCATACGTCACATCCTAGGCGTCGTGACTTCGGGGATTCATCGCAGCAGCAACTTCCACAGCAGATGTATGGTCAATTTGTGAGTTCATCGCAACAGCAGAGGTATGGTCAGTTTGAGAGTTTATTGCATCAGTCTCCCTCGGCGCGACCACATACTCGACAATTTAGATCATCTTCGCAGCAGCACTCTCCACAAGCACCACAGTTTGCTTCACCACCATTGCCGCGCCCTAATACTAGTGATCAAGATATTGACCTTAATGAATATTTTACACCTGGTTGGCCCGATCAAAACAATAATAATTAGATTACGTTTTTTAATTATATTAAGACAATTGAAATTTTATTATGTTTATTTTATAATTAGTTCATATGTAATTAAAATGAGACAATTGATATTTTTATTATGTTAATTTTATGATTAATTATAATGTTATTTTTGTTTGATGAATATTAATTGTGTTATTAATTATAATTTATGTTAAATATTATTATTTTTAAATAAGTATTATATGTATATTTATTAAGAAATAAAATAAAATTAATTATTATATTTTCATATTAGTATTTTATTACCGGCGGATTAATAGAGGCAGAACTCGCTGGTATTAAACGAGTCAAACGAGGTTGACAGTGTTACACATTACCGGCGGGTGTGTCAGTCGGTCGGTAATTGAGTTAATACCGACGGATTATTACCAGCGGGCCTTTACCGGCGGACACACTATTTATTACCGGCAGAATCCTTCGCTGGTAATACTAATTTTTGTTGTAGTGTCAGGAAAACAGGATCACCCAGCCCATTTATACAATGTTAGTCCAATTCCATGTAATTAATACAATATGTTTAAGCTATAGCTACCTATAACTAGATTGATATTTACACATATTCAGTCCTATTTAAAATAGCATATTTGTTTTTTATCAAGAAAAAGAAGTCTTACTATTTTTACAAGTTTTGAGTTTCTCAGAATAATATGTATATTTGTTGTTCTTTGTGATGTTATTTTTCTTTAATTACTTCCCGTCCTTTTGTAATAGTCTATCCATTTTCTTGATGCAACTATTTTTCCTCAAGAAATATGGAGTCAGGTTTTTTTTTGATGAAAAGGAAAATATATTGAACCACAAAACAAATACAAACACAAGCTCAAAAAGAGCCCCTCAAGCCGAGGATTACAAAAATTAACTCTCTCTAAGAAAGCTACATCTTTCCTCTTCAACTTAAATCTATATAAATTCTCAAGTCTATATTTCAGGCAATTTTGCACTAATGCAAACACTGCATTAACTGAAACAGAACAAAGGTTAAAAATGCAATTATTTCTGTTCCACCAAATGAAATAAACCGCAGCAGCAAGTCCAACAGCTAACAGTTTTTGCTGCAGACAATTTGGCTTCCCCACCATCCATTCGACCCAATCATTGAGCTGAACTGGCCAGATAGTGCACCCCAACCAAGCAGCAATTTTACTCCTCAGCATCTGGGAAAACTTACACTGAAAAAAGAGATGATCGTGACTCTCTTGATGCACTTCACAGATAGGACATAAACCAGATGGAATACTCATCTGGCATTTTAATAGGTTGTCTCTAGTCAGCAGATGTCTCAAAGTGGCTTGCCAAAGAATGAATCGATGTTTTGGCACAGAGAGGTTACACCAGATCACAGAAGCATACTGCATTTTATCTCTGTGAAGAAGCAGGTTATACAGCTTACTGATTTTCAACTTGTTATTCTGTACAGCTCTTCCAATCAACTCTCTATTAATACTAGTTCTCAAAGTAATGAGTTTTCACCAGTACCAACTGACATCCAACTGAAGCTGATAGTCCCAAACACTCTGCCCTTAAAGATATATAGCATCAACCCATTTCACCCACAGGATATCCTGTTCAGAAGAGACAGCCCACAAATACTTAGCTAAAAGGACCATATTCCACTTGACCCCTTCTTTAAACCCGAGACCCCCAAGCTGCTTCGGAAGGCACACCTGATCCCAGCCAGTAAGGTGAATTTTGCTTCTATTTTCATTACCTTTGCTGGCACCCCAAAGAAACTTCCTACACAGATGATCAATCTCATATATAACACTCTTTGGAAGAAAAAAATATGCTCATCCAAAAAGCTCTTAACCCCAAAAGAACAGACTGAATAAGCTGAGATCTTCCAGCAAAAGACAAATGTCGATTTGACCAATGATGTAACTTCAGCTGGATTTTCTCTATGATAACACCACAATCTCCTGCTTTCCACTTCGTAGGTCTCAAAGGAACCCCTAAGTATTTGAGAGGAAACTCACCCTCTGAGAACCTAATATCCTTCATAATTTCCTTGGTTTTAGCTGCAGTCATACCCCCAAAATAAGCTCTAGATTTCTCCACATTTGCTGTCAAACCAGAAACTTTGCTAAAGGAGTCGAAACACTCTGATATAATTTGGACAGACCTACTCGTGCCTTTACAAAACAACACCAAATCATCCGCAAAGCAAAGACTCACCAACTTAAGCTTCTTGCATCTAGGATGAAACCGAAACTCCTTATGTTGAGAGGCTTGGATGAGAAGTCTAGTCAAATACTCCATCACAAGAACAAATAATAAGGGAGAAATCGGGTCCCCTTGCTTCAAACCTTTCCTACCAGTAAAACACCCTTGAATTCTCCCATTCATCAATATAGAATAATCTGAGTCTTGTAAACAGATCTTAATCCAATTAATAAACTGAGCCGGAATACAAAATGCAACAAGAATATCTTCGAGACAATTCCAATCGATGGAATCATACGCCTTACTCAAATCCACTTTCATCACACATCTAGAGGATATATTCTTCCTTTTATACCCTTTAAGAATATCTTGAAAAATAAGAATATTGTGAGCTAAAAGTATATCCTTAACAAATGCTCCTTGATTTTGGTGAATTAGCCAAGGAAGGACCCCATTCAATCTACTACAAATCAGCTTGGAAATACATTTATACAAAGTATTACAACAAGCAATAGGCCTGTACTCCATTGCCTTAGTCGGGTGCTCAACCTTAGGAATCAATGACAACATCACATTATTAAAGCCTTGAGGAAGGCGACCCATCTGAAAAAAACTTAGAATAGCATCTGAAATTTCATCACCAACCTCATTCCATAAAGCTTTAAAAAAACCCGCCCCGTAACCATCCGGACCCGGACTCTTATTTGAACCAATGCTAAACATGGCAGTCTTAACATCCTTCTTAGTAAATGGTCTAATTAGATCCAACTGTTGCTTTAAAGAGAGAATATTACCATGTCTGAAACACTCCCTGCAAATGGCCCCCGAAGCTTTACTCTGACTTTCCAACACACTGCGAAAGTGATTTAAGAAATGATCCACAATAGCCTCATAGTTATCTATAATCTGACCACTTTCAGAAACAAATGAAGTGATACGGTTTATGTCCTTCCTCTTTTTTAAGTACGCATGAAAAAAAGCTGTATTATCATCCCCCAATTTAAGCCAATTAACTTTGCTCCTCTATCTCAAAAAGCTGTCATACAGCCGAGAAGTCTGAACCAAATTACTTAGGGCCTGCTGTTCTGCTGTTTGAAACTCAGTCGAATGAATATCCTGCTGGAGCTGGATCTGAGCCAGATTATAAGCATCTTTAGCAACCTGAAATTTATGGTCAATATCACCAATCACAAACTTATTAAAGTGACGCAAAACAGGTCTTAATCTTCTCAATTTAACCACGATTCTGTTAAGTCCTTGAGCTACTACTGGTTTGATCCAACTCTTCATAACAGTAGCTTTAAAATCATCATGATCAGCCCACATGTTAAAATAACGAAACGGATTTGCACCAGAATCCATCTCATTTGTTGTTTTAACAATGCAAAAACAATGATCAGAGAAAATATCCCAATTAACTACAGCTACTGAATCAGGGAACAAATCCAACCAATCTTCATTCTTAAAAATGCCATCAATCTTGGAGTAAATTTGAGCCCCACCAGATTGATTTTTAGTCCACGTAAACTGAGATCCCACAGACCGAAGAGCATCCACTAAGCCTAAAGATCTCCATTTTTGCGCATCTATTAGCTCAGCTGCAGACACAGGCCGACCCCCAGTTCTATCTTCAACTTCAAAAACTGAATTAAAGTCTCCTACCAATAACCAAGGCTTCACTGGTAAACTCAGACAAGAGAGGCCTTGCCATAAAGGAACTCTTTCCAGAATTGTGTTCTTACCATAAACAAAGGTCACACAATACTCTCTAACAGATCTGACCTCCTTAACAACCATATGAACATATTGGTCACTTTCTTGTAAAACTTCCACCTTGAAAAGCTCACTCTTCCAAAAACATATGATTCGACCCTCACTCTTATTTCCTCTAAAATAAGACCAATTACCAAAATAACTACTCATCGCCACTTCAAACTTAACTCCCCTAAGCTTGGTCTCAAGGAAAGCTCCCAGCCCAATTTTATTGATTTTACAAAAAGCACTAAGGGGTCTTTGTTTATCCCTCTTATTCATACCTCTAACGTTCCAACTAAGGATTTGGACGTCCCCCATTTAGTTTTTGTCCTGCTGAATCAACCAATTTTAAACCCTCCACCTGTTTGTCCTGCAACACACTATAAGTATTCTGCAATTTTCTCTTAGCCTTAGTAGCCAATCTCTTCCCCCCACCCACTCTCTTAGGGGTTATCCAGTCTTTCTCCTTTGTTACACTCTGTACTTCAGTCCCATTTTCCCCAGCAACTTGGCCAGAATCAGAACCATGAGAAATAAGTACTCCATTCTCATCATTTTGAACCTGAACGCTAGTGGTCAACTGAATACCATCCCCCTGCTGATCTGTGTTATCCGAGTCTTGTACTAAAACTGAGCAGGAGGAATCAATATGCACTTCAGACGGCTGGCCTACATTTTCACCATCTAATTTTTGAACTTTGGGCTTCCATATCTCTACCTTTTTCCTAGTACATAATGATTCAGTATGGCCAAACACCTTACAATTCTTACATTGTGTTGACAACCATTCAAACTCAATAAGTTGCTCCATTAATTGCCCTCTTTCATTTAAAAACTGAATAGCCTTTGGAATTTCATCTGCTATCTCAATCTCCACCAAGACCCGAGCAAATTGCATCATAGATCTGTCCTTAGTAACCTTGTCCACAAGAATTGGTTTCCCAATGGTACTCACCAAAGCACTCAAACATTTGGACCCCCAATATTGCAAACTCAGACCTGGTAATCTAACCCAAACAGGAACAGATTTGACTAACTTCATGTGATCTAATTCAGTAGTCCATGGTCTCACAACAACAGGCTTCCTATCAAAATGCAGAACCCCATTCTCTAAAACCAGATCTCTAGTAGCTTCATCTCTAAACTTCACAAGAGTATGACCTGCATTTAACCTCGCAATCCTTTCAATACCCAGATTTCCCCACATTCTCTTTATGAATCCTTCAAAGACTGCAAAAGGGGGGTTAGCCCCTAACACCATACAAACCACCGCTGAGTTCCGAATAGCTGCTTCAATAGCAATTTCATCAAGATCCACCTGAGCAACACGAAGCCCATTCTGAACTATAGGTTCTGCAAATTGCAGGCGGCCTCCCCCCTGATTCGGCAGCAACTCCTTAAACGAGGACCACCTTTCTTTAGCCTGATTGAGAAATTCAGAGCCTCCCTCAACCTGCTCACTCCATTTTACATTCAAACTACCTTCCCCAGTTGTAATCCCTTTCAGCACCGAGCTACCCACTTCAGGAAAATCATCCAAAGAATCTTTGAAAATTTCTTCCACTTCACACACAGGAATCTTACCATTGATAACGAAATCTTCTTCACCCAACTTCTCATTCCCCAATTCATTATTCTCCTTGTCGATCAAAACCGCCTTCTGGATACCTTTCTTGCGCCTCGCCATGGAGAAGCTAGAGAGAATCCGCACGCCATATGGAGTCAGGTTTACCCAAGAAAAAATATGATATTTTTCTAATTAAAATGTATGGTACATGTGTGTGTTTTTTTTAGGGAAATTTATGTATATATGTACCATACATCAACCCTGAGCAAGCAATTTGCGTTCATTAAAAAAAATAGAAAGAAAAAAGTAGTAATGAGTGAATCAATAAAATTATACAATAAATAATAACCATAAGATTTACGTTATTCATTTTGTGGTTCTCTTTCATAAATCTTTTATAAATGGTCAATATGCATAAACTTAGAATTTTTTTACTAAATTTAATATCCAATAAAAGTAATAATTAATAAAATAAGTATAATAAAACAAATAATTAAATCAAATAAAAGTAATTAATAAATTATATATAAAATTGAAATTAAATTGATTATTAATTACTCACTTAATTTATTAATTAATAAACTTTAATCTAATAAGTTATTGATGATTTATTTGTAAAACATGATAATTCATTGAAAAAATAATAATTCAAATAATAATTTCTTACACAGTGTAGTGTAATAATTAATAATACAAATAATAATTTCTTACACAGTGTCTTATAAAATGTCGATCGACAAGACTTGGATTAATAATTCAAATAAATTTTCTGATGAGTATGTTGCTGGAGCGTTTGCATTTGTTGGGAGAGCTTAGCAATTTGTGGGTACAAGGGGACTAGTGAAGTGTCCTTGTAACAAGTGTCTTAATATCGAATTGCAAACGATTGGTGTGCTAGAAAGTCATCTTTTTTAGAATAGTTTTCTACGGAGTTATACAAATTGGTACTAGCATGGAGAGGATGAAATAATACCGACCAATATAGTGGTCCACCAATGTCATGAGGACGAGATGATGGATGTTCTTAATGATATGGCACAACCTAACAATTGTGAAGATGATGAGAATGAGGTTGATGATGAGATACCACCAGCATCAGAATGCAGAGGTACTAGCTAATACTATAATGACTTATTTGCCGAGATGGAGTCTCCGTTATTCCCAGGGTGTGAAAAATACACATCTTTGAATTTCGTAGCTAAGTTGATGCAATTCAAATTGTTGGGGAAAATTCCTAACAATTTTTTTGATGGAATCTTGGAGTTGTTAGAAGATGCATTCCCGTCTCCAAATAAGATACCAAAGTCACATTATGCGGCAAAGAAGTTGATGAGGAAATTGGGTTTGGGTTACGAGTCAATCCATGTTTGTAAGCATGCTTGTGCATTGTTTTGGAAGGGAAATGTAGGAAAACACAAGTGTCCAATTTGTGGGGAGGATCGTTGGGTGGATAAAAATACCAAAAAGTTATGCGTTATTTTCCATTGACCCCTCGGTTGATGCGAAAATACGCGTCAAGGCACATTTCTCAACATATGAGATGGCATCATGAAGGGCGTGGTAAAGAATATGGTATCATGCGTCATCCTGCAGATGTGAAAGCATGGAAGGATTTTGATCGTAGCAATCCAGCGTTTGCAATGGAACCTAGGAATGTGCGCCTTGGATTGGCTGCTGATGGATTCAATCCTTTTGGAAATATGAGTTTGTCTTATAGCATGTGGCCTGTTGTGTTAACGACTTACAATTTGCCACCGTGGTTATGCATGAAAGAGACTAGCTTTATGTTGACTTTATTAATTCCTGGTCCACATTCACCTGGAAAAGATTTTGATGTTTTCTTAAGACCATTGGTTGATGAGTTGACGGAATTATGGGTGAACGGTGTTCAGACTCGGGATGTTGTTGATGGTAGTTTTTTTAAGCTTCGAGCAGCTTTATTGTGGACTATAAATGATTTTCCAGCGAGGAGTAGTCTTTCTAGATGGAGTGGTCAAGGTTACACTGCTTGTCCTACTTGCAATGTATCAACACCATCCGTTCATTTGCAAAATAAGGTTGCATTTTTATAGTCACAGAGATTTTTTACCAATGGGACACCAAATTAGAAAAAAGAAGAAGTTATATGGTTCAGTTGAGAAAAGACCACCTCCAGAGGAATTTAGCACTGAAGCTATTTTCACACAAATAAATTTTATGCTTGAATCTCTTCCTGGTAAGCATGTTAGCTACGGTGGACAAAAAAGGAAACACACAAAAGAGCAAGTTGGTTGGCGTAAAAAAAGCATTTTCTTTGAGCTCCCATATTGGGCCAATATGAAGTTGCGACATAACCTAAACATCATGCATGTTGAGAAAAATGTATGCGACAGCTTAGTTGGCACAATAGTCGGGTTGGAAAATAAGACCAAAGATACAATTAGCGCTAGAGTAGATTTGGAGAAGATGAAGATAAGGCCAGAATTGCATCTGAGAATGGTAAATGGTCGAATGGAAAAGCCGACAGCGAAATACACATTTATTCCTGAAAATCGGCATAAGTTTTGCCGATTTTTGAAATCAGTCAAATTTCCAGATGGGTTTGCATCTAATCTAAGGAAGAATGTGATTGAAAATGACAATAAGATTACTGGGTTGAAATCCCACGATTGTCATGTCATATTGCAACGTCTTTTGCCAATTGGTGTACATTCATTCCTAGAAAAACCTATTGCCAAGACCATTATTGACTTGTGCACTTTCTTCAAGATTATTTGTGCTAGAACTCTGATTGTTTCTGATTTGGAGAAAGTGAAAACATCAATTGTTGAAATTCTTTGCGGACTAGAAATCATTTTTCTGCCAGCGTTTTTTGATGTTATGGTTCACCTAATGATACATTTGCCTCAAGAAGCAATAGATGGAGGTCCAGTACACATGAGGTGGATGTATCCCTTTGAGAGATACATGAAAAAATTGAAACATTATGTGCGTAATAAATTTCGTCCTGAGGAGTCCATAGCGGAGGGTTATGTCGTCGATGAAGCATTGACATTCTGTTCTATGTACTTCAAAGGGGTGGAAACAAGGTTTAATCGTCCAGATAGAAATGTTGATGCAATTCCATCACCAAAGAAGTTGTCTGTGTTTCAATCTCAAGGTCGTCCGATCGGTAAGAAGACATTAACAACTTTGGATGATGAACTTAAAAAAACTGCTGAGTGGTACATTCTCAACAATTGCATTGAGATTCTCTCATATATTCAGTAAGTACTTTGATCACACTAACAATATATTTATGTACTCTTCCATTTATCTTTCAAATTTTTTAAGTCTTTCATATTTTATCTGTGTAGAGAGCACATGAGATCCTTTTATCTAGTGGTGCTGAAAACCTAGATCAATTACAGAAAAAGGAGTTCCCCATGTGGTTTTACAATAAGCTTTACAATCTTCGACAAGCGGGATCTGCAGAAGCTTCTGAAGAGTTATTCTCCTTAGCAAGCGTCTCCTCTAATCTTGTTTTTTCATTCACTGGGTGTATTGTCAATGGAGTTTGATTTCTGTGTTATGATAGAGATAAAAATTTGAAAACTCAAAACAGTGGTGTCTTAGTACCCGGAGTAGACAACAAAAATTTCTACGGGCAATTAGAAGAGGTTATAGTGATGTCATACCTTGCTGATTGCTCTATTGTATTATTTAAGTGTACATGGTTTGATATAGATCCTACCAAGAGTAGGATGAAGCATGAAAATAATATAACCAGTATATTTACTAAGTTCGAGTGGTAAAAAGATGACAAGTTTATCTTGGCAACTCAGGCAAAACAAATTTTCTTTCTTGATGATTTGAAAAATGACCGGGATTGGAAAATTGTTGAAGAAGTTCATCATAGAAATGTGTGGGACATCGCAGCAGCTGATGAACAGTTGGATCCCATTGAAATAGATGTTATGCATGACACAATATCATCTGATTTCCAATTGTTTGTCGATCTTGGTCCGTTGCCAGAAATCAATTTTTGCCGTAGAGATCAACTGCCATATATTGTCAATGTAGATACTCCTATTGATCAAGAGGAAGATGAAGAGGAAATGGTCGATGAAGAGGAAGAGGAAGAGGAAGAGGAAGAGATGGACTTAGAAGAAGATAATGTATAAGAAAATGAGAATAATAGTGATAATGAATATTATAGGGATGATTAAGTTGTAATTTTTGCATTCAAAGATTGTTTGCACTTATTATTTATGGATAACCATATTATTTATATTTATCTTTATTTGTCAACATTTTATTATATGCACACACATATATAATTATATTTATATTTATTAGATATGTCTTCTGCGGTAATGTGACATCACGGAGGTGATGGCGGGGCAGATCCTCCTCGGGATCCAACACATATAGAGGTTGACTGTGAGAGAGGTAATTCATGCACTATTTACTGTTTTTATTCATAAATTAACCTTATAACTATAGATGTATAATTTAATATTATGCAATTGTAAAATAATAATGCCTGCAATAAAAAGGCGTGGCATCAACAAAGGGATATCAACCCGAGAGGCTAGGGCTGCCTTAGGTAGACCATTACCCCTTGAGTGGGATGTTCGAGGAAAGACGTACAAGGAAATTAGTGAATATTCCCACCATTTGTCTCGAGAGATCGGCCTTCTCATTCGACAATATGTCGATCCCGACTACGATCGATGGGATAAAGTACCAAAGGAAGTTAGGGATCGAATATTTCCTCGTCTACAGGTAATTTATTTCTTATCTATTGTATTTTGTTGAATTTAATGTTAAATTTGACTAATTAACTTAATTTATTTCAATTTAGAATGATTTATTCGATATTGGTCTCACTCGCTATGGAATTCTTCTCGGCATTCAACGATCTTGCGCTGATCGTTACTCAGAATGGAAGAATGATCTATCTACTCACATAAAGAAGCATGGTTAGAGACTTGCTCCTGATGGTTTGGTAGAAGAAAAATGGAAGAAGGCGCTTGATTATTTGATCGACCTGAAGTGAAGGTAAAATTTCTTTTTAATTTAGTTTAATTAATATAACATATTTATAATTAACACAATGTCATTTTGTAGAGGCGCTATGAGATTAACGCTGCGAATCGAGCAAAACAAAAACAAAATAGCTTCCAAGGATCGCAATCTACGCCAGCTCTTCGTTATAAAAAGGTATTTTTTCTTATTAAATTTAGAAAAAAATTCATATATTTTTTATTAAATTTCTAAATAATTTTTGTATATTAGCGCAATATGCAAACTGGCCATCTCTCAGGCGTTCCAGAAACTTGGATGGATACTAAATATAAAGAAGGGAGAGGTTGGGTCAGTCAAGTAGCGCGTGATAACTATGTAAGTAATTGTATATATTGTACATTTTTCTTACTTTGTAAATTTGTAATTGTTGTATTAAAAATTCAATAATACAAGAAACGTTTATGGAGGTACGTCAAACTCAACAGACACAATCTTCTACGACCACCTCCAGTGCGAGTACTGCCACAACAGAGGTGGACGACATTGCCCTTGTTGAGATAGTCTTTGGATGCCGTCAGGGCCATCAGACAGGACTTGGTCGTAGGATTCACTCGAGCGCGGAACGTGAAGTGACTGACACACTTCAACCACCGTCACTGCCCCCTACTGCACAAGAGATGCGGGATGTGGTCCAACATCTCCGAATCATTGAGGAGTACATGGATAGGCTTAGTGGAGCCTCAGGTTCTGGATCTTCTCAACCAGGTGATAGTCAGGATCCGACACCTCCTACTCAATAGGATGCCAGAGAACATTATTTATGACTTTATACTTTATGTAATTTGACTTTAGGAAAATATTATATATGACATTGTACTTTATTTAGACTTACTTTATTTTATTGGAACATTATATTAATAAAATTTTATGATTATTAAATTTAATTAGATTTATTTATGTTTCAATAAAAAAAATCAAATAAAATATATAATAATTATAGAAAAAATAAATAAAAAGTGAAGCCTCTAGCGACGACAACTGAGAGCTCTAGTGACAACTTTTGGAAGAAGTTGTCGCTAGAGCAAACACAAATACGAAAAAAAGAAGCCCTCCAGCGACGAAATTTAAGGGGCTCTAGCGACAACATTTGTCGTCGCTAGAGGCTCTAGCGACGACATTTACAGAATCGTTGCTAATAAAAAACAATTAGCGATCGGGTTTTAGCGACTATAAATAGCGACGACCATGTCGTCGCTAGAGGCTCCAGTGACGACAAATCCCCTTCTAGCAACGAAAAAAGTCGTCGCTAATTTCCCTTTTCCCTGTAGTGTTAGTGACATGAAATTAAAAGTAATAATAGAAGAACAAAGTAGAATATAATAAATATAAAACAATAATATATAGATATAGATATATGAATTATAGGAAAGTCAGAAGTAAAATTATAACTTAAGAATTGTAGGCTAGCCCTTCGGTTCTTTAAAAAAAATACGTATAAGTAAAACGTGCGAGCATGTATAGTAATAACACACATGAAATACCAGTAGAACAATGAAGAACACATTAAAAATGAACACATTAAAAATATTTTGACAACAAGAAATTTCATAGTTGAGAAGTTATTTAAAAAAATTACTAAAAATATAATATAATAACTAATAAAAATATAATATATTAAGTTAAAAATAACTAACAGTTTTTTTCAAACCAATTATGAGTTATCTTGAAAAACCAGATATTCTTCAAAAATAAAATAAAATAATCAAACAAGATAAAACAAAAAATCTAAACCAAATAAAGATTGCAATAAATTAAAATTTTATGAATAAAAAAAATAGAACAAAAAATTTGAGAACACAACTGGAAAAACTTTCCTTAGAAAAAATATGATCATTAAACATCAATCAGAATTATAAATTTCTAACAAAAAAAACACAATTTCCCTTATCATCATCAAATAAAAAAGCACTAAAAAAACTAATTTGGAAAATTATATATCTATACTTCAATGAGATGAAAAAAAGAAAATACTTATAGTTGGCCAATTTTTATCCACTACATATAACAAAACAAAACTTGAACAAAATAAAACATAATTATCAACAATACAAAAGAAAAAAAAGATGATAAAATCATTGACAATATATTTCATACAAAAGATCCTTTTTGGATATGTGATAATAATATTAATCATCATTAAATTGAAATATAAATAATTAGAAATTCTTAAACTTTAATTGCATTTATAGATCATAAAAAATGCAAGTAATTTTATTTGATCCTAAAGAGTACAAACATCATACCACAAATAAACCAGTACAAACAAAAAACTAACGGTAATATGAGTCATTGATTCTAATATAATCTTAATAAATAAATAAATTTAATAAAAATAAAATGAAAAAAATTGAGGAAATAATCGAAAAACTAAATGATTTGTAAGAAAAGAGAGAAACAAAATATATAGTATGATAAGTAACTTCCATCGAAAACAACTATCATCGAAATATATTATAACTATCGACTACAAAATAAACGTTGGTTCTACCGAAAACACTTCTACCGGTGAAATAATTAGTTGGTAAAGATATTTTCACAATCCCGCGAATGATTACCATTTTTTTTTTTTTTGTTTTAGTCACTATACCGACAACTTCTTTACCAATGTTGTTGTCCGTAGAACCTCTACTTGTATCAGACGATATCCATAGTCTTCCCCACTATTTTTTTTCCCCAAATCAAGAAATTTCTCTATATTCTCTCCCATTCTCAGACCCAAATCAACCCATCTTCTCCGTTTTGTTTCCATTGTCAGACCCATTTCTCAGTCTTTCTCTCTTTCTTAGTTTCTCTCTATCCTTTTCTTTATAGCTTTCGTATGCCATTTTCAAGCAAGAGACGACCTCCATCGGCACATGGATTGTCCCTCATCAGATCAGGTCGGCTTACGTATATATCCATCTCTTCTTAAATATGTATATATATTTGTGTGTTTTTGTTTTATTTACCCATTTTCATATTGCCACTCCACACATCCAAGCTTCTCTGTAGGAAGAGCATTTCACAATTTATTTTCTCCCATCAATAACACTAAGTCTCTTTCTCCATCTTCCGATTATGTTTTTCTTATTTACGTTGTTATTACAAGAAATCATGTTTTTATCTACAAAATTTTTAGCTTTTGGTAGCAGTTAATTACCATTTGCTACTAAATTTTGGTAGGAAAATGATTTAGTAGTAAATTCTAATCATACAATACCAAATATTACTGCTATCAAATATTTTGGTAGCATATTTATATTTTCAGCTATCAATGTTATTTTGTAGCTAATATTATTGGCACCAATGAATAAATTTGCTACTAAATTTTGGTAGCAAATTATAATTAAATGATACTAAATACATCTGCTACCAAAATATTTGGTAGCATTTTATATTGTCAGCTACCAATATTTTCTGGTAGCTAAAATTAAATATTAGCACTAAATATAAAATTGATGCATTTTATATGATTTTATCTTTGTTTTTTTCCCATTTAGTGATCAATTCTTTGGTAGTAGAAATAAATTTATTGCTACTAAATTATATCATATTTTGGCACTAGCAAATAAAATATTTCTAGTAGTAGTATTTTTGCTATAAAAGTATTGGTAGAGAAAGTACACAATAAAAATTATAATGTAAAAAATATATAAGAATACCAAACATAAAGTAATTAAATTTAGATTTGTGTTATGGACTCTCAACAAATTAATAATATTTTAATTCGTAAAATAATTTTATTTTTTAAAAAATAAGATCAAGGTAAAAAATACTAACTAAATGTATATGGACAAAATCAAAAGATAAAATTAAAAATATCATAAGTGCAATAACAAACTCGAAGGAAAATAAAAGTAAGAAACTACATAAGTCATGTATAGAGATGCATATAACTTTCCTAAAACAAAGATATTGCGTTGAACCTATGGCAAACCTCAGTTAAAAAACGCAAAATGGAAAATCCAATGGGAAAAAGCCTATTGGGGAAAAAAGAGCATAATGACTATAAAACTATTCAAAATAAATAAAAAACTAGAACCAGAAAACTCTTTGGATACAACTTTTGAAAATGAAAATTGGAGAAGGAACTATAGTATTGCTCATTGGAATTAGTCAACCAATTCTATGAATTCGTCACCCCACTCCACTCGAATTTGATCAATATTTTGTTTTGTGTAATCTTTCATCTTCTTTTTGCACTGTAATAAATAAATGTAAGTAATAATGAATATTAGTCAATTGTATAATATAATAACAAAATATTCTATTTCAATAGTATTTATATACATCTTACATGAGTAGTTAACCAATTGATAGGTCTATAATTCATGCAAAAGTCACGCATATATGTACTTACATAATATCCACACTCAATATTCGATAGTTGTTGAGGACACTGCACAAATTCATAAAATGTAAATGACAAGATTAAAAGATATTGATAATTTAAATTTTCAATACAATATTATATTGTAATATTTTAAACTAACTATCAAATGTAATATATATTATGTGATATTATTTTATAACTTACCTTTATAGATTTCCATGTAATCTCTTTTGGTTGCCTATATTTGGAGGTATTGTAGTAATCAAAAGCCCTAATAAAGAAATAAAATATTTAATAATAAATTTAAAGTAAAAATTAAATAAGACTAATCCATATCACTATTTAACTTACATTGCCATTAGACTTTTAATTTCGTTTCGTGGGGGTAGTCTAATTGGATCAAGCCAATGACATGTATTACGCAATGGATCAATTATTACTAGCATCCAATGATATCTGCTGACCATAAAATACGGTATTGTATATAAATTAAGATATTGATAATGTAATTAGTTAAATAAATAAATAAATCTTACCCAATATGAATAGGAAGCAACCAAAATTGTCCTGTTTCTGTGTCTTCCAAGCGATTTGCCATTGATATTGCATTTTGTGTTTGACACGAATCCAAAGTCAAAGTTGGATGAAAGAAACGAAAATATTGTGCTCGATTTGCTTTTTCATACTTTCAATGTAAGATCCTAAATATTACAATTGAATTTGTAAGACAAATAATGTTATTTTGTGCATGAGAATTATGTGAAAGGTATTTCTTTTTTACCTGATCCAAAATGTTATACAAGGAGTTCCAATCTCTGTCATGGTGCCAAGGTGAATCACATCGTCAGGTGAAATAAATAAGTATTGATCACTATCCAAAATTTATGGGTCCATGGCAATACGAAATGTATGTGAAGGTTCATAAAGTCGAACAGCTAGTAATACAACTTTTACACTCTTTGGAGCATCCTTGGGCATCTCAAATTGAATTGGAGATTTTTGCACTTCCTTTAAACTTGTGGAGGATGTATTGAGAGTTTGTGAAGAAGAAGGTTGATGTTTTCCTTTACATGGCTCCAGTTGCGGTGAAAGACAATGTTGTTTATTCTGAAACAAAATATAAAATTAATAATTGATTAGAAAAAAACATCATAAATTATATGTAATATTGGATTTAAAATTTAAAATTTAAAACTTAAAATTTAATGAAACCATTGATGGAGGAGGTGTGATTTGTGATTCTAATGCTCTTTGTTCTAATAATCGACTTTGTTGTGATTCGTAGAACTTCTCCATATTCTCTTGAACAATTCTTGCAATGTTGTTATTTTGTTCGTTTTTAAGATCTTCAACGATTTTCTTTAATTTCTTCAAACGTTCATCTTCAATCTCTTCACGTATGGATGATAACTAGGTTGACATCTTCTTTACGGGTATAGGACCAAAACCTCGTAACCAACCACATTTTTCTTTGCCTAAAACTTGCCTGTATATAGCAGCCTCATCCACTACTAGTAACAATCCATCTTCAAATTGAATGAGTTTCTCTTTTCGTAACTCTACCATTTCCTTCTACAATAACAACAAAATAATAGTGTAATAGTTTTACAAAATTTAGAAGGTAAAAATTCATAATTTTTAAAAGTCAAACATACATATTTGTCCTCGGCTATTCTGTGGGTCCACTCATTCTTAATTGTACAATGAGTTTTTTGAAACATTTCAATCTCTCCAAACTTCATTGTTTCTTGTTGTACTTTGTCATCCATTATTTGATTTGATTTCTGTAATGCATTTAAATAATTAATAACATTAAATATAATAAAATTACAATGATATTATGCCAAATATATGTTTACCTCCTCATGTAAATACTGAATAAATGACTTAGTTCCACCAGAATGCATAAAAAAAACACGATCTATTTTTTGACCCTGCAATTGACTTTTTCTACACAATACTTTTCATGTGAGTTTTAAGAATTAAAATTATGAAATGTGTACAAATAATTCAAGAAATGTAGGATACCTTCCATTCTTCGTTAGAGAAACATTTATTGCACATCTATTGCCAATCTTCATCTCTTAGCACCAATTTCACAGGCCGATTTTATAATGGATTCTTACCTTCTTTGATGATATTCTTTTACTCTCTGT
The DNA here is from genome assembly GCF_963169125.1 of Humulus lupulus. Lineage (NCBI taxonomy): Eukaryota > Viridiplantae > Streptophyta > Magnoliopsida > Rosales > Cannabaceae > Humulus > Humulus lupulus. Next base: position 191,021,409 of record NC_084794.1, on the reverse strand, counting down.
GACAATTATTACGATAATCTTTATAGCGCTCTGAACAATAGTGATTGCAAATAGTTTCAAGATATGGATCTTTTTTAAAATCCATCTCGAATACATCCTGCAAAAAGAATTTCAAAAAATAAATTGTCATGCAAAAAATATTATAAAATAAGTATGGTAACATAAACATACCATGATACGAGCATATACGACTTTCTTATCTTCTGGAGGAACTTTAGCCCATCCACTATACTGAAGTGGAGCATGATGGCATACATTTACACCAACAATGTTCGCAAATGCAGTGGCATGCGTCCCATGAACTCGAAGTTCTCCTTTTTTTATAGGAAATCTTTAACTTACTTGCATCATCCTTTAATAAGCGTCTGACACCATCCCCGTGAGTAGGGCCACGAGTTCTCTTCCTTGATTCTGTCAAATAATTGTTATATTACTTATAATCATAACTATTTTCATAAATTTTTAATGTATATATTATCATATTATTATAAGTTGTACATAAACTATTTATACCTTCTAAGGACTTGTGTGTTTCATCATTTAATGGTGTTATTGAATCATCATTGGAAGAACATGGAAAAAGAGGAGGAGACTATGTAGATGATGAAGAGTTAATATGCGTCCTCTTACGGACAAACACCCTTCTAGTAGTTATTGGTGGATCGAGAGACTTCTCATTTGTCATGATTAAAAATCTAAAAAATATAAATTTTTTATTAGCATATAATAAATTTGCATATTCAAAACTTTACAAAAAATAAAAATAATAACACACTTTATAGTTAATCAATTTCATCACTCAAAGTTATATCTTCAGAATCATCGAGTAAAGCTTCTTCATCGGTATCGTCACTGTTTATATCACTTTGAACTTGATCATTATGATTTATTTGAAGTTCATTGAACAATTGACGATTATCACATTCTATATCTTCAATATCATCCCGAATAAGATTAGTATCATTTGTCGTTGAATCAAAATTGACGCCAATGTCATTCAAAGATTCTTCTTGATATGCTTCAGAACTGTTGATAGTTGGATCTTCAACATCAACTTCACCATCCATTGGCTTTGATGGTATATCCCAGATGTGACGATGATTTAGTTTTTGTACCACTTTCCAATCTTTATTATTTTTACTTTTTTTAATGTCATCCAAATAAAAAACCAAACTTACTTGATTGGCAATAACAAATGGTTCATCTTCAAACCATTATGTGTTGATGTTGATAATAGTAAAGTTATATTCAGAGTACATTCTATCACTTCCATTGGCATTGTACCAAGAGCATTTGAACAATATAACTTTGTTCAAATAGAGGTAATGTACTTCCCAAATTTCATTGATGACACCATAAAAATCACATATATTTCTATCATATTCTGCTTCAACGTGAACACCGTAGTTTTGAGTTAAAAGTCTTTCATCTCGACTTTTTGTATGGTATCGAACTCCATTAACCATACAACCAGCATATGTACAAGCCAAAAAACATGGTTTCATTGCAATTGCATACAAATCTTCCTGTGCTTTACCAGATATTGTTTCATTCATTTTTTTATCTGTGATGGCAGATAAAATTATAAATGTAAGATCAAGACAAATAAAAAATTTAGAATATCAAACATTGATATTTAAACTTACTTTATTTTCAAACCATGTTGAAAATTCATTTTTTTGCACTTGATTGATATCCAGAATTCCTTGAGATTGTAAGAATAATCTACGTTCTCTGTGTTCACAATAAGTACTATGAAAGATTATTTTTATGCTAAAACCTAAATGTTGTTAGAATTTAAAAAATAAAATTATAAACTTACGTTAAATATGGTTCCAACTCAGGACAATTATTCAAAATGTACCATTGAACTTGGGTTCGTTGATCTTGAGTTAGTGTGATGGATGATTGTCTTCCAAATGGTCTTGTAGGCATGTTGAATATTGACAGTGTCGATTGTTTTCTAATTCCAAGGTAATCACGATTGCGCTCAGGACGATTAAAGCTTGTTTCCATTCCACGAAGATACATTGAACAAAAGTTTAGTGCCTCAGTAATAATGTATCCTTCAGCAATATAACCTTTAGGCCGAGCTTTGTCTTTCACATATTTTTTCAAATGACCTAATTCCCTGAAATTAATTATGTTTTCAATATATAGTAATAAAGAATTGTATTCAATGATTATTTAATTTTTGAAACTTAAGTTGTAGATTTTGTTACCTTTCGATTGAATACATCCATCGCATTTGTACTGGACCACCTAACTTAGCTTCTAATGGAAAGTGAACCATAAGATGAATCATCACATCAAAGAAGGCAGGAGGAAAGATACTTTCTAAATTACACAGCGTGAGTACAACGCCCTTTTCCAATTCGTCTAAGTCTTTCACATATAATGTCCTCGCACATAGCTTTTTGAAGAATAACGACAGCTCAGCAATAGCATCCATTACTTTCTTTTTCAAATATGGCTTTAAACGAATAGGTAACAACCTCTGTAATAAAATATGACAATCATGACTTTTCAACCCAAATAGCTTTCCATATTTCATGTTAACATTCCGAGAAATATTTGCAGCATATTCATCAGGAAATTTTACGGACTTTATGAACGTACAAAATTCTTGTCGTTCCTTCGCTGATAATGTATAGCATGCTACTAGTTTGAACCATTTGTTCCCCTTCTTTTTCATGTGTAGCTGCTTACGAATATTTAAATCTTGTAAATCAAGTCTTGCCTTTTCAGTATCTTTAGACTTCCCATCAATACTAAATATTGTACCAACTACACTATCACATATATTTTTCTCAATATGCATCACATCCAAATTATGTCTTAGTTTTAATTTAGGCCAATATTCTAACTCCCAAAAAATACTTTTTCGTCTCCAGTTCGTGTTATTTTCATAACATGCATCCTTCATTTGTTGCTTATCGTCCTTACTGATCTTATCATTTTTACCTGCCCTACATTTCCATACACCTTTTAATTTATCTAAGATTTCATCTCCTGTTAAAATTCTTGGAGGTGAATGCCGTTCAATTGTACCATCATACTCCATATCATTGCGCCATTGGTGGTTCGGACACAAATATCGACGATGACCCATGAAACATGTTTTTCCTCTTATTTGAAATGAAGATGTGTCATCTTCACAAACAGGACAAGCTTTATAACCTTGAGTGCTATACCCAGATACAATACGATATGCTGGAAAATCATGGATCGTCCACAATATTACTGCACGCATTGCAAAATATTATTTATCAATAATATCAAAAGTGCGTACACCATTTTCCCATAGTTCTTTCAGCTCATCGATCAGAGGTTGTAAATAGACATCTATGTCTTTTCTTGGAGCACGACGTCCCGGAATCAATAATGCCATCATTAAGAATTCTTGTTTCATGCATCTCCATGGCGGCATGTTATATGGCATTAGTAACACTGGCCACATACTGTACGAGTTTGATAAATCACCGAATGGATTGAACCCATTTGTTGCAAATCCAAGCCTTACATTTCTAGATTCTTTTGCAAAATCTGGATATTGTCTATCAAAATCCTTCCAAACCTCTGCATCTGCCGGGTGTCTAAGTACACCTTCTGTATCAACACGTTCTTCCTTATGCCACCTCATATCAGATGATGTATGGCGTGACATAAAAAGTCTCTGAGTCGTGGAGTTATAGGAAAATATTGCATCTTTTTGTGTGGGATCTTCTTGCCTTTAGTTCCTTGGAATTTGTATCATTCATGACCACATATAGGACATCTTTCAATGTTTTTATTATCTTTCCAAAATAAAGCACAATCATACTCACATACATGAATAGTTTCCAACCCTCAACCAAGGTCACGCAACATTTTCTTAGCCTCATAGTAAGATCGTGGAATTTTATTGTCTTTGGGAAATGCTTTCGAAAGTAAGTCGAGCAACAAATGAAATGATTTGTTACTCCAACCACACATCACTTTAATGTGCATTAGATTAACAATAAATGTTAAGATTGAGAATGTTGTACATCCAAAGTATAACTCCTTTTCTGCTTCTGCAAATAAGTCAGGCAATGTATTCATTTCATCATTGTGCTCATTTGAATCTCCAAGGTTCACAAAATCACTCTTCCTATGATATTGACTAGCTAAATCTTCTAATGCTGGTCTCATATCGTCATTGTCTTCATCATCATCACTGTCATATGGTATGTCCTCTTCACTGTTTGATTCTACTTCTTCTTGATCTTCGTTTACTTCTGTGATATCTTCCCCGTGAAACTCCCACATAACATATTTGGTATAAAATCCTTTTACGAATATATGACGCTCAATTGGCTCTAAGTCATGATAATATAAGTTCATACATGAAACACATGGACATCGAATCTTATTTTCACCATTTAAATGCAAAGTTGATAACTTAATAAAACTCTTAAGTCCATCAAAATACTCCACTAGTAATCTATTCTTTTGGAAAATCCAACTTTTATCCATCATTTCTCTATTATCTTTCGAACAAGTAGACGATGGATTATACTACATTGAGAAAAATAAAATACTTAATTAGCTCTTGAATTGTAGTTATAGGGTATGATAGAGTTATGGTATAAAAAACATGTATTCGATGCACGTATAGGGTAGGATATTAGTATAAGTGTTTCTTATCCTACTGTATTACATGCATATTTTTTTTTATAAATGTGTTTAATTTAAGTGCCAAATAGACACATATGTGTAAGTCTTTAATTGGTACATGCCATTATTTTTTTATTTAAAAAATTTATTCAAATATTAAAAATTTATTTAAAATCTAATAAAAAAAATTAAAAATCATTTAACAAAAATTTTAAAATTTTCTTTTTAAAGGAATAAATACTAAAATTATTATTCATGAAACAAATTTAATTACTAAATTAAAATAAAAATAAAAAAACCAAAAAACTTTAGAAAATCCTACTATAAATTCAAATTTAAAATAATTAAATATATAGAATTATAAGGTTCAATGATACCAAAACCAAAATAATAAGCTTAAACCCATTAAGGGAATTTTATTCTAATCAGACACTAATGAGCTTAATCCTCTCAACTGCCTATAAATAAGGTTAGAGTATCACTTGTTTAGTGCATGCAAAAATGCGACCTAATAAATCTCTAAAGAACTTAGGGCCTGTTTGGCATTGTTTTCTGTTTTTTGTTTTCAAAATTTTGTTCTCAGAAATGAGAACAGAAAACTGTTTTTGTAGTTTTCAAAAAACAAGAGGTGTTTGGTTAATGTTTTTTGAAAATAATTTTTTTTAGTTTTATTTTTTTAAAATCTTAAATAAAAAATTAACAAATATATTTACAAAGAGAAAAATATTTTAAAAGTTTGTAATAAATAATGAGATAAAATAATTTGAAAGAAAAAATGATGAAAAATAAGAAGTGAGAAACTTAGTAAATAAAATTTGAGAACAATAGAAAACAACTTTTTGTTGTTCTCAAAATTTTATGTTTATTGTAACTTTGTTTTTAAAAATTGTTTTCTGAAAACAATGCCAAACACTCCAACTTGTTTTCGAAAAACTGTTTTTAGCTTTTAAAAACAAAAAACAGTTTTTTAGTTAAGGTGCCAAACACCCTCTTATGTTTTGCAAGTTCTTATTTCTCAATACAATTAACTCGTGCACTAGGACTAATTAATAACCTAAATCCCGTACATATCACGTGTTTGAATTTTTTTTTATGCTTTATTGGTTTATTTGTAATTGACAAAAAAATCAGTCAACAAGTATTAAATCTATCTCAATTCCAGAATGAGTAGCTACTATCTCAGTTTTTGGATACGTGAGTAGTTTTAATGAAAAAAATCTTGAATACTTAAACTAATAAAAAAATATTGGGTAATTTCGCTACAAATTTTTTTTACAAACACTAGAAGATTTCTTAAATTCCAACTTTAATTAAAAAAAAATTATCAAAAAGAAAGGAAAAATTAATAGAATGTCTCACAATAGTAAAGTTGATAAAGTTTGTACACAATATAAAATACTTTTTTAGAAAAATTAATAATAAAGAAGCTCATTCCACAATCGAAAAAATGTACCACCACATAATTAACTTTGAAATTTTACGAATTCAAACGGGGTATTTCTATCAATGGAATATAAAGTGTGTTATGTTATCTAGGAAAATAAGTAATTTTATTAAATTAATATTAAATCATTAAGTGGTCATTTTCCTTCTCTAAGTATTTTATGTTTTTTTTTAATTTTATTTCTAAATTAAAATGAAGGGCTTCAGCCAATACACCTCATCCGATCGAAAAGCCCATTTCATTTTCTTCTTTCTTCTTCGTATCCGTAGCTCCATCTCACTCACAAAGCCCTACCTCCATCTCACTCTAATCTCTCTATCTCTCAGTTGAAATCAAACGCTAGACCCCATTATTCTTTCCCTCTCTCTCTCGTATTCCTGTCTCCCTCTCTCACTCTAGCTCTCTTTGTGTCTCTGATTCTAAGTTTCTTTCTTCTAATCCCTCTCTCTCTCACCCTTTCGTACATCTACCATAGCCAATAAAGCTGAAAAGAAAAGCCCCATTTCATTTTCTTCTTCATATTCCCCTATACACTCTCAAATCCCTAGCTCCCTCTTACTCAATTGAAATTAAACCCAGACCCCATTATTCTTCCCCTCTCTCTCATATTCCTGTCTCCCTCTCACTCTAGCTCTCTCTGTCTCTCTCATTCAAAGTTGAGGGTCCATGACTGATTTGATAATTATTAGATGAATAGGGTTTTTTTGGGTTGTCGAATTTGATGAAGGCTGCGGCGGAGGTGCTTGGTAATGGTGGGTTAGGGTCAGCCTATAAGGTCGCCGTGGTCATTTGGGCTGTCTGTGGCGTTCGACGTCGAGATAAGGCGGTTCGGTGGAGAGTGGAGAAACTGTTAGTCTCCGAGTACATTCCTAAAGGCAACTTTTATGCACGGTAAGAGAAATCTCCACATACACACACAAACACAAAATCACATTCTTTCACAGTCATTAATTTATTAATATACTCGTTCTAAACTAATCCAAGGAATCGCCAGGGGATCCTCTATACAGAGTTCTCAAACTGCGATGGGGAAATTTGAAGCCCAGCAATGTCCTCTTGACACAAGTAAAGCTTGGTTTTTTTTTTCGTGTTCTGTTCTTGGGTAGGCTTGAATTTGGTTTTAATTTTTTTTTCTGATCTGTTCTAGTCATAGAGAATTAATTGATTGTTGGTGAGATGGAACCTATAATGGCATTAAGAATTAATAGATCTTGGCGAATCCAAAATGAATAGTCAGGATTTGAGTGGTAGTTTCCAAGAGAGATAATTGGTAGAGTTTAGTTTTAGTGGAGTTTGGGTAGCAACGTTGATGCTGATTAGTGTTTTGTTGGGTTCAGTTGTATTGAGAATGGTTGGATTGGTATTAGTGGTGGTGGCCATGAGAGAAAAAAAAAATTGGATCGATTTAAGGCTGTGATACCATAACAGATATATGCAGAACCACTCTATATTTTATTAATAATGATCATATTTCAATGGATATTGTTTTAGTAAAAAAATATAGTAGGGAGTTCAAACCTGATATTGATATTTGGTACTAGTTCCTTCTATATTTGTTGTAATTGAAGTACCAAAAACTCTCCTTCTATCTCTATATCTCAGTTGAAGCACCTGAAATAGAGAGAAATAAATAAATTTTAAATAAACAAGCATATCATACAAGATAAGTGAACTAGTTACTTGTTCTTTGTATTTTTTTTTCTTTGATTATAGATTTCCATCAAAGAGTGTTTGATTTGTGTGATCAAAATGTCAGAAAACACCTAATGAATCTTCAAGAAAGTATAACAACATTCATAAGAAAAAAGAGATGTATATGTCTATAATCAATATTTTTATTTCCAAGTTAATTTCAATGCATATTGTTTTAGTGAAATATGGTTCGGAGAATAAAAACCTGTTTGTCACTACCTTCTCCTTACACCCAGTTGAAGCACCTAAAGAAAAAAATGTAATTAAACAATCTAACCAATATAGCCATGATATTTAATCAGTATATGCCATACATACCTCAACAAAATTTCGATGAACTAGTGAAAAAAAAAGAGATACTTACTATATATATTAATTTTCTTAGATAGTATCTTCCTTGAAAAACTAAAATTTAAATTTCAAACTAGTTATTTGTAATTTTTTTAATTAATACTTTTATTTCCTATATTTGTGGCTGATTGTACGTATATAGAGAGATATGTATATTTTATGAAATAAATATTTGAAAATATTAAATAGTTTTTTTATAAGTAATTTTTATTATATTTCCTACTTTACACCGTTAGGAAAAATTAAAACTCAATTTACATTTTATAATAAATGGTTGTTGTTTCTTAAATATGTGGTTATAGTTAAGTAAAATATTTTTTAATTATTAAAAAACTGAATATGCATATATATAATAGGTTAGTTTTTTAAATTATGTTAAAGATATTTGTATTATTGACCCATACATAGGAATCAGTTTTGCTGAGTCATATATTTGAATTTGGCTGTAATCACTCTAACCCACCAAAGCAAAACTTGATCGAAACATAAACAAAAGTCATGCACTCTCTCTCTTTGGGTTCGCACTCTCTCTCTCTCTCTCTTTAGGCTTTAGCCCACTCTCTCTCTCTCTTGATCATCTTCTTACTGAGCTCTCTTTCTTTGTTTGTGGAGAGAGTCACTCTCCCTATGGTTTCTCTCTCAAAAAGAATATATTCTTTGCTTTATAGTTTTTAGTAGGTGGGATTGATTTTTTTTATCTCTAAAGCTCCACAGAAGATGCAAAAGTTCCCCTCCAACTCCAGGCCATTAAACTCAAATTCCCATTTGATTTAAATTTCTATCTTTTTTTTTCTCTATCTCTCACTCAAAAATCAATCTTGAAGCTTGAGAAGAAGAACAAAGTATTCTTCTTCTTTATGCTTCTTACTTAGTATTTTTGTGCTCTTTTTTTGGTTCTCTGGTGTGTATGTGTATGCATAATTGATGTTGTTTTTTCAAGTGCAAAACCAAGAGAAACTTATTGAAAAAAACTGCCTTAAGAGATGACTTTTCAAGAATTTCAAACTTCAAACCCTTTTCTTTGTGATTCAGGAGACATTCTTGGACAATAGATTAACTTAATAGACATTTTTTGTGTGTAAATGTGTGTCTATATATATATATATGCATAATCCATGTTTGTTTTCAAGTGAAAAACCAAGAGCCACTTACTGAGAAGAACTGCTTTAAGAGAGGTTTTGAGTTTTTTTTCTCTTTGTGTGTCAAAATTCAGTTCTTTTGTGGGAAATTGGATGGCAATTCTATTAGTTTCTAAAAACTTTAATTTTATATTTCTTCATCTGTTTTCTACTTCTTCTTTCTATCTATGTAATGGAACAAGTGAGTGAGTATTTGGTAGCTTGGCTTTTAATGTAATGCTCTGATTTTCCTAATAAGGGTTAGGACCTTGATTAGGCGGCCGGGAGGGCCATAATTAAGTTATGATGCTATTTAATGATCATATTCATGCTTATGTGAATTATATTATCATATGATGGTAAATGCATGCATATGGGTGTATTTATGATTATAAAGGTATTTTGGTAATTTGGCCGCTGTGGGCGTAATTGTGTATTTTGGGTGCATGGTTGTGATTAATTAATATAGCCACATTATAAGGTGGATTGGTTCGAGCTATTCGGCATGAGACGATCATGAAATGTAAGTGTTCGGTCTAGTCATAACGGGTTTAAGTTCGGGGCTCGAGGTGAGTCTCGGGGTCATTTCGATGATTAGAACATTACCGGGAATTAAAGGGTAAAGGGATATGGTTTATTGGCATTTGAAAATATTGAGAATAGCGGGATTTTGAGGGTCTTAATTATAATTAACGAGATAAGCGGGAAAGGACGGTTTTACCCTTGGGAAGGCTTTAGAAACTTATAATGACCTAGGGGCATTTAGGTCATTTGGTTTGGATTTATATTGACTTTCAAGGCTGTAGAAATTCAGAACAAAAATAGAGCATCATCCTCATCTCCTTCTTTCTCTCCCGTACATGTTCTTCCCTTCATTTTCCTTTGAATTTTGAGAACCCAAACTGAGGCAACAAGCTAGGAGATCAAAGGTGGGAACTTGGAAACTTAGTTCAACCATTGAAGAGGGTTTAATCTCAAGTTTGAGGTAAGTTTCAGCCATGGAATCTCTGGTTTTACTCTGTTTTTGGTTTAAGTTTTAGTTTGTGGTTTCTTGATGGATAGTTGGAATTAATGGAAGCTAGGTTGGTGTTTAACTTGGGTCTTGATGAGGGTGAGTTGTAGACGATGTTTAGTGGTTGAATTGGGTGTTAAGTTGAGGTTTGGGACTGGTTTGAAGGTTTGGTTTCAAGGAAAAACGCAGGGGAAGAAGGGTTGTTACTTGCTATTTTGCGTAAAGGGCCGCGTCATGGCTATGGTGAGCTGCGGCCTACGTTGGTTTCTGGGCAGGTTTTGCCTCTGTCTAAGGGTGAGCCGCAGCATGGCTAGGGAGGGCCGCGGCCCATAAGGGCATTTTTGGCCAGAAATGGGTTTTTGACTTAGGGATGCTAGCTTTAGGACTCGGGGTCGATCCTACTACCCGGTTAAGTGTGGATTGATGTCCTGGAGGCTAGACATTGGTTTGGGAACCTATGTTGATCATTTTTATTGATGGTATCCTATATTTGGTTATGACTAGGTGACCGCTAAAGGACTAAAAGTTGATCGTTCTCAAGGGTCGTTCTTTTATCATTCAAGCTCGAATCTGAGGTAAGAAAAATGCACCCTGTGTAAATGTGACATGCATGGCTATTCTTGGTGCATGCTGGTTGATTATTAAATGTGACATGCATGGCTAGTATTGGTGCATGTTGGATTTCTAAATATAATGCATATGATGCATGAGAAACATGTGATTAGGACATGCTTTATATACTGAGTATGATATCGTTCAGAGCTTGAGCCTCTGTGTTCGTGCATGGTCCTAATTGTACTTGTACTAGTTGAGTAAGCATGCTGAATACCTTGTATATGGATATTGGATATGTGATATATGTTTGGTGGCATGGCTTACTTGTGTATGGCACTGACTTATTAGTCAGAATCGGCAACGGTGTTAGATCCATCTGTGAAGCTATGATTTACTAGTCAAGTTCACAATGAGTTGAACAGTGGTCGTGCTTTACTGACCTAAGAGTCAGAGATGGCATAGCGTCATGAACGCCGAGCCAAATGAAGATTAGATCTAATCGATATCAGCAAGAATGACTCATATGGGGTATTAACGCTGGACCGACCCTAAGGTCAATGAACTTATAAGCGCTTGTCTAGTCTAAGACCAGTTATTCAGAGCCAGGGCATATGGCCCCGATGACTGTTTGTCACATGGCTAGGGAACGCTATTCCACAGTTATGACTCTAGAGTCGGGAGGAAGGTTATGTTGGTGACTAATCCCAAAGCACCTATCCTGTTAAAGCTAGTGAGATGTTCACTTATTTGTTAAGCCCTGGTGATCCTATTGTCACATGGCTAAGGGTGCTGTTCCCATATTAGTTACTTTTGATACCTGTTAAGCCCTGGTGATCCTATCATCACATGGCTAAAGGGTGCTATCCCCATATTTGTGACTTTTGTGATAGTCACCTATTTGTTTGGACTGTTGGTCCTGAATAATTAATACAATCACTGTTGATATTATATCATGTTATATTGTGTTTTCTTGCTGGGCTTTGGCTCACGGGTGCTATGTGGTGCAAGTAAAGGCAAAAGAAAGCTGGACCATCCTTGAGTTGGAGAGCTTAGGTGATGACGTGTACATATGCAGCTGCTCGTCTGCACGGCTGAGGTAGTAAGAGGAACTAGGGTTAAATCCTGTTTTGCCGCGTAGAACGGCCTGATGTAAATATTTTCTTGTAATAGACTCTGAAAATATAATTTTGGGATCCCAGCATATATATTAAATGTTCTAATGAAACGTTACATCTTAACCAAAAATTTTAATCCCTAAACCGCTAATCATATTTAGTTACACGATTTTGGCCAAATGACTCAATTAGCGAGTTTAGCACTATTTACAAGGGACACCGTAACGGTCCCTAGAGTTGGGGTGTTACAACTTGGTATCAGAGCGAGCCAAGGTTTATGGTTCCTGAAGACAAGCTGGGCATGTACACTCATCACTGAAGATAGCTTCACTCATGGGATGGTAACTATTTCTGTAGTTATGTGCATAACTGCTTAAATAGAATGTAAATGCTTTACCTGCACATTGTATTAGGGAGCTTGAGATTTTGATAGAGCTTGGCTCTTGATTATATGATTATATGCTCCGTGAATATATATATATATATAATTGTGATCATATGATTACCTGCTCTGTGAATATATAACTGTGATATTTGCATGCTGGGGTTGGAGGCATGGTTTGAGTATTGGAAGAGCAGGGATTATGAGTAATGTATGAACGCCATGGGCATGTTTGTAGCACTGCAAGTGGTTTATGATTGTGGTGTGGTAAGATTTATCCCGTGGGGGAAAGCCCTTGATATGCTTATTATGATTAATGGGTCAAGTTATTGACTGCAGATTTAATCAGCAGGTTTATATTCAAGGCAGATTATGAGGCCTGGTGGTAGTTATACAGGGGCTGGGAGTTACAACTAGGGTATCAGTTCTTCGTCTGCACCTATGAATTTTTAGCAAACACTTATAGATTTGCAATTAAGATTGCAGAGGCATGAGGAAGAGATCAGGTATTTGAAGCAACAGCGGAGTCTGTTGGGGAGCACCTCTTCCTCTTCTATGCCAGGAGTGGCATCAGCTTTAGCTCAACCTAGGGTTGAGAGTAGATGGGAATTCCTTTGTGTAAGATTCCTGAAGTTTTATCCTCCAGTCTTCGAGGGAGGCCTAGATCCATTCAGAGCTGAGCAATGGATGGGCATGATCAGTTCCATTCTTGATAGTATGGGACTGGTGGGTCATGATAGGGTGATCTGTGCTACATGTGTACTGCGGGATGATGCCCGGACGTGGTGGGAGGTAGTATCCCAGACACAAGATACATCTGTGATGGATTGGAAAGAATTCAGGCAGCTGTTTAATGAGAGGTATTATTGTGATGTGGCCAAGACAGTTAAGATGAATGAGTTTCTGAATCTTGTTCAGGGTAATGCATCGGTGGCTGAGTATGTTACTAAATTTGATGGGTTGGCCAAGTTTGCCTTTGACATGGTACCCACAGATATAGCTCGGAAGGAAAAGTTTATTCAGGGGATGAATGCTGGAATAGCTCAGGGCATTAGAGTTACCCCAGTGCATGAAGTCTCTACCTATGTTCAGGTGGTAGGGAAGGCTTTTGCTGTTGAGAGCGCAGAACATCAGATTGGGCAGCAGAGTGCTGGAGAACATGGAGCTCAGATAGTAGTACCTCCACTTATTGAAGCAAGTAAGAATGAAAGCTGGAAGACTCGACCAATATGCATGCAGTCCAAGAGGCATCATCTTGGTGTATGTCGAGCAAGGGCATACTTCTCATGTAGGATGTTTGGACATCGTAAGAAGAATTACCCAAGGCTAAGAGAGCTTGAGCAAAGGAGGATAGATAGCTCGATTCCAACTCGAGTGTTTATTCCAGAGCAGTCAGAGACCGAGACTAGTTCCTCGGGGGCGACAGGTCAGTTTTCTAGTTCTGAGTTTTGAATTATGCTGTTTGGCTTTGGTGCCATGCTATTCTTTTGTTGGTATATTTAGAGAAGGGTATAAAGATGGTGTATATAGATCACATGGTTATGTTATGATGGGAAATGTAATATGGTATTGGCAACTTAAGAGATGAGTTGGGTTATGGAAAGGACTCATCAATGATCTTGATAAAGCTGGTTATGACAGGCTTTGGTTTGATCCAGGGTTTGGATTGATCAAGTAATTAAAGAGAAATCTTAAATGTCAAGGAAAGTATAGTAATTATTGGGCTTGAGAGTGGAAAGCCTTGTGTTAGTTGGTATGGCACATGGTTCTTTATGTTTATGATACCTGTAGTAAGAGCTTGAGTTTTGTGCAGGGAGGTGCATGGAACTCCTAGCTAGCGTGGTGGATACCACTTAGATTGTGTCAGTGAGATCAGGACAGCCTGGATTAGTCTGTGGGTTCTGAATGTGTTGCTAGGTGGTTTGTCAGGGTTTCCTTTATATGTAAGGAAGACTAGAATGGTTATTGGATTAGTGACAGGAAAAGAAACAGTTGTAAACACTGTTTTGAGTGGCTCAACGGAGTTATAAGAATAAAAGGTTTAGTGGTTGAATAAGATGGAATTTTTAAGGTGGATCTTGGATCTGGTTAGGACCAGTTAGAGATCAGAGAGAGAGGAAATTATATAAAGGAATGTGTTGGTATCAGATTAGAGCACTATGAGTGCTGAATATGTCTTGAGAATTGGTTTCATGTTAAGTGTTTGTGAATAAGATGAATAGTGCATTCAAAGGTGTATTTGAATGGGATTTGTGATCGTCTTGGATGATGATATTGTGGTATTTTCTCTGTGGAGATGTGCCAAGGTTGGAGAGTGCCTTGGGGACAGGAGTGTCCATGGGTGGTTAAAATATTTCAGGTGCTTTGGGAAGTGTTCTGGGTCTTTTATAGATCAGGATCAGTTAGTAGATTGTTATGACATCCCAGTAATAGAGAAAAGTGATTGCTTATGCAACATGTTGATTAAGGGATCTGAACAAAATTGGAATAGAGTTTTTGGTGGGCCAGGTGGCCAGTTTATTGTCTGAGATTATATCTCAAGAAAGATAAAAAAAGAAAGATGGTTAAGTGAGCCACAGATAGGAAAAAAAAAGAATTGAATGGAAAACTTAAACCGGATTAGCTAAGAGTTGTACAGTGACATATATGAATTTATGATGGTATAGAGATCGGACTTGGAATCCGATGGAGATCGAGATTAATTGGGAGATTCTAGATGAATCTCATGATATTCTATTATTCGCTTCATTCAGGCATCGTGGAAAGGTAACAGGATATGAAAGCTTTATAGTGATGGCCTGAGATGAAGAGAGATGTAATGGGATGCGTGAAAAGTTCTTAACCTGTTAGCAGGTCAAGACAGAGTGTCAGGAGTCAGCAAGGCCATTACAGCCTTTGGATATTTTATAATGGGGAATAAGAGAGCATCGCGATGAGTTTCGCGGTGGGATTCCCAGGTTGATGGAACAGCGTGAGTTTGCATTGAGTCATTGTGGATTGGTAGTCCAAGTGAGTTCATTTTATCAGTAAGAATAAGTATATGGTACAGCTGATCGATATTCAAATCTCTTGTGAAAGGGATAAAGGGCCTTCATGAAATTAAAGGTCTATCTTATTAGATGGAGACTTTATTGGGACTTCCAAGTTTTGGAAGGGTTAGAAGGCCACGAGAATAGAGATAAAATTCAGTACAGATTATTACTCTCAGACTGGTGGTAAACCAGAGAGAGAGGGTTATCCAATTATTATTGGAGGATCATCTTATAAGATGAATGCATTGATGTATATCTAGATCCTAAGGTGGTTCAGGGGATTAATGAGATTACTAGGGAGTGGAGCTTGGATGCTCACTTTTCAGAATAAAAGGAAAAGTTTTATTGAATTGAAAAGCAGGAATGTGGAATTCCAGGTAGAAGAATATATCTTCTTTAAAGTATCACCATGGGAAAAAAAAGGGGTGAGGAATTAAGGCAAGTTAAGCCCTAGTTCATTTAGGCAATTGAGTCCTGAATAGATCTGAATAGGTTGACTTTGAATCAGCTTTACTTTTGGCACTAGCAGTTGTATACAGTGAGTTATGTGTTTCCATGCAGTAGACATGGGTTAAAGGAATTTATGAATTCAGTTATGTGAATCTGAAAGTTAAGGTTAAGTATTCCGGTAAGGAATAGCCAGTTCAGATTGTGATATAAGTAATAAGGTTCCATTGAACAGAGTGTACCTTGGGTTAAGGTAATACTGTAGAGATAGTGAGGTCGAGGAAATGACACGAGGAATTGGAATCAATTGTGCGGAATTGTTATTCCGAGCTGTTTGAGTAAATTTCGAGGAAGAAATTTCTGTAGGGAGGGGATAGTTGTAATGCTCTGATTTTCCTAATAAGGGTTAGGACCTTGATTAGGAGGCCGGGAGGGCCATAATTAAGTTATGATGCTATTTAATGATCATATGCATGTTTATGTGAATTATATTATCATATGATGGTAAATGCATGCATATGGGTGTATTTATGATTATAAGGGTATTTTGGTAATTTGGCCGCTGTGGGCGTAATTGTGTATTTTGGGTGCATGGTTGTGATTAATTAATATAGCCACATTATAAGGTGGATTGGTTCGAGCTATTCGGCATGAGACGATCATGAAATGTAAGTGTTCGGTCTAGTCATAACGGGTTTAAGTTCGGGGCTCGGGGTGAGTCTCGGGGTCATTTCGATGATTAGAACATTACCAGAAATTAAAGGGTAATGTGATATGATTTATTGGCGTTTGAGAATATTGAGAATAGCGGGACTTTGAGGGTGTTAATTATAATTAACGAGATAAGCGGGAAAGGACGGTTTTACCCTTGGGAAGGCTTTATAAACTTTTAATGATCTAGGGGCATTTAGGTCATTTGGTTTGGATTTATTTTGACTTTCAAGGCAGTAGAAATTCAGAACAAAAATAGAGCATCATCCTCATCTCCTTCTTTCTCTCCCGTACATGTTCTTCCCTTCATTTTCCTTTGAATTTTGAGAACCCAAACTGAGGCAACAAGCTAGGAGATAAAAGGTGGGAGCTTGGAAACTTAGTTCAACCATTGAAGAGGGTTTAATCTCAAGTTTGAGGTAAGTTTCAGCCATGGAATCTCTGGTTTTACTCTGTTTTTGGTTTAAGTTTTAGTTTGTGGTTTCTTGATGGATAGTTGGAAATAATGGAAGCTAGGTTGGTGTTTAACTTGGGTCTTGATGAGGGTGAGTTGTAGACGATGTTTAGTGGTTGAATTGGGTGTTAGGTTGAGGTTTGGGACTGGTTTGAAGGTTTGGTTTCAAGGAAAAACGCAGGGGAAGAAGGGTTGTTACTTGCTGTTTTGCGTAAAGGGCCGCGACATGGCTATGGTGAGTCGCGCCCTATGTTGGTTTCTGGGTAGGTTTTGCCTCTGTCTAAGGGTGAGTCGCGGCATGCCTAGGGAGGGCCACGGCCCATAAGGGCATTTTTGGCCAGAAATGGAACCTATATTGATCATTTTTATTGATGGTATCCTATATTTGGTTATGACTAGGTGACTGCTAAAGGACTAAAAGTTGATCGTTCTCAAGGATCGTTCTTTTATCATTCAAGCTCGAATCTGAGGTAAGAAAACTTCACCCTGTGTAAATGTGACATGCATGGCTATTCTTGGTGCATGTTGGTTGATTATTAAATGTGACATGCATGGCTAGTATTGGTGCATGTTGGATTGCTAAATATAATGCATATGATGCACGAGAAACATGTGATTAGGACATGATTTATATACTGAGTATGATATCGTTCAGAGCTTGAGCCTCTGTGTTTGTGCATGGTCCTAATTGTACTTGTACTAGTTCAGTAAGCATGCTGAATACCTTGTATATGGATATTGGATATGTGATATATGTTTGGTGGCATGGCTTACTTGTGTATGGCACTGACTTATTAGTTAGAATCGGCAACGGTGTTAGATCCATATGTGAAGCTGTGATTTACTAGTCAAGTTCACAATGAGTTGAACAGTGGTCGTGCTTTACTGACCTAAGAGTCAGAGATGGCATAGCGTCATGAACGCCGAGCCAAATGAAGATTAGATCTAATCGATATCAGCAAGAATGACTCATATGGGGTATCAACGCTGGACCGACCCTAAGGTCGATGAACTTATAAGCGCTTGTCTGGTCTAAGACCAGTTATTCAGAGCCAGGGCATATGGCCCTGGTGACTGTTTGTCACATGGCTAGGGAACACTATTCCACAGTTACGACTCTAGAGTCGGGAGGAAGGTTATGTTGGTGACTAATCCCCAAGCACCTATCCTGTTAAAGCTAGTGAGATGTTCACTTATTTGTTAAGCCTTGGTGATCCTATCGTCACATGGCTAAGGGTGTTGTTCCCATATTAGTGACTTTCGATACCTGTTAAGCCCTGGTGATCCTATCATCACATGGCTAAAGGGTGTTGTCCCCATATTTGTGACTTTTGTGATAGTCACCTATTTGTTTGGACTGTTGGTCCTGAATAATTAATACAGTCACTGTTAATATTATATCATGTTATATTGTGTTTTCTTGCTGGGCTTCGACTCACGGGTGCTATGTGGTGTAGGTAAAGGCAAAAGAAAGCTGGACCATCCTTGAGTTGGAGAGCTTAGGTGATGACGTGTACATATACAGCTGCTCGTCCGCCACGGCCGAGGTTTTAAGAGGAACTAGGGTTAAACCCTTTTTTGCTACGTAGAACGACCTGATGTAAATATTTTCTTGTAATAGACTCTGAAAATATAATTTTGGGATCCCAGCATATATATTAAACATTCTAATGAAACACTACATCTTAACCAAAAATTTTAATCCCTAAACCGCTAATCATACTTAGTTACACGATTTTGGCCAAATGACTCAATTAGCGAGCTTAGCACTGTTTACAAGGCACACCGTAACGGTCCCTGGAGTTGGGGCGTTGCATTTAAGAAAGCTGATTTTGGGTGTTCTGTTCTGGTTTATGTGTACTTTGTTGAAACTTGGTCGGACATGAATAAAGTGACTGCATTGAGTGCATTTATGTTGGAATTTTTTTAAGTTATGGGGTGTCTTTTAGGTCCAATTTTTCTTCATATGAACTTGAGTAGTTGGATAGAAAATAGGCTATATATGTTCTATTTTTATACTATTGGGATAATAATTTTTAGCCAATTAGGCTTTATTTTAAATTCTAATTCAAGGATTAGTAGAGATTCTGTTCAATTCTGGTGTATTCCCATTAATGCGTAAACCCGTTTAAGTATAGATAATTAAGCATGGATGACAGTAGATTACCTTAATTAATCTTCAAAGTTTGATGCTTCCTCTGAGACATTATGTTGCTTGTGTCCTCCTCCTTTTCAAAAATTCCTTGAGATGGTGACCAACATGAGATTCGATGAAGAACCCAATTATTCAAAGCTTATTTCTCTTTTGATGGCAGCATAGCTCTTAATGCGTCTCTGCGACCAATCAGAACTGATGGGGTAGCTAAGGTGGTTTCCTTATGTCATAGCTTATCGATTAGCTTTTAGTAATATGATTTTTTTTCAACTAAATGTTGAATATTTAAATGTAGTTTGGTCAAAAAAGAGGAAGATCACTTGTGGAGTTAGAAGATGGTGGGCAGCCTAGGAAGAAAGTTCAATCAGGTAGTCCAGTCTCTTAGTGGATCTCAGTATATAATTACAGATCAACAATGAAGCAGAGGTAGTTGATCCAGCCCTCCGTCTCTTTTTCTATTTTTCATTATCTTGTTCTTTGTCTCCTTTCATATTTTATGTTTTTAAGATATTGGCAAGCTAGAAATTCACTTTTTTTAAGCAATCGAAGCTACTTGATTTGCAGAGAGAATACTAAATTAATTTAGCTTTTCTTCCATTTGACTCCGCTTATTAATTAAAGCTAATTTTTGTTTGTAGATATTTCTTTTTCATAAAATCTACTTTTTCAATAGTCATTCATCACCTAGCTTTTGAATCTTTCATCTCTACATGGTGAGTTTCCAGTGGAACTTTTTGTTAAAAGTTAAAATAAATTGTTAAAAAATTAAAAAAGTATAATTGTGTGTGATATGGGAAATGTCCCACATGGATTTGAAACACTATTCTAAGAGTGTATATAAGATGCAAGTACCATCCATTAGTGTGTGCCCCAAGGGGTACCCAGTCTTTGTGCGAATGGGTGAGGACTCACACACCTGACCACCACACGCGTACTGCCGTCGCCCGTCCGACCGACCTGAGCTGGCAGGCAGGTGGGTGGTGTCATACTTTATTTTTTGCTGAAAAATTATTTAATAATAAAATAAATATTTTGTATTTATTAATTAAATTTTTAAAAAGATTTTTAAGAAGCAGTAAACGTGATCCGTTTTAACTACTATGACCACGATATTTTCTCCCACGTTTGAAAAACGTTTTCTTAACATTTTATACAGATCGACTTCTTTAAATAAGTTAGATCAGGAAAAACGATAAGACACATCTTTTTCTAACAAAACATATTCTCTTATGAAAAATCGAATTTCTCTGAGCATTTTGAGGGTGTACAAGAGCGAAGCCTTTCAGTGCAGAGAGGCATCACAATGGCTGTTTTATCCTAGGGACGGCGTGGTTGATAGACTGCCCTGCACACTTGGGGCAGAGCCGCAAAACGTCTTAAAGAGAGCGACATAGTCTGCGACTCAGCCATAAAATTGATCGGTAATTCCTTCCAATTTTATTTCAATTCGGAATTATCAATTTTAAGACGTTCTGTTCTGCTATGGCTACTACCGATGATTTCTCGGGTTCTGCATCTGTTGATATTAACAAACCAATTCATTTTGAGGGTTTGCACTTTGAGCGTTGGAAACAAAAGATGCTTTTTTATCTGATCATGAAGAAAGTTGCATTTGTACTCAATGCTCTGAAGCTAGTTGTCTCTGAAGCCTGGACCGACAAAGACAAAGAGACTGAACACGAGAAGCAACAGAAGGACTTGGACTCCTGGGTGGAAAACGATTTCCTCTGTAAGAGTTTTACTCTTAACAGTTTATCTGATGATCTTTATGACTATTATAATTCAGAAAAGTCAGCAAAGGAAATTTGGGAGGCACTACAAAAGAAATATGATACAGAAGAGGCAGGGCCTAAAAAATACGTTGTCAGTAGCTACCTGAAGTATCAAATGGTGGATAATAAATCTGTGGAGGCCCAATCTCAAAAAATTTAGAAAATCGCGCATGAGATTATCTCAAAAGGTATGACCCTTGATGAACAGTTTCAAGTTGCTGTTTTAACTGAAAAATTACCTCCTTCGTGGAAGGAATTTAAAAATGTTCTCAGGCATAAGACTAAGGAATTTTACTTAGAGAGTTTGATCATCCTCCTTCGTATCGAGGAGGAAGCAAGGAAATAAGACCAGAAAGAAGAGGTGCTTGTTGTCTCTAACAGCAACCCCAAGTAGTCCACACCTGCGGTTCTGAAGCCTAATGGCAAAAATTTTAAGAATCAAAACCGCATCTCGAATTCAAATTCCAACTGCAACAACCAGAATACTCATCGAAACAACAATCAGAGTCAGAACCAAAATAGGAACCAACCTGGAAGGCAGCAACCTCCACCTAAACATAATGACTCTAGCCAATTCCTTTGTTACAACTGTAACAAGCTAGCTCATATGGCACGCAAGTGTAGGAACAAGCCACGCACTGCTCCACAGGCTAACTTGGCTGAAGAAGCTTTTATAGCTATGATTTCTGAGATCAACCTTATTGGTGGATCAGATGGGTGGTGGGTAGACACTAGGGCTTCATGCCATGTCTGCTATGATTGTGCTATGTTTAAAACATACACTGCTGCTGATGATAAGAAAGTGTTGTTTGAAGATTCCCACACCACTATTGTTGCTGGGATTGGGAATGTGGAGCTTAAGTTTACCTCAGGAAAGACTTTATTACCGAAAGATGTAATGAATACTCCTGAGATGAGAAAGAATCTGGTTTCTGGTTTTCTGCTTAATAAGGCTGGGTTTACTCAAACTATTGGGGTTGATTTGTACACCATCACTAAGAATGGTATTTTTGTTGGGAAGGGTTATGCTACTGATGACATGTTTAAGTTAAATATTGAACTCAATAAAGTTTCTCCTTCTGCTTATACATTGTGTGATTTTAATGTTTGGCATGCTAGACTTTGTCATGTTAATAAGCGCATTATTAAGAACATGAGTAACATTGGTTTAATTCCTAAAGTGTCAGATAACGATTTTGAAAAATGTGATTTTTGTAGTCAAGCAAAAATAACTAAGACACCACATAAATCAGTTACTAGAGAATCTAAGCCTTTAGATTTAATTCATTCAGATATTTGTGAACTTGATTGAACATTAACTAGGAATGGTACCCATTATTTCATCACTTTTATTGATGATTGTTCTGACTTTACTTATGTGTACTTAGTGAAAAATAAAAGTGATCCGCTTGACATGTTCAAATTATTTGTGACTGAAATTGAGAATCAATTCAATAAGAAAATTAAAAGGTTTCGTAGTAATAGAGGAACTGAATATGATTCAAGCATGGTTATTGAGTTTTATAATTCATATGGCATTGTACACGAAACCACTGCACCATATTCACCTGAAATGAACGGTAAAGCTGAAAGAAAGAATCGAACTTTTACTGAATCTGTTGTGGCTATTTTATTGAATTCTGGTGCTGCATCTCATTGGTGGGGTGAAATTATTTTAACTGTTTGTTATGTCTTGAATAGAGTTCCTAAGTCTAAGAGCAAAGTTTCACCATATGAGATCTTGAAAAATAGGCAACCTAACCTGTCTTATTTTAGAACGTGGGGTTGTTTGGCTTATGTTTGTATTCCTGTTCCTAAGAGAATTAAGCTATCAAGTAGAGCCTATGAATGTGTATTTATCGGATATGCAATTAATAGTAAAGCATATAGGTTCTATGATTTAAATGTGTATGTTATTGTAGAATCTAATGATGCTGATTTTTATGAAAATAGATTCCCTTTTAAATTGAGCAATAGTGTGGGCGCATCTACTAGCAACATTCCTACGATTAGGAGTAAAGAGCATATTGAGGATAGAGAATCAGAACCTAGGAGAAGTAAGAAAGCTAGAGTTGCTAAAGATTGTGGTTCTGATTTCTGTGTCTATACATTAGAGGAGGATCCTGCTAACCTCCAAGAAGCTTTGTCTTCTTTAGATGCTGACCTCTGGCAAGAAGCCATAAATGATGAAATAGACTCTCTTGAGTCTAACAATATGTGACACTTAGTTGATTTACCTCCTGGTTGTAAGCCTATAGGTTGTAAGTGGATTTTGAAAAAGAAATTGAAACCCGATGGTACTGTTGATAAGTACAAGGCTCGTTTGGTAGCCAAGGGTTTTAAATAGAGAGAAAATATAGATTTCTTTGACACCTTTTCACCTGTTACTAGAATAACATCCATTAGAGTTTTGATTTCCCTAGCTGCAGTTCACAATTTAGTTGTACACCAAATGGATGTTAAGACTGCATTTTTGAATGGTGAATTAGAAGAAGAGATCTATATGGATCAACCTAAAGGGTTTGTGTAACGACCCAAATTCAGTGTTAAGGCTAAGGGCCTGGAGCAGTATGCCTGGAGGGCATGATGGGATTTATGTGTGACTTTAATAAGTTTAATGCATGATTATGATTGATTGCACGTTGTATGACTATTTGATTAATTGAGATGCATGACTATGTGAATTAGTATGCATGTAGACCTGATTGTCTTATAATGAGCATGATTGTAATCTGGCCATGTTAGGGCATATCTGTGATAATTGTACTATGTGAATGGTGCCATGTGAGTGTGGTGTTATTATCAGGATGCACGCATCGAGACGGTCTTAGTGAGCCAATTAGTCTAAAAGTCACAACGGGATGTTGTACCCGGCTCGGGAGGAGCCTAGGGGTACCTCGGGAATTTTATGGTTAAGTTGAGATTTAGCGGGTAATGGTTATTGGAGATTTAGTAACCTGGGTAACCGTTAGTTACTGCTGAGAGTAACAAGTTTAGGTGAAAGAAATGGTAGAATTGCAATATAGGAGAAATGACTAGTGTGCCCTTGAGGTTTAGTTAGCAAAGGGTTTTGATGGAGGGGTAAAATGGTCATTTGGCAAGGGGTTTAGACAAATTTGAGCTGTGTTATAGGGGTACACGGTTTGGGCTTGGCATATATGTTGGGTTTTGATAAAATTAGAAAAGAAGAAAAGAAAAGCTAGAAGAAGAAGAAGAAGAAGAAGAAGAGGAGGAGGAGCTGAAATTTGGAGACTTGGAGATGGATCTAGGAAGCAAAGAATGAATTCTCCACTTGAGGTAAGAAGTTTTATGCAAATGTAGGGCCTTGTTTCTGTTTTGATTTGAGAAATCTATAGCTTGAGTTAAGTTTTAATGTTTGAGTTTGAAGTTGCTGATTTTTGCAATCTAAGGGTGGATTGTTGGGTATGTTTGTGTTTTGAGCTTGAATCTAGAGTTTATGAGTTGTTGGATGGTTCATTTGATGTTTGAAATTGATTTTGGGGTTTAGGTATTGGTTTAGGGTGATTTGGGATTGTTTTAGTTCGGGAAAAACGCAAGAGAAAACCCAGAAAATCTGGGTTCGCGTATAAGCGCCGCAGCCCTGTTCTTGGGCGCCGCGGCGCGAGGTTGCATCAGGAGGAGGTCAGGCTGCTGGGCGCCGCGGCCCTTGAGGGGAGTGCCGCGGCCCTAGGCCATTTTGGCAGGCAAAAATTCTGATTTTTAGGGCTTTTGCCCGGGGACTCGGGGGATGGTTCCGATACTTTGCTTTATGGATTTAGGGGTCCCGGGAGTGCGGGATTGGTCCCGGGAAGTGGTTTTGGGTTTGGTTAGTATTAAAAGTGTTTTGTATGTGTTGTGACTAGGTTTCTGGAGAGGCTCGTGAGATGAGGACCGTGCTCGTGACCGTGGTGCATCGGAAAGCTCGGGACACAGGTAAGAAAACCGTAACACCCGAGAATAGGGCATGGCCCCACTGTGTGATTGCAGGGCATGGCCCCAGATTGTATTATGTGCAAATGTTTAACCTTAAATGAATCATGATGTGTGTGAATGATTATTTGAATGTACTATATGTGTGATTTTAATGAAATGAACGACAAGGGCCGAGTGCGGCGTAGGCCGGGTACGGCCGTGGGGCCGAAAGTAACACACAGCACATGGGATGCTTATATTCAGGGTGGGACCCAAGGGATACATGAGTTATCCTTGCGGTGAGAACCGAAACCCCAGGCTTTGGTAAGGCCTCTGGGGCGGCATGGCCGTGCTTGTTTATTATGATGGTTTTCCTATTTATCAGTAAATTATGCCAGCTATATGAATTGCATATGTTATGTATTATTTGGGTTTTCTTGCTGGGCTTCGGCTCACGGGTGCTCCGTGTGGCAGGTAGAAGCAGGGACTGAGTCAACCAACCATGAGTACGGAGAGCGTGAAGCGACGCGTACATGTTTGGCCTGCCCGACTGCTTTGGTTGGGGATTTATTCGAAAATGGCTGTAATAATCTATGATTTTATGATTTCTCAACTGTAACCTTATTTCAAGATGTAATTAGTTTTCAAACCTCATTTTGGGATCCCAAATGTTTAATAATAGAAGTTTTAATGAAACGACGCATTTTCAAAGATTACAGCCTTAACTTTTAATTAGTCACACTTTTGTTTCAAAACCTCGGTTAGCGAGTTCATTGCACACTGTTTTGTCTTAAAAACTCACTTAGTAACGGCTCTAAGGAAGTAGGGCGTTACAATTGTGACAGTCAAAATCCCGTGATCCGTAAGGGGAAAGACCGGGTAAGCTGTGCAATCCCACACCGCCTGGGGAAGGTCAAGTGTAATGATTCTAAGACTATGTAGGTATGGGACTACACAATTGAAGAGGGCTTAAATGGATTGATGGGTACTACCTATATCAGGAAGGTGCATCTTCTTTTCGGTAGCCCATCACTTGAGAACTCCATGGTTAAGCGTGCTTGGCCTGGAGTAATCTAGGGATGGGTGACCTCCTGGGAAGTTTTCCTAGGAATTGTGCGAGTGAGGACAAAGCACGCTGGAAAGACTTGTCTTGGTTTGTAGGGCCAGTCGTCATTCCAGAAAGCAGCCATAGTGACGTGGGGCGTCACATAATGGTATCAGAGCCTTGACCCAGCCGGAAGTGTGGCCGACGGGGACGTCGGGCCCGTAAGGGGGGGTGATTGTGACAGTCAAAATCCCGTGATCCGTAAGGGGAAAGACCGGGTAAGCTGTGCAATCCCACACCGCCTGGGGAAGGTCAAGTGTAATGATTCTAAGACTGTGTAGGTATGGAACTACACAGTTGAAGAGGGCTTAAATGGATTGATGGGTACTACCTATATCAGGAAGGTGCATCTTCTTTTCGGTAGCCCATCACTTGAGAACTCCATGGTTAAGCGTGCTTGGCCTGGAGTAATCTAGGGATGGGTGACCTCCTGGGAAGTTTTCCCAGGAAGTGTGCGAGTGAGGACAAAGCACGCTGGAAAGACTTGTCTTGGTTTGTAGGGCCAGTCGTCATTCCAGAAAGCAGCCATAGTGACGTGGGGCGTCACAGTTTGTGATCCATGGCCAGGAACATAAGGTTTGTAAACTGGATAAGTCTCTATATGGTCTTAAGCAGACACCTAAACAATGGCATGAGAAATTTGACAATTTAGTTATCTCACATGGGTTTAAAGTGAATGAAAGTGACAAATGCATTTATTATAAATATGAGAATGACATTTGCACAATTGCTTGTCTATATGAGGATGACTTGCTCATTTTTGGTTCGAATATTCATGCTGTGAATTCTGTGAGATCTCTGTTGTGTGTTAACTTTGATATGAAGGACCTCAAAGAAGCGAATGTAATCCTTGGTATTAAGATTACTAGGTCTGAAAAGGGAATTTCTTTTGATCAATCTCACTACATTGAGAAGATTCTAAAGAAATACAATTACTTTGACTATAAACCTGCTTGCATACCATATGATCCAAGTGTTAGGTTATTTAAGAATACTGGTGATGGTGTGAGACAGTCTGACTATGCGAGCATCATTGGCAGTTTTCGATATGCCACTGATTGTACTAGACCCGACATTGCATATGTTGTGGGATTACTGTGCAGGTTTACTAGTAGACCTAGTATAGAGCATTGGCATGCTATTTAAAGGGTCATGAGATACCTTAAGAGAACCATGAACCTTAGATTACATTATCAGAAGTTTCCAGCTATTCTTGAAGGTTATAGTGATGCAGACTGGAACACTTTGTCTGATGACTCCAAACAAACAAGTGTCTATATCTTTAGTATAGCTTGTGGAGCTGTTTCTTTGAAATCTAAGAAACAGACTATTTTGGCACAATCCACCATGGAGTCTGAAATGATAGCACTAGCAACAGCTAGTGAAGAAGAAGGTTGGCTGAGAAGCCTGCTAGCTGAGATCCCTTTATGGGAAAAACCGATACCAGCTGTGTTGATCCACTGTGTGGATGCTCACAATTCCACCAAGGAAAAATATTGAGGTTTACCCTCATTAGCCTCAGGAAAACCAAGTAACCCAATATTTTTCCCCACGACCCATGTCTCATAGGAGGCCTTAATGAAGATGCCCTGAGAGCCTTGCCACACGAGGGTACCCAACATACACGAGTACCTGCCAAGGCCACAAAGGCCTCACTGTAATGCCCCGGATTCCCTATTATGGTTAGTAGCCAGGGCGTTACACTCACTATGTGAGGCCGTCCATGACCCGCGTCCGTCTCGTGACTCAGCTGCGCACCCTAGCCTAGCACGCGAGGCCCCGCTTCGCCTCGTCCGCACACACTTGAGGGTTCCACGCGAGGCCATGCCTCGCCTCGACCATGCACACCCAAGGGATCACTCGAGGCCATGCCTCGCCTCGACCATGTGCACCCGAGGGATCACGCGAGGCCTCACCTCCCCTCGACCCTGCGGACCCGAGCCTCGCACGTGAGGCTCTGTCTCGCCTGGACCATGCGCACCCGAGGGATCATGCGAGGCCCCTGCCTCGCCTCGACCATGTGCACCTGAGGGATCACGCGAGGCTTCGTCCCACACATGCCATGCCACACCACCAGGAGCACCCATGCATGCCAGGGATGCTCTTAGGGGTCTCGCATGAGATGGCCTCGATTTGGCTACGTGCCTGGGTACCTCGCGGGACCACTCATACCTAGCCCCCTTAGCCCAACCAGTAAAGTTTAACTCCCAAGGTGAGAATACCCACTAGTTGCAGGGTACACACATGAATATGGAATGTACCTACCAACCTAAACGAGTCAGAGTACGAATATGGTACCCTTTCCAGACAAGTAGTGGGAGCACTAGGAGAGGGGACATGGCATCTGCGTCTATGGCCAGATGTTATAGTCGACACCACTACCACCTGCACCACTCCTCTGACATTCGTACGGACCGAGTAGTGGAAACATCCTCATGGTACCTGACCATGTACTGGAACCAACACCACTACCCCTGAAACCACTCTCCTGACAATGTACTTGTGTACCACCTGGTCCCCTAGACCACCATATATCCAGGGCCATTAGAGCCCACTATAAAGTAAACCCCACTTCCACATGGGAGGGGGTTGGAAAAATCACTGTAGCACTACACCATAAGAAATACAAATTCAGTTCATCATTTTTCTTCTGCAAGTGTTCTTTAACTTTCCAATTTGATCTTCAATGTTTTTCTTTTGATAATCTCTACGTTTATGTTTTTCTAACTTAACTTGTTTGACGAGTTCTCACCGTCAACAGTTTGGCACCGTTTATGGGAAGGATAGATTGCAAGTCACTGTTCTTCCGTCGATTTCGATAGGAAAAAATGCTGCGACGTTCGAAACGGTTGAGAGAGCCACGCGAGGTGGAGGTCCACCTTGATGGAGATCAGCTAAAAGCGTCCATGAGGGATCCTTCTCCACCTGCAAACATGGAGGCCCCAAGGGAGCCTGAGGTGCCCAGAGAGGAAAGGGAGGCCTCGTCCCCGGCAGTCCCACCTGAGGAGGATAGCCCAAGGTCGGTGGCTGCCCCAGCAAGGGGCGCCAATGAGTTCCTGCCTCCAAGGCTGCCGCAGGTGCCAAACACTGGTCAGCAGGATCCAGGCCCGTCGAAGCGCCGGGCTGACAAGCACCCTCGGGTCCACTCCGTGAGCTTGAGTTCTAAGTCTCAATTCTAAAAAGATGAGATACGAGAACTTCACTGTAAGAATCAGAGGCTAGAAACCACCTTGGAGAACATGCAAGAGGTGCTAAATGGTCTATTGCAAGGGAGATCACACGTGACACTCCCTAAGCGGAAAGAGAGAGGCCAGGAGGGAGTAGAAACCACCGTCCCAGTAGATGATGGACGAACCCGACTCTCCACTAGTAACACCCCCCGGACGAAGCAGAATGAAAGCTCCGGACCACCGAAGCAGCCCCAGGGGCTGGGGTCGAAGACCAATGCTGCCCCTCGTAACGATGAAGAGGTCACCTCAAAGAGAGAACCCTCAGATCTACGGGAAGTGCTCAACAAAAAGAGGGCGGGTAAAAGGACCACACCCCCTATGGCGCCACGAGAAGGCACAGGAAAGGGGGATCCTAACCCGTCCTCTTTGAGAGACTCCCTAAGCAAGTGAAGGCAAGACCTTGACACAGAATTGAGGAGCAAGCGAAGCAAAATCATCACCGCCTCCGGAGGGCAAGCCTTTGTGGAAGAGTTCGATCATGAGTCACCATTCATCAAGGAGATCCAAGCCATCCGGATCCCAACTAACTTTAAGGAGCCCCATATGACCCCCTACGAAGGAAGCCCAGATCCGAAATACCATCTAGATACATATAATGACCTGATGAAGCTGAGGGGAATTGGTAGCGGGGCGAGATGTCATTGCTTCGCTGTCACATTAAAAGGACCTGCGTACAAATGGTGCAAAAGACTTAGTCCGGGGTCCATCATATCTTGGCAACATTTCTCTGATGAATTCCTCCAGTAGCACCACACCGTGCGAGACTACACGATGCCAGGCACCAGCCTCGCAAATGTGAAGCAAGGAGAAAACTAGAGTCTGAAGAGCTACATTCACAAGTTCAATATGGAGGCAGCTAAACTAGGGAGCCTGACCTGCCGAGAGCTGAAAATGGCCATCACAGCTGGAGTACACCTAGGAAGCAAGTTATGGGATAACATGCTCAAGAGGGAGGTCACAGACTTGGATGATTTCTACGAGCGAGCACAAAAATACATTCGCGTGGAGGATGGTCATGAGAGCCTCAAAGCCGGAAAAGTCCAGTCGCCCTCAAAACCTTCGATTCAAGAAAACCAAAACAATGCAAAGAAGAAGAGGGTTTATGAGGGAACGAGAGATGATCGACCCCGGAAGCATCAACGCTCTGATGACCGCCTACAGGGACCCTACACCTTATACACTGACCTCACCCATGCAAGAGAGCATATTTTCGTTACAAACGAAAACCAGGTCCCTTTCAAAAGGCCCCCGCCAATGAAAAAAGACTGGTCTAAAAGAGACCCCAGCAAGTATCACAAGGATATCAGCCACACCACTACGAAATGCAACCATTTGAAGGTGGAAATCGAGGAGCTCATCCGCAGGGGACATTTGGGAAGATATGTGCGCAAGGAGAACCAGAGGCCAGAATAAGGAGCGTCCCCACCGTGGGCGCGAGAGGTGGCCCCAGAAGTATAGGGTGAGGCAGGACCATCTTTGGAGGTCCAGGATTCGGAGGCGATTCAAGGAAGGGATGAGACAAATATGCCAAGGAGGCCAGACGGAGTCCACCACCGTGCATCTTAAGTTTGGAGCAACGCCCCCCGAAGAGTTTCAAGGGCGAGAATGACTCAATAACTTTCACTGAAGAAGACCCGCAGGGGGTACATTTCCCTCATAATGACCCCCTGGTGCTAACTGTCCAACTTGCGAACATGAGAGTACATCGGGTCCTAATGGATAATGGAAGCTCTGTAGACATCTTGCATCGCCCCGCTTTGGAGAAGATGACACTGAGCGTCCGACACCTGAAACCCTGCAGTACCTCCCTTTACGTGTTCACAGGGGACTCGATATAGCCCTTAGGTGCAATTGAATTAGCCCTCACCATGGGGGAACAACCCAGGCAAACCACCATAATGGAAAACTTTGTCGTGGTGGATTGCGCCTCAGCCTTCAATGCGGTATTAGGGAGACCCTCTCTGAGAGAATTGAAGGCGATAACTTCTGTGTATCACCTAGTTATGAAATTCCCGACCCCTGGGGGAGTAGCATGCATGAAAGGGGAGCAGAAGGAAGCGAGGGAATGCTATAACATGTCTCTCCGCACAGCCACAAAACCATTGGTGCCGATGGAAATGGTTGTGTATGAAGGCGCGACCCACACGAGTTGGACCCACGAGTTATGAAACACCTCAAGAAATGCTACCAGTGAGGCTTCGACACCCGGTGCAAAGAGGACCTATGTTTAGTTTGTTCCTTGTTATGTTAGCTTAGTGAGTAAGAATCAAAGAGGCTACCTAGGTAACCTCCCAATTAGATGTAACCCTTTTTTATATATATGCCGTTGTAATACACATGCTATGAATGAAACTGTTTGCAACTTCACGTGTTATTTTTCTTCTCTATGCGAGCATCAGTAAAAGTGCCTGCCGAAATAAATTTCACCAAACACTTGGGGGGTAAGACAGGAGGCAAAAGCATACAGCAAGCAAGAGGATCCTAAAAATGACCCTCTAACAGGAGGAACCTAAAAAGGGCTCCTAAAAAGGAGGATCCTAAAAAGGACCCTCTATCAGGAGGATCCCAGAAAGGGCTCCTAAAAAGGAGGATCCTAAAAAGGACCCTCTATCAGGAGGATCCTAAAAAGGATGATCCTTAAAAGGACCCCTTGTATCAGGGCATGGTGAACCCTAACAAATAAGGAGGAGACCTTGCAAGGCATCTCCCGAAGTTCATAAAGACTAGCTACCCTTACGAACACTAAGGAGGGCAAAAGGTCTTATAAAAAAAAAAGAGAAAACAACAACAACAACGAGCTCCCAAATAAGGGCAGATACTCTCTCAAAGGGAGAAGCCCCAGAAAGAGCACCCGCCAATAAGCCTAGAGCGGCCACCAAGCCGTTTAGCCAAAAATGGTCCTAAAAGAGACCCTTGCAAAAATGGTACTATGAATAATGACGAGAAGGACGCTTCTCGCAAAAAAATAATAAGCGTTCGCAAAAATATATAAAAGGATAGCTAGAACCCAAGGGGTCAAAATATCCTTATAAAAATAATCAAGAGGCACCAAAAAAGGACCCATTGAACCCTCTCACATGGGCTCCAAAGGACCTCTAGCCTGATAAATAAAAGAGGGGAACCTACCAAACCCCATCATACAGGCTCAAAAAGATCTCTAACACAGAGGAATAAGAGATGAATAACCTCATATGTATATATGAAAAAAGAGTCTTGGTAACATGGCAAGATTTAAAAAAAATTATTATTACAAGAACAAGAAGGCTCTAATGAGCAGACACCCACAGCGGGCTAACTGACAGAAGTTATAAAATAACAATCTCAGGGCCTCCTGCACCGGGCGTTCCACCCAGCCACCTGGGCAACAACATGCTCGCCAAAGGAGGAGAAATCGAAGTTGGGATCCTGCCTCCATACGCCATAGAGGGCGTGAACTATAGACCTATACTCATTGGCTGCTCTGTCCGCCTCTAAAGAGGGGACCCTCTTCTGTGACACAGCTACATCAGCTTTGGCAACCTCAAGTTTGGCCTCTAGGGAAGCGAACCTCTCCTGCACCGCAGCCGCGGTAGCCTGGGCACCCTAGAGTTCGCCCTCTAGGCTGGTAACTCTTTCCTGGAGTATCATGGCCTTGACAACCGCCTTCTTCTTCCTTTTTGATGAGGCAGAAAATTTGGCCCAAGCCCTTTTTAGCTTAGACTTGGTTTCATCAAGCTCTCTCTCGAGCTCCTGGACCCGGGCCGTGAGACGGTCCCTCTCGGTACTCGACGCGAAAAGATTGTGAGCCGAGTCGGCAAACTGCTGAGCCATAGTATAGGCCTGCACAAGAAAGATAAGAACAACAATGATAAGTAACAAAAAAAATTAAAAAATAATAATAACAAGGCCGACACAAGATGCATGAACTCACCCAAGCAGTAGTGCGCGTCAGAGTCTCCCCAAGGTCCGGCAGGGCGAAACTCCCAAGACCATTCCAATCAGTTTCAGGGAGGTCTGAGGCGATTTGGACATACCGCCACCGATAGGAGGTCGCCATGCGATTCACCCAGGGCACCCCTTTCGAGTCAAGGGCACTTGGCTGGGTAAGTACAGATGACCCACTCGCCGAAACAGGAGGGGGCGCATGAAAATTGGAAAAATGAGCCCCCACTAGATCAGGAGGGGGTGCAGGAAGATTTGGAAAGTAAGCTCCCGATGGACTAGGGTCGAGGGGAGCCTAAGTAAAAGCGTCGAAATCGGCGGGGTCGGGGTAAACAAAATGCCCCAGTATGGCATGTTGGCCTTGGGATTGGGAAGCCATGTCCGGGTCAGAAGGGACAAAGGTAGGACACCCCCCAGGAGACGAGGATAGCTGGTAAGGTTGCCCGTGTCCAAGGGGGACTTCCTCCGGCACATCCTCAGCCTCACCTTCACCCGGGCAGGGTTCGGCCGATGCGGCCTTCATCCTCTTTAACCCAGGAATCGTCCACAGCAACCTGGGATCAGAAACAGGGGACAACCGGTGAAGGTTAAGATTTTCCACAGTGAATAGGTACGCATCCTTTTTCACGGTGCGGTCAGCGTTGATAAGATCCTTCACGGCATCCGCTTCCGACCCAACAACTTCGGGTACAACAAATTGCTCTGCATGATCCACACCATTGTCGACACAAACATAAGTTATAAAACAATAAGCTTCAACAAAAAGAAAAAAGAGAAGAAAAGGTGGCTCAGGGTACTTACTGGGAGCGGCACGGAAGTGCTCGCGAACAGAGAGAGGGCCTTTCATGAAGAAAAAGTCCTACTTCCAGGACCCCGGGGGTGACACTGAGCCCTCTATCAAAGGGACCTCGTTATTGGCTTTTTGTAGGTAATAGAAGCCCTTGGACTTGGGAGAGGGCATGAGATTGTACAGGAAGTGCACCTCTAGCGCCGTAGGAGTACGTTTGGCAAGTTCCGCAAATGTGATAAAAAGGCAGCTCAAGGTTAGCCAACTGTTGGGTGCCAGCTGAAGTGGAGCAAGGTCGAAGTAGTTGAGGACAGCAACGAAGAATGGGTGTAATGGAATGGTACCGCCCGCCTTCAGGATGTGCTCACTAAGGGCCACGGAGCCGGGACTAGGGCAGTCAGCCCAACAGTTTTCCGAAGGGGTGTATAAGGCGTACTCTAGAGGAACACGGTAGTGCTTCACAATTTCCCTCAGTTTATTTTCGGACACATGGGACACCATGGTGGACGCCAATAAAGGGGTATCATCCTGTTCATTAATGGACACCTGTCATCGTCCTCCCTTCGCCATATCTGCAAAACCAAAAGAAAAAGGTGAGGAAGAGAAAGAACACTTGACCCTCCATTTTCTCTTCCTAGCAAGGGTCTTCCACCGGGGCACCGGCTGCGGAAGCGCTAAGCTAGGGAAAATCGAAAATAAGGGCTGAAGAGAAGCAGAAGCGGCCCCATGACAATCATCAGGCGAGGATGGGCTAGAGGACTCAGGCGGATGATGTCCCTCCATAAACTCCAACTCCCCCTACAAGTCTAAAAGGGTCACCCTAAGGCTCGCTACGTGGTCACTAAGGTCAGGGGGGAAAGGTGTGCCGTCTCCTCTCAACACCGAGTCAATTTCACTCTCCACCACCCAAATTTTACGCCTAAGTTTAGCCATGTGCTCAAGATGATGAATACGGGCCTGCCTTAAGGAGTCATAGTCTTGGTAAGGATTTTCCTCAAGGGACTCTGAGTCTGAAGACAAGTCAACAAACTCAACCCCGGAGGTATGCTAAACGGACCGTCACTTGCCATGAGACCTCGTCCCGAAATCAAAAAGGGGTTCACATATAAATGAAAGGATTGCTACAGAACACAAAGGAATGGGCTCAAAACTTCTAGGCACAAACACTCTAAATGACCCGCCACGGGGTGTGAATAAAGGGGCATGCCTTAAAACTAACTCACGACAGGCTCAGGCCAAAGTACCCCATCCTGAGTGGTGCTAATATTGACCCAATGAAAACAAGGGAAAAAGAGAATATACCTCAAGCAGGAAAAATGAGACGTTGTTGTCGTCAAAAGGAGGTTGGGGGCCAAAAGTACCGTCGCGGTAAAAAATAGCCAAATGGTCGAAAGTGCGCATCAGCAAAAATAAATAGAAAAGATGTGTTAGCCTCCAAATATTAGCCAAAATATAATATATATAAAAAAGGATGAAACTATAATAAAAGTGAGGTGGTGGGGAATTGAACCCCTTACCTCTTGAAAGGAGCAAAGGTCTAAATACCACTAAGCTAAGATGATGGAGTGTAAATAATAGGCTTGGCATGGGGGCCTATTTATAAGAATTAAAGAGAAGAGTCTACCAAAGCACCTAAAGGTCCTCTCCTAGACTGGGGGGCAAGTGTGTATGCTCAAAATTCCACCAAGGAAAAATATTGAGGTTTACCCTCATTAGCCTCAGGCAAACCAAGCAACCCAATATTTTGCCCCACGACCCATGTCTCATAGGAGGCCTTAATGAAGATGCCCCGAGAGACCCGAGAGCCTTGCCACGCGAGGGTACCCAACATGCACGAGTACCTGCGAAGGCCACAAGGTCCTCACTACGTGAGGCTGTCCATGACCCGCGTCTGTCTCGCAACTCGGCTGCGTGCCCTAGCCTCGCACTCAAGGCCCCGCCTCGCCTCGTCCGCGTGCACCTGAGGGTTCCGCGCGAGGCCATGCCTCGCCTCGACCATGCGCACCCGAGGGATCATGCGAGGCCATGCCTTGCCTCAACCATGCGCACCCGAGGGATCACACAAGGCCCTTACCTCGCCTCGACCATGCGCACCCGAGAGATCACGTGAGGCCTCGCCTCGCCTCGACCCTGCGCACTCGAGCCTCACACGCAAGGCCCTGCCTCGCCTCTCCTCGACCCTACGCACCCGAGCCTTGCACGCAAGGCCCTGCCTTGCCTCGACCATGCGCACCCGAGGGTTCACGCGAGGCCCCTGCCTCACCTCGACCCTGCGCAGCCGAGGGATCACGCGAGGCCTCGTCTCGCACATGCCATGCCACACCACCAGGAGCACATGTGCATGCTAGGGATGCTCTTAGGGGCCTCCTACGAGATGGCCTTGCTTTGGCTACGTGCCTGGGCACCCCGCGGGACCTCTCACACCTAGCCCCCTTAGCCCAACCAGCAAAGTTTAACTCCCAAGGTGAGAATACCCGTTACTTGCAGGGTACACGCATGAATATGGAATGTACCTGCAAACCTAAATGAGTCAGAGTACGAATATGGTACCCCTACCAGACAAGTAGTGGGAGCACTAGGAGAGGGGGCATGGCATCTGCGTCTATGGCCAGATGTCAGAGTCGACACCACTACCACCTGCACCACTCCTCTGACATTTGTACAGACCGAGTAGTGGAAACATCCTCATGGTACTTGACCATGTACTGGAACCAACACCACTACCCCTGAAACCACTCTCCTGACAGTGTACTTGTGTACTACCTAGTCCCCTGGACCACATTGTATCCAGGGTCATTAGAGCCCACTATAAAATCAACCCACTTCCACATGGGAGGGGTTGGAAAAATCACTGTAGCACTACACCATAAGAAATACAAATTCAGTTCATCATTTTTCTTCTGCAAGTGTTCTTTAAGTTTCCAATTTGATCTTCAAAGTTTTTCTTTTGATAATTTCTACGTTTCTATTTTTCTAACATAACTTGGTTGACAAATTCTCCCTGTCAACACACTGCAATAGTACCGCGGCTATTGCAAAAATTCAGAACCGTTATTACTACGGTAAGAGACAATAGATACGTCGTAAGCATAGTACTGTTAGAGAGTTTCTCTCAACAGAAGCTATTAGAGTGGACCATTTACGCACTGATGATAACTTAGCAGATCCTTTGACGAAAGGATTAGCTAGAGAGAAAGTCCATAAAACTTCGAAAGGAATGAGACTATTGCCCTTAGAATTATGAATCACTCATGATGGTAACCCAATCTAAAGACTGGAGATCCCAAGAACTAAGTTCAATGGGTAATCACAAGTTGTGAAGTGATATGGGTTGGATCATGCTATTTCCATTAAAGCATATAGAAGCATGAATTCCTAAAGCGATGAGAGGATGAGTTAATAGAAACTCTTAGTGAGATATATACTCTATGTGGAGTGGAGTACCGAGCTACAAGAGTACTCTTGATAGACTCACCTATGTGAATGTGGAAGTGGGGCCGCTTCCTATGGAATTTTGGGAAAAATTTCTAGTGCATTCACTATACTGGGATAGACGTGCATGGCCATTAACGCATGGGATTTTTTATTACACCCTTGAAAGGTTGGTGCATGGTACGATGTTAGAAATAGAGTTCAAGACTATGTGTCACTCTAGTATAATATAAATCATATTCACTACGCAAATGTTCAAATCGAAAGATACATTTGTTTATGCACAATCTTATAGATTCTGATATTGCTCGAGAAATATTTTTTTTTTTTAAATTCAAGTGGGGGATTGTTGGAACTTTTTGTTAAAAGTTCAAATGAATTGTTAAAAAATTGAAAAAGTATAATTGTGTGTGATATGGGAAAAGTCCCACATGGATTTGAAACACTCTTCTAAGAGTGTATATAAGATGCAAATGTCATCCATTGGGGTGTGCCCCAAGGGGTACCCAGTCTTTGTGCGAATGGGTGAGGACTCACACACTTGACCACCACACACGCGCGCGCCGCCGCCGCCCATCCGACCGAGCCGAGCTGAGCTGGTAGGCGGGTGGTGTGGTGTCATACTTTATTTTTTGCTGAAAAATTATTTAATAATAAAATAAATATTTTTTATTTATTAATTAAATTTTTAAAACAATTTTTAAGAAGTAGTAAACGTGATCCATTTTAACTGCTATTACCACGATATTTTCTCCCACGTTTGAAAAATGTTTTCTTAACGTTTTATACAGATCGACTTCTTTACATAAGTCAGATCAGGAAAAACTATAAGACACATCTTTTTCTAACAAAACATATTCTCTTATGAAAAATCGAATTTCTCTGAGCATTTTGAGGGTGTACAAGAGCGAAGCCTTTCGGTGCAGAGAGGTATCGCAGTGGTTGTTTTATCCTGGGGACGGCGTGGTTGATAGACTGCCGTGCACACTTGGGGCAGAGCTGCAAAATGTCTTAAAGAGAGCGACATAGTTCGCGACTCAGCCATAAAATCTATCGGTAATTCGTTCCAATTTTATTTCAATTCAGAATTATCAGTTTCTTTTCATTAGATCATTTAATTTGGGTAATTTATGTTTTCATATATGTTCTAAGGAAAAATGAAAAAAAAAAATTGTCAGTGTTGTGGAAACGATGGTATTGATTTAGATAGAGATAGCATGAGAAATATGAGAACTTGGCTTTTTGTGTTGACAATTGAGTTGTAGTTGTGGTGGCCTTCAAAGATGAGGAACAAGTCAGCAATTTTGTAGGAAACTTTGTGCTTTCTTTTTGGCTTTTTAAGTCTTTGTTTGTTGCACACCAAATGTTTGTAGATTTAATATCTCTATTGCAAACATTGTTAAAGTTGATTTTTTTTGGCTCTTTTTATACGTATCAGGTGAGGTCTTGTTGAAATAAATCATGCAATTGATTTTTTTCCCTGTAAAGTATAGATATACATATATTCTCTTTTGTGCTGGTTATTTATATATTGGATTTCAAGGGCTTGCTATAAGTGTGTTGATAAGTTGGAGGCACCTCTATAATGTTTGGAACCAAGTTGTTTCCAATATTGTCTGTATGCTTATGTTAAAGTTTAAGGTCTTTTTTTAACCATCCATTTTCACAACCAATTTGATAGCTATAAGTATAATTGGTGTGTTGGCAAACTTTTCCATATACATTGATAATGTAAAACACTTGTGTTAGGAAGGGTCATAAAACAGTAGATATGCCTTTTGATAGTGATGTTCTCCAAGCTTTTATTGGCTACAATGATTCTCAACAGGTATATGCATTTTTTGTTAGGGGATAAGGCTAATAACCTTTGTTTTGTATTACAACTCAAATCAATAATAACAAGTAATCTCACTCTAATGGAAGATAATCACAAAGTACATAAACACAAGTAAGTATAGAAAGGACCTTTCTTGAAGAACAACCTTCAAACATAAAATCATAAAACAATGATTTTATGCGTGAACCACAAAAGTGACAAGACTTGACAAAAATGAATATTTGTAGTTGTCCAAAAATCTCTATTCCTAGCATTCTCCTTAGAATTCCTTGAAGATACAAAAATGGAGTGAGATTGAGATTTACAATACTTGAATCTTTATACAAGTCAAGCTTTCTTGATGAAGATCTTGGAGAAAACTAGAAATATTGAAAGCTAGAGGGAGAGAGAGTTATTTAATTTAGAGAGAGAGAAAGAGAGGTGAGTGATCAAGTCACCAATTTACTTAAATGAACCCTTTAAATAGTAAAAGAACCTCATTAGACTCAACCAATAAGATTAGAGCATTTTAATTTGAATTTTGGAGCAAAAAATACGTCACTGTACGGACCCGTACAGATGGTCCAGGTGACGCGTCGCTTGGCACCAGGCAACACATCACCTGCTAGGTGATGCGTCACCTAGATAGCACTAGGAGACACGTTGCCTGGTCACTCTTTCAAGACTAAGCGACGTGTCGCCTCCTAGAGGCGACACCTCTCTAATCCCACCGACTTGGCGCTCCAAAACTTGTCTCAAAACATTTTCAAATGCTCCCAAACTTTTTGGGTACTCTTATATACTTCAAAGAAACATTTTGGACCCAAAAAATTGATTTATAAATGCTTATACCGAAAGTCAACTCTCACTTGTTGACTTTTGAGAAATCGTTATGATTTTTGCACCTCTTCGTGCCTAACCAATTTCACCATGTATTTAACCAATCATAACATTCCCCTACTTGGTTAAATAAACTCTCAATCCTCTAGACAAACAATATTAGTGCATAAAACAAAGTACATTTTGGGTTTAAACTTTACATTAGTGAAAACACTACAATGCTTCTACCAAAATGCTTAGGTATTCTTAAAAGATTGAATCCAACATTTCTATTGATAAAAATCGGTAATGTCTCACACACCTCTATCTGATTACTCATGTATTTCCTCTTTTCGTGCTTAGCACTTTAATGATATTGTGCTTGATCCATTCATGAACCATCCAGAGAGAAACCCTTACTCTCTTGACAGGCGGCACCACCTCTAGATTCACATATGTGAAATTCTTACAACATCTTTACTACCTTTAGGGATGCTTGTTGCTCTTCAAAAAAATTTCATCAAAAGCCTATGACTTAACCCTCATGTCCGGTAGCAACCAACATTAACTCATCCTTGATGGGACCTTTAAGTTGTTAATGTTGAAACTATTTCCTTATCAATGACTTGTTCTTACTCATTAAACACTACACTTGATGTATTCAAGTTTTGAGTTGGGTTTCCATCATTGGAGAATCTATTGGTCAGTGAGTGTTAGTCCCATCCCTTTATTTGTGGAACTAAGCAAATATCTCTCAAGAGGTTTCGTAAACGGATCCGCTAAGTTTTCACAAGATTTCACATATGAAATTGATATGATACTTTTATCAATAAATTCCTTCACATAATCATGTCTTAGACTTATATGTCTAGACTTCCCATTATATATTGTTGTAAGCTCTAATCAAAGTGGATGATTATCACAATGTATCAAAATCATCGATTCATCAACCACGGTTTTCGATATAACCAACATGAGATCTCTTAGCCACTCAAAATCTTTGTCGGTTGCTGCTAGAGCTAGAAACTCGGACTCCATGGTTGAGTGACATATACATGTTTGTTAATTAGATCCCCAAGAAACCGCACCCCGACCAAGGGTGAACACCCAACTGGTTGTGGAGAGATTATCTCCTACACCGGATATCCAACTTGCGTCAGAATATTCCTCAAGTATCTTAGGAAACTTAGAATATAGGAGACATAACCCTTTGGTCCTTTTAAGGTATCCAAATACTCTTTCCATGACCTTTCAATGTAAGATACTTGGGTTGCTAGTAAACCAACTTAATTACTAACCGCAAATGTAATGTCCACTCTAGTACAATGAATGACATACATCAAACTCCCAGTTGCACTTGCATACTCTAGTTGAGCCACTGCTCTCCCTTCATTATTTTCAAGCTTTAGACTTGAAGCGAAGGGTGTGTTTGCCTCTTTGATATTTAGATGACCAAACTTGTCAAGCATTTTCTCAACATAATGAGCTTGACCTAAGGCATACCCATCTACACTCCTTCTAACTTTGATATCTAGTATGGTATCAACCTCTCCAAGGTCCTTCATTTTGAAGTTAGAAAATAGAAACATCTTCCTTTCTATTATGCCTTTAATGTCATTACTTAATATCAATATATTATCAACATATAGACACACTAAGATAACATAGTCATCAAAAGTCTTAGAGTATAAGTACTTGTCCGCACTATTGTGTTTAAACCCATCCGAAGCAATGACTTCATCAAACTTCTCATGCCATTGTTTTGGTGCTTGTTTTAAACCATATAATGATTTAACAAGCTGACACACCTTATGTTCATTTCCCCCTTAGAACAAACCCTTCCGGTTGTTCCATGTACACCTCCTCATTGAGGATACCATTTAGGAATGTCGTTTTCACATCCATTTAATGAACATATAGGTTGTGTATTGATGATAAGTCAAACAACAATCTTATAGATGTTTTCCTTGCTACTAGTGCATAAGTATCAAAATAATATATGCCTTCATTCTATCTAAACCCTTTGGTCACCATTCTTTCCTTATAGGCTTGAATGGTCCCATTAGTATTGTATTTTCTTCAAAATACCCACTTGCAACCTATTGACTTTGATCCTTCTAGTAGATCAAAAATCTCCCAAATGTGGTAAGACATAATTGAATCCATCTCATCATTAATTGTCTATTTCCAAAAGTTAGAGTCCATTGAGAACATAACTTCTTGGAAAGTTTTAGGATCATCCTCCACTTGGAGTACCATAGGATACTTCCAAATGTATCCCTTGTGGTTTCCCTCTACTAGGCAAAGAGTCTCCACTTGAGAGGTTTTATTTTGTGATCTAGTTCTTTAAGCCTTTGGCTTCTTCTAGGTAATATCGGTTGTTCTACAACCCTTGAAGGTAACTCCTCTTGAGTTCATTCTAATGAAATCGACTCTTGAGACTTATTGAAACTATACAACAAACTCTCAAAGAACTCAAATTCTCTTGATTAAATTATAACATTATAATTCAAGTCTAATAACCTATAGGCCTTGTTATTCGAGGCATAGCCTAAAAAATACACATTTGATAGCCCTTGGACCCAACGTGGTCCTTTTAGGCTCCGTGATACCCCCATACTTTGACATACCCTAGGTTTGGCCACTTTCCTTTCCATATCTCATATGGTGAAATTTGATTATTCTTTAGAGGAACCCACTTTAGAATACGACAAGCGCTAAGCAAGGCTTCTCCCCATAATGCAAATCTCAAATTTGCATGTAATAGCATATCATTTATTATTTCAACATAT
This sequence comes from Humulus lupulus, assembly GCF_963169125.1. Classification (NCBI taxonomy): domain Eukaryota; kingdom Viridiplantae; phylum Streptophyta; class Magnoliopsida; order Rosales; family Cannabaceae; genus Humulus; species Humulus lupulus. The sequence goes on along the minus strand of NC_084794.1, from coordinate 190,978,717 downwards.
GTTCTATTCTTTTTTTTTTCTGCTATACCATTTTTTTGGGGTGTATAAGGGGCTGCACATTAATGTATTATACCATGCATGTCACAAAAAACCTTGAATTCATTTGAAAAGTATTCACTACCCCTATCACTTTTATTCACTTTAATTTTCCTTTCCAATTGATTTTCAACTTCGGCTTTATAGATTTTAAACATGATAAAGGTCTCATCCTTATTCTTAAGCAAGTACACATATGTGAATCTAGGACAATCATCAATAAAGGTAACAAAATACATATGTCCACATCTAGTAATTATTCCATTCAATTCACATAAATCACTATGTATCAAATCTAACAAGTTAGTTTCCTTTCTAAAACTTGGAAAATGTTTCATTATAATCTTAGAATTAACACAGAATTCACACTTATCATGCTCAACATCATTGCATACAATTAAACCACATTTGATAACTCTTTTAATTGTACTATATCCTATATGAGCAAGTCTATTATGCCACAAAATAATAGAATCAAAACCAAGCATATAAGAGGAAGATGAGCATGCATTATTATCAAAACAATTGTCTTTGGTACACAATTTTATCATCTCATCATAAACATACCCTTTCCCTACAAAGTAGTCTCCCTTGGATATAATTAGCTTGTGGGACTCAAACACTGCTTTGATGCCCGATTTGCTCAACAAATGCCCACTCACAAGATTCCTACTCATATCTGAAACATACAACACATTGGTCAATAAAACCTTCTTTCTGGATGTGAAGTGAAAATCAATATTCCCCTTGCCCAACACCTTGGACCTAAGCTTATTGCCTATTTGGATCTCATGTGAAGTGGCCACTCTTGTATCCACATATTTTCCTTTTCCCTATTTGGTCCTGCTCAAGTAGGACAACTCCCCAATACCTATCACTAGCGTTTGTTTGCAAGATTCTTTTTTCATGAGAAGAAATTTGTAAAGGTTGTATTGTCTGCATCATCTCCTTTAGTTTTTTGACTACTACAGTTTGCTCTTGTGATGATAATTGAGTTTTCTTTTTAAGCAAGTCACTGAGTGGTCTTGTCATTTCTGAAAGTCGAGGGACAAATTCCCATAAATAATTTAGAATTCCTAAGAAATGTTGGGTTTGGACCTTTACGAAGTCTTTTTTCAGGAAACTTTAGTAATTCTTGGGCTATGTGAGGTTGGGCCTCATATTGGCCTTTAAAAAGCTTCATTCCAAGAAACTCAATTTGGACTTGTCCATTGAGCATCTTCTTTTCGGATAACATGACTCCATGGGCTTCTGTGAGAGAGAAGAAGTGGGGTAGTAGCTTGTGATGGGATTGTTCATCTTATGAGAATAGCAATATATCATCAATGTAGATTAGGGCTTTATCTAGAATGGGTCATAGATTCTGGTCATGGCCTTTTGGAACAATGATAAGGCTATTTTGGGGCCAAAATGAAGGACATTCCACTGATAGTGGTGATTTGGAATGTAGAATGCCGTTTTGGGCCTATCTTCTTGTTTGATACCCGATTGCCAAAATCAGGCCTTTGGATTGAATTTTGAAAATATTTTAGCCTTTGATAGGCTTGCAAATAAGGAATTCTTGTTTGGCAGGGGGAATTTATCATCAGCCAAAAATTTGTTTAAGGGCTTGTACTTGATGACCACTCTTTGTTTTCCCTGAGCCTATTATGATCTCTTATTGACGTAGAAAGCATGGCATGCCCATGATGAGGTGGTTGGTTCAATCAAATCTTGTTGTTGTAGTTATTTGCATTCTTCGGATGCCATTTGCTAATGTTCTAGGTTCATGCCTGGTTGACTTGCCTTGGTAGGGTTAATGTCTTCATTGAGCTTGAACCTATGTGGACTATCCTTCATTTTGGCCTCAAAACAGCCCCATCACTATTCCAAAAGGCCATAACCAGAATCTATGACCCATTCTATATATAGCCCTGATCTACATCGATGATATATTTCTCTCCTTACAAGATGAACAAGCCCATCACAAGCTACTAGCTCGATTCATCTCTCTCACAAAAGCCCATGGAGTCATGTTATTCGAAAATAAGATGCTCATTAGAAAATTCCAAATTGAGTTTCTGGGAATGAAGCTTTATAAAGGCCAACTGAGGCCCAACCTCACATAGCCCATGAATTACTGAAGTTTCCCGAAAAAGACTTCACAAATGTCCAAACCCAACATTTCTTAGGAATTGTAAATTATTTATGGGATTTTGTTCCTTGGCTTTCGGAAATGACAAGACCACCAAGTGACATGCTTAAAAATCAAACTCCACCATGGTTACAAGAGCAAACTATAGCAGTAAAAAATCTAAAGGAGATGATGTAGACACCACCACCTTTACATTCTCTCTAATGAAAAAAGAATCTTGCAAACAGACGCTAGTGATAGATATTGGGGAGTTGTCCTACTTGAACAAGACTAGACAATGAAAAGGAAAATATGTGGATACAAGAGTGACCACTTCAAAGACTCTCAGCTCCATTATCATTCTACCCTAAGAGAATTGATGACAATAATGATGGCATTACAAAATTCAAATTCCATATGATTGGTCATCATTTCTTGTCATTTAGTTGGCCCCAAATAGCACATATTTAATTCAGTTGGTGCCAAATAGCTGGCTGACTCTCAGTTGCCTGTACATGGTGTATATGAAATGAGTGGGTCATTCTCTTACGATGAAGGAGGTGCATTTATTGTACAATCTCATGCTAAATCCCAAGTCGAAGGGCTTTTATTTTCTCCAAAAGACCAATACTCAAGTTCCGTTGATCGAGGGTGACGTCTTCAATCCTGGCTCATGGAAACATGATTTCTTCTTCGTCAAGGGCTGCCTCTCGGTTCGTGAACCTTTTCGCACTTCTCCGAGTAAGAATCATACCTTTTTTTTGTTATTATTATCGTTGTTGTTGGGAAAATGTAACACTTTGGATGGCCAAGACCATTACACTGTGTCTTTTAAATAGTGCTAGACTAGCTAAATAAGTCACTTGGCCATAACTGTGTAACTAAACATGATTAATGGTTTAGGGTTAAAATTTTTGGTCAAAAGATATAACTGTTTCATTAAAATATTCATGTTCATACATGATATCCCAAAATAACGTTTGAAAAGGAAATTATAATCCAAAAATTACAACTAGCCGACCTAAGCAGCAAAATAGGGTTTGACCCTAGTTCCTCTGAGAAACCTCGGTCATGGTGGTCGAGTAGTCGCATATCTATACGTCGCCACCGAAGCTCTCCAACTCATGGTTGGTCCAGCTTTCCTTTCCCCTTATATGCACCACATAGAACCTGTGAGCTAAAGCTCAGCAAGAAAACTTAAACATGCTTATAAGCAGTTAATAACATATTACTGAATCATCATAAGCATGCCTAGCAATAATACCTCTACTCTTGCATGCATTCTATTCATATAAATGACTACAACATCATATCGTGACAAGTTGCCCTAATTAACTGACTAATAATTCATACTGGGGCCCAATGCCCTAGGATATGGGACTAATAAGTCACCCTGGCGCCTGTTGCCCTATCCTCTGTATAACCAGCCTTGAGGCTGGCCCAGCCTACCTGACACTTTAATTTTTCGTGACCATTGGGTCGAACAATTGTATAATGCGCTCCGGATTAGGCCTAACCACAACGACTAGCGCTCAGCGCGCTATTGCCACTCTTGACTTATAAGTCAAGTCTTTCTCAATCAAATAATGCAATCAGGCATACAGAGCATTAATCATGCTTAATTAAACAATCACATGCATAATTATGATCATGCTCAATTACAGGGGTCCAGGCCCTAATCAAATCTATATTTAACAAACGGACCAAGCCCTAGTCACATACATCATGTATTGGGTGCAGTTTTCTTACCGTTGGTCGAAGCACAGGATAAAAATGTACGACCCTCGAGCACGATCTGTTCCCAAGCCTTAATGGTATCTTAGTCACTACCATAATAAATAGTATTCATCAATATCAAGTAAATGAAGACTTCCAGATTAAGTCATAGCCACCGGGACCTTGAATTCTACTAAACCAGGTAGTAGAATCTTTCCCAAGCCCTTAGGTTTGAGTTCCCGTCACTCAAAACCTACTTTGGCCAAAACCCCTATTTTCACCGTGGCGCCCCACAATTAGGGCCACATCACCCCCACAATTAGAGCCGCGGCTCACCACAAATTAGAGAGCCCAACCCTCATTTTATTTGGACACGAGCCGCGGTGCGATAGCGGTTTAGAGAACCGCCTAGGCTCCTGGGTTCATGAGGGCCGCGACGCCCCAAGAACAAGGCCGTGATGTAACCTCGCGAACCCAAATTTTTAACTGTTTCCTCGGAGCCAATTCCTCCAAAACTCACCCAAAAGAATACCAAGCTCATAATTCAGTCCCAAAACATCAACAATACATCCCATGCAACAAAACCTAACTTACAAACAGACCAAAAACTCACCTAAACCATAAAATCAAATCAAAGTTTAAGAAACTCAAGGAAAAAAAAATCAGAAACTTAAAGCTTAAATTACTTCTGATTAAATTGTTTTCTATCTAAATTACCAAGTTCTCAAGCTTCTAATCTACATTAGAATCACTATGAATCTAACCTCGCTTGAATCCGAGCTCTAAAACTCGAGTTTCCTTCGAAAACACTAACGAGCGTAAATGAGAGAAATGGAGAGAGAACGAGAGAGATTTCTGTGTTTTTCTGAGTTAATAAACTCAGCATTAATCTTATATTCAAACGATCCCAAATGACCAAAATACCCCCACTCAACCCACTTCTCTCTCAACACCCCATAAGGACAAAAATGCCATTTTCACATTCTCATCCCGCTCTATACCCAAATCTTCTCAAATAATTATGCCAAACCCGTAATATTGCTATTTCTCCCAAAATACGACTCACGCTATGATGAGTCCCGGTTGCTCTCTAGATCACCCAAAATACCCCTTGGCTCGCACTGACCAGGTATTACTCCCCGTTGTGACTAAACCACTAACTTGCTTCCTAGGATTTTCTCATGCCGAATAACCCAAATATATCCACATAATAATGTTGATCAATCATAAAACACACACATACTCAAGTATGCCATCAACAGGCCAAAATTACGAAAATGCCCTACTATTAAGAATTGGGCCCAAATGCATGCTTAATACACTTAAACATGCTAATATAGTTATATTATAATATAATTCACATAATTGATATAATCATGCATAAAATCACAAATATGCGCATAATATCCAATTATTGCCCTCCCGGCCCCCCTAATCAAGGCACTAAGCCTTATCAGGGAAATTGAGACGTTACAACTATCCCCTCCTTACAGAAATTTCGTCCTCGAAATTTTACCTTAATAGCTCGAAATACTGATCTTGCATGTTGGAGTCTAACTCCCAGGTCACCTCCTCGACCTTACTGTTCCTCCATAATACCTTAACCAAATATATAGTTTTGGTCCTCAGGACCTTGTCCTTCCTATCTAGTATCTGGACTGACTGTTCCTCATAGGAGAGATTTACCTGAAGCTCCAGATCCCCGTAACTCAATACACGAGTCACGTCTGATACATACTTCTGAAGTGTCAAAATATGGAACACATTGGGTATGGCCGACAATGACGGAGGTAAGGCCAATCTATAGGCCACCTGACCAATCCTCTCCAGGATCTCAAACGACCCTACAAATCTAGGGCTCAGCTTGCCCTTCTTCCAAAATCTCATCACCCCTTTCCATGACGAGGCTCTAAGGAAGACATAGTCTCCCACTTAGAACTCCACGTTCCTGCATTTCGGATCAGCATAACTTTTCTGTCTACTCTGAGAAGCGAGCATCCAAGCTCTGATCTTCTCAATAGCCTCATTGCTCCTCTAAACTGTCTCAGGACCCAAGTACTTCCTTTCTCCTACCTTATCCCAATGAATGGGAAATTTACATTTCCTATCGTACAACATCTCATAAGGAGCCACCCCAATGGTCAACTGATAGCTGTTATTGTAGGAAAACTCTATCAAAGGCAAATACTTACTCTAGGATCCTTCAAATTCCAGCACACATGCTCGCAACATGTCCTCTCAATTTGTCCATCCGTCTAAGGATGATAAGCGGTATTGAACTTTAGTTGCGTACCCATAACCTTCTGCATACTTCTCCAAAACTTGGAAGTAAATGTGGGGTCTTGATCTAGCACGATCGACCTCGGAGCCCCATAAAGGCGTACTATCTCTTTCACATATAGATTTGCATACTGGTCAACTGTATATCTCGTCCTCACTAGTAATAAGTGAGCTTATTTGGTGTATCAATCCACGATAATACACTGAATCATGTTGACCCACGATCCTGGGTAACCCAGCCACAAAATCCATTGTGATATCCTCCCATTTCCACTCTAGAATATCTAGATGTTGTAATAGCCCTACTGATCTCTGATGCTCAGCCTTGACCTGTTGACATGTCAAGCACTTGGCCATATATTCTGTCACATCCCTCTTCATTCTAGGCCACCAATATAGTGATCTCACATCTTGATACATCTTCATGGTGCCTGTATGAAAATAGTATGTGGTAGTATAAGATTCATCCAGATTCTCTCGTCTAATGAAATTGTCCATTGGAATACAGATTCGACCATTGTACCTCAGTAAACACATATCTAACATTGTATAGTCCATAGACACTCTAGCTAGGACGTCCCCTTTGCTCCTCGTCAACTGTGGATCACCCAATTGACCTTCCTTTATCCTCTCCAACAGTGTAGACTATAATGTGATGTTGGCTAACTGGCCCACCAGCAACTTTATTCAAACTCTGGTCATATCCTTTGCCAACTCCTTGAAGATCCGTCTCATACTATATAACTGTTTCGAACCCTTTCGGCTTAAGGCATCTGCAACCACGTTGGCCTTCCCTGGGTGATACATGATTTCACAATCATAATCCTTCACCAACTTCAGCCAATGCCTCTGTCTCATGTTCAAGTCTTTCTGTGTGAAGAAGTACTTCAGGCTCTTATGGTCAGTGTATATCTCACACTTCTTCCCATAAAAGCAATGCCTTCTTACCTTTAATGTGAAAACCACTGTTGCCAACTCCAGATCATGAGCAGGATATCTCTATTCATACTCTTTCAAGTGACGTAAAACATAGGCAATCACCTTCCCCGTTTGCATAAGAACACAACCCAAACCCTGTCTTGAGGCATCACAGTACACTACAAACTTTACTTAATCAGTTGGAAGACTTAGAACCGGAGCTGTGATCAACCGACGCTTCAACTCCTAGAAGCTATTCTCACACTTATCTGACCACGCAAACTTTTGATTCTTGCGTGTCAGTTCCATCAATGAGGTAGCAATCCTTGAGAATTCGTCCACAAAATGCCTATAATAACCTGTCAATCCAAGGAACCTCCTACTCTCTAAGGCATTCATTGGTATTGAACAATCCCTAATTGCCCCAATCTTGGATGGGTCCAGCTTGATCCCATCCCTACTGACGATATGACCAAGGAAAGTCACCTGTGGTAACCAAAATTCACATTTCTTAAACTTCGCAAACAGTCTGTTTTACCTCAGCCTCTATAGAACCAACCTGAGATGCTACTCATGTTCTATCTCTGAATGAGAATAAACTAGAATATTGTTGATGAAGACGATCACAAATTGATCTAGTTAATCTTTGAACACCTTGTTCATCAGATCCATAAAAGCAGCAGGGGCATTAGTCAAACCATATGACATGACTAAGAAGTCATAATGCCCATACCTGGTACAAAAAGCAGTCTTCGGTATATATCCCTCCTTGATCCTTAGCCGGTGATAACCAGATCGAAGATCTATCTTTGAGTATACCATCTTACCCTGCAGTTGATCAAACAGTTCATCTATCCTTGGCAGATGATACTTGTTCTTAATGGTTAGCTTGTTCAGTTCCCTGTAGTGAATGCACATTCTCAGAGAACCGTCATTCTTTTTCACAAATAGGACTGGTGCACCCCATGGTGAGAAACTGGTGCACCCCATGTCTAATAAAACCCAAGTCTAACAGCTCCTACAACTATACTTTTAATTCCTTCAATTCTGCTGGGCCATTCTGTATGGTGCCCTAGACATTGGTTCTGTCCCTGGTGCAGTTCGATAACGAAATCTATCTCTCTGTGTGGCGGCAACCCTGGTAAATCCTCTGGAAACATATCTAGAAACTCAAAGACTAATCTAGTCTCCTCTAGTCCCACTGGCATGACCTGAGTGGTATCTACCACACTAGCTAGGAATCCTATGCAACCAGCTTGCAATAGATCTCTAGCCCTCAATACAGATATCAAAGGTACACGGGGTCCATGCACAGTGCCAACAAATACAAAGGGGTCATCACCCTCAGGTTCAAAGGTTACTATCTTCTAGTTGCAGAAAATGGTTGCCCCACACTTCACTAACCAGTCCATACCAGAATCATGTCAAAGTCGGTCATAACCAACTCTATTAAGTCAACTGACAATTCTCTACCGTCTACTGTCACTGGTAGTGATCTAACCCATCTCCTGGAAACTACTAACTCTCCAGTTGGCAATAAGGTTCTGAACCCCACAACATAATAATCAAATGGCCTACATAGTCTACCAATAATCCTACTAGAAACAAAAGAGTGTGTAGCACCAAAATCAATCAAAACAGTATAAGGGGTTCCAACACTAGAAAGTTGACCTGTCACCACTGACGGGCTGACCTCGGCCTCTGCCTGTGTCAATGCTAACACTCGAGCTGGAGTGGAGCTGCCCGCCTTCCAAGGTTCTTCCTTTCTTACTCTCCGGCAATCTTTCTTTAAGTGTCCCACTATCCCACACAAAAAGTAGGCCTTTGCCCGAAACTCTCCCACATGACGCCTCCTACATCTAGCACATTTTGGAAAGGTCCTCCTATCCTCATTGCTGCCTTGGCGGCCTATCTGAATACCACGTGGTCTCTTGTCAAGGCCTTGAGGTGAAAGGGCGTCTGGAGCCTCCTTTTTTGATCATTGGGGCCTCCGCCCCTAACTGAACCCATAAAGGGAGGTCCCGTCCTCCTAGTGTCTCTCCTTGCTGAGTTCTCGCACCAGATTTTATTCTCTACACCCTCTGTAGTAAGGGCTTTCTCCACCACCTGTGCATAAGTCATCACCCCTGACACGGTGGTAATGCAAACATCCGAGGCTATCATAGGTTGTATCCCCTGAAGAAATCTTTCATTCCATGTCCTATCAGTGGGCACCAAGTCTGCAGCGAACTTGGCTAATCTATCAAACCTCGGTGCATTCTCTATCACTGACATATTCTCTTGAAGTAATTTACTGAACTATTAAGTTTTTGCAGCCCTAATTGCATCATTGTAATACTTTTCATTAAATAGAGTTCTAAACTCCTCCCAATCCAGGGTATTGATGTTCCTAGTCTCGGATATCACCTCCCACGAGATTCGGGCATCCTCCTGAAACATATATGTGGCACAGGCCACCCTCTAATTACCAACTACCCTCATGAAATTCAGGATAGATGTAACCATACTAATGCACTACTTAACCTTAGCCGGATTTGCACTGCCCTAAAAAACTAGAGGGTGATATTTCCTTAATCTTTCATAAAGAGGTTCCCATCTGTTCCCAACCTCTGGCAGCTGCTCTACTGTCGGCACCAGCACAGGTGGTGCCACTAGAAAAATGTTCCCTGCCAGGACCTGTTGTTGTCTCAGGAGGAAAATTGCTTATTCTTGCCTCAATAGCATGGCTTGCATATCAGTAAGCACTTGCTGCCAATTCTCAGGAGTTGGTTGAGATGTTTGGCCCTGAGTATCACACTGGCCCTATCTATCATTCTGGCTTTGTTCTTCCTGGCCAGCTGATGAATCTATATGCCTTGGAAGCATACTTTCAAGCTTATACCTTGCTGCAATAATCAATTTGGCCAGTTAGGTAGTAATAACTAAAACTCTTGCCGCCTCACGGTCCAAGACTAAACAAACAATCATTCACATTCAACAATCATGCTAATAAGTGTAACACCCTACTACCCTAGAGACATTACCATGTGATTTTAAAATGTGCCGTTAGCTCGCTAATCAAGGTTTTAGGTTGAAAATTGTGATTAAATCGAAATAAAGACTCATTTAAATAGGATTTTGGTATAAAAGGTTTGACATTCATTTAATTCATGAAAGTGTTACATTGGGATCCCAAAATACTGTTTAGAAACATGTTTGTGATTCAAAAGTTACTTTACAATCGACCTAAACGACAAAATCAAACATTTATAACATGCTCCTCAAAATACCCCAGTCGTGGCGGCTAGGTAGGCCAATCATGTAGGCACCGCTCCATTCCGTCCAACTCATGGTTTATCGACCTTTTCCTTGCCTTTATCTGCACCACAGAGTACCCATGAGTCAAGGCCCAGCAAGAGAACTTCATAACACAACATACAATAATTTATTTCAACAAATACATATGTAGTCAAAGAAAACAAACAATTTACAAGTTTCTATTGGAATACACAATAGCACAACAACACAACATCACGAAAACACAGTAGCACAACAGTACAACATCACCACAGCAACCTCCGCCGATCGGGGTGCGTTACCAGGGTCCAAGTCCACGGTCTTAATCAAGCGGGTGTGTACAACACCCTTAGAGGGTCTCGCCCTGGCGGCCTGCATTCATTATGCTTAATGCCGATCCTGGCCTTTGCCGATCAATCACAATCACATGTATGGCGTAATAGTTATAAACAATACACACAACATAACTCTATGGGCACAGACAGTTCTCTTACCTTGAGTCTCGTCTAACAACACAAGGCAATCCTGAGTATGATCCCTAATCCCTAGCCTTACTCGTAACACCTAGACACAGCGTAATGATAAATAACCATCACAATCTAAATTAATTAAAAGCCTTCGGAATAGCATACTAGCCTCCGGGACCTCGAATTCTACTAAATCGAGTAGTAGAATCCTTCTCGAGCCTTAAGATTTATGTTCTCAAGCTTAAATCCCTATTTTGGTCATTATTCTTTTTTTGAGCCACGACCCAGCCCATTAGGGCTGCGATGCGCTACAAGTCAGAGAGCCTTGGGCTCTTTTATAGGGGATACGAACCGTGGCTCGTCTCAGTTAGTGCTGCGGCGCCTGGACGGTTATAGAGGCTCCCGAGCCTTCTGGGTTCATACGGGCGGCGACGCCTGAAGAACAGGGTCGCGGCTCAAGTTTGCGAACCTAGTTTTTCCCCTGTGTTTTCACGAGTTAACTCGACAAAAATCAACCCAATTCAACACTTAACCCAAAATCATATCACAACAATATCAGCAATGTATACACCATATAAAACTAGCAAAATCCCCCAATTCAAATCAAATTCAACCTAAGTTTAAAACTTAGTTAAACCTCAAACTTAACCACAAAAATCATGGAAAGATCATGTTCTAAGCCTTACCTTAGAGATGATTTTGACCCTCAGCTGCTACTAACCTCTTCCAAACTTCAATTCCTTGCTTGATTCCCCAATTCACAGCCTTAAATTCCACAGCTTTCTTCTTCAAAAATTCCAAAGCCTCCAAAGCCTTAGAGAGAGAGAGATGGATACACGAGAGAAAGAAAGAGGGAGAGACGAGTTACTTTTGTTTCCTAGCTTCCTCCAAGTTCTATTGAAGCCTAGAGCCTAGCTGAGTTTATCCCTTGGCACCATATTGACCAAAATAACCCTATGTTAAATCCTTAGCCACTAAATGCCTCCAAGGGAAATCTCGACATTTTCCGCATCCTGCTAATTCCTCAAGTGCTCCTATAATTCCCCATTAAATCCCGACATACTTAAATAATCGTTAGATCACTAACCGTGACCCGGTAATCCCAAACATGTACTATATTCACAAAATACCCCTAGGCTCACCCCGAGCAAGGCATTCGACGCTGTTGTGACTATTCCGCTCCCTAGATTCATCTCAGATCACACATCACAAATATATTTCAACAATCATGTGGTCTCAAACATAACACACATAAAATTTACATTTATGCCCTCAATAGGCCATAATTACAAGTATGCCCTAATTAACAAGAATGGGCCCACATACATATTTAATTCTCCTAAACATATATATCTAGCCATATAATCATTTATCCAAGTAATCACATGCTAATACACATATATCACACATATCCCATTAATTGATCATATAATCCAAATTAGGCCCTTAAGGCATTGTAATCAAGGCACTCGGCCCTAATAACAAATTCGGGACGATACAATAAGCATGTCGATTCATATTCATATCCAAGCATGGTGCTAATAAGTACTTTCTGACATTTATAGAAAATAGTGATGCTAATAAGCATTTCTTTAACATTTAACAATGCTCATAAGCATTTACTAGCATTTATATACATATAACAATGCTAATAAGCGTTTCCTTTGCATTCATAAAAAATGTTAGTGCTAATAAGCATGTCCTTATCAATCATACAACAGTCAAGGGTATCGGAATATCTCATGCAACCTAATAAGGCAAGATGATAAGACATTTATATCTTATATAAGCATTTAAACACACAACCACATAAATAGTTACCAAACCCTGAGTTGACCTTGTCTTTAGTGGCAAGTGTACATGCCTAGCCTGTCTTTAGGAACCCCTAACCTTGACACGCTTTGATACCAAGTTGTAACGCACTGGATGGCCAAGACTGTTACACAGTGTATTTTGAATAGTGCTAGACTCGCTAAATGAGTCATTTGTCCATAACCATGTAACTAAACATGATTAATGGTTTAGCGTTAAATTTTTTGGTAAAAAGGTATAATCGTTTCATTAAAATATTTATGTTCATAAATGGGATCCCAAAATAACATTTAAAAAGGAAATTACAATCCAAAAATTACAACCGGCTACCTAAGAGACAAAATAGGGTTTGACCCTAGTGCTTTTGAGAAACCCTGACTGTGGTGGTCGAGTAGCTGCATATGTACACGTCGCCATCGGAGCTCTCCAACTCATGGTTGGTCTAGCTTTCCTTTCCCCTTACCTACACCACATAGCACCTGTGAGCCAAGTGTAACGACCCGGATTTTCAAGATTCGATAATGCGGAAATATAAATGTTTTCATTTAACAAAATGTGTCAAAAACCCATAGAAAAAAAAACTTTTTAAAAAGTCGTATGGCCATACTTAACATTTAGTTACAAACATGTTTTATAAAGATTAGAGTGAGCCTAGTTTAGGAAAATTACACAACATTTCCAAAAATAAAAAGGCTTCCCAAAAGGTCGGTCCACATGTACATTTGCAAGGAAGACTCCAGCGCTCACTGCTCTGCCTTGCCCTTGCTCTTACCTACGACATGAAACAACTAGGTAAGCAAAAACGCTTAGTAAGATCAACTTTCAAACAAAGCAGATAGAGAAATAGGGATCCGGACCCATCCAGACCCTACACAATCAATTTCAAGAACGCTAAAGCGTCCTCGCAAACTTATGTTCATGCCTGATAACCAAGGATAAATTAATTCAGATCTAGATAAAAATCCTGCACTCAGAAAATCCCAGAACAAGCAGATATACTATATCGCAACTAATTCTTATCAACAATTATATCCTTGCACTCAGAAAATCCCAGAGCAAGCAGATATATTATATCACAACTATATCTTATCAACAATTATATCCCTGCACTCAGAAAATCCCAGAGCAAGAAGATATATTATATCACCATATAATTCGAGACCAACGCTCGACAATTTCCAACAATTCAGGCGTAACGCGCCCTCCAACATAATTGCTAATCTGTAAAAGAGAACCGAGTCTCCACACTAAGATCTAGCCAATAAATATTCTCATCAAGGGTAACTATCGTGTTACCTAGGGCATCGCTACTTATTCAAGAGTGTACTCCAATTTACACGGTTTTACGGAGACTTCTATGTTAATCAGTGGTGCTGGGGAGCAGTTGCCCCTAGGGTGTTCAACCTCACTCAATCTTGGCAGCCCCTAGTATCTCTAGGCACTCTCACTGAATGGCCAATATTCACGGCTGCTATCCGGAAATAACTTATCAGAGCACTTGCTCGGATTCTAACCGTCCGATGATGAAGTAAGCATGAAGGCCCCTAGGTCCCATTTATCTTGGCGCCCCTAGGTTTAACCAGCATATCCTCATCTCATGGCCACTCGTCGCGGTAATGAACCGGACATAAATAAAATCAAGCAGTGTGACGGGGATCAACCGTCTAGGATATTACGGACTTCTACCGTTCATATTTTCTAAATCAGCACTCACTAGACTAACGTCTCTAAGCAACTTTCTATGACAGCCTATATATGTGCATGTATCCCTATACTAACATACAAGATAATAATCATTTCATGTTCCAGCCATACAATATAAGTTGACTTACTTGGAGTCCTTAGTGCTCAGTAGGTTTTCACCCTCCAACGTTCAGTCCAGTTACGCTTAGCCAATACTGTAGTTATCCATACAGTATACTAGGATTAATTATGGCACTCATAATTCATTATTATTATTTTGGGCAGTTTGGTCATTTTAATAAAAGTCATTTGTAAGGATTTATAATCCTTATTTGGTTTTAAACCTATTAAGGAAAGTCATACAAAATATTCGAGACTAAACCCTAAGTCTCGGGGAGACCTATCCTAAGGTCTCGATACCTAGGCTCGGGTATCACAATGGTATTTTCCCACAATCCGCTAAAAATCTTATTCTTTCAAGATATCGCTATTAACCCGCACTTTCGACTAGTCAGTTAAAATATGTAAGATTTTAGCCGGTATTATATCCAGAAAATACTAATAAATTCCTTAATTATTTTTAAAGAAAATAAACTCTTAAATTTTCCTTTTTATTTTTCTTAAGGTTTTAATATCTAAAAACCGTTTTAAGAAAATTGCCTAATTTGTCTTAATTAGAAAAACCGTTAAAAATTTCCCATCTTGACTAATTAATTTTCCAAAATCAATTAATCAATTTTACTTACTAGAAAAATAATTCATTTAATTATTTTATCAAATTATAGGGTTTTAAACCCTCTTTTAATTTATTAACTATTAATAAATTAAATCTCTTACTTTTAAAAAGAATAAAAACTCTTTAATAAAAATAATTCATTTAAACTCAAAGGGGTAATTTTAGTGAAAATATGATTTCAAGACCTACCATTTTATATCTTGAAATAAACAAAATTTTACTTTTTACCTTATGTTCCAAAAATCTCATTATTTACACTAAGTGTGAAAAACCTATTTTTCACATTTTTAACTACAGACTTCGTTAGTTCATCACATGAAATTTACTTACCCAATTGTTACCAAAATTTCCCAATTTCATTTTTGTTATGCCATATAGGTCTTTGTAAAATTTTAGGTCAAAATGAGCATTTTTGATTGGTGAAATCATTTTCCAACAATGAGGTAAAAATGACCATATTTTCTAGTCCTTATTTTTTCCAAACATTCACATTAATAACTTTCAAACCGTTGAATATTTTCTTACCAAATTTTACAGTGGAATAATAGGTTATGGCAGAAATATGTCCACAAAATTTTAGAAAAAACTGGGTTCATTTGCCCTATACAGTGGGTGTCCAAACTTGGTACCGAAAATAAGAATACGAAAAAAAACTGTTATTTTACCTAAACTTTGAAATAGCATAACTTACTCATTTCTAAACATTTTTTAGTGTTTCAAAAGCTCAATTTTATGTACTCAATCGCAACAACATCACAGTACAATTGAATTTTACAAAACCAATATACAGTGACTGCTTGACCCCTTGGAAGTCACAGCTTAAAACATGTTTTGTTTTAGGGTATCCTACAAAACCCTTGGGGGTTTTGGTTCCCATTTTCAAAAATCAATACACATGCATCATAAAAATTATTAAACAACTACCAAAACCTTATTACATCACCAACAAGAAACTCTAAGTATTAAATATACAAAATAATGCTTAAAACTAAAAACCCTACAACAAAATCATCAAAAGTAAACTTTTTACCTCTTTGGTGTTCTTGCTTAAGGTTTGGACCTTCCTATTAGCTTTGGCTCCTCCAAAACCTTTCAAAAACCCTAACCAACTTCCCCCAACAACATAGTTAATTAGCTATTTGAGACTCTATGCTTAAAACTTTACAAAAGCCTAGATTAGTGAAGCTTTACCTTAGGGAAAATACTTCCTAGACCAAGACTTAGCCTCCAAGTTTTCCTTGGTGTTCTTGAGGTTGAATATTGAGAGACAACTTGAGAGAGTAAAAAAAATAGATGATAGTGAGAAAGTGAAGTGAGTTGTCGGTTTCTTAGGGGTGTTAGAAGAGTTTATGGTATCTAATTTATCTAAAAAACACTCAAGTGTTTTACTCCCACTTGCCCACTTGACTTGACTTACTTAAAATGAGATTTTATCTTTATTAAGTTGGGTTCACACCACTCTAAAATAGCACATGGCCGGCCATCCTTTGCCATATATGTGATCATTAATTTTTTTTTATAAAGGTTAATATTGGTTTCATAAGAAGAAAAGTCCAAATTGGCTTTTGACACCTTTTTTCACTCTTATTAAGTTTTAATATCACCAAACTTAACATTAATTAATTAAATTTAATGTCTGTCACATTTAATTTAATTAATCACATAATAAAATTTAACCTAAGGTCCATTCATGGAATAAAATTCCCCATTTCGGAAAAATTAGGCATTTACCACAAAATGCCTTAAAATTTTCATTTTCTTTTAGGTTTATTATTTTTGACCAAACATTAAATTTTATGAATGTATTTTATGCCCAAAATATAATTGCCATGATTTTTCGTTTTTTTTTCCGAGATTTTTACCCGATTAGGGTTTTTGTGTCGGTCCAGGACCGAAAGTCTTATCTTGACTTTTAAAATCACAAAATTCATATTTTGGCTAGCAATAACTTATGGAATACTTACAAACAAAATATAATATTATTTAAAATAATATTCTTAACCCGGGGGAAAAATCCGGACCCGAGTCGTTTAAAGGTACCTGAAAACGTAGGACGTTACAATACCTACAATTTATAAAGGTTTCGTCCTCGAAACTTAAAACAAATGAGGATATAGCTCCCTCATCTTGTCTTCTGTTTCCCAGGTTGCCTCTTCCATGCCATGGTTACACCACTGCACCTTTACCAATGGCACCGTCTTGTTCCTCAACACTTTTTCCTTTCGGTCTAATATCATAACCGATTTTTCCTCAAAGACGAGCTGAGGATCCACGCTCAGCTGCTGATAGCTGATTATATGCGAGGGATCACGCATGTATTTTCTCAATAAGGATACATGAACGTCATGCACCTTAGACAGGGCGGGCGGAAGGGCCAAACGATAAGCTACTTCCCCGATCCTCTCTATGATTTCGAAAGGTCCAACGAACCTTGGGCTAAGCTTTCCTTTCTTTCCGAATCGCATAGCCCCTCGTAGTGGAGCTACCTTCAGCAGCACATTATTGCCAACCTCAAACACCAGGGGTCTCCTGTGTCTATCAGCATATTTGCGTTGTCGATCAACAGAAGTTTGCAAGCGTTGCCTTAACCGTCGGATGTCCTCTGTAATCTGATCAACCTCATCCGATCCGAGAAACTTTCTTTCACCGGTCTCGTGCCAATGAATCGGTGATCGACATTTCCTTCCATACAACGCCTCATACGGAGCCATCTTGATGGAATCATGATAGCTATTATTGTAAGAGAACTCTATTAGTGGAAGCTTTTCATTCCATGGCCCTTGAAAGTCGAGCACGCAGGCTCTTATCATATCTTCCAGGGTCTGAATTGTTCGTTCGCTTTGACCGTCTGTTTGCGGGTGGAAAGAAGTGCTAAACTTCAGTTTAGTACCCAACCTCGTTTGGATTCTATTCCAGAATGTCGAGGTAAAACGTCCGTCGCGATCTGATACGATGGAGTTGGGTACACCATGCAGTCTCATTATTTCTGCATTGTAAATATCTGCTAACTTATGTGCGCCATAAGTTACCTTGATCGGCAAGAAATGAGAGGACTTAGTCAGCCTATCCACGATAACCCAAATGGCATCGTGCCCCTTGGGAGTGGTTGGTAGACCTGTGACAAAGTCCATAGTGACCATCTCCCACTTCCATTCCGGAATTTCTAAGGGTTGTAACAATCCGGCTGGCCATTGATGCTCGGCCTTTGTCTGCTGACAAGTCAAGCAGTGTGCCACATATTCTGCCGTCTCCTTTTTCATTCCAGGCCACCAAAAGTACTTCTTCAAGTCCTGGTACTTTTTTGTGGTACCCGGATGCATGGCATAAGGAGCATTATGTCCTTCGAAAAAGATCTGCTTCTTGATCTCGTCATCATCAGGAACACATATTCTTCCCTTGAACCCCAATACTCCATCCTCGGAGATATGGAATCCTGGTCACCCCTCGTTCCTTACTTTGTGCATCAATCCTTGAACCCAAGGATCGACTAACTGCCCGCCTCTTATAGCTTCCATAATGGTAGGCTCGATAGAAAGGTTAGCCAATTGACCAACTACTATCTCTAAATCCAAGGTAGCAAGGTCGACTTGTAACTGCGGCGAAATTTCCTTCACTGTCATCACATAAGCACCTGGTTGTCGACTCAATGCATCTGCCACCTTGTTCGCTTTCCCGGGTGGTACAGAATTTCGCAGTCATAGTCGTTAAATAGTTCCAACCATCGACGCTGTCTCATATTCAATTCCTTCTGAGTGAAGAAATACTTCAGGCTTTTGTGATCAGTGTAGATGTCGCAGTGTACCCCGTATAGGTAGTGCTTCCATGTTTTTAGAGCAAAAACCACTGCTGCAAGCTCCAGGTCATGAGTGGGATAGTTCTTCTCGTAATTCTTTAGCTGTCGAGAAGCATAAGAAATTACTTTTCCGTGCTGCATCAACACTGCTCCCAACCCTCGGCCTGAGGCGTCACTATAAATAGTATATCGCTCTGTGCCATTGGGGATTGTCAGCAGTGGGGCAGTCGTCAATCTTGTTTTCAGCTCCTGAAAACTCTCCTCACACTTGTCAGTCCATTCATATTTGATGTCTTTGCGGGTAAGGGCAGTCATTGGTGCGGCTATTTTGGAAAATCCTTCCACAAATCGCCAGTAGTATCCCACTAATCCAAGAAAACTTCTAACCTCATGCGCATTTTTCTGAGGTTTCCACTGCTTAACAACTTCTATTTTGGCGGGATCTACTGAAATTCCGTTTCCCGACACTATGTGACCTAGAAAACTTACTTTCTCTAGCCAGAATTCGCACTTCGAAAACTTAGAGTAAAGCTTTTCGTCTCGCAGACACTAGAGGACCAGTTCCAGATGTGTTGCATGCTCTTCCTGGCGTTTTGAGTATATCAGAATATTGTCAATGAACACGACGACAAACTTATCCAAATACTCGTGAAATACTCGGTTCATGAGATCCATGAATGCAGCAGGCGCATTGGTTAGTCCAAAGGACATCACTAAGAACTCGTAGTGACCGTAGCGCGTTCTGAAGGCCGTCTTTGGTATATCCGTCTCCTTAACCTTGAGCTGATGATAGCCTAATCACAGGTCTATTTTGGAAAATACTGGCACTCCTTGTAGTTGATCGAAAAGATCGTCGATCCTCGGTAATGGATATCGGTTCTTGATCGTCACTTTGTTCAACTCCCGATAGTCAATGCACATTCTCATCGTACCGTCTTTCTTCTTAACGAATAAGATCGGGGCTCCCCATGGAGAATGTCTTGGCCTTATGAACTTCTTGTCCAGTAACTCTTGCAGTTGTGACTGCAACTCCTTGAGTTCAGCTGGTGCCATTCTGTAAGGAGTCTTTGAGATCGGCGCAGTTCTCAGAATCAACTCTATCTCAAACACAATCTCTCGGTCTGGTGGAATCCCTGGGAGATCTTCAGGAAATACATCAGAAAACTTGCACACAACCGGTACATCCAATGGTTTTTGACTCGTTTCTTTATCCTTATCCACTATGTTTGCCAGAAAACCGATGCACCCGTCACTCAACATTTTTCTCGCCTTTATTGCAGAAATCACGGGACACTTCTTTTCTCTTGATGTACCCTTGAACTCGAATGGTTCTTCTCCTGCTGGGGTGAAGACCACTTTTCTGCGCTTGCAATTGATAACTGCTCCATATTTGGTTAACCAATCCATCCCAAATATGACATCATATTCATGTAGGTCCAAGACTAATAGATCCACCATTAGCTCACGATTTTCAACCCAAACTGGTACGGCTCTAACCCATGTCCGCACCAGCATATCCTCACTCGAAGGCAAGGATACCCCACAAATAACATGCATAGGCTCAGGACTTCTATTTAATTTTTCCACAAAGGATGCAGATACAAAAGAATGTGATGCACCATTATCCATTAATGCATATTTTGAGGTTTGGGCGATAGAAATCTGACCTGACACCATATCAAATGGGCCAGCTCCTTTGTCACTTTGTGTAAGCGCATAAACTCGAGGCGGAGCTCCAATTTGTTTATGTTGGTCATTTCCATTGCCCTTGGCTGGCATTCGACAATCCTTAGCAAAGTGCCCTGGCTTTCCACAGTTAAAACAGACCCCGCACTCGCCCCGATGGCGGCGGTTACACTTGTTGCACTGTGGCCATTGTTCAAACTCACGTCTCGACTGTTTGTTGTGACTAGCCATTTCCTGATTGGGAGGTCCCCCTTTTCTTTTGTTATTTCCCCCCAAAATCGGTCTTGTGCCTCTTGGATTGTTAGTTCGCTCCGAGTTCTGGCCGAACCTCGGGTTGAACCTTCCCCTTGGGCCATTCTGATTGGCCTGAAACTGTCCGGGGTTGTTGGAAGTGTACCTCCTGTCTTCGTTCTTCTGTGGATATGGCTTGTCTGACACGGCCCAAGACTCTTGGTGAAGAGCCCGTTCCAATGCTTCATCATACGTCTCTGGGCCAGTTCTACCAGTGTCTACACACCTAGCAATGTCTCTGCGTAGGCCCTTCATAAAACTCCAGGTCTTATTCTCTTCAGTGCTCACCTGGTTCTTCGCAAACCTAGACAGTTGGTCAAATTTTCGAACGTAGTCCTGCACGCTCGATGTTCCCTGCTTCAGATTAGTGAACTCATTCACTTTGTGCTCAATCACTGCCTTACTAAAGTACTTGCCATTGAACAAGGTCAAGAACTCTAGCCATTCCATCTCGGAAACGTTATGCCCTTTCTTGGCTGCGTCCCACCAGATGCGGGCATCTTTTCTCAGCATATAGGTCGCACATACTACCTTCTCTCTCTCAGTTGTTCCAATGAAGTCGAAGATTCTTTCCAAAATACTAATCCATTCCTCTGCCATTGAAGGGTCACTGCTCCCCTCGAATATAGGTGGATTTTGGTTGCTGAACCTTTCTGATATAGGTTTTGCTCGGGCAACTCTTGGCGCTTCTACTGGCTGTACAGGTTGCTCAATGATAACCTGCGGGCCAAGGTTTTGTCCTTCATTGTTTGCAGGTGGTACTTCGTAGTTCTGAGAATTGGTGGGTGGTATGGGGAGTCGTCCCAGAAGGGTGTTAAATCTTTCAGCTTGGAGGGCATCAGCGTCCTCCTGTCTCTTTTGCCCTCTTTCTATTTGAGCTCCCTGCGTCTCCACTAGCCTTTGCAAATTTTTCATCTGCTCGGCTATCTCGCGAACTCTATCAGCTTGGTTTGGAGCTCTAGCGGCAGGCGCGTTCTGAGCCATATCAGCAGGTGCGGCCTGGCCTCGACCAGCAGCACCCCTTCCTCATCGAGCTCTTGTCCTTGCCATTTGTTTGCTTTAAAAGAAAAAGCTCCTAAGTGCATAAGGACGAGAAGTTAATATTGACACAGATAGTTAATCAACCTAATTAAACACGCCAAGCATATCAAGCACAACAAGAAATCAACACTTTTTTAACAAAAGTTAGCAACTTCATTTCATAACCTATACCATATACAACAATGTTTCATGTTTGGGTTGGCAAGTCTAAGGGATTTACAAAATTAGCCCAAAAAAAATGGACTTATAACCCTGCTAGACCAGTTACAAATTTCCTTAATCATATACAAGGTAGGTACATATTTCAAAAGTAAGTGGGTTTCTAACACCTATGCAGCTCCTAACACCTAGTCGGTGTCGCTGTCAGCAACCATATCAGGACCTCCATCTGGATCCTCCTCGAGAACTTCCTCAGTCTGGTCCATCAGCTCCTCATAAGAAATTTCCCCATCGCCGAGTTCTTCATTAGCCACTTCCTCCACTGGCAGCTTCTCAGCTACAACTACACCAAAGTCCTACAACCTAGTCAGTTTGCAAGGTCTTTACAAAAAGTATCAACAAGACCCTCACAACATAACCTAATCTAAGCTGTCCATCAACATATCCAGCTCTATGTCGGTATCCTCTTCAGACTGCTCGAGATCCTCATCTGGCTCTACTAAAGACTTCCGTCATGTATTGCGTACATTGCCAAATGGCACGCCAATGTCGTCGTTCGTACTCGAAGTGGCAAGGAATTCTCATCATTAAAGAGTCTATAGAAAATTGATTCTAGGCGAAGGGATCATGGGTAGTTTTCTTATCACAGGGTCACCTATCGCAAGTATATCGACCATAACCTACAATTTATAGAATGGAGGTAAATAAAAAGAAAACAACACACTAAAGGAAGAAACAGTACTTACAGTGAGTGCCGGTCTATCTTTGCGAAATGTACATGTGGGTTGTCTACAGAACCGGCTCAACTCGAGCTTTGATACCAACTGTAACGACCTGGATTTTCAAGATTCGATAATGCGGAAATATAAATGTTTTCATTTAACAAAATGTCTCAAAAACCCATAGAAAAAAAAACTTTTTAAAAAGTCGTATGGCCATACTTAACATTTAGTTACAAACATGTTTTATAAAGATTAGAGTGAGCCTAGTTTAGGAAAATTACACAACATTTCCAAAAATAAAAAGGCTTCCCAAAAGGTCGGTCCACATGTACATTTGCAAGGAAGACTCCAGCGCTCACTGCTCTGCCTTGCCCTTGCTCTTACCTACGACATGAAACAACTAGGTAAGCGAAAATGCTTAGTAAGATCAACTTTCAAACAAAGCAGATAGAGAAATAGGGATCCAGACCCATCCGGACCCTACACAATCAATTTCAAGAATGCTAAAGCGTCCTGGCAAACTTATGGTCATGCCTGATAACCAAGGATAAATTAATTCATATCTAGATAAAAATCCTGCACTCAGAAAAATCCCAGAACAAGCAGATATATTATATCGCAACTAATTCTTATCAACAATTATATCCCTGCACTCAGAAAATCCCAGAGCAAGCAGATATATTATATCACAACTATATCTTATCAACAATTATATCCCTGCACTCAGAAAATCTCAGAGCAAGCAGATATATTATATCACCATATAATTCGAGACCAACACTCGACAATTTCTAACAATTCAGGCGTAACGCGCCCTCCAACATAATTGCTAATCTGTAAAAAGAGAACCGAGTCTCCACACTAAGATCTAGCCAATAAATATTCTCATCAAGGGTAACTATCGTGTTACCTAGGGCATCGCTACTTATTCAAGATTGTAATCCAATTTACACGGTTTTACGGAGACTTCTATGTTAATCAGTGGTGCTGGTGAGCAGTTGCCCCTACGGTGTTCAGCCTCACTCAATCTTGGCAACCCCTAGTATCTCTAGGCACTCTCACTGAATGGCCAATATTCACGGCTGCTATCCGAGAATAACTTATCAGAGCACTTTCTCGGATTCTAACCGTCCAATGATTAAGTAAACATGAGGGCCCCTAGGTCCCATTTATCTTGGCGCCCCTAGGTTTAACCAGCTTATCCTCATCTCATGGCCACTCGTCGCGGTAATGAACCGGACATAAATAAAATCAAGCAGTGTGACGGGGATCAACCATTTAGGATATGACGGACTTCTACCGTTCATATTTTCTAAATTAGCACTCACTAGACTAACGTCTCTAAGCAACTTTCTATGACAGCCTATATATGTGCATGTATACCTATACTAACATACAAGACAATAATCATTACATGTTGCAGCCATACAATATAAGTTGACTTACATGGAGTCCTTAGCGCTCAGTAGGTTTTCACCCTCCAACGTTCAGTCCAATTACGCTTAGCCAATACTGTAGTTATCCATACAGTATACTCGGATTAATTATGGCACTCATAATTCATTATTATTATTTTGGGCAGTTTGGTCATTTTAATAAAAGTCATTTGTAAGGATTTATAATCCTTATTTGGTTTTAAACCTATTAAGGAAAGTCATACAAAATATTTGAGACTAAACCCTAAGTCTCGGGTAGACCTATCCTGAGGTCTCGATACCGAGGCTCGGGTATCACAATGGTATTTTCCCACAATCCGCTAAAAATCTTATTCTTTCAAGATATCGCTATTAACCCGCACTTTTGACTAGTCGGTTAAATTATGTAAGATTTTAGCCGGTATTATATCCAGAAAATACTAATAAATTCCTTAATTAATGTTAAAGAAAATAAACTCTTAAATTTTCCTTTTTATTTTTCTTAAGGTTTTAATATCTAAAAACCGTTTTAAGAAAATTGCCTAATTTGTCTTGATTAGGAAAACCGTTAAAAATTTCCCATCTTGACTAATTAATTTTCCAAAATCAATTAATCAATTTTACTTACTAGAAAAATAATTCATTTAATTATTTTCTCAAATTATAGGGTTTGAAACCCTCTTTTAATTTATTAACTATTAATAAATTAAATCTCTTATTTTTAAAAATAATAAAAGCTCTTTAATAAAAATAATTCATTTAAACTCAAAGGGGTAATTTTAGTGAAAATATGATTTCAAGACTTACCATTTTATATCATGAAATAAACAAAATTTTACTTTTTACCTTATGTTCCAAAATCTTATTATTTACACTAAGTGTTAAAAACCTATTTTTCACATTTTTAACTACATACTTCGTTAGTTCATAACATGAAATTTACTTAACCAATTGTTACCAAAATTTCCCAATTCCATTTTTGTTATGCCATATAGGTCTTTGAAAAATCTTAGGTTAAAATTAGCATTTTTGATTGGTGAAATCATTTT
This sequence comes from Humulus lupulus, assembly GCF_963169125.1. Classification (NCBI taxonomy): domain Eukaryota; kingdom Viridiplantae; phylum Streptophyta; class Magnoliopsida; order Rosales; family Cannabaceae; genus Humulus; species Humulus lupulus. The sequence goes on along the minus strand of NC_084794.1, from coordinate 190,953,524 downwards.
CCAACAATGAGGTAAAAATGACCTTATTTTCAAGTCCTTATTTTTTCCAAAATTTCACAGTTAATAACTTTCAAACCGTTCAATATTTTCTTACCAAATTTTACAGTGGAATAATAGGTTATGCCACCAATATGTCCACAAAATTTTAGAAAAAACTGGGTTCATTTTCCCTATACAGTGGGTGTCCAAACTTGGTTCCGAAAATAAGAATACGAAAAAAAACTGTTTTTTTTTACCTAAACTTTGAAATAGCATAACTTACTCATTTCTAAACATTTTTTAGTGTTTCAAAAGCTCAATTTTATGTAATCAATCTCAACAACATCACAGTACAATTGAATTTTACAAAACCAATATACAGTGGCTGCTTGACCCGTTGGAAGTCACAGCTTAAAACATGTTTTGTTTTAGGGTATCCTACAAAACCCTTGGGGGTTTTGGTTCCCATTTTCAAAAATCAATACACATGCATCATAAAAATTATTAAACAACTACCATAACCTTATTACATCACCAACAAGAAACTCTAAGCATTAAATATATAAAATAATGCTTAAAACTAAAAACCCTACAACAAAATCATCAAAAGTAAACTTTTTACCTCTTTGGTGTTCTTGCTTAAGGTTTGGACCTTCCTATTAGCTTTGGCTCCTCTAAAACCTTTCAAAAACCCTAACCAACTTCCCCCAACAACATAGTTAATTAGCTATTTGAAACTCTGTGCTTAAAACTTTACAAAAGCCTAGATTAGTGAAGCTTTACCTTAGGAAAAATACTTCATAGACCAAGACTTAGCCTCCAAGTTTTCCTTGGTGTTCTTGAGGTTGAATATTGAGAGACAACTTGAGAGAGTAAAAAAAATAGATGATAGTGAGAAAGTGAAGTGAGTTGTCGGTTTCTTAGGGGTGTTAGAAGAGTTTATGGTATCTAATTTATCTAAAAAACACTCAAGTGTTTTACTCCCACTTGCCCACTTGACTTGACTTACTTAAAATGAGATTTTATCTTTATTAAGTTGGGTTCACACCACTCTAAAATAGCACATGGCCGGCCATCCTTTGCCATATATGTGATCATTAATTTTTTTTTATAAAGGTTAATATTGGTATCATAAGAAAAAAAGTCCAAATTGGCTTTTGACACCTTTTTTCACTCTTATTAAGTTTTAATATCACCAAACTTAACATTAATTAATTAAATTTAATGTCTGTCACATTTAATTTAATTAATCACATAATAAAATTTAACCTAAGGTCCATTCATGGAATAAAATTCCCCATTTCGGCAAAATTAGGCATTTACCACAAAATGCCTTAAAATTTTCATTTTCTTTTAGGTTTATTATTTTTGACCAAACTTTAAATTTTATGAATGTATTTTATGCCCAAAATATAATTGCCATGATTTTTCGTTTTATTTTCCGAGATTTTTACCCGATCAGGGTTTTTGTGTCGGTCCAGGACCGAAAGTCTTATCTTGACTTTTAAAATCACAAAATTCATATTTTGGCTAGCAATAACTTATGGAATACTTAAAAACAAAATATAATATTATTTAAAATAATATTCTTAACCCGGGGGAAAAATCCCGAACCGAGTCGTTTAAAGGTACCCAAAAACGTAGGACGTTACACCAAGACTCAGCAAGAAAACTTAAACATTCTCATAAGCAGTTGATAACATATTACTAAATCATCATAAGCATGCCTAGCAGTAATAAATCTACTTATGCATGCATTCTATTCACATAAATGACTATAGCATCATCTTGGGACCATTTTCCCTAATTAACTGACTAATAAGTCAGACTGGAGCCCAGTGCCCTAGGATATGGGACTAATAAGCCACCCTGGGACCCGTTGCCCTATCCTCTGTATAGCGAGCCTTGAGGCTGGCCCAACATACTTAGTGCTTTAATTTTCGGCAACCATTTGGTTGACAAGCATATATTGTGCACCTAATTAGGCCTAACCACAATGACAAGCGCTCAGTGTGCTATTGCTTCCCTTGACTTATAAGTCAAGCCTTTCCCAATCAAATAATGCAATCAAGCATACTGTTATGATTAATGCCCTAAAATAATGTAAAGACATTTTATTGGTTTTAAATAAACGTACAATTTTATTATATTTGAATGTTATAATTATTGTTTGAATTAGTTATATAATAATATCAAGAAAATTCCCTATTCATTCATAAGGATACGATCTTGTACTAGTACGAGAGAATTAAGATCATTTATAATGAAAAAAATAGTCAGTAACATATTAAAGTAAGGAATCTTTAATTAATGATTACTAGTACGGTTTGCTAAGCATACGAGATGGAAGTAATCTAGATTCAGATTACTGATGTGGATAGACATCTTAGTAAATGTGTTGTATATAATTGAGATTATATATGAAAGGACCAATGAGAATTAATTATCTTTATAAACTTGTCGTTTGATGTCAAGATTTAATTCTTATCATAATAGAAATCATTTGTAGATCAGTCTAACTCCTGAGTATTCATGAACTCCTATTTATGTTTATCGGATATTTTGATTCACTCGTCAAGGTATCTTAGAATAATGAGGCTAATGACTTTTGTTTTGCAGATTCAATATCATGGATGGCTGGGAACATGAATTATAATAATGGAATCCATGCTTTCCTAAACGAATCGAATATTGGTTCCCTTAAGGGTTGATTTTGCAACTGAATAGTTATTGAGCTCAAATCTATAATTAGATTATAGGTTAATTATTTGCTAGTGAATTACTGGTACTTAAGGATTAAGAGGTAATTAGAATGGCAAAATGATAATTTGGATAAGCTCTAATTAACGAACCAATAATAGATGACAGAACTACATATATTGATTATATCAATGGACCACTAGAGAAAACTTTGTAAATATAATTCTATAAATATTGAGAGTGCAATTCCATATTTTTAATGGAGTAATCATGCAATTAATAAATAAGATTATTAGATTAAAAAGTTCAATTAATAATCTGGTTAATTGGAGTTTCGTATTATAGGTCCATGGTCCCCAGATCACCTATTTCCTACACTGACAAGGGTAAGGATGTAAAAAGAAGGATTTGTTAAGATAAAGTACTAAATTGCAAAGGAATCAATTTTTCAGGGCAAGGAAATTATTATTTGATAATCATGGGTAATTGATTAATTGTGAATTAATTAATTATTTAACTATATAGTTTTTATTTTTAAAAATAATAGGTTAAAATTAATATTAATCTTTTTTGGATTAATATAAAGAGAGAAAATAATAAATATCTTATTTATAATATGATATTTATTTATTTTATTTATAACTGATATTTTAAGATAAAGTTAATTTTGAATTAACTGATATTTATGTTGGAATAAATATCATGTCTTAAAAGCTGATTAAATAAACAAATGAAAAACATTAGGGCAACCCTAATAGGGCTGGGCGAAACACACTGTACAATACAGTGTGTGGCGCCTATCATTAGGGTTTTTTATCCCTGGGATTTGAATTTTGATTTCAAATAAATTTGTTTAATTAGTTATTTAATTATTCTTTTTTTAAATATTGTTTACCCAAAAAAGATTTGCACAATGACGTGGCAGGATTAGTACACACGAGGGCTGCACGTGGCTATTTATACTGCTATACTCTGGTCAACCATTGACCAGCTGAGACTAAGACTGATCGTAGCTTTTCAATTATTTCTAAAGATATTAGATCTTGTATTTATGTAACCTTTATTTTTCCATTATTATTTGGATATGCTTGCATTAAATAAAATTAAGAATCATCGGCCTATGAGGAACTCCTTGAGCCTATAAATAAGACTCAAAGGGCTCAAGAGAGGGGACTTTTGGGACTGGGGGACTTGGGATCTTGAGAGACCGAGAGAGAATTATAGTGTTTTTGTCCACTAAACTTGTATTGATCTCTAAGCTTGTGAAGCTCGTGAACCATAGTTCATTGATCGCAGGTTTTTGGAGTTCTACATCAATAAGAACACTAAGTGGACATAAGTCATTACCATTATTTAGGGTCGAACCACTCTAAATATTTTTTTCATTTTATCTTTTAGGCTTGAGTTCATCTTAATATTGTTGTTCTATTTGACTCTGCGTCATTGGAAATATTGAGGGTCAATATTTTGGTGCTTTCATTGAGAGTTGAACTCAAGATCTCTAAGAAGATTGAATGGCGAAAAAAACTAGGAAAACTGGGCAGACCTCCGGGAATGCGCAAACCTAGCCTCCTCCGCAAAATGTGGCAAGAAGAATTGGAAGAGGAGGAAATGGATTCAGAAACTTTGAGAACAACTATGACTGTGTTGCAAGAAGAATTAGCCAGTCTGAGAGCTAATAAAGAAAATGTAGCTAAAACAATGATGTTGCAATAAATGGAAATTGATAGGCAGTGCCAAGTACTGAATGAGCGGCAGATTGACATGGACCGCCAGCAGAGAGATGCCACTACCACCCTATAGGCAGTCATTCAGTTGGCTTGAGGACAGCCTGCACCGACCTCCCAACTTGATCACCCACCTAGTATGCACCCCTGACAAAATACACAATCAGATCATCCCCAGCATTACCACAATTCACCTCAACTGGAAAACCCTCAGAGGCCGGAGGGACCCCCTGCTACTCAACAGGATAGGCCGTTCCAAGATCCTGAGAAGCAACCACCACCTCGCGCTGGTCAAGATAATCCCTAGCAACAAAGGCAGAGTAGGGTTGGGCAACATCCCCGGAGCCCTAGACGCCAGACTGCTGAGGAACCAGACCCACCGAACAAGGGACAATGTCCTTCTGCAAGTAGAAGGCAGGTTGAATTAGGCTTTGCGGTCAGGGGTCCCCCACGACATAATAATGCCTGGGGACCTACCGACCAACGCAGACCTCCACCTATCAGTCAGGACATGCCAGCAAGGAGAGGGGAAAATAGTGCGAATAGCAGGTCGCACCGTAATCGGTCACAATTTAGAGATGGCCATGACTATAATGAGGCAGATTCTGGTAGAGGAAATGATGGTTGTCAGCAAGGAGAGAGGGGTGGAGAAAAGAACCCTCCACCAAGAGAGAACCGACCAATGAGCCAAAATGCTAAGGGGCAACCTAGACAACCCAATGTCTTTGATCGACTGGGCGCGAGTGAGCAAAGACGTAGGGAGGAATATTTGAGGGATGTTCTCAATGACAGAAGATAAAGAAACGACGAGTATGCATATCCAGCACCAATCGCTCCAATAGTACCAGACGCTGTACAGGCCCAGCTCGATGTTTTGAATCAGGCCGTCCAACAACTAGTGGGGAACTGGACATCCCATATTGAATTTGACCAGAGAAAGGGCACTCTGTTTATGCAAAGAATTGCGATGGCCGAGAATCCAAGCAAATTTAAGATGCCGGTCTTGCCCAACTTCACTGGATTAGAAGATCCTATATCTCACGTGAACAAATTCGAGATACAGATGGACATCCAAAAGGTGTTAGACGACGCTCGGTGCAGAATCTTTCCATCCACCTTTTCTGAGAGTGCTCAGGAGAGGTTTTTTAAATTCCCTCTGGCCATCATAGTGTCTTGGGAAATTTTCGTGAAGGAGTTTTACAGACAATTTTATGTTGGCCGAGTACATCCCACCGAAGCCAATCAGCTGGTTGAGATATGCCAGAAGGAGGGAGAAACCCTAAAGGGGTATGTTCAACGATTCATGCGAGCCGCTGCTGGGGCTAAGATGGTTGGCGATGAAGGAAAGATGATTGCTCTTACTACAGGAGTATGACGCCATTCATCCCTTTGGAACAGTTTGCAGAAGAATGGGGTCAAGAGCACTCAAGAATTTCTAGACCGAGCAGACAGGTACATCAAGCTCGAGGAGGCCATTGCCAATGAAGGGAAGTCTCTCACAGACGACCAGGGCCCGAAAGAAGATCTCACCAAAGTTTCCAATGGGTCAGGGAAACCAAATGGAAATGGCAAAAATAATGGGAAAAACGGAGGAAAAAAGGCAAACCATGAGCCATCAACTTTTGAGAACAAGCACCCAAAAGGTAACAGATATGAGCCGAGGTTCACTAATTATACAACTCTGGTCGATAGCCGAGTGGAGGTATATTAGGCCAATCACACTACAGTTCCCTTTAGGCACCTAGCCCTAATCAGGAAAGATATATCAAAAAGGGATACTATAAAGTTTTCTTGTTTTCTTAATGACTATGCCCATGATACCAACGAGTGCAACTAGCTTAAAGATGAGATTGAGTTCCTTATCAGACAAGGACACTTGAGAAGATATGTGCGAGCCGTTGGAGGTTCTCAGTGAGAGGCTCAAGGAGGAAACGAGCAGGCACCTGTACGCCAACGCTCGCCCCCTTTACAGCCAACACCAGTTGCTGGTACATTGCTGACCATCTGCAGTGGCCCACACCTAGCAGAGGACAGTGGAAAGGCGAGAGAAATGTATGCTCAAACCTTATGCCATGACCAAGATATTGAAATGCTGAACATAGTGGATCGAATTCCCAAAAAATCTCGAACAAAGGAAGAACGATAACTTTCTCTGAGCTTGACGCTCAACATGTTCGATTCCCCCATTCAGATCATTTGGTCGTGGATGTCCATATCGCCAATATGATGGTCAAGTAAGTGTTGGTGGATACAGGAAGCTCAGTCAACATTCTGTATAAATCTTCGCTGGAGAGAATGAAGTTATCTGTGAAAGATTTGGAACCATGCAACCAAACCATTTATGTGTTTTCTGGCAAAGGGCTCCCACCAACAGGGTTGATCTGACTTCCAGTCACAGCAGGAGTGGCACCTGCGAACATGACATTAATCGCTACTTTCATAGTGGTTGATTGTCCTGCGTATAATGCTGTGATTGGAAGGCCTATTTTAGTCGACTTACGAGCCATGACCTCAGTCTGACACTTGGCCATGAAGTTTCAACCAACACAGGAGTGGGATGCGTATTGGGAAACAAGCAAGAAGTGCGAGGTGTTACTATTTCTCGATATCCAAAGCAAAAAGAGGCAGATCAGGGGGAAAAGTCGAGAAAAGGTTGCTGTTGGCAAATGAAGTACAAGCCCTATCAGGTGAACATGTCACCAAATAGGGTGTTGGCAAAAGTGAGGATAGAGACTTAGATCCTCACTTTGGGGATTTTGAAGAAAATGTGGGACCCGTGGAGGACCTCAAGGAGGTCTGACTAGAAGAGGTAGATCCGACTAGGGGTTGTGAAAGTCGGTAAACACTTAGAGACAACAACAAGAAATAAACTGGTGGAATTTTTGAAGGAGAACCAGGAGATCTTTGCCTGGTCGCATAAAGACATGGTTGGGATAGACCCGTCAGTGATCAGCCATGTCTTGAATATAGACAAAAATTTTCCACCGGTGCAACAAAAAAGAAGGCTGCTGGACAAGGACAGATCGAAAGCCCTAAAAGAGGAAGTCGAGAAGCTAAAGGAGAAAGGATTCATTAGGGTAGCGTTTTATCCATCTTGGGTCTCTAATCCCGTACTGGTTCCCAATCCGAATGGAAGATGGAGGCCGTGCGTGGATTTCACAAACCTTAATAAAGCCTGCCTGAAGGATTGTTTCCCACTTCCAAGGATCGACCAGCTGGTTGATGCTACATCAGGGAATGAAATTTTATCATTCATGGACCCATACTCTGGGTACAATCAAATCAGTATGCATCCACCTGATGAGGATCACACTATCTTTCAAACAGATATAGGGCTTTACTATTGTAAAGTAATGCCCTTCGGTTTGAAGCTAATCCCAAAAAAATTCAGGCATTGATCAAGATGAAATCTCTTGCCAAAATTAAAGATGTTCAAAGCCTAACTAGAAGGATCGCCGCCCTGAGTAGATTCATATCCAAATCAACGGACAAGTGCGTTCCATTTTTTAATCAATCGACATTTCCCATAACGCTGTGTGACATGGGCGAACGTGCACTGGACCTTGGCAGTTAGAGACATGTTCCCCATAAAGTTGGTATGCAACTTTCTGCAATGGGCCCCGTGCAATTTGCTTGATTAATTTAAAATTAAAACCCCGAATGAGGGAATTTGTATTAATGATAAATGATTAACATTAATTACCTCAACCTCTATAAATAGGGCTTGGTATTGTAACGACCCCAAATTCGGTATTAAGGCTTAGGGCCTGGGATAGTGTGCCTGGAGGGCATAAAGGAATCCTGTGTGTGTCTTTAATGAGTTTTATGCATGATTATGATTTAATGCACGCTATATGATTATGTGATTAATTGTGATGCATGACTATGTGAATTAGTATGCATGTAGATCTGATTGAGCATATTTGTAATTTGGCCATGTTGGGCCTGACTATGTTGATACCTGTGAGCTATGACTCGAGACGATCCTAGAATGAGCGGGTTAGCGGAAAGTCAAAGCGGGAACCTGTACCAGGCTTGGGTTAAGCCTGGGGAGTTTAATTGAGAATCTGGGAATATATTTGATGATTAATCCGGTATTGGGTAGTGAGCGGGAATTTTAGGAACACTTGAGGAATTAGTGGGAATTTGGGTAATATGATTAAAATGCCCCTTTATGGACATAAAGGTTTAGAATTAGTAAGGGAGGGCATTTTGGTCATTAGGCTTGTAAGAGATAAAATAAAGAAGGTCTTTATACTTAGTGGATTTTGTAGAGAAAAGCATAGGCTGAAAAGAAAGAAAGAAGGAAGAGAAGGAAGAGGGGGAAAACTGAAGGGTTTGGCTTTGAAGATTCGGTTTGTGGCTCTCCCAACCACTTCACTTGATTTTTCTTGAGGTTAAGCTCAGTGGGAAGCTAGGGTTAGCTGAGCATCAAGGATCCTAAGCTAGGCTAGAGGATTGGCAAGGGATTAGCAAGATCACATCAGAGATTTGAGGTAAGTTCTTGAGGTTTTCGGTTTTAGGGTTTTGCTGGTTTTGAGCTATGTTTTTGAGCTAAATGGATGGGGTTTTGGGGGAAAACAGGTCAAGGTTGTGAAGGTGCAAACCAAGGAGGTCTAGGGTTCAGTTCATGGTCGAAATTCCACCCACGGTATGATTTCTAAGACCCTATCCTTGTTGTTTGAGTGATTTTCTGGTTTTTGGGTTCATTGGGTTAGATTTTGAATTGTGGGTTGCTTGAGCTTGGGATTGAGTTCATGGGGTGCTTGGGATGAGTGTGTGGTGTGTATGGGTTTTTTTTTGGGCTTGAGAAAGAGTTGGGCAAGTTTGGGGTCGAAATGGGGGAAGAAAATCGCAAGATGCAATTTTTGGTTTTGGTCTGCTGCAACTAGCGCTACAGCGCTAGGCAGGGGGCGCTGTAGCGCTAGCCCCTCTCTGGTGAGGGTGGTTCTGCTTGTAGCGCTACAGCGCCCTCTTTTGAGCGCTGTAGCACTGCACTGTTCACAGAGGGGATTTTTGGGCTTTTGTGAAGGGATTTTGACCTAGGGTTTGGGGCTCGATTCCGCCACTTTGTTTTGGGGATCTAGGACTTCCCGGGGGCTCGGGATTAGTCCCGAGGCTAGGTTTGCGACTTGAGGTTGGTGATGACTTTGACTTGTGAATTTTGCTTAGGTAAGCGCTAGGGCTCGGGTAGGATCGTGCTCAAGGAGTCAGGTGATCAAGGCTACCGAATCTAAAGGTAAGAAAACCGTAACACCCGAGATTAGGGCATGGGCCCACTGTGTGATTGTAGGGCACGACCCTTGCTTGTATTGTGTGCAAATGTGTAATCTTAGATAAACTATTGTATGTTTGAATGGTTATTTCATAATGTATGATATGTGTGATTGTAATTGAATGAACGGCAAGGCCGAGAGCGGCAAGGGCCGGGTACGGCAGTGGGGCCGGAAGCAACGCTCAGCACATGGGATGCTATAGCGAGGGTGGGACCCAAGGGATACATGAGTTATCCTACGGTAATGACCGAGACCCCAAGCTTTGGTAAGGCCTCTGGGGCGGCATGGCCGTGCTTGTTTAAATCGATGATTTTCCTATTTATCAGTGAATTATGCCAGTGATATTATTATTGCATATGTTATGTGCTATTTGGGTTTTCTTGCTGGGCTTCGGCTCACTGGTGCTCCGTGTGGTAGGTAAAAGCAAGGAGTCTGTCAACCGGCCATGAGTATGGAGAGCGTGGGGGCGGCGCGTACATGTTCGGCCTGCCTGACTGCTTTGGTTGGGGGCATTTTGTAAATGGCTGTATTGATCCATTCTTTTGATAGTTAACCTGATGTAAATCTATTTTTGAGTTGTAAATATTTTGTAAACCTTATTTTGGGATCCCAGATGTTTTATACTTACGTTTTCAATGAAGTTAAACATTTTAAAGAGTACAGCCTTAAATTCTGATTTATCCACACTTTTGGTTTTAGAAACCACTTAGAGTCAGTCAAAAGCATGATTTCTATTTTAAACTCACTTAGTAACGGCTCTAAGGTAGTAGGGCGTTACAGGTATCTTCTTGTAAAGGGTTTAGATTTTTAGAGAGAGAAACTCTGTAACTCGGTGCAATATATACGCTGCCTGAGAACCACCATTGAAGCTTGCTTAAACAAGATTCAAACTCACTAAAAACCAGAGACTCGTGGACTAAGGCTCTTTTATAGCCTGAGCCACGTAAAATCCTTGTGTTCTTTTTAATTATTTTCTTTAAATTCTTGGATTAAGTTGATAGCGAAAAAGGTCGTCAATAGTACTATTTTTACAAGGGTCACTTTTAGGACCCTTTTTGGCTAGATGGCTTGGTGGTCGTTCTAGGCTTATTGGTGGATGCTCTCCTTGAGGCCTTACCCCTCGAGGAGGTATTAGCTTTTATTAGGAGGTTATCCTCATGAAACCTATTGACTTCTTTTTACAAGCGTCTCTTTTTGGACTCTTTTTGGCTAGATGGCTTGGTGGCCGCTCTAGGCTTATCAGTGGACGTGCTCCTTGAGGCCTTACCCCTCGTGGAGGTATCAGCCTATCACAAGGTTCTCCTTGTAGAACCTTTTGGCTCCCTTGACATCCATAATGGTAGCTAATCCTCATGAATTCAAGAAATGGCTTGCAAGGTTTTTTTTTTGCTATATACCCTGCCCCTATGTGGTTGGCGGGATTTATCTCATCGGCCACTTTGATCATTTTGCTCATGTACTTTGATAATTTCAATTAAAAATGGGTATACAAGAGTCAGATATGTGCTCGCATTAGTGACAAATATGATATGTAAATAAGAAACATATTCATTATGGATGAGTAGAATACATAGGTATTCGCGGCAACAATGTGTCTACATCATCACGAGGGCAACTAGGTGACTTCTTTAATGCATAGTTTTCTTTGTGGGGATGACTTACTAACCTCTTTGATTCATCGTACTAAACGTAAAGCCTTACTAGATATTCTCTCTCAGGCGCGTATCCTCAAGTGGTCATGGTCATCCTCTGATCGGATGCATTCTATAGCTCTTTCACATAAGTCGCCCATGTCCTCTATTTTTCTCTTGAGCATAGTTCCCTAGATTCCGCTCTTCAGATGTACCTCTGCGGTGATGGCCATTTTTAACTCGTCCTTAGATAACCTTCTCCCTTTAGCTACCTCTACATTGAAGTGCTGAATATACTTTCTCAGAATTTAATTTTCACCTTGCTTTACATAGATGTGGCTCCCAGCAGGTGCTGCATGGTCGGGGAAGGCGCAGAGTTTCCAGGGGCATTCCCCTCCATGAGATGTCATGCGTGGTTCATTGGGGTGAGATGGGAGAGGTTCCACTTTGTTCTCCCTCGAAAGTGAAGATTCTTCTAGGGACTTATTGGCTTCTAGCTTCCTTTTTTGCACAGCTGCTATCTGGTTTCTAAGGTTCTTCATCGTGTTACCTAGCTCCTTCCTCCTTCTGTTTATCGAGTTTAGAAGGTCGCTGGTAGGTGGAGCTTGGGTCTTTCTCTCCTTTATGAAGGAAGTTGTGAGGACCTTCTTCCCTTTCACTCCATATTCTCTTTGTTGGGACATGTCTCTCTCATCCCTCGGCTTATTCTTTGAGGGGGTATTCACATCACGCGTGTGCTCCCAATTTCTTGACCACACTTGTGACAAGGAACCTTCTTGGTTCTTCATGCATGGGGAACTGCTCTTTGGAAGTTGGATCTTTCCACTATCAACGGTGAAGGTTGTTTCCTAATTTCTCAGTTCTTCTCCTATGCACATGGTGGAAGGTACATCAGACTTTGCTTGTGTCATGCAATAGAGCACTTCTAGTATTTTTCGCATTGTTCTTCTAACTTTTGGTTTTTTAGGCGTAGCTCATCTATCTCTCTATTATTCGTTTCAGTTCTCATCTCCTCAGTGACTCGGGGGTCTAATCCTTGCAAGTTTGGTTCCCTATGGATGACCATTGCCATGGGTCCCTGTGGCTGGGCAGTCGTGCGGAGAGAGGTATTATAACACTCTCTTGCTTCCTTTTGTTCTACCTTTATGCTTGCTATTCCCCAAGGAGTTGGGAATATAACGGACATGTGATAGATCGAAGTCATCGCTTCCAATTCTCTTAGGGAAGGTATCCCCAATGGTTTGACATGATAATGGTTTGTCTGGGTTGCTCCCCTATGGTGAGAGCTAACTTGATCGTTCCTAAGGGTTGTATCGAGTCCTCAGTGAATCCATTTAAGGAGGTGTGGCAAGGGCTCATGTTCTTGATTCCCAAGCCCATCTTCTCCAAAGCGGGACGTTATCAGATATCTATAGAACTACCATTATCCACGATGACTTGGTGCACCCTCATATGTTCTATATATGACGGTAAGGGGTTGTTGTAGGTGAAAACTTCCTTGGCATATGTAATTCTTCATTTTCTCGGCTCTCCTTCGAATGTTGGATCTCGGAAGACCGTTCTTACTTCCCCTTGTACCTCCGGGGAACGTTCTTGGTCTCATGGCGAGGCTAACCTATCCTCTAGTCTTGGGTTCTCCCTCATAGCATACCTACTCAAGTGCCGAGCCTACGCTTAGAGGACCTGGATCCCGGTGGCCTGAGCGCGGTGTAGTCGGTGGTCAAGGAGGAGGGTGGGTATCCAAGCCACCCATGGGGGTAGCTGATGGTTCTGGAGGATCCTCATTAGATTGGATAGTCGGGGATGATACCTCCTCTCTAGGGGTGGGATGTTCCTCTGGCCTACCTCCATTCTCACGTGGTGGAGTGTCTCTTCTAGAGGCTCTTAATTGGTCTTCGTCTAGGTGAATTTCAACATGAGATTCCCGTAGGCATCTTGAACGCCTTGGAATTTCATCTTGTTGGGATTAATGAAAGAACAACAACTTGATACTTGTCCTTCCCACAGACGGCGCCAAACTGTTGACGGTAAGAGCTTGCCAACCAACTTATGAGCTCAAGAGTAAAATGAAGAGTTGTATAGAAGCTTAGAAGAACTTAGGATAGCTATATGAACTTAGAATCAAATTGCAGAGTAAAAATTGAGAGAATATTTGTATTACTCAAAAATCTCTGGTTATAATGCAAAATTTTCCGACCCCTTCCCAGGTGAAGAAAAGTTCTATTTATAGGTGAACACTATTGGCTCCAAATACATGGTGGTCCCAAAGGGACATTAGGACTCATCTGCAAGCTGCAGGCAATCGTGGAGTAGGTGGTAGTGGTGCTGGGGGAGTGGAGGTCAAATCTAGTACATGTTATGGGTCTGCAAAAATACCTTTGACCTAATACTGTGTTGTACCCCCACTACTTGTCACATACGAACCTCATAGGTGTGTTGGGGGAGTCCTTGCTAAGTACCACTCTTGTACTGCCACTACTAACAAAGTATAGAACTTGCAAGCATATCTTCTATAATACAACTATACCACTATACCACTTTTCAGGTCACATCCACATCTTAAGCTCCTGCATACTTGGCTAAGTGAGAGCATTTGAAAATTCCTTCAGAATCTTTGTGTGGGGTGTATTTTTGTTGGTGGCTTTTACCGCAAGATGGGATAGGGCCCCTTCAGTAAGCCTCATGCCTCAAGAGATTCATAGGTGCTTAACAAGACCCTTGGCGCATGCGATACCCATGGCTACGTGCGAGAAAGGTGTATCTTGCGTGGCACGAAGGCACGCCGCTTTGAAACTGCGCGCGTGAGGTAGGCACATCACGTAGGAGCCTCTCAGCTTGGAGGCGTGTGGCGCGAGATGAGTGCATCTCATGAGGGCCTCTTAGCCCAGAGGCCTACGACACGAGACGGGTGTGCCTTGCAAGGGCCTCAAGGCCTAGTGGTGTGATGTGAAGCAGGTGCACCTCGCAAGGGCCTTGGGGCCTTGTGGTGTGGCACAAAGTAGGAGTGCTTCACGAGGGCCTAGCAGATTGGATGTGTGGCACAAGGTGGGTCCGTCTCGCGAGGGCCTTGTGGCCTAAATGTATGTCATGGTGGTTATGTTCGAGGCGAAATGACCTCGCAAGGTATTCGGGCTTTGCGGGTGTGTGGCCTTTTAGCAGCGCATAACACTTTTCTGCCTCTAACACTTATTTGGTGCCTTGGCGCCGTCTGTGTGAAGGACAAGTATCAAGTTGCTGTTCTTTCATCAATTTTGAGAAGAAAAAATGCCAAGGCATTCAAGGCACACAAGAATCACAAGAGGTTGAGATCCATCTGGACGGAGACCAGTTGAGAGCCTCCATGAGAGACCCTCCACCACCCGAGAATGGAGGTACGCAGGAAGAACACCCAATTCCCGAAGACAAAAGGGAAGCTTCATCCCTAGCTGCCTAACCTAGTGGAAATTGGCCAGAACCGTTGGCCGCTTCTGTGGGTGGTCTAGGTAGGCACCTTCCCCCTTGACTGCCAACAATGCCAAGCTCTGGTCACTCGGATCTTGGTCCTTCTACGCGCATGCCCGGAAAAAGCACTTGAGTACACTCCATAAGCTCCAGCTCAAAAACTCGCTTCTATGAGGATGAGATATGAAGACCACGTTAGAAAGCATGTGGGAGGTGCTGAACGACCTACTACAAGGGAAGTCAAGTATGCCCCTTCCCAAGCGTAACGAGAAGGAATACGGGAGAAGAGAGATCACCGTCCCTGAGGACGACAGGAGGACCCGTCTTTCCACTAGCAACACTCCCTGGACATAATACTGTGAAGGCCTGGGTCAGCGAAGTACCCTAAAGAGCAAGGGCAGGGGAACGACGTTGTTCGTAGAAACAAAACTGAAGTCACCTATGAAGAAGCACCCCTTGACCTAAGGGTAGAGCTCAATAGGAGAAGGCCAGACGTAAGGGTGGTACCACTCGTGACTCCCCCTAAGGATGCACTCAACGGGAACACTAACCCTTCCATCCTTAGAGACTCATTGAATAAGAGGAGGCAAGAGCTAGACTTCGAGATGAGATGCCTTTAGAGCAAGATAGTTAGCACCTCGAGAGGACACATAGACAATGATGAATTCGATCATGAATCACCATTCATTAGGGAAATTTTAATGGAGCGGCTCCCAGCCAATTTCAAGGAGCCTCACATGACCCCATACAAGGGTACTACTGACCCTAAGTACCATTTGGACGCCTTCAACGACCTGATGAAATTGCGGCGAATCAATATCACGATAAGATGCCATTGCTTCGCAGTCACCTTGAAAGGAGCCGTTTACAAGTGGTTCAAAAGGTTAAGAACAGGGACCATCAGATTGTGGAAACAATTTTCAGATGAGTTTCTCCAACAACATCATGTTGTTTGTGACTATGCAATGCCAAGTACGAGTCTAGCGAACATAAAACAGGGCAAAGATGAAAGCCTAAAAAGCTATATCCAAAGGTTCAACATGGAAGCTGCTAAGGTGGGAAGCCTAAATTAAGGGGAACTCAAGATGGTCATCATGGCCAGAGTGCGCCCGGGCAGCAAGTTGTGGAAAATATGGTCAAAAGGGAGGTCATTGACTTAGACGACTTCTATGAAAGAGCACAAAAATACATTCGCGACGAAGACGACCATGAGAACCTGAAGATAGGAAAAAGTGAACCCCCATCCAAGCCCTTGACTCATGAAGGTTTGAATGGCGCAAAAAAAAAGGAGAGTTTATGAAGGGCTAAGGGATGAACGACAGAGAAAACACACATGCGGAGGTGAAATGGGAAAAAACCTTATACATTTCATATAGACCTGAAAGATACTAGGGAGCATATATTCAACATGAATGAGAATCAAGTTCCCTTCAAAATACCCTCGCCAAAGAAAAGAGACCGACCCCAAAAGGACCCCAGCAAGTATTTCCAATACCATTAGGATATTGACCACACCATGACAGAGTGTACTCATTCAATGGAGGAAATTAAGGAACTCATATGCAGGGGGTACCTTGGTAGGTACGTCAGAAGGGAGAACCAAAGACCTCAGGATAGGTTAGCTTCACCGTGAGCACAAGAGCGAGCCCTTGAACTACAATAAGAATTAAGGATAGTCTTCGTAGGTTCAAGAGTTGGAGGAGAGTCAAGGAAGGGGCGAGATAGGTACGCTAGGGAAGCTAGGTGAAGTCCACCCCTCTGCACCATGAGCCTGGAACAGAGACTCCCAAAGAGCTTTAAGGGGGAAAACAATTTGATAACCTTCACAGAGGAAGATGCATGAGGGGTGCGTTTCCCCCATAACGATCCCCTAGTACTGACCATCCAACTGGCCAATATGAGAGTGCATCGAGTTCTTGTGGACAATGGAAGCTCCGTAGACATCTTGTATCACCCTACCTTGGAGAAGATGGGCTTTGGCATCAAGAACTTAAAACTATGCCACACATCCTTTTATGGATTTACTGGAGACTTGATAACCTTTAGGAACAATTGAGCTAGCCCTCACTATGGGAGAGCAACCTAGACAGACCGCCATCATGAAAAACTTTGTTGTAGTGGATTGCATGCCGACTTTCGATGCGGTATTAGGGAGACCCTCCCTAAGAGAATTGAAGACGGTAGCCTCGATATATCACCTATTTTTTAAATTCCCGACTTCTGGCTAGCATGAAAGGAGAACAGTAGGAGGCGAGGGAGTGCTACCATACCTTGTTGGGAAACTTATACATGATCTTTATTTATTTTCGTGTAAATCTAATATTAAACAAGTTAATATGAGACAACCTTGAACATGTTTCTAAAATTGAATTCAAAGAGAAATAATAATAAGAATACTTACATTATACGTAGGGGAATAATAGAGTCATTCCTTCAGTTTCTCTAACCATTGTATCCTTTCTGTCGCAGAATATTACCAAAAAACTAAACCGATTTTCAATTTTCTTCACAGTCTTCCAAAGTATCCTTAGAATCACCTAGACTAGAGTAGGCAATTCTCAACACATGAGAGAAGAATAGAAAAAGAACAATGAGGCTTAGAAAAAGACTTACATTTAGAGAGAATCTGAAACCAATCAGAAACCTATCAGAAACTTGTGATTTCAACTCTCTCTTAGCATTCCTTTATAGAATCAATTACGTCATTTATTTAATTAAAAAATAAATAAAATAATAGACAATTATCAGTCCTAGGTCAAAATTATCATGGGTTTTAGGCCCGTGAAATTTCCCATTTGATTATAAGCCCGGTGGACTTAAAATCAAGGCATGTATTATTTTCTAATGATTTAATTAATTAATTAAATAATTATTTAAATCCTTTATCAAATTAATTATTTATAATTTGAACCTTTATTTAAGCTTATTTATTAATTTAGATACCAATTTATCTTAATTAATAAATCTGTCATAATTTCTCTTTTCTTCTCTAAATTGTATAACTCTATGAAACTATCCAAAATTGACCTGGTCAACTTTGATAATTCTAATTGATAATTAAATCAATTAATTGAGACTATCTAGATGATTTTATCCAAGGTACAGTGGGGACCATGGGCCTATGAAATCAAGCGCCAATAAGTTATCATAAATCTAAGAAATAAATTTACTAACTTATTAATTCCTCGTGACTCCATTAAAGACTTGGAATTGCACTTTTGAATTCATAGAACACTCTATAAGAAATGTAGATACATTATTAATTATCCATTGTTACAACCATAATTGTCACTCAATCATTTTACATGATCTACAAAGAGATGGGACTAAAATAATGTTTTACCCTTCATTGTATTTTATCCTTAAAACACTTAGTTCCTTGTAAATGATATTTTAGTAAACAAATATTAATTACTGAAATGAGATCTTTATCATTTAGCACTTGAACCAAACTAAAAGGAAATAATCATTTCACTTCTTTATCAGAAGCTATAGATGTTCATATATGTGATTAACACTCCCACTCAATTATACTACCAAGTTCCCAAGATGTAAGTATGGGCTAGTTCGTAGGGTAAGCTGGAAACAAACAAGTCAAAGAACTCAAATAATACAATCAGTTAGAATACAAACCACTCATAATTAAGATTGAATTGACCTATTGTCAACTATATGATATGAGAAGAATAGATAACAACAATATGTTTACTTATCCTATCTATTGTCAATATCGGCCCAATCTAATGTAGCCAATTCATCCGATCTTATCCACTTTGCTAATGTTCTGGAAAGAACATAACACTACTATGTGTAAGTAGATCATATCATAGATTGGCAAGTCAGTGTAAATCCAGTGCACTGACTAATCTTAGGACTAACTTATTTTGAACATATAATCATATTTATATTCCACTGTAATTACGTCACTATAAATACGATTAACTATATGCTCGGGGTTTAATAGAAGTTTATATTAAACAAATAATCATGAAAATAAAACATGTAAGCAAAGTGATTGACCAAGTCAAAAAATGATTTCTTTTCTTTTATTGATAATAAACGAGATTGCAAAGAAATTGTGTTTTAATTAGGGCATAAAGCCCCAAAAAACTCCCACTTGCACTAATTGAAACTAATGTCTTAATTCTACTAATCCCGTTTCTTTGATATGTTTATCAAATTTAGCTTTCGGTAGTGTCTTCGAAAACAGATATGCAAGATTGTCTTCAGATGCAATCTTAATAACCTTCACATCTCCCCTAGCTACATATTGTTGAATAATGTGATACTTCCTTTCTATATGCTTACCCTTCTTGTGGCTATGAGGTCCTTTCGAGTTGGCTATCGCTCTTGTATTGTCATAAAACAACACAAGTAGTTTATCCATTTATGGAATAACACCAAGATCCGAATAGAAATTCTTTAGCCAGACTATTTCCTTAGCTGCTTCTGATGTGGCTATGTACTAAGCCTCCATGGTGGAATCTGCGATTGCATATTGCTTTACGCTTCTCAATATCACAACTCCACCCCCAAGAGCAAACACCATTCCAGAAGTAGACTTCCTGTCATCGACATCAGTCAGAAAATCTGAATCGGTACATCCTACAGGGTTCAGAAACCACCCTTGTAGACTAACATATAATCCCTAATCTGCCTTAAATACTTCACGATATGCTTAATTGATATCCAATGTTTCGGTCCTGGGTTTGACTGATACCTGCTCACTACTCCCACTGCATAGCAGATATCTGGTCTAGTACACAACATAGCATACATCAAACTTCCAACTGCAGATGCATAAGGGAACTTTTCTCATTGCATTTTCCTCTTCAAGAGTTTGGGGAGACTGCTTCTTTGAAAGATGAATTCCATGGCGGGATGGTAAACGTGCTTTCTTAGAATTTGTCATTGAGAAATGTTCAAGCACTTTATCAATGTAAGCTACTTGAGATAGAGCTAAGGGCCTGTACTTTCTATCCCTAATGATCTGGATACCTAGAACAAAACTTGCTTCACCCAAATCCTTCATCTGGAATTGAGTGCTCAACCGATTCTTCACATCTGATAATTTCTTAACATTGTTTCCAATGAGTAAGACAACATCTACATAAAGAACTAGGACTACCACTATTTAATTTGATTTCAATTGGTAAACACAAGGCTCATCAATATTTTGTTCAAAGCCACAGGTTTTGATTATTTCATCAAACCTAAGGTTCTAGGAACGAGAAGCTTGCTTAAGTCCATAGATTGACCTATTCAACTTGCAAACTTTTCCTTCTTGTCCAACTACTTTAAATCCTTCTGGCTGATCCATATAAATGACTTCATCAAGCTTTCTGTTAAGAAAAACTGCCTTGACGTTCATTTGCCAGATCTCATAGTCGAGAGCAGCTGCTATCGATAGGAGGATGCGAATGGACTTGAGCATGGCTATCGGACTAAAAGTTTCCTCATAGTCCACGCCTTCTCCTTGGGTAAAACCCTTTGCCACTAATCAAACTTTATATGTTTCGATATTTCCATCAACCCCTCATTTCTTCTTGTAGATCTACTTGCACCCAATGGCCCTAAAGTCACTAGGTGCTTCCACAAGATCCCAGACGAAATTTGAGTACATGAACTCCATTTCCTGTTTCATGGCTTCGAGCCATAGTTCCTTTTCAGGGCTAGCCATTGCCTGTTTGAAAGAAAACGGATAATCATCAATAGTGCCACCAACAACCAAATTGGTTTCACCATCCAAACCATAGCAAACTGTGTTTCTAGAAACCCTTCCAGCACGACGAGGGTCTGTGACTGTTTGCTTAGGAACAGTGGTACTTTCTTCATTTAAATCGACTTGCATCGATTGGACATGAAGAGTGGGAATTTCATCATCAACTCGCATTGATGAAGATGGAACATTGGTTGGAGTCAATTCTTCAACCAACTCCTCTAAAACTACTTTGCTGCGTGGTTTGAAATTTTCGACATAGTCATTTTCCAAAAAAGTCCCATTCGTAGAAGTAAACACTTTCTTTACTGAATGACTACAGAATAGTCCACCCCGAGTACCTTTAGGATAGCCAACAAACATGCAAACTTCAATTCGCAATTCTAGCTTTTCTTCCTTTTTCATTAGGACGTGGGCGAGACACCCCTAGATTCTATAATGGCGTAAACTAGGTTCATGACCATTCCAGCATTCTAAAGGTGTTTTGGGGATTGATTTAGATGGCACAACATTGAGAATGTCGTTCACGGTTTCAATTGCATGTCCTAGGATGAAGTTGGTAGAGTTGAGTAACTAAGCATGCATCTAACCATTTCCAATAAAGTTCTGTTCCGGCGTTCCGCTACACCATTTTGTTGTGGAGTACCTAGGGCAGTAAGTTGTGATAAGATCCCAAGTTGAGTTAAATGATCTTGGAACTGCATATTCAAATATTCTCCACCCCTATCAGTTCAAAAGATATTTAATGTTTTACCTAATTGGTTCTAAGAATCGCTAGGAATTCCTGAAACTTTGAAATTGCTTCTAATTTCCTATACATTAGGTAAAGACATGAGTATCTAGAATAATTTTCAATGAATGTGACGAAATACTTAAAACCACCCCTGGCTTGTACATTCAATGTTCCACAAACATCTGAATGCACAAGTCCAAGAGGTTCTTTGGCCCTATCACCCTTTGCCGAGAATGGATGCTTGGTCAGTTTGCCTTCTAGACAAGATTCATAGACGGGTAATTCACCTAAGGTGAGTTCCCTCAAAGGCCCGTCCTTTGTAAGTCTTTGAATCCTATCATAGCCAATGTGACCTAGTCTCAAGTGCCATAAATACATCATATTATCTTTATCGGTCTTTTGACGTTTATTGATCCTAGGTTTAGCTGTAACGACCCGGATTTTCAAGACTCGATAATGCGGAAATATAAATGTTTTCATTTAACAAAATGTCGCAAAAACCCATAGAAAAAAAAAACTTTTTAAAAGGTCGTATGGCCATACTTAACATTTAGTTACAAACATGTTTTATAAAGATTAGAGTGAGCCTAGTTTAGGAAAATTACACAAAATTTCCAAAAATAAAAAGGCTTCCCAAAAGGTCGGTCCACATGTACATTTGCAAGGAAGACTCCAGTGCTCACTGCTCTGCCTTGCCCTTGCTCTTACCTACAACATGAAACAGCTAGGTAAGCGAAAACGCTTAGTAAGATCAACTTTCAAACAAAGCATGTAGAGAATTAGGGTTCCGGACCCATCCGGACCCTAAACAATCAATTTCAAGAACGCTAAAGCGTCCTGGCAAACTTATGGTCATGCCTGATAACCAATGATAAATTAATTCGTAACTAGATAAAAATCCTGCACTTAGAAAAATCCCAGAACAAGCAGATATATTATATCACAACTATATCTTATCAACAATTATATCCCAGCACTCAGAAAATCCCAGAGCAAGCAGATATATTATATCACAACTATATCTTATCAACAATTATATCCCTGCACTCAGAAAATCCCAAAGCAAGCAGGTATATTATATCACCATATAATTCGAGACCAACGCTCGACAATTTCCAAAAACTCAGGCGTAACGCACCCTCAAACATAATTGCTAATCTGTAAAAAGAGAACCGAGTCTCCACACTAAGATCTAGCCAATAAATATTCTCATAAAGGGTAACTATCGTGTTACCTAGGGCATCGCTACTTATTCAAGAGTGTAATCCAATTTACACGGTTTTACAGAGACTTCTATGTTAATCAGTGGTGCTGGTGAGCAGTTGCCCCTAGGGTGTTCAGCCTCACTCAATCTTGGCAACCCCTAGTATCTCTAGGCACTCTCACTGAATGGCCAATATTCACGGCTGCTATCCGGGAATAACTTATCAGAGCACTTGCTCGGATTCTAACCGTCCAATGATTAAGTAAGCATGAGGGCCCCTAGGTCCCATTTATCTTGGTGCCCCTAGGTTTAACCAGCTTATCCTCATCTCATGGCCACTCGTCTCGGTAATGAACCGGACATAAATAAAATCAAGCAGTGTGACGGGGATCAACCGTCTAGGATATGACGGACTTCTACCGTTCATATTTTCTAAATCAGCACTCACTAGACTAACGTCTCTAAGCAACTTTCTATGACAGCCTATGTATATGCATGTATCCCTATACTAACATACAAGACAATAATCATTTCATGTTGCAGCCATACAATATAAGTTGACTTACTTGGAGTCCTTAGCGCTCAGCAAGTTTTCACCCTCCAACGTTCAGTCCAGTTACGCTTAGCCAATACTGTAGTTATCCATACAGTATACTCGGATTAATTATGGCACTCATAATTCATTATTATTATTTTGGGCAGTTGGGTCATTTTAATAAAAGTCATTTGTAAGGATTTATAATCCTTATTTGTTTTTAAACCTATTAAGGAAAGTCATACAAAATATTCGAGACTAAACCCTAAGTCTCGGGGAGACCTATCCTAAGGTCTCGATACCTAGGCTCGGGTATCACAATGGTATTTCCCCACAACCCGCTAAAAATCTTACTCTTTCAAGGTATCACTATTAACCTGCACTTTCGACTAGTCGGTTAAAATATGTAAGATTATAGTCGGTATTATATCCAGAAAATACAAATAAATTCGTTAGTTATTTTTAAAGAAAATAAACTCTTTAAATTTTCCTTTTATTTTTCTTAAGGTTTTAATATCTAAAAACCGTTTTAAGAAAATTGCCTAATTTGTCTTAAATTTCTCATTTGTCTTAAAACCGTTTTAAGACAAATTAGGAAAATCGTTATAAATTTCTCATCTTGACTAATTAATTTTCCAAAAGCAATTAATCAATTTTACTTACTAGGAAAATAATTTATTTAATTATTTTTCTCAAAATATAGGGTTTTAAACCCTCTTTTAATTTATTAACTATTAATAAATTAAATCTCTTATTTTTAAAAAGAATAAAAACTCTTTAATAAAAATAATTCATTTAAACTCAAAGGGATAATTTTAGTGAAAATATGATTTCAAGACTTACCAATTTATATCTTGAAATAAGCAAAATTTTACTTTTTACCTTATGTTCCAAAATCTCATTTTTACACTAAGTGTGAAAAACCTATTTTTCACATTTTTAACTACATACTTCGTTAGTTCATAACTTGAAATTTACTTACCCAATTGTTATCAAAATTTCCCAATTCCATTTTTGTTATGCCATTTAGCCCTTTGTAAAATCTTAGGTCAAAATGAGCATTTTTGATTGGTGAAATCATTTTCCAACAATGAGGTAAAAATGACCTTATTTTCAAGTCCTTATTTTTTCCAAACTTTGACAGTTAATAACTTTCAAACCGTTCAATATTTTCTTACCAAATTTTACAGTGGAATAATAGGTTATGCCAGTAATATTTCCACAAAATTTTAGAAAAAAATGGGTTCATTTTCCCTATATAGTGGCTGTCCAAACTTGGTTCCGAAAATAAGAACACGAAAAAACAGTTTTTTACCTAATCTTTGAAATAGCATAACTTACTCATTTCTAAACATTTTTTAGTGTTTCAAAAGCTCAATTTTATGTACTCAATCTCAACAACATCACAGTACAATTTAATTTTACAAAACCAATATACAGTGGCTGCTTGACCCCTTGGAAGTCACAGCTCAAAACATGTTTTGTTTTAGGGTATCCTACAAAACCCTTGGGGGTTTTGGTTCCCATTTTCAAAAATCAATACACATGCATCATAAAAATTATTAAACAACTACCATAACCTTATTACATCACCAACAAGAAATTTTAAGCATTAGATATACAAAATAATGCTTAAAACTAAAAACCCTACAACAAAATCATCAAAAGTAAACTTTTTACCTCTTTGGTGTTCTTGCTTAAGGTTTGGACCTTCCTATTAGCTTTGGCTCCTCCAAAACCTTTCAAAAATCCTAACCAACTTCTCCCAACAACATAGGTAATTAGCTATTTGAAACTCTATGATTAAAACTTGACAAAAGTCTAGATTAATGAGACTTTACCTTAGGGAAAACCCTTCCTAGACCAAGACTTAGCTTCCAAGTTTCTTTGGTGTTCTTGGGGTTGAAAATGGAGAGAACACTTGAGAGAGTCTCCAAAAAAATCAGATGAGAGTGAATGAGAGAGTGTGGGGATCGGTTGGGGGTTAGAATAGCTGACAATACTCTTCAAAATATCACAAAACACTTGAGTGCTTTTCTACCCACTTGCCCACTTGACTTCTTAATTAAATGAGATTTGAATTTTATCAAATTGGGTTCACACAACTCTAAATGACCACATGGCCGGCCACCCTTTGCCATATATGTGATCTTTAATTTTTTTAATTTTTTTTAATAAAGGTTTCATAAGAAGAAAAGTCCAAATTGACTTTTGACACATTTTTTTCACTCTTATTAAGTTTTAATCACCAAACTTAATATTAATTAATTAAATTAAATGTCTCTCACATTTAATTTAATTAATCACATAATAAAATTTAACCTAAGGTCCATTCATGGAATAAAATTCCCCATTTCGGCAAAATTAGGCATTTAACACAAAATGCCCTAAAATTTCCATTTTCTTTTAGGTTTATTATTTTTGACCAAATTTTAACTTTTATGAATGTATTTTATTCCCAAAATATAATTGCCATGATTTTTCGTTTTATTTTCCGAGATTTTTACCCGATCAGGGTTTTTGTGTCGGTCCAGGACTGAAAGTCTTATCTTGACTTTTAAATCACAAAATTCATATTTTGGCTAGCAATAACTCATGGAATACTTACAAACAAAATATAATATTATTTAAAATAATATTCTTAACCCGGGGGAAAAATACCGACCCGAGTCGTTTAAAGGTACCCGAAAACGTAGGACGTTACATTAGCTACTTTGAATAAATCATTGTTAAGAGCGAGGGGTTCGTTAGGTCACAAAATATAAAGCCCATTTTCCAAACATGCAATACACAATTTTGATCCATTGAAGGAAATAGATATTTTAGAACTTGTGAAAGTCATAAGAAATTGTTCTAATTGCAACATGGACACTGAAATTAAATTTCTACTAAAATCTGGAATAAAAAATACATCATTTAAAATTAAGTATTTATTTTCGAACTTCAGAGGACCTCTTCCTCTAGCTTGGACCGCAATGAATGCTCCATTCCCAACTCTAAGCTTTAAGCCGCCTTCGTCCACTTCCTCCTACGATTCAAGAAGCTGTAAAGAGTTACAAACATCATTGGATTTATCATTCTCTAAAACACATGTTTCCAAGAAAAATGAACTATAATAATTACCTTTGTTTTTCGTTGCTAGAAACTTAGGGCAATACTGTTTCCAATGCCTCTTCTCTTTGCAGTGAAAACACTTACTTTTACCTTTCTTTTTTTCTTGTTCTCTTTGCACTCATCTTTGCAGCCTTTGCAGGCTTGGGGTTGTTGTTTTTTCCACCTTTTCTCTTGTTTCCAGCATTTGAAGACGAAGTTGGGTTAGCTTAAGCCTTAGCTAGATCAGCAGCAACAACAATAGTCTCATTTTCTCCTCATTAACTAGGTCCACCCATGATAGGCTAAAAAATCTTAAACTCATTCATGAACTGCGTCAGACCATAGTTGAGTTGAACACGAACGTGCGGACACGGTGCCATCTGTACATGCGGACACGATACTATCCGAGCATTTATGTTGCCATCACGATCGTGCGAAGACGGTGCTCGTTCTGGGGATTCCTTAGTCATGATGAACTCAGAGTTCTCACCAATCAACACTATGTTGATGTTCTGCTTCCACTTAAGGAAGTTTTCTCCACTGAGTTTCTCCATCGAAAGTTGAGAAATGATGGGAGTAGACAAAACCATACTTAAATCTGCCAATTATCAACCAAATAGAAATCAATCACTTTTGCTCAATAAAACTCCTATTCATACAAATTTCAAGAAATAGCACAACATATATAAAAAATATGTAAGGTATGAGAAAAAAATACAAAAATAATCATATCTTTATTTCTTTAGGTTTTTAACTAATCTATGATATCCTTGTCCCGGTTGGCGAGAGTAAAAAATATCACTAGTTAAACAAAGTTGTAAACTTATTTCATAATGGACACCATTATTAACAACCTACTATTCGACCAAAATAAGAAAACAAAATCTCTTATTTTACGAGCTAGACCCACGGTTTCGATAATCATAGATTTAGTCCTAGTAGTCACCATAGGGGTGAGTCTAGTAGAATTTGACCTATAATTATCTGTCTTTCAAAATCTAACCTTGTCAAAATAACTAATGAACACCCTCCGTAGAGGGATGAGTTAAAGCGTCTCGAGGCCCCACTAAGCTATTGACCTTGTTAAACCAACGGTGGAGATCGAATATAATTCTTAAAAATAAGCTCATTATAAAATTAAAAATAGTATTTTTATTATTTATTTTTAGAAAATTAATGACTATGGTTCTCTAAATATTGAAAAGATTAAATTTTTAAAACCAAAGTCCTATAATTTCCTATTAATTATAAAGTGTCACATTGAAACAAATTCAATTAATTTAGAATTAATTTGTTGCTAATCAATATTTAGGTTTAACTAATATAATGAACCTATACAATTAAGTCAAACTCAGGTAAATGGGCCTTAACAATTGGGCTTGTATGGAGGAGGGCTGGGTCCAGTATGTCGTTCCCACTACAAATGCCCCCATACTTCCATACAAGGTCCAAAAGACAGGAATGTAAACATTCATTTTATTAATTATTATTAATTAATTAGGCTCACTATAGTCATGCAAAGCATATATGCCTTCACAAGAGGAACCACCTACAAGAGAGGAATTTAAATTTTACATTTTCTAATGGGCCCAAATAAAACTTGTCATTTTATGAATATTTTAATTGGCAAAAAATCCATATATCTAGAAAACATATGGGCCACTATATGCATCTAATCCCAATTGCAAAAATACCACATATAGTGTAAACAAACATATTAAAATTGAATGGGCCTAATCATGTTACTATATGAGCAATTCTATGAATTTATGTAAAAGTACCAAAATTTATTTCATTTGCAAAAATATCACAATTAATTATCTAGAATTTATGAAAAAATCAAATTAATTAATTTTCTTTTACAAAACAAAAATTAAGTCAATTTAAATGAAATTTATTAACAATTAACAATAGATAATTTAAATTTTATTTATCAACAATCAACTTGGTTTATGTTAATTTGAAAAAAATATTAATTTAATTTAAATAGGATTTATCAACAATTTACCAAAGTTAATTTAAATCCCATTGTAGAGTCCAAGAACTTTACTTAGTTAGTTAGATAGTAGTAGTAATAGTAATAGCTAGTAGTAGTTATAGTGTGTTTATTACTGTGGATTTTGGTTCCAGCCGGGACTTAGTTTGACACTCGTAGCAACACTTGTAGATTTTATAAGTTTAACCTATAGTTTAAGAATATTAATTATAACCTAAGGTTTGATTAATGTGACTGATTATGAAGATGATATTTATTATACTATAAGGTTTAGATAGACCCAATAAGATAATGACATTTGTCATGTGCATGTTTAATGAGAAATTAAGTATTTTTGAGGAATAGTTTATTAAGTGTAATATTTGAAAATCCCAGAGTCTGCCAGCAGCTTTGAAATTGTTATTAGACTCAGTCAAAGTTGTTTACTCAATTCAAATTAGGCTGAAAAAGTGTAATTACGTGTATAATATTTCACCCTATGCCGATATATCGCAGCTCTAGGGGGCGATATATCACCACACGGGGATACGAAAAACACGTAACTTCGCATGACCATTTCGACGAGCCTCAAGAATATGAGCCCAGGCGATATATCGCCTATGGTAGGCGATATATCGGCTCTAGGGCTACATTTTCAAATGATTTTGAAACCTCATTTTATTCCATAAACCTCTT
The DNA here is from genome assembly GCF_963169125.1 of Humulus lupulus. Taxonomy (NCBI): domain Eukaryota; kingdom Viridiplantae; phylum Streptophyta; class Magnoliopsida; order Rosales; family Cannabaceae; genus Humulus; species Humulus lupulus. The sequence continues at coordinate 190,924,815 of NC_084794.1, read as the reverse complement.
GATAAGCCAGAATCTTTTTGACTGAGTCTTCAGCCTCTTCTGAATGATTATTCAAATATCTTTCAATTAAAAAGTCATTATTTTTATTCAAGCTAAATGAAGATCTTTTCATTCTTGAACTCTGTAAATAGGACGTAGTACCCAGCCATTTCTTTCATTCTTCAAGCTGAGTTCAGAGCCTTCAAGCTGCTAGGTTTACTTTAGAGTGTTAAAGACTTGGGTTGGGGTTATAAGCTTTATCTTTCTAAGCTTATTAAACACTTTGGAAGTAAGAATAATAGTGTGTATTCCAATTTCGAGGTGTAGTTCGGTTATAGTGCATTCAAGGTATTCCTAATTCTAGTTCCTTTCTGTATTGTTTCATTAGTTTTTATAGTTTTTCTCTACTCAATTCCTAACTCGATGTTTTCCATTCATGGTTAGGCAATTATGTTCTTTGAACTTAAATTTACATTTCGGTAAGTTCTTCTTCTCGGTGGTTTAGATTTATTTCCTTTTTCATCTTCTTCTTTTAGAATACTCACCTCTCTATTAATGGTTTTTAGGACTGTTCCGAAATCACGCCCTTGTTCTCACATCCCGGTCTTTGGTAAGGAAAATAGGATAGTTCCTATGTGATTATGTTATGAAAAAAGGCTCAAAATTAATGAGTTTGGACTAGTACTGTCAATCCAATATTTCTATAGAGGATTTTGTTAGTTGACAACTAATAGGGCTAAGATTTTATCAAGCAAATCAGACATATATAGCTAGTTCCAAATATTACATTGGCAGTATGAACACATTAGCTTATGTTTAATTAAGCTATTTATGACTTAGAAACTAGATAAAATTAAATGTGTCTTTCATGTTTTGATAAATATTAGTAAATCGTTTGTATAGTTTACTTTGTTAGACTTTTGTTATTAAAATTTTATTCCCTGCATTGCATACATTCAATAGAGTTTATTTCCAAACTTTAATGGTAATGCTAACTCTCTTCTTTTATGATGAAATTATGTAAAATTGCATGTATGCTGAAGTTACATATGGATTCTAAAAAGGAGCCATATAGCTAGCAATATTCTAGTGTTCTGTGTGAGTGTGAATCTTTTTTACATTACTTATCTTTGATGATAAAAAGGAGATCTCCTTTTTGAAGTCTTTGTATCATTTATTGCTCTTTACATTTTTGAAAAATGATTATAACTGAAGAAAAACTTTTATATATTGTTGCGGTGTTTGATATGAATGTGAGAAGTCAAATTGAGTGAATGAGTACCTTTTCGATATCTATCATTTTTTTAAAAAAAAAATTGCATCTATCTTTAAGTTAAGACATGATGCATGACAGGTTTTGACTTTCAAATACTTCATTTTAATTTTGCATATAAAACCATATACACTTACATATTAAAACACAGTCTCTGTTAAACGTGGGTTTGTCATACCTATTTTTTGTTCTTCTTTTCATTGAAAATTAAAGCTTTTATTTGGGTTGGTTTGTTGATATTGATTCTGGGTTGTATCAGAAAAACTGTAAAAATATATATAATAGCATTGATATGTATAATTTGTATGGTTTTGTTTTAGTATTTCTTTCCATTTGTTTATCTAGTTAAGGGAAAATGAAAGTTGGGAGATGTAATAATCATCATTATTAATGATAAATTTCGGTCAATACATTATATTTGGTGGTCGTTTTACTGATATTCTACTGATCTACATGTTTATAACTTTAATAAAGATGAATAATATATAAAATGCATATAAATTAAGTTGGCATATAAATTGTATCCATCCTCTACTGTCATCAAATGTTCCCCCCCCCCCCCCCCCCCCCCCCACTGTAGAGGAGGCATGTTGTGTTGCTATGATCAAACAAAGTGTAAAGTGAGGAAAGGCTTTCAGGGGGTCAAGAGAAGTCTCTACCTCAGATATACTGTGGACTGGATTGATTGGACTGATTCTATTTTGCCTGTAAAGATCTATACTTTTGATGTTACTGATACTTGGAATGGTTTGAACTTTGAACATCATTGTCAAGTAAGTTAATATTACCTCCTTTCTAACTATCTGAATTTTATGCACACTGGATTTCTGAAATTATTTTAACGTTTCTATGAGAAGGAATGTGAAAGTGAATCTAAATTAGTAGTGGATTCTTCTACGTTGCAATCTGTTTCCACGAAAAGTTACTAGGTATTTATGTTGAAACAGAATGAAATCATCAAGTAATATAATTTTCCTTGTGGTCTTTCTGATGCCATAATGTGCTGATCTAATTCTTTGGAATGAAGCATTAAGAAAAACTTTAGTACATTGCACTACTAATGCATGCATTTTATGAAATGCAACATGCATTAGGATTCTTATCACTGAAAAGCTGAGGAGATGGGATTCATTCAATCACATAAAGAGGCTGATAATAGTGAATCATTCTCTTCATATTTTCCTTTTCAACACTTCCACAACCATTGTTGATCATCATCACTTCATCACCATTATTTTCTCATGATTATTATTATCAATATTATTTCCCTCTTTGACCTCGCTTTCTCTCTGTTTGTTTGCAGGTGTGTAACAAGGTGATGGGGGCCCGCGGCTTAGGTCGTGTGACAAGGAGGCTTGACTCGTGGGTCTACGGTGTGGCTCGACTCGTAGGTCTATGGCGTGGCTTGACTCGTGGGTCTACGACAGTCTTGTACCAGGTTAGTTCCAAGTTTATTGTCTATATATGTATATTGATAATCTTTTCTCAACCAATAATCAATGTATGAAGTTTATTGTTTTTTTTTGGCCGTAACACATTAGTTGCTTGTATAATGTTATTTCCTTTTTTGATATGATGTTATTTCCTTTGTTGCATTTAATTTTTGATAATGATGTACATTTCGAAAACTCCATTTCTGATCATTAAAACCTGTTTTGAATTTGGGCCTTTGATCATTTTTGTTCTACTAGTTTCAGCAATGCCTTTGGTTTTGTGTCTGAATATGTGGTTTATAATGATGACAATCTACTTTAATTGTCGGCCTTATTGTTCGACTGGCTGAACATGGTCTCATCCGTCGTGATTTCAATGAATTCAACTTAATCTTATGAGTTCTCTATTTGGTGCATTTTCTTTCTAGATTGATGATGATGAGAAAATCACCATGATTGATTTTCCTCAAATGGTTTCGGTATCTCATCGTAATGCGCAGATGTAAGGAACTCTTATTAAAGACTTGAAAACTTGTCAAAATATTTTTTATCCTTTTATCCTTTTGTCCTTGTAATTGTGTATTATTTAATTATCGTACTTGATAGTTATTGTATATTTCATTCTCATATATCCTCATCCTCAGGTACTTTGACCGCGATGTTGAATGTGTCTTTAAGTTCTTTTGAAAGAGGTCAGTGATATTTTTTTCTTTTGTGTTGGAAGCTTTCTCATCTGCTTCACTTGCTTCACTGACTTGCTCACTTTTTTAAATCTACTGAGTTTCATTATTTGAGATTGCTACTCTTAAAAGAACTCTCACATATCTTCTACTAATGGAGGATTGAATTTTGATTGCTGAGTGTTGATGGGTTGATAATGCTAGTCCACTTAAAACTTTAGATGATCATATTTTTCCTGAATTTAGCTGTAGTTTTTTTATTATGCTTCTACGCCATGTTGCTGTTCCGGCTGTTGCGGTGTTTCTAGGATGCTAGTCCATATTTCTAGGATACTAAGTTGTAGAAAGAAGTTGAAAATTGGACCATATTGTTTGGAGTAGAAATACATGTGTTTTAGTGTTTTTTTTCTTTTCATGTAAATAGAAAATCATGGATTCCCTGTACTTTTTAGCTTAAGAAATTTGCTTGTCATGTCTCATTTTCTTTTTCTTGTGAACCTTTGTTATTGACACCGCGTTAGATGCATTTTTTACTGACTCAGGTCAAAAGAACACTAGAATTAAGGCACAGTATTTAAGTTTAGACAATGTTACAAAGAACTTGAGAAAGTTCTATGCACAAGCTTACTTGGGACAATCACCAAAACAAGCTCCAAAGTATTGGCTTCATTTTCAAGTTTCTGTACTATCGCTTGGTTGGAATACTTACTTTGTCTCAAAGGCATATAGTACAGGTAATTGAGTTCAAACTTGCTAGTCAAATTATATTGAACATATAGTTGATTCTTATGAAGCTCACCATTAAGATACAATATCATACAGTATGCATAAAGAGGCATTAATTGTTTAATTGCTCTGGTTTCTTTCTCAAACTATTGCAGTAAACAGGAATTTACTCTCCAAGATAAAGAATCCACAAAATGATACCATTGAAGTTGGGCCGAGAGATTTAAAGCTGACCTTTTCGTCTACCTCAGGACAACTAAAACAGATGTACAATTCTAAAACTGAGGTAAGTTGTTTAATTTCATAAAGTAACCATGGAAATATTTCTTAACCCAGTAGTTACATATTATAAAATCAGGCAAGCCAACCACAAATGGGCACTAAAAATGGAATGCTAACTTAAGTTTATACCTCAGGACTTCTGATCTGTTATCTAATTTCATGCATTTTACAGGTTGAAGATTACATTCCCTAGTTTTAACATGTTCCTAAATTTTGGTTTTAGTCTCTCTAGCTCTTCATTTCCATCTCTCAGAACTATAGTACTAAATTTCTAATTCAGATTATTTAGGAACCAGTTGAAATGAGAGTAGAATTCTTCTATGGTGTATGTTTCTAATATAACACATAAAGGAATATATAGATTGCCATGTTCTGGTTATCCAATTTATTATAATTGTTTTGCTCTTTCCTCCTTTCAAGACAATTTTTAATAAGTTAATGGCCTTTATTATAATTATTTAGTTAATATATTTATATGTTTTATATATGCTGATCTATATTCATGTGGATAAGCAAACCATGCTTGTTTGTGTCTCTCCTTGTTTGTTCAATAATGGCTGCTGTCTCTCTTTGATGAATGTGGTGCTATTTGGAGAGACCAGTGATAAGGAACACATCTTGCTATACCCTGCTGTTTCGTCAAGTTTTGGAGTTATTACAAATTTAATTTAAACTTTATATGCTTACATGTGGAAACTATCTTAAGTCTTATGTTCTTAATAATAAAAGAATTTTTTTTTTACAATGTGCAGGTATATTGAGATGATTTCTTTGGAGCAATTCTTGACAACATTTGTAGTTGAGGCCTTTAGAATGGAAGAATGTATTTCACTAATTTTTGTATACATTTCTAGTTTTGTAGTTAGTGATAAATGAATCTGAATTGGGCATAAATTATGTTGTAATATGATTTCTTAAGCCTAGACTAGTAGACTAAATATTGTAATTACATTTGAGGAATTAATAAAAATCTATTTATGTTATCTTATTTGGCTTGAACTTTCATATTTGTTTTCCTAGTTTTGTGTAAGTAAAAAAAGATTATGTTTCTCTAAGCTAATATAACACATGTGTTATATTAAAGTACAGTATAACACAAATAATGTGTTATACTAAAGTGTAGTATAACACAAAAAATGTGTTATACTAAAGTGTAGTATAACACAAAAAAAGTGTTATACTAAAGTGTACTATAACACAAAAAAACTGTTATATAATCGACTATAAATAACATAATTCAACACTTATCTATATATTAAAATAACACAGAAATTGTGTTATCGTTGACAGTACAATAACACATCTGTATAACACTGATAAAGTGTTATGTAAAGTACCCTGACCTCAAATAACATAGTCGGTCTTAACACATCAGAAAGTGTTATCGTATGTTTTGATAACACATTTTCGGTGTTATTAAAAGCATTTTTTCTTGTAGTGATGGGTACTACCTATGACAACAAGATGCATCTTCTTTTTGGTAGCCCATCACTTGAGAACTCCAAAGTTAAGAGTGCTTGACCTAGAGTAGTCTCATGATGGGTGACCTCCTGGGAAGTTTTCCTAGGAAGCGTGCGAGTTAGGACAAACCATGCTGGAAAGACTCGTATTGGTTTGCAGGGCCAGTCGTCATTCTAGGAAGCAGCCATGGTGACGTGGGGCGTTACAAAGACTATCATCATCAGTCCAGGGAAGACATAAGTACTTCAATAAAAAAGAGGGACTTAGCAAAGCCCTTTACGCATGATAGCCAAAAGAGGATGATAAAGGCTCAAATGACCAATACATCCTTGCAGTTAGTAAAAAGATAAGAAAAAGTCCTATATAAAGGTTCTGCACAAAAAAGCAAGTTTAAAAGGACCTCAAATATAATGAGGTGCTAATAAGAAGCCCATATGCATAAAAGGACATAATAATGTTCCATTACAAAATAAGCATAAGACATAGCAGGACTTGTTAAAGTTTCTCATGAATAAAACAAGAGCCCTGGAGAAACCTCTCAGGCAAAATAAGTCATGTAGCATTACAACCAAATTGAAGTAAAAAGAAAGAAGTTGCCCACACATGGGGGCAAAAGACACGGCAAGAGAAAACTTCATGGTCTCCCTCCACGAGCATTCCATTCAGCAGCCTTAGCAATAACATGATCGCCAAAAGAGGAAAAGTCAAAGCCAAGATTCTGCTTCCACACCTCATACAGGGTGCACTCCACCTACTTGTATTCGGCCACTGCTAATTTTGACTTGAGAGAAATAATCTTCTCTTGCAGTACCAGGGTATTCACCTTCGCCTTCTTCTTACCCTTGGATGAAGAGGACGCCTTCACTAGGGCTGCCTCTTTCTTGAGAGTGACCTCGACAAGCTGGCTCTATGCTCCATAATCCTAGCGGCAAGTCAGTCATTCTCTACCCCGACCAAAGATAATTCTTTTGATGAAGATACTAGATGCTATGCCACTAGAGAAGTTTGCAAAAAAAAAAAAATACTAAAGGGACAAAAGGATAAGAGGTCAAAATGTAAGAAATCATATATGTAAGGACTCACCAATGAAACTTACCCAGGTAGCCAAGTGCAAGATCGTGTCTCCTAGCTTCATCATATTAAAGCACTGAAGAGCCCTCCATTCTTTCTCAGGAATGTCCTCGATAGATCGAGCATACCTGTCCATAAAAGGAGATGCCTTATAAGTTACCCATGGCACTTCTTTGGCTCCTAGGACATCTGGATAGGTGGGGATGAATGAACCACTGGCCGAATGGGGTAGAGGCACTGAGGTGCAAGGTGGAGGACCTCCAAAAGTGCTATGACCAAGGAATTTGGTAGGAGCAACATCAAACTCATCATAAGAGAGCAAGACAAAGCGCATTGGGTTGGAAGGTGGAGCTCGTGAATGAAATGCCATATCGGGGTCCACAGAAGTTGAAGGCCCCCGCCCCTAGGAGTAGGAGAAACACGAGTCGGTCGCTTTGACTCAGGAGAGGGCTCATGTTGAACCCAGTCATCATCTCCATTAGAGGAGTTTGGGCTCGTTGGAAGGAACTTTTTCTTTCGATCTGTAATATGCCACAGTAAACCGTGATCTGAGACGTTAGAAAGACCATCAGCATTGAGAATTGCTATAGTAATAAGGTAAGCAGTCATCTTCTCCATAATGTATAACTTAGCCAAGGTCTCAATGCAATGAAGTTGTTGAGCAAATATTTTGGGAGGAACGAGGTCCCCCGAACCACCAGCTCAATTGTTCAACAATGATAATAATAACAAAAAAAAAAGAGTATGATTCTTACTCGGAGAAGTGCAAAAATGTTTTATGAATTGAGAGGCAGCCCTTGACGAAGATGAAATCCTGTTTCCATGAGCCATGATTGGAGATGCTACCCTCGATAAACGAAACTTGAGTATTGGCCTTCTGCAAAAAATAAAAGCCCTTCGACTTGGGAGTTGGCATGAGATTGTACATGAAATACATCTCATTCGTCGTAGGAGCACAACCCACACATTTTATTACGCCATGTACAGGCAACTAAGGGTCAACCAACTATTTGGCGCCCACCGAAGTGGAGCAAGCCCGAAGTAATTGAGTACTTTGTCAAAAAATGGATGGGGAGGAATCGTGCCTCTCACCTTCAGTATATGCTCATTGAATGATGTAGAACAAGGAGATGACTCATGAGCTCGACACTTATAAGTGGGCACGTAGCATTGGAACTCACCACTAATTTGATAGTTCTCCTTTAGTTCCATAAACTTATTCTCTGACATATGGGAGACAAGGGAAGCTGCTAGCAGAGGACCAGGGTTCAGATTCTCGGGCGCCACGTTTCAAAGGCCTCTCTTCGACATATCTTCAAGACCAAAAGAAAATGGTGACTTCAATACAGGACATATTACCTTCCATTTACATCCCCGCTTCTTTCTAGCCGTGAAATTTTTTAACCTAGGTGTTGGAGCTGGAAGTGTTAGAAATAAATACACTATAGACGATGGCTGAGGGGATCCAGAAGTGGCTTTGAAATCACTAAAGGAAGCCTCTTCATTAAGAGAAGAGCCAGGAGGTGGAGGTTCAGGCAGAAGGTTCCCTTTTGCAAATGCCAACTCCATTTGTAATTCCAAAAGGTTCGCTCTAAGACTAGCAATGTAGTCATTGGGGTCCCAAGAAGAAGCAACCCCTTCACCCATGAAGACGGAGTCTATTTCACTTTCAACAACCCAAATTTTTGCCTAAGGTCAGCTAACCGATCCAAGTGACGCATACATGCCTTCCTTAAGATCTCGTACACATGGTGTAAGTTATCTATAGATGGCTTCGAATCTGACGAAGATAGCTCTATGGTTCAATGTTTGGAGTTATGCTAGACGAGCCGTCAAATGCCATGACGCAACACCTGATGAAGGACACATGTGCAAATGTGTGTGGAAAATTTAGGGGGTGCTATAGGATAAGAAAATATGCTTAAAACCCCTAGACACGAGTGCATGAATGAAGGACCAGCAACGAGGTGAAGTAGATGGGTGCGGGGCACGTACGTTCTAATAGGGGCCAATGCATAACTTCTCTCTTGAAGCCTTAAGGATAAAGCAACCATTTCTAGATGATAACTTAGACCCACCAAGCACAAGGGTGCTAAAGAATAGGGTAATGCAGGAATACCTTGGATCAATAGATATGCCAACCACCACTACTACCAAAGTATCTGGCGTGAAGAATACCCACACGCACCACGGTTACCTCACTGCAACACCCCTGTGCCTACACAACTGCGAACACAAGGAAATGATCCCTCATTAGTACCTTGTTAGAGAAGTGTAAGCTGGTACATATATTAAAAGGGGGGGGGGGGGGGGAAGAGGAAAAATAAATACATGAAGGATTGAACTCCCAACCTATTAGAGTTTTAAGGAACAAGGCTCCACTAGCTAGAAGGAGTAAGAGTGTAGAAAATGCCTTTGACTAAAAGGCCTTGGAATCTGCAAGGCGAAATGATAGGTTCACATTCACTCTTAAGAATTCATGAGGAGCACCAACTCCAAAGTGTGTTTCTTCACACCACCAAAATAAAGAGGTCCAATAACAGTTCACGTGCTTTGTAGAAATAGCATTGCGAAGTCTACCTGAGCGCCTAAAGACCCTCTCATAGACTGGGGGCAAGTGTAGATGCCCAAAACTTTCTGCTCCTGAGAGATGGTAACTTTATTTTGCCTAAGGCACTAAATAAGTGTTAGAAGCAGAAAAGTGCTATGTGCCACTAAAAGGTCACACACCCACGAAGCCCCAATACTTCGTGAGGTCATTTCACATCGCACATAGCCACTGTGCCATACCTCCAGGCTGCGAGTCCCTCGCGAGACGCACCTGCCTCGCACCGCATGTCCAGGCCACGAGGCCCTCACGAGACACACCCGCCTCGCACCACACATCCTCATGACCCACTTGCTTCGCGCCACACCACCAGGCCACGAGGCCCTAGCGACGTGCACCTGCTTCAAGCCACAACACCAGGGCGTGAGGCCCCTGCAAGGCGCACCAGTCTCGCGACCCACACCTCCGGGCTAAGAGGCCCTTGCGAGACATACCCACCTCGTGCCACACACCTCCAAGCCTTGAGGCTCCCACAGGATGTGCCTACCTCGCGCTTGGGATCTTAAAGCGGTGCACCTTTGTGCCACGTGTGGTGTACCTTTCTTGCACGCAGCCATGGGCATCGCATGCGCCAAGGGTCCTGTCAAGCATTCGTAAATATCTTGAGGCATGTGTCTTGCTGAAGGGATCCTATCCCATCTTAAGATAGGAGCCATCAGTAAGAATACACCCCACACAAAGATTCCAGGAATCCAAATGCTCTCACTTAGCCAAGTACTGAGGAGCACAAGACACGGATGCGACCCCAACAAGTGGTATAGTGGATAAGGCTATCATACCAGTATGGAAGATACACATGCAAGTCTCGTACCTTGTCAGTAGTGGCAGTACAAGACTGGTACGTAACAAGGACTCCCCCAACACAGCTATGAGGTTCGTACCCGACAAGTAGTGGGGGTACAACACAGTACCAAGTCAGAGGTACTTTTGCAGACCCCTGACATGTACTTGATCTGACCTTGTAGAGTCCCAGAATATTTACTTAGCTAGCTAGATAGTAGTAGTAGTTAGTATTAGTTAGTAGTATGTTAGTTACTGTGGATTTTGGTTCAAGTCGGGACTTAGTTGGAAACTCATAGCAACAATTATGGATTTTATATGTTTAACCTCTAGTTTAAGAATATTAATTATAACATAAGGTTTGATTAATATTGTTGGTCCTAGATATATTATTTATTATAACCTAAGGTTTAGATAGAGCCAATAAGAGCATGACACTTGTCATAAACATGATTATTAAGGAATTAAGTATTTTTGATGAATAGTTTTAATAAAAGAAAGATCTAGAAGCTCTAGAACCTTCCAACAATTGTTAGGATCGTATTATGACTCAGTCAAAGTTGTTTATCCAATTCAAATTATGCTGAAAAAGTGAAAATACATGTTTAATATATCTACGTATGCCGATATATCACAGCATAGGGGCCGATATATCGCCTATGGAAGATACAGAAAACATGTCGACTTTGTACGAACGATAGAACAAGCCTCAGGAATACTGGGGGAGGCGATATATCGCCACTAGGGGGCGATATATCGGCTCCATGGGTATAGTTTTGGAAGTTTGACTTTTTGACTTTTAAAAATACCCTTAACCACTTAGATTTGCCTTTGAACGATTTTGACCGAGTTCTGGGTGTCTGTTGAACGAAAATTCAAATATTTTTCATTTTATAATAATTTATTTATTCAAATTAAAAGGAGTTAGTTTCACTCCTTGAACTCTATAAATAGGACCTAGTACTCAGCCATTTTCTTCATTCTTCAAGCATTTGATCAGAGCATCCAATGTGCTAGTGTTACTATAGAAAGATACACTTGGGTTTTGGGTTAAAGCTTTATCATTCTAAGCTTTTATAAACACTTGTGAAGTGAGAAATAATGTGATTTTGGTATTGAGGTTTAGACCAATTCATAAGGTCATTCAAGGTATTTCTATTCCTCAAGTCCAGTTCTTTATAATTCTTTAGTTTTCTTTAGTTTCTTTTATTCAGATCCTAAATCTTATTATTGATTCTTGATTAGGCATTTAAGTTCTTGAAACTTAATGTATTTCTTGGTAAGTTTCTTCTTGATGGTTTAGTTCCTATATTCATCTTTATTCTTAAAGATTCTCACCCTTTTCTACTATTCGTTTATAGGAGTTTCTAAATCTTGTTCTTGTTCCCAAATATCCTGGCTTTTGGTAAGGAAAATAGGATAGATTTTATGTTATGTTATGTTTATATTATGATATGTTTATGTTATGATATGTATACGTATAGAATATGTTCTATAGTTCTTGGGCATATGACTTGTTTAGATAACAAGCATATGATTTGTTTAGATAACAAGCCCCAAGAGTGTGTTTATAATCCTTGGGCATATGATTTGTTTACATAACAAGCCCCACAAATTTATATGACTTGTTTAGATAACGAGCCCTACAAATTTATGGGCATATAATTTGCCTAGCTAGCAAGCCCCAAGAAGTATGATGGCCATTGTAATATATGTTTTTATAGTCATATGTTTTATAGTGTATGTTTATGATGTAGTTTTATGCTTATGATATATGATATATATTTTATAGTGTATGTTTATGATGTAGTTTTATGCTTATGATATATGATGTATGGTGCTAGTAGATTTTCCTTGTTGGGCATTAGGCTCACTCCTATATTTTTAGTGTGATGCAGGAAAATAGATATGGAGGCGGAAGGATTCTTAGTAGCTTGGCTTGTGTGTTGAGGATGAATGGAATGAATGGACTGCGTGTCGATCGTGGATGACGTTTATTTTAGTCTTTTAAATTATGTTTTGATGTAATTCTGCAACTAGTTTTTAAAGTTATGTTTTATGTTTTGTAACCAATGGGATCCCATACAATATTACATTTTATTTTACATTAGTATAATATTTTGGGTTTTCAATAAAAATATGTTATTTCTTATGATTGTATCAAAATAGTAGCTATGTCTAGTAGTTTTAATTGTTCAAGGTCTTAGAAATAGTTGGGTCATTACAGTTGGTATCAGAGAAACGGTCCATTTGCATGAAGTTCTCCTTGATACACAGGCTCAAGCTCTGAATCTAACTGCCAATGTAAGTGTTTATGTTATAGTTGTTATGATTATGTGTTTAGCTAACGTTTTATGTAGAGTCCCAGAACATTACTTAGCTAGTTAGATAGTAGTAGTAGTAGTAATAGCTAGTAGTAGTTAGAGTATGTTTATTACTATGGATTTTGGTTCAAGCCGGGACTTAGTAGAACACTCGTAGCAACACTTGTAGATTTTATAAGTTTAACCTATAGTTTAAGAATATTAATTATAACATAAGGTTTGATTAATATTGTTGATTATAGAGATGTTATTTATTATACTATAAGGTTTAGATAGAACTAATAAGATAATGACACTTTTCGTGTGCCTGTTATTAAGGAATTAAGCATTTTTGACGAATAGTTTTATAGGAGAAATATTTGAAAACCCCAGAATATGCCAGCAGCTTTAAAAACATTATACGACTCAGTCAAAGCTGTTTAACCAATTTAAATTAGGCTAAAAAAGTGCAATTACGTGTATAATGTTTCAGTGTATGCTGATATATCGCAACTCTAGGGGCAATATATCACCACATGGGGAATACGAAAAACACGTAACTTTGCTTAAATGCATCGTTGAGCCTTAGGATATAGGCCTAGGCGATATATCGCCTACAATGGGTGATATATCGGCCCTAGGGCAATATTTTCAAATGGTTTTGAAACCGAGCTCATTTCAACACTCAACCTCTTAGCAAGCCTCTGAACGTTTTGACCGAGTCTTAAGCCCCTCCTGAACGAATATTCAAATGTTTTTAAAAAAAATATTCATTATTTTATTCAAGATAAAAGAAGATCTTTTCACTCCTTGAACTCTATAAATAGGACCTAGTACCGAGCCATTTCTCTCATTCTTATGGCTGTGTTCAGAGCCTTCAAGCTGCTATGTTTACTATTGAGTGATAAACACTTGGGAAGTAAGGTTACTAGTGTGTTTTTCGATATCAAGGTGTAGTTCGGTTCTAATACATTTAAAGGTATTCCTAATCTTAAGTTTATTTCAGTTTAATTCTTTAGTTTTCTTTAGTTTCTATTCAGATCCTAACTCATTGTTTTTCCATTCATGGTTAGGTATTTAAGTTCTTTAAACTTAAGATTTCCTTTCGGTAAGCTCTTCTTCTCGGTGGGTTAGATTCATTTCTTTTTCATCTCCTTTTTTTAGAAATACTCACCTTCTCATTGTTGGTTTTTAGGAGTGATACAAATCCCGTCCTTGTTCTCAAATCCCAGTATTGGTAAGGAAAATAGGATAGACCTTGTACGTTTATATGTTATCTTAAGTGATGTTATGTTATGTAATATGTATAGTATATTTATAGCCTTGGGCATATGACTTGTCAAGCTAGCAAGCATCAATGATTTATGGGCATATGACTTGCTTAGCTAGCAAGCCCCACAAATCTTTTGGGCATATGACTTCCTTAGTTAACAAGCCCCAAGTAGTATACTGGCCATTGTAGTAGTATATGCAGAAAAATAGTTATGGCGGCGGAAGGATTCTTGGCAGCTTGGGGTTGTGTATTGAGGAAGAATGGAGTCGATGGACTGCGTGAACGATTCGAGGACGACGTTATTTTTAGTCTTTTTAATTATGTTCTCTATGTATTTTCCGCACTTGGTTTTATGAAAAATTTATTTAAGATTTAAGTTATGTTTTATTTTTAAAACAATAGGATCCCATACCATATCCTGAATTTATGTATTTCAACATTTACTTAGAGTTTTTTTAATAAAGTTTGAGAATGTTTCTTATGTACATTTTCATGAAAGTAGTGTCTATGTACAGTAGTTTTAATGGTCCAAAGTCGTAGAATTAGTTGGGTCATTATAGTTGGTATCAGAGAAACGGTTCATTCGCATGAAGTTCTCCTTGATACATAGGCTCAAGCTCCGAATCTAACCGCCAAGTAAGTGTTTATGATTATAGTTATTATGTTTATATGTATAGCTAACGATTTTAGCCTTTATGTTTTCAATTAAAATGAATGGAGCATTAACTTATGAAGATATCTGAGCCATTAAGGCCTTAAGAAGAATTAGAGAACCAAGAAACACTGTATGAGTGCTAGAAAGTATTACTCGGAGACTACTTTTGTTCCACAGGGAGATAGGTCTCCTCCAAGAAACTAAGCAAATCATGATGAGATCAACGGAGCAATACGTTTTAGTAATTAGACTTATTAGAGATTATCCTACTGTGATTGCAGCCTTAGAAGATATTTGGGAGATGATAGATTATGAAGATGAATTGCCGGTAGCTATGAGATATTATTTTCTAATACTTAGGTTCACTTCAAAAATGGAATTTCAATTTACAAATGAGCGAAGACAGAGAATTTTTACGAATCTTCCACGAGGGCATTTTGAGGCATGGTGTGCAAAAATTCATGTGAGTGCAAGTGTACACTGTCAACAACAAGTAATATATTAACAAGTACCAGATATCGTATCCACAAGGACTGTTTTCTTAAGTTTAAATTGTGAAACCAAGTTCTAACAAAATGATTTAAAAACACTAAAATTAATAAAAAGGAATGTGGTCTAAAGACTAACTAATTAAATGTAGAAAATTAAAATGAACAACTCAGGAAAATTGATTCAAAGAGAAACAAATGGTATGATGGCAACTAGAATAATTATCCCCCTAATATGCAACTCTGACACTGATGCTGGACTGATGCTGCAGCAACTGGTGGTTTATTTGCCCAGAATTTTAGTTAATTTTCATAGGCTTTCGTCAAAGAACTACGATTCTAATCTTTTAATTGAATCACATATGTCTATGCTAATTCAATTTCAAAGATTTAATTGAAGCATCAATTCCATAACACTATGCATGGTAATAATATATGTCTATATCACTAAAATGTTGAATTCAAAGAGTTCAAGCATGTACCATTCAAATTGTGTGACAATTAATTTTAACCTTTTCAGAATTAAAAATTAACCCAATTACCTACTAAAGATGATCTATCAATAGCAAGCATTAACCATGATAAATATTTGAATGAATAAACATCAAATTGCATAAGCATCAATATAAAAGTGTCAAGACAATCTCATATTAGGGTTCTAATTATCCTACCTATATAGAGTTTCGCTCATACTCATAATCTCAAAAACACCAAAATGAATACAATCTATAATCTAAAATTTTAGATAATAAACTGAAAGAAAATAGAAATAAAAGTAAGAAATTCAAGCCCAAGTGATGTCTTAAGTGGTTTGTCTTCTTACTTTTCCTTCTTTCCTCCTTCGTCTCTCGTCTTTCCTTCACATTAATGGCTGCCAAAATAAATGGGTCTCTTCAATATGCACCAGGCGGCTGGTATTCTCTTTTTTCCTCTCTGGTCGTGTATATCTCAGCAAGAAAGAAGACTATCAATATCATCTAGGTCATCTCCTCCTTCTTTGGTCACGTGGGCTTCTTTTCTTTTTTTATTGATTTTTGTTTTTGTCCTCTTTACCATAAATGGGTCCAAGGCAAAATGAAGCCCAATCATCATTTATCCATTTATCATGCAGCCCAATTTAAATAATCTCCAAAGTGAGCTAGAGAATTAAATAGTAGCTTCCACGTGGGTCATCCAAGAATATTGGCTGGCAAAACGCAATGCTGCAGCATTCCCTCTTGCTGAGACCATTTAATGCTTCAATATCTTTCCAAATGTCCAAAATTCTACCAACCACTTGCCAAGGAAAAATTTCACAATTTAGGGTATATTTTTCCAGCAATAAACTAATATTTAATATTATTTTATTATGTTTAATATTTGACAAAACGAAAATAAAGAGACTACAAAACACCCTAAACCACTCTCTCTTGATAAAAAAAAATATAATTTTAAAAGCATAAAAATAACTCTAATTCCTAGAGTTATCACACCCCCAAACTTATCTCATTGCTCGTCCCGAGTGATGACATAAATAAAACAGAAGACCCACAAAAGACACCAACTAATAAAACAACTCAACACTCAAAGACACAAAATCAAAGCATACAATTTGGAATCGATCTACAAAGGATATTCAAAAGTGGGGATAATGCTCTCAAATCAATTATGCAATTGATAACTCAAACGTGCTCACAAACCAAATTCCTCAAGTATTAAAATGCTAACAAAACCAAGATTTGAATGTTATTTCGGTGAGTGTGTGAATAATCCTTTCCAATCAATCCCAAATCCCTAGATCAAGTTAAGCAAAAATCCCAAGGTTCAATTCATGCTTTCATATGTTGAACTCGATAACCCCTCTCCACTAATGTAGTTAGCTTAGCAATATAGATCAATAGGTCTTTATTTTTGGTTGTAATGTAGGCTAGGCTAAAGGTATGGATGAAATGGACATTTGTAAGCTAAAACCTCAACCTAGTTTTCCTTGGACCTCACAAACATATTGCCCTATTTTTCTTCAATAAAATGAACCCTCAAACTCACCCAATAATTCCAATTTTCCCACTTCTTTGAATACAAAACATATGCTCAATGATTACAAATACAAACTATATAAAAGCAACTTATTTATTTACAACACACATTTCCTTTTTCTTTTTTTTTTTCTTTTTGTTATTTATTTTTTGAATAAGTAATGAAAGTAAACTAATAATGACATAATCTTAACTAAATTAAATTTGAGCATATACATGTATATGAATAACAATGATAATCAAGAAATTGATACCCCAATTTGCTCTCCCCCAAACTTACACAAGGTTGTGTCCAAGACAAACTAAGCCTAAGGTTTGGTAGAGAAGAAAAGAGAGATATTCACAAAGGAGTGGGCTATTTAATTTCATGGGTAATAAAAAAAAAGGCCATTAAGCTCAAGATGGGTTAACTAGGGATAATATTCAACAAGGTAGGCTTGAAAGGCTCAAACGGTCCAACAAAATTTCCTAAATCCTTTCTAAATTGCTAAGCCTCCTAGGATTTCGCCTCAAGGGAATTATTGAACCAATTCTAAAAGCTTGAACCTTCATTCAAACTCAGCTTTTCCTAGGACTTTGGAATTTTCAAGGTTGAACTATGTGCACTGATTTGGATTCATACTTTCACTAAAGTTTGGTTAGCATCAAAAGATTTAAGTACTAAAGGCTCATTCACACACAAAAGCTATCACTTTTTATCACTATCTTTGAAATTTTATCATTGAGCCCTCCCCCAAACTTCAGCAAAACCATTACAAAAATTGATTCCAAAACAACCTATACTCTAGACTCTACATAAAACAAGATAAGAAATTTTAAGAAAGTAAAAAGACACAATTAGCAAATAAGCACAACACCCCCCAAACTTAAGAGAGAGCAAGGTCCTCATTGCTACCCAAGACAAGACAACAAAGAACAACATCAATAATATACTACAATAACAAGAGACGGTCCAAATAAAAGCTAAATAAGAGCAAAAGTCAAAGAATACTCCCTCCTCTCACTGATCACCACTATCGGCGTCTTCATCGCTAGTCTCCTTTGTGTCTATGGTGCTACCTCCTCGCCATGGTGCTAGGATGCTGTCCAGAAATTGAGGCAAGAAGCTAAAGTGGTTGGTGAAATTTCGCTCAACCATGCTTTCAATGGATTGGTCATGCACTCGGGCATAGCGCTAGTAAGCCTGTTGCTGCTGATGCATAAAATGCATCATGTCCATCATCTAGCGGTGGTGAGGTTCAACAATAGGAGCAGCGCTGGAGGAGGCATTAGTAGGCATGGGAGGGGCCTCATTCTCAGCGGGTGGCTCAACCGGTGGTTCATGGGCTACATACGGAGCAAAAGAAGAACTTGTCCCATGCTTCTGGGAATCAAACATCTGCAAGACGCGGGAGATGTCATATCTGGTGATACATCCAGGGATATACTTCTCAGTGCATGGTTCAACCATTGGGACACCCGCCTGACAACATAGTTGTGTGATTAGAGAGGGAAAGAAGGTATGCCTTGCCTTCTTACTGGCACACTTGTGTATTCCTTGGGAAATGATTCTACCCACATTTATGGTATACCCTCCAATGATGGAAAATAGCAGGAACATTCGCTCCATATTGATAGTGGAAGTATGCATGGTGGGCATAAAACTGTTGCGGACAAAGTAGAACCACACTTTAGCTTCAGCTGATAAGAATTCTCGCCTAGAAGTGAGGGAACCTTGGGTAGAGGAGGATGCCCACTGAGTGCTAGGAACCGTAAGGTCATCCAATACTTGTTGGCATAACTCCGGATCACAATTTTTAAACATGGCTGTATAGTCATCATCCTCAATATCCAGTAGGCCATACAGAGCATTGATGGCAACGAATGCAATGGGACTTCTGTTTCACACACTAGGACACTTGGTGACTGGGTGGGCCAAAGGTTGGCATAGAATTCCCTCACAATTGCATCATCAGGCATAAGGCGAGGGCCACAAAAAAGCCGCCAACGGAGTGCTTCAATAGGCGTGCGAACATATTAAGGCATTTATGCTTCATCAATGCTATTCAGATTAAATCCCTTGTCTGCTAGAAAGATTTGGTTGTTAAGTGTTCACTCATGGCAATCAACGGCCTCAGTATTGCTGAAATTAACATAAGAACTAAGCTTCCTAGTGACTTGCTTCTGTCCCCGAGGCATTCTCAACACAAAATCAGACAATTGTATATAGCCCAAAAGGTTTGATTATTAACAACCCCTACTTATCAATGTGAATGTACCAGAACTAGATCCCTCACTTTGGCGATGCAATAGCCCCAAAATGGCACTTCACAACCTACTTAGAAAAAATAAAAAATGCCCAGAAGACTTGCTGAGATGGCACCAATTCAGCTAACAATAATTCCCAGCCATAACCAATCAAGCAAGAATACCCAGTGCAAAGACAACAATAAAATTTTCCATAGCCGTGAGCAAGAAACACCAATCAATGATGCAATACTACTGCCTATTAAAAAGCTTAATATCAAGGAATTCCAGCAGAAAAAATGGGCACAATACGCAGGCATTCAGCGACAAGACTCCATTAATCACACTAAAAAAATCTAAAGAGTACCTCCGAGTCGAAGCCAACAGGTGCTCAACTTGGCTGTATAGAGAGAGACCCGAACATGAGAGAAATCGAGCTTAGGGGTGGTATGTGGGCGACTGTGTGCGTGGGTGCAAGATGAGGCTGAGTCAGGGGTTGGCTGTTTGGGTTCGTGGGTCGGATTTAGGCGGGGTCGTGGGCTTGGGAGGTGAAGATGTGGCTGGGAGGTGTGGGTTTAGGTGGGTCACAGTCGTGGGTGTGCGATGGGGTTGTGGGTTCATGGATTTTGGTGGCTGGGGTTCTCAGGTGGTTAGGTAGAGCCGTGGGTCGAAGGTGGGTTACGGGGGTGATGGGGCTTCATGAGATGGAGAAGGCGGAGTGGGTTCTTCGGGTCGTGGTGGATGGTTTGCGCGTTGGGGTCGTGTGAGGCGGAGGCAGGGGGGTTTCGGCTGGGTGATGGCTTCGTGGGTCGGAGGCAGGGATGTGGCTGGGAGGTGCGGGTTTCAGGTGTGTGAGTCAGAGATGGGAGGGAGGTCAGTTTTGGCTGTGTTGTTTTCTGAAATTTTCCCAGGTTTTCTTAAAAATTCTCAAACCTTTGCCTATCTCCAATGTTGTAGCATCACTACAAAACTTAACAGCATTGCCGCAGCATCACCTCCAGACTTTCCAGAATTCAAATGGTCTGCAAACCAGCCATAAATATCACCAAGTTCCGACCTGAAACATGTCCAAATACGTTGCAATTGACCCATAAAACTACCTGACTCCTCACAGCCATTCCAAAACATGAATTTATTCAAATCCACAACATAGATCATGAAGGGAAAAGGTGAAAATTAAGAACAAAAACATAATACTATATATATAATTTGTTTGCTGCTCTCCAAATATAGCTTTCATCACAAAAGCTCAAGAACATGATTTTTCAAGGGTCAACTAAGGTGAGTGAGGTCTTGTTACGCTCAACCTCACCACCCTAATAGTGTTTCAGCCTCTGTCCATGGACTTTGAATTCACCTCCCTCATTTCCTCTCAATTCCATAGCCCCATGAGGATACACCTTAGTAATAGTGAACGACCCAGACCACCTAGACTTGAGCTTCCTAGGAAACAACTTGAGTCTAGAATTGAACAATAAAACTTGCTACCCTTCCTCAAATGAACGGGGTTGGAGATGCTTGTCATGCCACCTCTTTGTCTTTTCCTTATAAATATTTGCATTCTCATATGAAAACAACCCCATTTCTTCCAACTCATCAAGTTGTAACATTCTTTTCTCCCCCGTAAGTTGCAAGTCTAGATTGAGTTGTTGGAGTGCTCAATAAGCTCTATGTTCAAGTTCTACTGGCAAGTGACATGCTTTTCCAAACACTAGGCGATATGGAGACATCCCCAATGGAGTTTTAAATGTCGTTCGATAAGCTCATAAAGCATCATCCAACCTCTTACACCAATCCTTTCGATTCAGATTCACCACCTTTTCAAGCACACCCTTTATTTCTCTGTTTCACAATTCCACTTGGCCATTGGTTTGAGGATGGTATGCCATAGCCACCTTATGCTTCACACTATACTTAGACAATAAACTAGCCAACACCTTGTTCACGAAATGGGCTCCCTCATCACTTATGATAGCCCTTGGGGTGCCAAATCTAGTGAAAATATGCTTGTGTAAAAACCTCATGACCACCTTGGAATCATTAGTCGGATAGGTAGCAGCTTCAACCCACTTAGAAACATAATCAACAGCCACCGAGATATACAAGTTGTCATATGAGCGTGGGAAGGGGCCAATGAAATCAATGCCCCACACGTCAAACAACTCAACCTCAAGAATACTAGTAAGAGGCATCCCATTTCTCCTTGAGATGTTTCCTACCCTTTGACAACGATCGCATCATACCACATAAGCATAAGAGTCTTTAAACAAAGAAGGCCAAAAGAAACCTGATTGGAGAACCTTGGCAGCAGTGCGTGCTCCCCCAAAATGACCACGACATGGAGATGAATGACAATGGAAGAGAATACCCTTAATTTCATGTTTGACACACATCTTCTAATCATCTGATCTGCACATTGCTTATATAGAAAGGGCTCCTCCCAAAACTAAGACTTCACATCATGCAGGAATTTCTTCCTTTGTTGGCTAGTCATCTCTGGTGGCATCAGCCCACTAGCCAAATAATTAGCAAAATTAGCAAACCAAGGGAGCTCATGAGAATGGTTGACCCCAAACACTTGTTCATTGGAGAATGTTTCTTTGATGGGGACAAGAGAGTTGGAATCTTCTTCACGCTCCATTCTTGATAAATGGTCAGCCACTGGATTTTCTACCCCTTTTCTATCTTGAATCTCAACATCAATCTCTTGAAGCAAAAGCACCCACCGAATCAATCTTGGTTTTGCATCCTTCTTGGCAATCAAATACTTTATGGCTGAGTGATCGGTGTAGACAATCACTTTAGTTCCCACAAGATAGAAGCGAAACTTGTCGAAGGCAAAGAAAATGGCTAGTAGCTCCTTCTCAGTTACAGTGTAATTCAATTGAGCTCCTGTCAAGGTGCGGCTGGCATAATAAATAGAGTGAAACACCTTGTTCCTTCGCCGCCCCATCACAGCCCCAATGGCATAATCGCTAGCGTTACACATCAATTCAAAGGGAAAACTCCAATCCGGTGCAATAATGATAGGGGCTGAAATTAATATCTCTTTCAACTCTTGAAAAGCCTTCAAACATGCTCCATCGAAGTGGAAAGGTGTATCCTTCTCTAAAAGATTGCAAAGTGGTTTAGAGATCTTAGAGAAGTCTTTGATGAACCTTCTATAGAAACCGGCATGCCCAAGAAAGCTCCTAATGTTCTTCACTGAATTAGGAGGTGGTAGCTTCTCAATAACTTCAATTTTTGCCTTAACAACTTCAATCCCTTACTTAGATACCTTATGCCCCAAAACAATACCTTCCTTAACCATAAAGTGACATTTTTCCCAGTTAAGGACTAGGTTTGTCTCTTCACATCTCTTCAGCACCTTAGACAAGTTATTCAGACAATCATCATAAGAATCCCCAAAGACTGAAAAATCATCCATGAACACCTCCAGAAATTGCTCGACCATATCAATAAAGATAGCCATCATTCATCGTTGAAACGTAGCAAGAGCATTGCATAAACCGAAGGGAATTCTTCTAAATGCAAAGGTACCATAGGGGCAATTGAATGTAGTTTTGTGCTGATCTTTTGGGGTTACTGCTATCTGATTGTAACCAGAGTAACCATCAAGGAAGCAATAGTACTCTCTCCCAGAAAGTCTGTCTAGCATATGATCAATGAAAGGAAGAGGGAAATGATCCTTCCTAGAGGCATTTTTTAGCCTCATGTAGTCCATGCAAATTCTCCACCTGGTCACGGTTCTAGTGGGTATCAACTCATTGTCTTCATTTTCCACTACTGTAATCCCACCTTTCTTTGGCACACACTGGAAAGGGCTGACCCATGAGCTATCAGAGATGGGATAAATAATACCTACATTAAGCCATTTGATAATCTCCTTTTTTACCACTTCTTTCATGATAGGATTCAACCTTCTTTGCCCTTCAACAGACCCTTTTTCATTGTTTTCTAACAAAATCTTATGCATACATAGAGAAGGACTAATACCCCTTATGTCTTCAATGGTCCACCCAATGGCCTTCGACTTCTTCAATACATCAAGCAACTTTTCTTCTTGTTCCATACTTAACTCAGCTGAAACAATCACAGGTAAGGTAGAAGACTTGCCCAAATAGGCATATCTTAAGTGTGAGGGTTAAGCTTTTAATTCCAACTCTGGAGGCTCTTCCACTGATGGTTTAGGGGCTGCGAAAGACCTCAAAGAGAGCTCCAAAGATTGAAAATGCTTTCTTGGATGCAATCCTTGTGAACTAGCTTCTAGCCAAGCCAAATATTCATCCTCATCCTCTGCATGTGAATCAAATATCAAGAGTCTCTCTAGAGGATCATCAAAATTGTTTTCTAATTCCTTTGAAGCCAAAGAATCTACCACTGAAACAACAGAACACTCTTCGACCTCATCTGGGAATCTCATAGCCTTGAAAACATTAAAAGTCAGTTGCTCATCTTGAACCCTCATAGTAAGTTCACCCTTTTGCACGCCAATCAATGTTCTACCAGTAGCTAGAAAAGGCCTCCCTAGAATGATTGGTACCTCTTTGTTTGCCTCATAATCCAACACAATGAAATCAATTGGAAAAAATGAACTTATCAAATTTTACCAAGACATCCTCAATCTTCCCATCTGGATAAGCAAGAGATCTATCTACAAGTTGTAGAGTCACTGTGGTAGGTCGGACTTCACCAATCCCCAATTGTCTATACACAGACATAGGCATCAAATTTATACTGGCACCCAAATCACATAAAGCCATGCCACAATAAGAATTACCAATGGTACATGGAATGGTGAAACTTCCAGAATCTTTCATCTTCGGTGGCGGCTTGTTTTGCAAGAATGAGCTACATTCCTTGGTAAGAGCCACTGTCTCAAATTCTCCTAACCTTCTCTTCCTTGTAAGAATATCTTTCATGAATTTCACATAGCTAGGCATTTGCTCAAGTGCCTCTACAAGTGGGATGTTGATATGCAATTGCTTCAACATATCTAGAAACTTCTTGAATTGAGAATCCAACTTTTGCTTCTGAAAACGTTGAGGAAATGGAAGTGGCTGCCTTGAAATTGAGCTGTTTGGGTGCTGATGCTGCGGCATTCCTATAGCATTCTGGGCAGAGGCAGGTTTTTGTACACTAGGCAGTTCAGCATCTTTGTGAATTTCCTCATTTATTTGGATTGAAGAGGGCTCGCCCTCATGCCCATAATTTGTCTTGGAATTCTCCAACTCCTTCCCACTTCTCAAAGTGATGGCATTACAATGTTCATTGCTCCCATTTCTAGGATTCTCTGTGTCACTTGGCAACATACCATGGGGTCTATTTCTCAGCTCATTAGCTAGTTGCCCAACTTAGTTTTCTAAGTTTCTCAATGATGCAGCTTGGCTTTGGATCATGGCTTCATTATTCACTATATACTCCTTCAACATGTTCTCAAGAGAGCTAGATTGCATTGCTTGTTGTTGTGGCCTTTGTTGTGGTGCTTGTGGGGATAACCTGGTGGGAAATTTGGTCTTGGAGTCATAGAAGAATTGCTAGGGCCAGCCCCTTGAATACTCCATGAGAAGTTGGGATGTTTCCTCCATGATGGGTTGTAGGAATTAGAATAAGGGCCATTCCTATTTTGATTCCCCATGTAACACACAGCTGTTGGATTGGAAGGACAGTTGTCAAAAGTATGACCCTCACGACAATACACACAAGAAATGTTCTCCATTTGCACAAATTGTGTCCCCATAGGCTGCCCCACTGATTGATTCATCCCCATATTCATTGTCTTGAGCATATTAGAAATAGAGGATACTTGGGCTGCCAAATAAGTGATGGCATCTACTTCGTGAATACCAGCCACCTTTCTACCTGTAGAAAATCTAGAAGTGGGCCACTGATAGTTGTTGTTGGATATCTTCTCAAGTATTTCATATGCCCCATTATAGGACATAGCAAGAAGGGCCCCATTCGCTAAAGCATCAACCACCATTCTAGTATGGGCATTTAGACCATTATAAAATGTCTCCATTTGGAAGCAATGAGGAATGCCATGATGAGGGCATTTGCGCAACAACTCCTTAAACCGCTCCCATGCCTCATATACAGATTCTTCATCAAGTTGCTGAAATGAAGTAATCTCATTGCGGAGCTTGGCATTTTTAGTGGGAGGAAAGTACTTCATCAAAAACTGATCAGCCAACTCTTGCCAAGTAGTCACAGAATCAGATGGCAAAGAGTTCAACCAAGCTCTAGCTCTCTCTCTCAAGGATTATGGGAACAAATTTAGTCTCAGTGCATCCTCTGTCACTCCGGTCAACTTGAATGAATCACTCACTTCAATGAACAATCGAAGATGAAGGTGAGGATCCTCTATTGGCATCCCACTAAACTGGCCCACAGTTCCCGAATTGAGCTCATTGAAGAGGGGGGAGCATATTTCCTGATAGCATGATCTCTGTCATCAGCCACAATAATGTCATTTTGTCCATTGTTGGCAGCTACTCGATCTTGAGCAGCTCCTGCTACATTTACTGGTGGACCATGAGCGACTCCTGCTAGATTTGCCGCCCTTTGAGCGGCTCCCTATTGAGCCCCTTGCTCAGCATCCATCACTACTACTTCCCTTTTTTATTTTTGTATCTTTCGCCTTCTTCTAAAGGTACGCTCGATTTCTAGATCAATGGGAAGTAGTTTAGGGTCTTGATTCTCGTTCATACACTGTATTAACCTGAAATTGCATGAGAATCACCCAAGTTAGCACAAAAGAATTTAAACCAAATTGCAAGATAGTTAATTTCACAATAAATGACTTTAAACAGTCCCCGGCAACGGTACCAAAAATTTTGTGTGCAAAAATTAATGTGAGTGCAAGTGTACACTATCAACAACAAGTAATATAGTAACAAGTACTAGATATCGTATCAACAAGGACTGTTTTCTTAAGTTTAAATTGTGATACTAAGTTCTAACAAAATAATTTAAAATCACTAAAATTAATAAAAAGGAATGTGGTCTAAAGACTAACTAATTAAATGTATAAAATTACAATGAACAACTCAGGAAAATTGATTCAAGGAGTTACAAATGGTACGATGGCAACTAGAATAATTATCCCCCTAATATGCAACTCTGACACTGATGCTGCAGCAACTGGTGGTTTATTAGCCCAAAATTTTAGTTAATTTTCATAGGCTTTCGTCAAAGAACTATGATTCTAATCTTTTAATTGAATCACATATGTCTATGCTAATTCAATTTCAAAGATTTAATTGAAGCATCACATAAGACTATGCATGGTAATAATATATGTCTATATCACTACAATTTTGAATTCAAAGAGTTCAAGCATGCACTAAAATTGTGTGTCAATTAATTTTAACCTTTTCAGAATTAAAAATAAACCCAATTACCTACTGAAGGTGATCAATCAATAGCAAGAATTAACCATGATAAATATTTGAATGAATAAACATCAAATTGCATAAGCATCAATATAAAAGTGTCAAGACAATCACATATTAGGGTTTTAATTATCCTAGCTATATACAGTTTCGCTCATACACATAATCTCAAAAACACCCAAATAAATACAATCCATAATCTAAAATTTTAGATAATAAACTGAAAGCAAATAGAAATAAAAGTAAGAAATTCAAGCCCAAGTGATGTCTCAAGTGGTTTGTATTCTTGCTTTTCCTTCTTTTCGCCTTCCTCTCTCCTCTTTCCTTCACATTAATGGCTGCCAAAATAAATGGGTCTCTTCAATATGCACCAGGCGCCTGGTATTCTCTTTTTTCCTCTCTCGTTGTGTATATCTCAGCAAGAAAGAAAACTATCAATATCATCTTGGTCATCTCCTCCTTCTTGGGTCACGTGGGCCTCTTTTCTTTTTTTATTGATTTTTGTTTTTGTCCTCTTTACCATCAATGGGTCCAAGGAAAAATGAAGCCCATTCATCATTTATCTTTTTATCATGCAGCCCAATTTAAATAATCCCCAAAGTGAGCTGGAAAATTAAATAGTACCTTCCACGTGGGTCATCCAAGTAGATTGGCTGGCAAAACGCAATGCTTCTGCAATGCTACATCATTCCTTCCTGCTGATACCATTTAATGCTTAAATATCTTTCCAAATGTCCAAAATTCTACCAACCACCTGCCTTGGCAAAATTTCTCAATTTAGGGTATATTTTTCTAGTAATATACTAATATTTAATATTATCTTATTATATTTAATATTTCACAAAACGAAAATAAAGACACTACAAAACACCCTAAACCACTCATTCTTGATAAAAAAAAATATAAGTTTAAAAACATAAAAATAACTCTAATTCCTAGAGTTATCAAGGCACAAGACAATGATGACTATGAAGAGATAGATGACGATATGTTAGATGAAGGATCAAATGTAGAAGATCCCGATTTTTAAGAATAGATTAGTTTATTATTTAATTTGCTTATTTGCATTTGTGATTGTAAATAGTGAAAACTTTTTTTTTTCCAAATAAATATCATTGTTATTTTGATGACATGAATGAGTTTGATTTTCTTTTGCAATCATAATGAATAATAAATTTAATAAATAATGACTAAGTTCGGTGAGGGTGGATATAAATCAATGAACCGGGTTCTCTATATTGGGAGTTAAGGGGCCATGGTAGTGGGAACGATTCTACTGATCCCAGCCCTCCCTCAATATGGTTAACTTTGGAACAAAGATGAGTTTTGAGCCTGAGAATTAAGTCATATAGGATGATTAGAAACAAACTTAGAAAATAATAAAGATGGCTTATTTTTCTAAATATAGAAACCCACTCTAATAATAAAGAAGGCTTATATAATTTTCATAAGAAATCATAATTAATAGGTCCGAGTTATGTTTGTTTAGATTAAGTTTTTGCCTTTGAGGCCGCTAGGGTAAAGTTCTAATATGTTTTTCTCAACTGTTAGAACTCTGCTAAGATGTCGCCCCGAAGATCTACGCACACCAAAGAAAATGCCTCCAACGCTGCTCCTGTAAGCAATGAAGCCCCTCCAGTTCATAGAAGGGGAGTGCGTGCTACTGCCAACCGAAATGCGTCGCCGCCGCCGGTTGAAAACATTGTAGAAATTGCCAGACTACGACAGCAAGTTGAAGAATTACTACAGCAACAGCGACAACAGGCTCAGCCTCAGCCTCAGACTCAGCCTCAACAAATGGCCCCAACACCCCATCAAGTTGGTCCATATGGGGGATGGCCAGTGGCGAACTATGCGCCATACCCAAGATCAACACATGGAGCCAGGTTATGAATAGTTTCATAAGAAACACGCTCCGAACTTTGAAGGGACTACAGACCCCTTCGAGGCAGAAGAATGGCTCAAAAATGTGGAGCCAATCCTGATGCACATAAATCTTGGCAATGTGGACCGCATATCCTGCGTTTCATCTCTACTCAAGAAAGATGCCAGAATATGGTGGGACTTAGTTCAGCAGACTCATGATGTTGCCAACATGACTTGGACCCGATTTGTGGAGCTGTTCCACAAAAAGTAC
Organism: Humulus lupulus; assembly: GCF_963169125.1. NCBI lineage: Eukaryota > Viridiplantae > Streptophyta > Magnoliopsida > Rosales > Cannabaceae > Humulus > Humulus lupulus. Next base: position 190,896,031 of record NC_084794.1, on the reverse strand, counting down.
TCTAATTCGGCAATCATCGCTTCAAGAGTCGAGGAGTTCGCTGGCCTGAAGCAAGGGAGTTTATCAGTGGCAGAATATGCTTGGCAGTTCGACCGATTAGCTAAGTTTGCACCAGAAATGGTTCCAACTGACTTTCTGAGGGTGACCAACTTCGTTAGAGGACTTCGACCGAAGATTGAGCTAGGGGTTAAGCTAGCAAACCCAAGAAATACTACCTATGCCGATGTTCTAGAAACGACAATAGAAGTAGAAAGGCTTCAGGAAAATGTTAGTAAAGAAGATGCCAGTAAGCCTGAGCCTAGACAGTAGAATCAACCTCAGACTAGTCGGAACAACAACCACCACAACAACAACAATCAGTCCAAAAACAACCATAAGGTTAGAAAAGAAGGCATCCTGACAATAAGCAGTCCGATAGCGATAAAAGGGCACGGATAAATAATGGAGGTAATAGGCCGGGTTATGTAGAATACCCGCAATGTGCTAAGTGCCATAAGAAACATCCTGGTGAATGTCGGGCAAACACCAAGGGATGCTACAACTGTGGTTAGGAAGGACACCGAAAGAGAGACTGTCCCAAGCTCATGACAGAAGGGAAAAAGGAAGACAAGATGGTTTCTGCTAGGGTATTTGCCTTAACCCAAGGAGAAAGTGGTGCTAGCAATAAGTGGTCACAGGTCAGGTTTTTATCCTCAATAATAAATGTTATGTATTATTTGATTCGGGAGCCACTCATTCGTATATCTCATTAGGAATGATAGAAAAACTAGACAAACCTTGTGAAAGATTTAGAACTAGGTTTGCAACAGAGTTGCCTTTGGTCAAAGTAGTTCTATCATCACGGATAGTACGAGGCATACCGATCAAGATTGAGGACGTAGAACTAGAAGGAGACCTGATAGAACTAGAGATCAAAGACTTCGACGTGATACTAGGCATGGACTCGTTAGCAAGGCATGGCGCAACCATCGACTGCAAACGCAAGAAAGTGAGGTTCGAGACTCCTGACGACCAGAAACTATGCTTCATGGGATAAGTTTCAGGACTATGCACACTGCTAATATCATCACTCAAAGCTCAAAGGATGTCAAACATTCTTAGCCAGCATCACAGATGTGGTAAAAGAAACACCACTTAAGGTTGGAGTCGTCCACATTGTAAGAGAATTCCCAGAAGTATTTCCCGGTGACTTACCACGGTTGCCGCTGACTCAGGAAATTGACTTCACGATTGAATTGGTACCTGGAACTGAGCCTATCTCCAAGGCACCATACCGAATGGCACCTACCAAACTCAAGGAGTTAAAGATGCAGCTACAAGAACTCCTAGACTTGGGTTTCATTAGACCGAGCCATTCGCCATGGGGAGCACCGATTCTATTTGTGAAGAAAAAGGACGGAAGCATGCAGATGTGCATAGATTACCATGATCTGAATAAGGTAACGGTTAAGAATAAGTACCTACTACCCCGGATTGATGATTTGTTTGATCAATTTCGAGGTGCGATCGTGTTTTCAAAGATTGATCTATAGTCAAGGTTTCATTAGCTTAAGGTGCGAGGAGATGATATTCCTAAGAAAGCTTTTAGAACTCGTTATGGGCATTACAAGTTCTTAGTGATGTCTTTTTGTCTTACCAAGGCTCTAGCTGCATTTATGGATTTAATGAATAGGGTCTTCAAGGACTACTTGGATAAATTCATCGTAGTGTTCATCGACGACATCTTAGTATACTCAAAGGACGAAGTCGAGCACGAGGAACATTTGAGGTTGATCTTATTGTGACTAAAGGAGCATCAACTTTACGCCATGTTCAAAAAGTGCAAGTTTTGGCTATCGCAAGTAGCATTCCTCGGGCACATTACATCCAAGGATGGAGTTGCAGTAGAGCCATCTAAGGTAGAGGCTGTGAAGGATTGGCCAAGATCGAAGAAAGCATCAGAGGTAAGAAGCTTTCTGGGATTAGCAGGTTATTATCGAAGGTTTGTAGGGCTTTTCTAAGATAGCCACTCTGCCCACCAACCTGACCCGGAAATAGCAAAGGTTCAACTGGACTGCTAAGTGTGAAGAAAGCTTCCAGTTGCTTAAAGATAAGCTGTGCTCAGCACCAGTACTCTGTGTACCGACACCCAATGACAAGTTTGTAGTATGCTGCGATGCATCAAAGCAAGGGTTGGGTTGCGTACTGATGCAAAATGACAAGGTGATAGCCCACGCCTCAAGGTAGCTGAAGGAGTACGAGCAACGCTATCCAACACACGATATGGAGTTGGCAGCAGTGGTCTTTGCGTTGAAAATCTGGCGCTATTATCTTTATGGAGAACAATGTAAGATTTATATGGACCACAAAAGCTTAAAGTATTTCTTCATGCAAAAGGAGCTCAACATAAGGCAGTGCAGATGGTTAGAACTAGTAAAGGATTATGACTACGAAATTCTATACCATTTGGGAAAGGCAAACGTAGTTGCTGATGCACAAAGTAGGAAAAGTTATGGAAGTCTAGCAGCGTTAGCTAGAATAAAAAAGTCGCTACAGCAAGAGCTGATCATTGCCAAAATAGAAGTAGTCATTGGTAAGCTGGCTAATTTGTCTATCTAGTCAAATATGTTAGAAGATATACAGATTGGGAAAGGACATGATGACACATTAGTGGCACATATGGATGCAGTTAGAGAAGGCAAGGGCACAAATTTCTCAATATCTGGTCAAGGGTTATTGAGATTTAAGGATCACGTATGCGTGCCGAATGATCAAAGGATTAAGATGACAATTCTATAAGAAGCACACAGTACCCCATACTCAGTTCTCCCAGAGTCGACCCAGATGACTCACGACGTTAAGGCAGTACATTGGTGGCCAGGAATGAAGAAGGATATAGCAAAATTTGTGTCTAAATGTTTAGTATGCCAGCAAGTGAAAGCAGAACTTCAGCAGCCTGCAGGCTTATTGCAACCACTTAGCATACTAGAATGAAAATGGGACGATATAGCTATGGATTTCATGACGAGTTTCCCACGAACATGTAAGCAGCATGATTGAGCTTGGGTAGTAATAGATAGACTAACCAAGTCAGCTCATTTCCTGCCTGTTAAGACTTCATACACAGCGGATCAATACGCAGACATCTATGTCCAAGAAATAGTGCGGTTGCATGGAATTCCCAAGACAATAGTGTCCGATAGAGGATCGATGTTTACATCGAGATTTTGGGGAAGTTTACAGCAAGCCATGCGTACTAAGTTAACTCTTAGTACGACGCTTCATCCTTAGACCGATGATCAGTTCGTGTGTACAATACAGATTTGAGAAGATATGTTGCGCGCTTGTGTACTTGATTTCGGAGGATCATGGAATAAGTACTTACTGCTGATAGAGTTCTCCCACAACAATAGCTACCAGTCAACGATTGGGATTGAAGCTTATGAGTTACTTTATGTAAGAAGGTTTAGATCACCGTTACATTGGGACGAGGTATGAGAATGGCAGCTCCATGGTCCCAAAGTTGTTAGAAAAGCTCAGGAAGCAGTAGCGCTGATTAGAAAGCGTATGCTCGTTACTCAAAGCCGTCAAAAAAGTTATGTGGATGCCAAGCGGCGCGATGTGGAATTCAAGGTCAGAGATCAAGTCCTCCTTAAGATATCTCCTATGAAAGGTGTGAAGTGATTTGGGAAGAAAGGCAAGCTTAGTCCCCGTTTTATAGGTCCTTTTGATATATTGGACAAAGTGGGAGAAGTTGCATACAGATTAGCCCTACCGCCAACCCTAGCAGATAGCCACAATGTGTTTCACATCTCAATGCTACGAAAGTATGTGTCAAACCCATCTCACGTCCTCAAGTATGATGCAATAGCACTCCAGAAAGACTTGAGTTACAAGGAACGACCGGTTAGCATCCTAGATGGAGGGATGAAGCAGTTACGGTCCAAGAGTATTCTGATAGTCAAAGTCCTATGGAGTAATAGTTCTCAACGGGAGGCAACGTGGGAGTTGGAGGAGGGCATGCAAGATCGGTATCTGGAATTGTTTGGTAAGTAAATTTCGAGGATGAAATTCTTTTTAGTAGGGGAGAATTGTAGAGTCCCAGAACTTTACTTACCTAGTTAGATAGTAGTAGTAGTAGTAATAGCTAGTAGTAGTTATAGTATGTTTATTACTGTAGATTTTGGTTCAAGCCGGGACTTAGTTGAACACTCGTAGCAACACTTGTGGATTTTATAAGTTTAACCTATAGTTTAAGAATATTAATTATAACATAAGGTTTGATTATTATTGTTGACTATAAAGATGTTATTTATTATACTATAAGGTTTAGATAGAACTAATAAGATAATGACACTTGTCGTGTGCATGTTATTAAGGAATTAAGAATTTTTTATGAATAGTTTTATAGGAGAAATATTTGAAAACCCTAGAATCTGCCAGCAGCTTTAAAAACGTTATATGACTCAATCAAAGTTGTTTACCCAATTCAAATTAGGCTGAAGAAGCACAATTACTTGTATAATATTTTAGTGTATGCCGATATATCGCAGCTTTATGGGTGATATATCGCCACACGAGGAATACGAAAAACACGTTACTTTGCACAAATGCATTGTCGAGCCTCGGGATATAGGCCCAGGCGATATATTGCCTACAATGGGCGATATTTCGACCCGAGGGAAAGATTTTCAAATGGTTTTGAAACCGAGCTCAATTCAACACTCAACCTCTTAGCAAGCCTCTGAACATTTTGACTGAGTCTTAAGCCTCTGCTGAACGGATTTTCAAATGTTTTTCAATTAAATAATCATTATTTTAGTCAAGCTAAAAGAAGATCTTTTCACTCCTAGACCTCTATAAATAGAACCTAGTACTGAGCCATTTCTCTCATTCTTCAAGCTGTGTTCAGAGCTTCAGGCTGCTAGGTTTACTATTGAGTGATAAACACTTGGGTTGGGTTATAAGCTTTATTATTTTAAGCTTTAAAAACACTTGGAAAGTAAGGTTAATAGTATGTTTTTTGATATTGAGGTGTAGTTCGGTTCTAATACATTCAAAGGTATTCCTAATCTTAAGTTTATTTCAGTTTAATTCTTTAGATTCCATTTTAATCCTAACTCATCGTTTTTCCATTCATTGTAAGGTATTTAAGTTCTTGAAACTTAAGGTTTCCTTTCGGTAAGCTCTTCTTCTCAGTGGGTTAGATTCATTTCTTTTTCATCTCCTTCTTTTAGAAATACTCACCTTCTCATTGTTGGTTTTTAAGAGTGATAAAAATCCCGTCCTTGTTCTCAAATCCCGGTATTGGTAAGAAAAATAGGATAGACCTTGTATGTGTTATATGATATGATATGTCATGCTTATGTTATATGATATGTTTATATGTTATCTTATGTGATGTTATGTTATGTAATATGTATAGTATGTTTATAGCCTTAGGCATATGACTTGCTTAGCTAGCAAGCCCCACAAATCTTTTGGGCATATGACTTACTTAGTTAACAAGCCCCAAGTAGTATAATGGCCGTTGTAGTAGTATATGACATATGTTATAGTATATGTTTATTATTATGTTTATGTTTTATGTTTTATGTTATTAGTCGATTTTCCTTGATGGGCATTAGGCTCATTTCTTTATTTTTATGTATGCAGGAAAATAGTTATGGCAGCGGAAGGATTCTTGGCAGCTTGGGGTTATGTACTGAGGAAGAATGGAGTCGATGGACTGCGTGAACGATTCAAGGACGACGTTGTTTTTAGTCTTTTTAATTATGTTTTCTATGTATTTTACGCACTTGGTTTTGTAACAAATTTATTTAAGATTTAAGTTATGTTTTATTTTTAAAACAATGGGATCCTATACCATATCGTGAATTTATGTATTTCAACATTTACTTAGAGTTTTTTTAATAAAGTTTGTGAATGTTTCTTATGTATGTTTTCATGAAAGTATTGTCTATGTACAGTAGTTTTAATGGTCCAAAGTCTTAGAATTAGTTGGGTCATTACATTTTAGCCCTTATGTTTTCAGTTAAGAATATTTATAAATTAGTTTATTTTCTGTATTTATTTTATTTATTATCTTTGCATTTATGATTGTATATAGTGAAAACCTTTTTCCAAATAAATATTATTGTTATTTTTGAATGACATGTATAAGTTTGATTTTTTTTTTACAATCATAATTTATAACAAATTTAATAAATAATAACCAAGTTCGGTGAGGGTGGATACAAATCAATGGACCGGGTTCTATATAGAGAGATAGGGGGCCATAGTAGTGGGAACAATTTTACTAATCCCAGCCCTCCCTCAATATGGTTAACTTTGGAACAACGATGATTTTTGAGCCTAAGAAGTAAGTCATATAGGTGATTAGAAACACACTTAGAAAATAATAAAGATGGCTTTTTTTTTTCTAAGTATAGAAACACACCCTAATTATAAAGAAGGATTGTATAATTTTTCATAAGAAATCATAACTAATAGGTCCGAGTTATGTTTGCTTAGATTAAGTTTTTTCCTTAGAGCCTATTAGGGTAAGTTCTAATATGTTTTCTTGACTATTAGAACTTTGCTAAATATGTCGCTCAGAATGTATGTATGTGCGAATACCAATGCCTCCAGCTTAGCTCACGAAAGTAATGAAGCCCCTCCAGCTCGCAGAAGAGAAGTGTGTGCTACCACTGCTGCTGCTAATCAAAGTATGCTACTACCGCCGTTTGACATAACAATAGAAATTGTCTGGCTACGACAAGAAGTGGAAAAACTGCTACAACAATGACAACAGCCTCAGCATAGCAACAGTGGTAGGCAGAAGAGAAGGCATCCTGATGATAAGTAGGCCAATGGTGACAAAAGAGTGGGAGCAAGTGATAGGCTGGGTTATGTAGAATACCCGCAGTGCTCCAAATGCGAAAAGAAACATCTTGGAAATGTCGTGCAAACACCAAAAGATGTTACAGTTATGGTCAGGTAGGTCACTGAAAGAGGGAATGTTCCCAGCTCAAGCTAGAGGAGAAAAGTGACAACAAGATGGTTCCTGCCAAACTCTTTGCCTTTACCCAGGGAGAAGCCCCTGCTAGTAATAAAGTAGTCACAGGTCAGATTCCTATCCTCGATAGTATATGTTCTAGTATTATTTCATTCGGGAACAACATCCTTGTATATCTCGTTAGGAATGATAGAGAAATTAGACAAACCTTATAGAATTAGGTTTGTGACATATTTTCCCTCAGGCGAAATAGTCCTATCATCACAGGTAGTACGAGGCACACCGATCAAAATTGAGAACGTAGAAATAGAAGGAGACTTGATAGAACTAGAAATCAAAGACTTCGACGTTATACTGGCCATGGATTGGCTAGCAAGGCATGGCGCAACCATCGACTGCAAACGCATGAAAGTGATGTTCGAGACTCCTGACGGTCAGATACTATGCTTTATGGGACAAGTTTCAAGACTACGCACACCGCTTATTTCGTCTCTCAAAGCTTAGAGGATGATAGAAAAAGGATGTCATGCATACTTATCCAGTGTCACGGATATGGTAAAGGAAGCACCACTAAAGGTTGGAGACGTCCGTATTGTAAAGGACTTCCCAGAAGTATTTCCTGACGACTTACCAGGTGTAACAACCCAAAATCGCTAATAAGGCTTAATGGCCTTGATTAGTGTGCCAGGAGGGAATTAGTGGAATAATTGTGATTAAATGAGTAATTATATGTTTATTAAAGTTTATATGATAATTGGTGGTATTATGTGGTAATGTGATATGAGATAAATATGTGATATATGTGAGAACCACATTATTATGTGGACAGGTTCGCTGAGCACGACTCAAGACGATTCTAGGGTCAGATAGCGGGAAAAGTCACAACGGGGCTTAAGATATGACTTTGGATAAGTCGGGGGTACTTTTAGATAGCGGGTAGCGATTTGGATTATCGGGTCATGGAAATAAATATATGGAGATATATTTGAGATTAGGATGTGTAGGCGGGAATATTGGGGGATTTTACCATTTTGGCCTAGGGGACGGTTTCGGCACCTCGAGCCTCAGGATTAACTTAACAGGTAAGTTAGACATAAGGAAGCTTTTAGAAGAAAAACAAAAACTGACTAAGAGCTTTTGCCTCAGCTCTCTTTCACGCTCAAGGAAAACAAAAGGAAACGAAACACAGAAAATAGGGGAAACAAGCTTGAATTTCTGAGATTGGTGGTGAGGATTTGGAGGTTTAGCTCAGGAGTAAATCAAGAACTAAAACAGGGATTAAGTTAAGCATCTGGTCTACTTTTTTGTGGTTGAATTCTGATTTCTAGCTGGGTTTTGGTTAAGTGTTGAAACAAATATGGTTTTGATGTTTTAAGGCAGAATTAAGAAGGAAATTTGGGAACCTAGCTTGGCTATGGCTTGGTGAAATGATTCAACAGCAAAGGTAAGTTTCAACTCCTGGTTTAGAGGTTTTAAATTGAGTTTGAATGATTGGTTTAAGTGTTTACAGCTCTCGGGTTTCAGAAATTGGAAAGAGAAGATTATAGTGTGCTAGGTTGTGTTTTCTGTGGAATTATGCTGTTTAGATCATGCTAAAGTGGTTGGGAATTAATTGGTTAGGAGTTGGGAAGCTTTGGGATGGTTTAAAGTGAGGTTTCAGACTTAAAAATGGTGTAAATTCTTGGTTTGAAAGGGAGGGTCGCGGCTCAGTTCTAGAGCGCTGCAGCCCTAGCATGCAAAGGAGCCAAGGAGGCTCGGCCAAGGGAGAGCGCCGTGGCGCCCAAGGCAAGGGCCGCGGCGCGTGTGTGGTTCAGCATGGGTGTTGGTTCTATTTTGGGGAAGGGTCGCGGCTAGGCTTCGAGGGCCGCAGCCCTTAGTTGCACACATGGGTTTTTGAGGGTTTTAGGCACGGGAAGGTGGTCTAGTGCGCTCGGGTTTGGTTTCACCACTGTACTTGGTGGAATTTGGAATCCTGGGAGTTAGTTGTGTAATTGGAAACCTATATTGGAGTATTAATGGAACCCTATACTTTGGTTGTGACTAGGTGATAAAGACTTAGGCTCGGGAGCGGATCGTGCTTGAGGCGTTGCTCGTAATTCAATAACTGCGCAGACTAAAGGTAAGAAAACTGCACCTGGTTGAATATATGCGACGGGACTAAGGGTTCCCTATTGTAAATGCTTGAAAAGATGGTATTATGCCATGCAAGCCATTTGGTGAACCAATGGCCTAAGGGTGCCAAGGGTTACACCAACGCACAGGGCGCGGCTCGGCCACTGGTAGCCAAGGACAGCTTATTGTGCACTGAGCTCGGTTTAAGCGGGCCGGAGTCAGTGGGTTAAACAGAGGGTGCGGCCTAAGTTGTCGGCCCTGAATATTATGTGATATGAGTATTATATGTGGTAGAATGTATCTTGAATTGGATTGTATATGTTGAATACCTGTTGAGGACTATCTGATGGGAATACATGCATATTGAACAATTTGTCTGTTATTATTGTCTGAGTTGTTTATGATGTTTTCTTGCTGGGCCTTGGCTCACGGGTGCTACGTGGTGCAGGTAAAGGCAAGGGCAAATTAGATCAGCCCTGATTGGAGAGCTCAGCGAGCTGAATGTACATAGCCAGGTGCTCGGCCGCCACGGTTGAGATCTAAGCAAGGACATGGAACCTAAAGGTTGTCTGTGTTGCCTTAGTATGGCTAGTTGATATTCATGTATTTTTAGGAGTCTGTAAACTTATTGTAACTTTGTTTTCATATGGGATCCCATGTTTACTATAGTTTAAATATATGAAATGAGTCTTTCGAGACCAAAACTTTTTTAACCTCAGCTTTTACATGTTTAGTGACATGTTTTCAAATTAATGACTTGGTTAGCAAGTCCTACACCTTTATAAGTACACAGTGCAACGGTCTTGGCTATCCAGGGCGTTACACCAGGGCTGCTACAGACTCGGGAAATTGACTTCACAATCGAACTAGTGCCAGGCACCGAGAATATCTCAAAGGCACCATACCGGATGGCACCTACCGTACTCAAGGAGTTAAATATGCAGCTACAAGAACTCTTAGACTTGGGTTTTATAAGTCCGAGCCATTCGACATGGGGAGCACCGGTTCTATTTGTGAAGAAGAAGGACAGAAGTATGCGAATGTGTATAGATTACCACGAGCTAAACAAGGTAACAATTAAGAATAAGTACCCGCTACCCCGGATTGATGACTTGTTTGATCAACTCCGAGGAGCAACCGTGTTTTCAAAGATTGATCTACGATCCGGGTATCATCAGCTCAAGGTACGGGAAGAGGATATTCCTAAGACAAATTTTAGAACTCATTATGGACATTACGAGTTTCTAGTTATGTCTTTTGGTCTCACCAACGCTCCAGCCGCATTCATGGATTTAACAAATAAGGTATTTAAGGATTACTTGGATAAATTCATTGTAGTGTTCATCAATGATATTTTTGTGTACTCAAAGGATGAAGTCAAGCACGATGAACATTTAAGGATACCCTTGTTACGACGAAAGGAGCATCAACTTTAAGCTAAGTTCAAGAAGTGTGAATTTTGGCTTTTGCAAGTAGTATCCAAGGAAGGAGTTGTCGTAGACCCATCTAAGGTAGAGGATGTGAAGGATTGGCCAAGACCAAGGAATGCATCTGAGGTAAGAAGTTTTCTGGGATTAGCAGGTTATTATCGGAGGTTTGTAGAGGGATTTTCTAAGATAGCCACTCCACTCACCAACATGACCCGGAAGCAGCAGAAGTTCAACTGGATTGATAAGTTTGAAGAGAGCTTCCAGTTGCTTAAGGATAAGCTATGCTCAGCACCAGTACTTTGTGTACCGACATCCAAGGACAAGTTTGTAGTCTACTGCGATGCGTCAAAGCAAGGTTTGGGTTGTGTGCTGATGTAGAATGAAAGGTAATAGCCTACGCCTCAAGGCAGCTAAAGAAGTACGAGCAACGCTATCCAACACATGATATGGAGTTGGCAGAGGTGGTCTTTGAATTGAAAATCTGGCATCATTATCTTTATGGAGAATGATGTGATATTTATACGGACCACAAAAGCTTAAAGTATTTCTTCACTCAGAAGGAGCTTAACATGAGGAAGCGCATGTGGTTAGAACTAGTGAAGGATTATGACTACGAAATCCTATACCACCCGGGAAAGGAAAATGTAGTTGCTGATGCGCTAAGTAGGAAGAGTTATGGAAATCTACCAGCGTTAGCTAGAATAGAAACGTCGCTACAGAAGGAGCTGATCAATGCCGAAATAGAAGTAGTCATTGGTAAAATGGCTAACTTGTAACATTCAGTCAAGTCTGATAGAAGATATACGGATCGGGCAAGGACATGATGACACATTAGTAGCACATATGGACACAGTTAAAGAAGGCAAGGCCACAAATTTCTCGATATCAGGATAGGGGTTCTTGAGGTATAAGGACCCGGTATGCGTGCCTAATGATAAAGGGATTAAGATGAAAATTTTAGAAGAAGCGCAAAATACCCCATACTCAGTTCACCCAAGGTCGACTAAGATGACTCACGACCTTAAGGTGTTATATTGGTGGGCAGGAATGAAGAAAGATGTAGCAGAGTATGTGTCTAAATGCTTAGTATGCCAGCAGGTGAAAGCAGAACATTAGCTCCCTGCATGCTTATTGCAACCACTTAGTATTCCAGAATTGAAGTGGGACGATATAGCCATGGATTTTGTGACAGGACTACCACGAAAAAATAAGCAGCATGACTTGGCTTGGGTGGTAATAGATAGACTAACCAAGTCAGCTCATTTCCTGCCTGTTAAGATCAATACGGGAGACATTTATTTTCAAGAAATAGTAAGACTGTATTGAATTCCTAAGACTATAGTATCCGATAGAGGAACGGTGTTTACATTGAGATTTCAAGGAAGCATGCACCAAGCCATGGGTACCAAGTTAAGTTTTAGTACAACATTTCATCCTCAGACCGATGGCCAGTCCGAGCGTACCATACCGATTTTAGAAGATATGTTGCGCGCTTGTGTACTTGATTTTGGAGGATCATGGAGTAAGTGTTTGCCACTGATTAAATTCTCCTACAACAATAGCTACCAGTCAATGATTGGGATGGCACCCTATGAGTTTCTTTATGGAAGGAGGTGTAGATCGTCGTTACATTGGGACGAGGTAGGAGAAAGGCAACTTCTTGGACCCGAAGCTGTTAAAGAAGCTCAGGAAGTAGTAGCGCTGATTAGAAAGCGTATGCTCGCTAATCAGAGCCATCAGAAAAGTTATGCGGATGCCAAGTAGTGTGATGTGGAATTCAAAGTTGGAGATCAAGTCTTCTTAAAGATATCTCATATGAAAGGTGTGAAGCGGTTTAGGAAGAAAGGCAAGCTTAGTCCCTGGTTTATAGGTCCTTTTGAGTAATTTGACAAAGTGGGAGCAGTTGCATATAGATTAGCTCTACCGACAGCACTAGCAGATAACCATAATGTGTTCCACATCTCAATGCTGCGTAGATATGTGTCAGACCCATCTCACATCCTCAAATATGATACGATAGCACTCTAGAAAGACTTGAGTTACGAGGAATGACCGGTTAGCATTCTAGATAGAGGGATGAAGGAATTACGGTCTAAGAGTATTCCTATAGTCAAGGTCCTATGGAGTAATAGTTATGAAAGGGAGGCAACGTGGGAGTTGGAGGAAGACATGTTAGCCCGGTATTCAGAATTCTTTGATAAGTAAATTTCGGGGACGAAATTCTTTAAAGTATGGGAGAATTGTAGAGTCTCAAAATATTTACTTAGCTAGCTAGATAGTAGTAGTAGTTAGTATTAGTTAGTAGTATGTTAGTTTCCATGGATTTTAGTTCAAGTCGGGACTTAGTTGGAAACTCATAGCAACAGTGATGGATTTTATATGTTTACACTACACCAAATACCTCTTTCTATAATACATAATTATAAGCTAATTGGAAAAGTATTATAATAGGTAAAGTTAGAAAATGGTAAAGTTAAATGGAGGGAAAAAAATGGTTGGGTAAAATTAAAAGGGAGGGAAACAAAAAAAAAAAGGCATATGTAAAAGCATTTTTTTTAGCAAATGTAAAAGGCAAAGGCTCCGAAAGCTCCTCCACACCAATTTTCTCTAATTCCTCTTCTACTCTACCGCAAGAGCTACTTCGATTGTCCCTCAGGCATGGACTAAGGCTCGACGACTATGGGACGTAGGCAGGGACTAAAGGTTGACAATGATGGGATGCAGACGGTGCTTTGGAGGTGAGGGCTAGATCGGTGCAGGAGTTGGTCGACTGTGTCTTGTGCAAGGTCGGGGACAGACGGGGACTGAAGGGTGACGAATGGGTAAGATTTTTTCTCACCTGTTATTTTTATTTTTTTCATCACCTTGTCTAACCTCGTACTGATTTTGGGAAATAACAAGTTTTCTTTTTGTTTTCTTATTTGGTAAAACATTTTTTTTTCTTTCTGTTTTCAACCCAGTGTTTGGTGTTACCTGCATGGATTTAAAGCTGTCTATACCCTATAAAGCTTACACGAGGATTCGATTGTTCGCTTTCTTTTTCTCTCACTTCGTTAACTCTCTGCCATTCAGTTTCCGGAGATTTATCTTTTCTCTTTTTATCATCATCCCTTCCTATCTCTTTTTCTATCTAGTTCATACCTAGTAGTAGTAGTAGTAGTAGTAGTAGTGGCTGGGATATAGATTATAGTTGAATCTCATCTGCAAAAGAAGCTTGACAATTGAACTCTTGCTCTTTTATAAAGAAATTGGTAATTGCTCTTTTGAGTGCTTCTGGAATTGGGTTTTTGAAGATTTTCTTCTTATTTTGTTTCTCAAGTTTCTGAAGTTAACTTTGGCATCTTAAGATATATCACGATAATTGCTTTCTCAATATCACTGAATTGCAGTTCCAACATGTTTTCCACCAATGCAATGTGTTTGTTGTTTCGTCTGAATGATGTGATATATGTACCTATGGTGGGGACTTGCTCGATGTACCTTTCGTTCATTTTTTTCTTTCTTTCTGGGTAGTAGTGGGTCATTTTCTTCACTAGTTAATAACCTACTTTTTTTGTCTTATTAATTGGGTTGTTTTCCTTCAAATTTATGGACTCAAATAATTGATTCAATGACATAACTGTGTTTTTCACTTACCCTTTTGCCTATCTCATTGCTTAACACTTTTATTAGAGTAATTCTACAGCAATATTTATGTTTTTTTTTAATTAATTTTCAAAGCTTTGTCTTGTTTACTAGCCCCTGAAGACTCACTATTCCAAAAATATAATGTAGGAGGCGCAGTTGTCTTGAGAAGCATTTGTGGTTATAAATTTTGGCACACAAGGTTCAGTTGCATAGAGAGCGCATGATAGGGAACAAGTACGAGAGTAACCAAACCTGGTCGACCAGTCGAGTTGGACAGCTAGTGAATGATAGGAAGATAAGGAAAAACAGCAGAACTTCTCAATCAAACGAAGTAACTTCTGAGAATAATAACAATAATAACAGGGGGCTCAGTATATTGAGAATGATGTCTGCTTAACAGAAGATGATACTTCGAAAGTTGCAACTGTTGGACAATGCCCTGAAGGTGATACTGCAACGACTAACAATTATGAGCGATGTGAAAATCCAGATAAAAAGCCTGCTAGGCAACGGTTATTGGCAGTTGCTAACAGATTACCAGTCTCTACTGTAAGGAAAGGTGAAGATGTATGGCATTTAGAGATTAGTGCTGGGGGTTTAGTTAGTGCTCTTCTGGGTATGCAATTCCTACTCTTTATTTTTTAAGATTGTTTGGTCTATTTATATTTATATTAAGATTGTTTACTTGATGATATTATTGCGTGTCTAACAAAATAGTTCCTCGTATTAATAGTTTTTTGTTACTTTTTTTACCTAATGATTTGGTTTTTTTCTTTGTAAACTTGTTATTCACATGTACTATATGGTTGTGTTAAAGGCGTGAAGGAATTTGAGGCAAGGTGGATAGGTTGGGCTGGTGTGAATGTGCCCGATACAGTTGGACAGAATGCGCTTACTAAGTCTCGAGCCGAAAAGGTTAATTTTCGAATCTTGACATAGAGTCATTCGGACCATTTAATATTACTGCCTTTGCTTATTGGGTTGATTTTTTTTTCCTCTAATTGAGTAAACATGTTTTTTTAGTTAAATTATGAGAAAATCAATTATGTTCATGCTTTTCTATTTCTGCCTCACAGAGATGTATTCCAGTATTTCTTGATGAAGAGATTGTTCATCAATATTATAATGGCTACTTCAACAACATTTTGTGGCCACTTTTTCAATACCTTGGACTTCCACAAGAAGATCGACTTGCTACCACCAAGAGTTTCCAGTCGCATTTTGCTGCATATAAGAAGGCAAATGAAATGTTTGCTGATGTGGTTATCAAGAATTATGAAGAGGGTGATGTTGTTTGGTGCCACGATTACCATCTTATGTATCTTCCAAAATGCTTGAAAGATTTCAAAAAATCAATGAAAGTTGGTTGGTTTCTACATACTCCTTTTCCTTCATCTGAAATTCACAGGACATTGCCATCTCGATCAGAGTTGTTGTGCTCAGTTCTTGCTGCAGATTTAGTCGGGTACGTTGAGTATTCGGCAGCACTTGTTGAATATTATATATGACTTTTGTTTAAAGTTGTCAAGAACCAGTCTTTTAATGTCAGCTGGAGTAGAAAAAATAGGTAGTTTGTTCAGCATATGCAAACGTGCTTCACTTATTATGATGTTCTTCTGTTAAAAGTATTCTAGAATGTTCTAGGAGAAACCTAGAATTAATTAGACTATGATATAATTATTATAGAATTATTTAGAGAATAGTAGAAACTAGTTAATGACTTGGAAAATTCTAGAAAGTTTTAGATTTCTTCATTGTAGCCTAATAGAAGAGTGGTGTGTGCTTAGAGGGCAATTGGAAAATAGCAGGTGTGTCAATTATAAAAGTGACTTGGAAAGTTCTTTTGTCATGAGTGCTCTAACCTAAACATCTTGTGTTGCCCTTCAATATTAATAAAGTGTTATTATTTTCCACTCAACATCTTCTATTTGAATGTTGTTGGTTTAAGTAGTAGTTTGATTAAATATAATGTTATTTGGTAATTCGACTCTATATTACTTTCTTCATTTTAAGTGTTTGGACTATATGAATTTTTGAACATGTAATTTATGTATTAATCCTCATTTTTCTAGTTTTCATACATATGATTATGCACGTCATTTCGTTAGTGCTTGTACTCGCATTCTTGGATTGGAGGGTCCTCCCGAGGGAGTTGAGGATCAAGGGAGGCTTACTCGAGTGGCTGCAGTAAGTTGAAATTACATGCCCGTTTAATTTAAAGTTGAAGACATATTATATGAGTAAACTTTAGTATGGAAACTTGTTACTCATTCAGACTCCAGTGCTAAAATTTTCAGTGTCCCATCGATATAGATTTAGATCGCTTTATACGTGCACTGGAGCTTCCTCAAGTCCAGGAACACATTAGAGAACTTAAAGAAAGATTTGCTGGGAGGAAGGTAAATAATATATTTTTAGAATAAAAGTATGCCATGCATACACTCAACTTCCACAACATAATGGGAACATGAATTAATTCTTAAGCATAGTTTATCTCACTGTCTAGTTTCCTATGACATGAAGTTTTAGGATAGCTGGTCGCTTGATATGCTTTGAGACCTTGTTTATGATAGTAACATGTGCAAGTTATCACTGTCTAGTTTCTTCAGCCCACACGTTATGGAAACTTATGATTTGTTTCAGAGTGTTCATCTTGGATATTCCTATTTGGTTCTTTTACTGTAAAGCTATTGGATAATTCTTAGTCCTTACCTTCCTAGTGACACATTTTTATTTATGCTATTGCTACTGCTTGTTGCATGGGTAGAGAGGTGTTTGTAATTCTAATTTTAGTAGATTAATATTTTTTTGCTCTCTAATTTGTATATTTAATGATATATCTTATGTTTTATATATTAACTATTTCTTATGTCAAATATATGGCATTACAGGTGATGTTAGGTGTAGATCGCCTTGATATGATCAAAGGGATTCCTCAAAAGATATTGGCCTTCGAAAAATTCCTCGAGGAAAACCCTGATTGGCGTGACAAAGTAGTTTTGTTGCAAATTGCTGTGCCAACTAGAACAGATGTTCGAGAGTGTATACTTCTGTCTAAATTTGCATTGCTTCTTCTTGTGTTTGCCTGATTTGCAAATAGTTTTATTCTTTATGTTTCATGATTTCTTTTTGTTTCCTTGATTAATTCAAGCCTTGGCAGAAGGACTAGCGTCTGTTGCATTTTAGAAATTCTTCTTCTTTAGTAAGGAGAGAAAAACTCATTGGAATGTCTAAATTTAAGTTGAATTCCTTTTGCTAGATCCTTTAGTAGTTTAATGTGTTTATATGTCTGAATTTGAGCTATAAACTTTATGTTTTGAGTTCTAGGTTACTTCTGATTGTAGCTTGGGGTTGATGTAGAATAGTGTTCTATTTTGTCTCTCCATCTTATTACTGTCATTGTTTTAAAATAATTTACTCAGTCAACAATGGTTAAGATATTTTTTTTTCAGAGTTAAACAACTTACCTTGATTGAGGAAGTACACTTCAATTCTAAGTGCATTTTGTTTGCTTTGTTGCTAAAATTTAATTAATACACTGTTTCATATTGCATTTTCACAGATCAAAAACTCACAATCCCGGTCCATGAAATTGTTGGACGAATTAACAGCAGATTTGGAACATTGAGAACTGTTCCAATACATCACTTGGTTTGTTTATGGCCATCTTAGTCAGTAATTACTATATGCATGGACAATTTATATCTCACTATATTCTTTTTGGGCTATTTGGTATTTGGAAAAATGTTTTAAGTGTTGTTGACAGTTGTGTATACTGAACCGTATCTTATCATTGTTAGATTAAGCAATCACTCTTTTAGACACAATGGTTCTATATTTCAAATGGTATAGGCTTACCTGGTACGATTAAAATAGGACCTTGAGAGTGTTAATCTTGGTGTAGATCACATCATTGTGCCCCATCTTTGTTTTCTTCTTGAATTGAACCTCAGTTTCTCATGCCAGTGCGTCAACTAAATGTCTATACCTAAAAGTTAATAAGCTATATGTATTTTCATTCATATGATATTTATACACTCCAATTTTGCTATGATTATTTCTCACATGTTAGATGTAACTTTCTAGTTCCTAAGGAGTAACGACTGTGTACTTTTTCTGATCCTATCTTTCTTTCTTTACAGGATCGCTCTCTTGATTTCCATGCTTTATGTGCTCTATATGCTGTTACAGGTACAATTTTTTGTTCTCCTTTTTAATCTACTCTTGGATTATTTCTACTCTGCAATGATGCATTCCAATTTTCTTAATTTATTTCTGCGCATACCTTTTTTCTCTTGATTTCATTATTGTAAACTTACCTGCCTCCCTCTCTTTCCCTACTTCCTTTGGGGTTTGACATCATATTAGCTATGATCTTAAAAGTCATATTTAACATCATATTAGCTATCTATTTCTTTGGATATAAAAAATCTCTCTGAATATTGTTGCTAAGAAACTCTGTGAATGAAAGACAGAGTGCGACTATAACTGAAATTAGTGAATTATAAGCAGCCCTATTTTAAGGTAGTGACAGAATCCCAAATTAAGTGGAAAAAAAATTTCAAGTTCGCATGTAATGTCTTCAAGCAGCCTCATTTGCATCTAAATACCCATTTATCTTTTTCAGATGCAGCACTAGTAACAACTTTAAAGGATGGTATGAATCTTGTCAGTTATGAGCTTGTAGCATGCCAAGATTCAAAGAGAGGAGTCTTGATTCTTAGGGAGGTAATTTCTGGAGACTTTCATGTCTACTCACGCTTTATTTTTATTTTATTTTTAACCATGCAAATAATTGATACCATAATTGATACCATTATTTATTGCTTTCTTGTGCTCAAATAATCTCATCATAATTGATACCATTATTAGTAAAACATTAAATAATACAACATGTGTATGCATTAAGAAAATGAGCATGCTAAAATAGAATGGAATTATGCATAAATTGTTGATGGTGGTGTTGTTATTATTCTTGCTGCATCTATTCACCTTGCCATGCCCAAACAATGTCTTTTAAAGATGGTCTTATATCCTATTTCATTATTGTTTTGTATTCCAATGTATTACCACTGGACTTGCTTACCTCAACCAGGTGAAAGGAGGGTGTGAATTCATATATCTCAGCTTTAATTGAAATTGGTCCTTTTCTGCCTTTGATCCCTCCATTATAAGAGCACATAAGATAATTTGGAAGATTTTTTTTTTTAAACTTCTTACCATAACAAACACAAGGCACATTACTTTCATGTTTTTTTGGCTTCAGTAAACTGAATATATCTTTTGAATGCAAGAAAACAACATATACACACAAATGCATTAATCTTAAAGTGCAGTTGGTATCTTGTAGAGTAGTTAACTAAGAAGTAGTTAAACATTAGACAATGAGTTCCTTCATTTCATAGTCATACAATTATTTGGCTCCTTGAGTACAAGCCTAGGTGGTATAAGCTCACCATCCAACTATTCTGTTACTTGGAAATTTGGAGTCGATAATTTATTGTCGCTCCATGAATGGCGTCTAATAACTAAGTTTATATAGCTTATGTCTGAAGGAAGTAAAAAGGGGTTTTCAATAAATTAAGGATATACATACATAAATATATATATATATGTTTTTGTCTTAGTTCTGAGTTTTCTATTTTTGGATGATGATAGAAAATTGGCTGAGATTTCTGAACTTTCCATTTGCTATAGAACTCAATTTTTGTATATATATTTATATATTTGCTGAGATTTCTTAACATTCCATTTACTTTTGCATAGAGCCATAGATCTATGATAAAAAAAGTTATAAAGGGCCATCGATTGTAAGAACAAATCTGAGTTTATAACCATTTCTCAATGCTATGAACTAATGAACAATTTATACATTATATATAGATTACAGTTTATGCAATCAGGATGTTTGAATGAAAGCCTTATATAAGATTCCAAGACTAGCATACTTAAGGTTTAAATATAGTTTATACTCTTGTTAATGAATTTTCATGCATCATACTTGAATTAATCACTTAATAAGTCTTTTCAGAATCGAAAATTTATGTATGAACTACAGTTAAGTGTTATACACTTTGAATCATACAAAAATTGTTTCCTGAATCATAAGTTTAAAATTGAAAAAAACATGGCAAAAGAGAGATTGCTCTCTTTCTCAAATTGAGTTTCAAACAATTCAGTTCGATTAAAAAACATTGGAAAGCTAGATGATAAAAGCATTTGTTTGCTTCGATTTATTGGCTTAATCGCTTTATCATAATTAGCTTTAGGTTTCTAAATTCCATTTGTTATGAAATATATTATTGATTCACTTTCTGACATGGAACTGATTCTTTCTGTTTTCAGCTCAATCAAAGTCTTTATGACAGTCATCAAATATATTCCTCAGGTTAGAAATGGCTCATTTCTTTTTTCCCCATTAGAAAAAATATTAATTATTTTAAATACAATCTTATGTAACATCAGTGATGAAATAATTTAGCTATCCAAAAGGTTTTCTTTTTCCTTTCTTATTACTGCATGAGTAGAGAATTAGAGATAGTAATACTATGTTGTCAACAGTTTTTCTATATCCTTTGCCCCTATAAGTTATTTTGATGGTTTCTTTCAGGAGACTGCTCATGAGACAGTAATACTATGTTGTACTTTATGCATGCTTTATGTTTTTGAAGTAATGTGGTGCCTGGATAATAGCTTTTTGTTTGGTTGTTTATTCTAGGTGTCAATATCTCTATTTGTGTTTGGGTTTGGATTGTGTTAAAGGGATTGTCAATATCTCTCTTGATGTTGCAAAATAGTACTTGATTCATAACTAGAAGGGATCCTTCTCTGACAATGATTTTGGTCCAGAATTGTTGGTTAATAAAACTTCCAAGTTTAGTCTGTTGTGTTTTCTCTCTCTGTTTTTTTTTTTGGCAGTGGCTTCGATCATAAAGCACACTCTGCTGCTGATTTTTGTAGTTTAGTTTATTGTGGTGTTCTATTTGTGTTTCTCTTTTATGAGTTTCTTATGGCTTGTTGGACCTAGTCTAAATACATGGTCATGCTCTATATTTAATCTCTCAAACTATTTCAGACTAATGAATTGGCACAACCATTTATGCTCTTTATTGCTTCTTTTTTAGTAAGCCTAATCACATGTTTGCCTTGCACACATATAATATGAGTGTCATCTAGATTCTAGGCCATTGGATCTTATATATATCTTATATCATGCAGCTATGTTTATATGCACACAAGCATATGTAGTGCTCTTTAATGCTTCTTATATTATGCTATTATATTTATATGCACAAAATCATATGTTTATGATTCCACTGCTCTTATGACCATTGAGATTCATTCAAAGAGTGAATTTATAATAATTTAGGATAAAAATATTGTATTCTTCTGTGATTCTATAGTAGTTTATAGTAGTTCACGAGGTCTATTGATTTATTGTTATGCACTCTACAATCAAATTATTTATTTCACAATCTCTTGTATAGATTATGGCAAACTTTGACTCATGAATGGTGATTTTGGTGCCTTCAATTTGTACAGTAGCATGTTAATGATTTTTTTTAGTATTTATCACTATTATCTCTTTTTTATTGTTTCTAGGTCCCAAAAAGCTAATCTCAACAATTTTATTACTATTATGGCTGGATTAGTATGGTACATATATAAATTTTGTTTAACTTCTCTATCGTTTCCTTCCTCTCTTTCTCTCTCACACATATACATGAACACATGATTTCATACTAAAAAAGAACCAATGTCTTATAATTTAGTGTTTGGTTTCTTTGTTTGCTTTGGTGTAGTTGTGAATTCATTATTTTGTATGTGGTATCCTCTCTTGGAAATAATTTCCATAGCATTTTTCTTGAAGTAATTTGTGATGCTAGATAATAACAATAAAATATTTATTTGTTTATTTTTGCAGATGTGACAAGAAAAATAGAAAAGGATACTTAATTTTGAAGGCTTTGTGTTGGCACCTGTAGAATATTTTGTGCTGAAAGTAATAGAATATGTTGAATATTTAAGACTACTTGAATACTTAAAGAACATTTTGTCGTTGATGACAATGTTGAATGTTTTAAACTAATTTGTGGATTGTTAATACAATGTTGAATGTTTTAAACTAATTTGTGGATTGTTAATACAATGTTGGATGTTTTTACTTTTTGTTATTTGAAAATCAAGTTCATTTGATGATGCTAGTATATACTAGAAAGTTAATTTTAATTATATAAATAAAAAATAAAAATATAATAGAATAAAATAGTGTTATATAAATGAATATATAATGAGAATTTAAACTTATCTAAATATTAAAATAATACGAAAAATGTGTTATAATATCTATTACAATAACACTTTTTATAAGTAAAGAATTATGTTATGCAAACTTCATTATATAACACAAAAAATGTGTTATACTAAAGTGTAGTATAACAAAAATTTATAAGTATTGAAATGTGTTATATAATCGACTATAAATAATATAATTAAACACTTATCTATTTATTAAAATAACAAAGAAAGTGTGTTATCGTTGACAGTATAATAACACATCTGTATAACAATGATAAAGTGTTATGTAATGTACCCTGACCTACAATAACATAGTCGGTCTTAACACATCAAAAAGTGTTATGGTATGTTTTCATAACACATTTTTGGTGTTATTAAAAGCATTTTTTCTTGTAGTGTTAACCTATAGTTTAAGAATATTAATTATAACATAAGGTTTGATTAATATTGCTGGTCCTAAATATGTTATTTATTATAACCTAAGGTTTAGATAGAGCCAATAAGAGCATGATACTGGTCATAACTATGATTATTAAGGAATTAAGTATTTTTTATGAATAGTTTTAATAAAAGAAAGATCTAGAAGCTCTAGAACCTTCCAACAACTGTTAGGATCGTATTATGACTCAGTCAAAGTTGTTTATCCAATTCAAATTATGCTGAAAAAATGCAAATACGTGTTTAATATATCTACGTATGTCGATATATTGCAGCATATGGGCCGATATATCGCCTACGGAAGATACGGAAAACATGTCAACTTTGCACGAACGATCGAACAAGCTTCGGGAATAGCAAGGGAGGCGATATATTGCCTATAGGGGCGATATATTGGCTACATGGGTATAGTTTTGGAAGTTTGACTTTTTGACTTTTAAAAGTACCCTTACCCACTTAGACCTGCCTTTGAACGATTTTGATCGAGTTCTGGGTGTCAGTTGAACGAAAATTCAAATATTTTTCATTTTATAATCATTTATTTATTCAAATTAGGAGTTAGTTTCACTCCTTGAACTCTATAAATAAGACCTAGTGCTCACCCATTTTCTTCATTCTTCAAGCATTTGATCAGAGCCTCCAAGGTGTTAGTGTTACTATAGAAAGATACACTTGAGTTTTGGGTTAAAGCTTTATCATTCCAAGCTTTTATAAACACTTGGGAAGTGAGAAATAGTGTGATTTTGGTATTGAGGTTTAGACCGATTCATAAGGTCATTCAAGGTATTCCTATTCCTCAAGTCCAGTTCTTTATAATTCTTTAGTTTTCTTTAGTTTCTTTTATTCACATCCTAACTCTTATTATTGATTCTTGATTAGGTATTTAAGTTCTTGAAACTTAACATGTTTCTTGGTAAGTTTCTTCTTGATGATTTAGTTCCCATATTCATCTTTATTCTTAAATATTATCACCCTTTACCACTGTTGCTTTATAGGAGTTTCTAAATCTCGTTATGGTTCCAAAATATCCCGGCTTTTGGAAAGGAAAATAGGATAGATTTAATGTTATGTTATGTTTAAATTATGATATGCTTATGTTATGATATGTGTATTTTATGATATGTTTATGTATAGAATATGTTCTATAGTTCTTGGGCATATGACTTGTTTAGATAACAAGCATATGATTTGTTTAGATAACAAGCCCCAAGAGTGTGTTTATAGTCATTGGGCATATGATTTGTTTAGATAACAAGCCCCCAAAATTTATATGACTTGTTTAGATAACGAGCCCTACAAATTTATGGGCATATCATTTTCCTAGCTAGCAAGCCCCAAGAAGTATGATGGCCATTGTAATATATGTTTTTATAGTCATATGTTTTATAGTGTATGTTTTTGATGTAGTTTTATGCTTATGATATATGATATATATTTTATAGTGTATGTTTATGATGTAGTTTTATGCTTATGATATATGATGTATGTTGTTAGTAGATTTTCCTTGCTGGGCATTAGACTCACTCCTTTATTTTTAGTGTGCTGCAAGAAAATAGATATGGAAGCGGAAGGATTCTTGGTAACTTGGCTTGTGTGTTGATGTGAATGGAATGAATGGACTGTGTGCCGATCGAGGTTGGAAAAATTAAGCCTGCTTGATAAGAGTAGGAAACTGAGAAGCTTGGAAAAATTTAATAATCAATGGCTTTTTAAAGCTCGAGTGTTCAATAAACCTAGCGCAAACTAAGTTTAAAATCATTTAAAATCCTGGACGTAACAAGGTCCGACATTTAGAAGCTTCGAAATCTTGATTATTCAATGGCTTTTTAAAGTTCAAATTTTCAATAAACCTAGCGCGAACTAAATTTAAATCATTTAAAACCCTGGACGTAACTAGGTCAAAAACTTGGAAAGTTGGGAAAATTGTTATATCAAGGGCTTGTTAAATCTCGAGCTATCAATAAACCTACCACGAACTAGTTTAAATTATTAAAAACCCCGGATATAACCAGGTTCAAGGCTTGATTCTTAATAGGTAGGATACAAATCAACACACAAAACTTGGATATAACCAAGCGCGATAAAATCTATCCCGATCTGAAAATCGATTCCTAAAATCTCGAATGTACAAGTTTAAGGATTCATAAACATGGGAGATAGTAAAGGAAAGATAAATGTATCAAAAAGATGTATATTGAAATAAAGCAAGAAAATTATCCCGAGAAGAATAAACCTCGAACTGAGCCCAAAGACAATTGTTTGATAAAAAACAACTATTAAACAGTTACATACAAAATATTATTAAACAATCACAAACGAAAAAAAAAATACAAAAGAGCAATCATTGAGCTCCATCAGCTCCCCCACCGAGGTGACCTCCTCGCCATCTCCCTCTGCTACTTTGGAAGCCTCACTAGTCTCTGACAGTTCTTGCAAGAGTCGATCCATGAATCTTGCAAGGTATGGATCCCACAGCTTGGGTCCCATGAAAAAGTAGTTCCCATCCAGGTTGAAGGCCCAGCAATGGTACAACGTCTCCTCCATGGCCAATGATGACACCACCTTTTCTTCTTTGGCTGTGACTTCGGCCTCAAGAATTTTCGCTCTGACCACATCAATCTCATCCTGAAGTTGGGTAGTTTGGGCTTGGGAGGCAGACAGAGCAGTCTTTGCAGCCTACTCGCTTTCTTCGGACGAGGCGAGAGCAGCCTTGGCATCATGCTCATTCTTCTGAGCAGTCGCCGAGGCAACTTTGGCGGCCTGCTCTGTAGAGTCCAAGAACTTTACATAGCTAGTTAGATAGTAGTATTATAGTATTTATAGCATTATCTTTGTAACTGTGGATTTTTTGTTCAGACCATGAATTATTTGGACACTCATAGTAGTACTTGTAGATTTTCTAAGTTTAACCTATAGTGTAAGAATATTAATGTTAACCTAAGGTTTGATTATATAACTGATATTAAGGATAATATTTATTATACTATAAGGTTTAGATAAGGACCAATAGGATTTTAAGCACATGTTATGTATGGATGATTAAGGATTAAGTATTTTGAGGATTAAATTTAATAAGGGTAAAAGTTTGAATGCTATAAGGTCAGTCAGCAGCTTTGAATACGTTGAGGCTTAGTCAAGGCTGTTTACTCCATTCAAACTTAGCTAAAAATGTGTAATTTCGTGTTTAATTAATCAGCGTGTGCCAATATATCGCAGCTATAGGGGGCGATATATCGCAGCACGTAGATACGGAAAACACGAGACGATGCACGACAGCCTCGGGCATACTGGCCCAGGCGATATATCGCCTACAGGGGGTGATATATCGCCTCCTTCAGCATATTTTGAAACATTTTGAATTTGTTTTCCATTCAGCCATTCAACCTCTTGATAAGTCCAGCACCTTTTGAACGAGTCTTCAGCCTCTGCTGAACGATTATTCAAATTATTTTCACCTAAAAAGCTATTATTTTTATTCAAGTAAAATTAAGATCCTTTCATTCCTAAACTCTATAAATAGGACTTAGTACCCAGCCATTATTCACCTTTTACTCTAAGTTCAAAGGCTGCAAGTGCTAGGAGAGTGTGAGAGTTAAACACTTGGGTGGGGAAATCATAAGCTTGATCATCATAAGCTTATCAAACACTTGGGGAAGTAAGGTTTCATAGTATTTCGGTTCGAGGTTTAGATTGGTCTACAAGTCTTCAAGGTATTTCTATACCCTAGTCATTGGTATTATGTTATTTTCTTTCTCATAGTCTTCTACTCAGTCTTCTAACCTTATTCTTATTTTGGTTAGGAAATCTAAGAACTTGCACATAAGTTTTGGTAAGTATTTTTCTCAAGGTTTAGTCCTTCCATTCCTTTCATTTCTTCTTCTTCAAATCTACTCACCCTGTTATATATGGTTTTAGGAGTGTTCCAAAAGTCCCAACTCTGTCCTCATATCCCGGTAACTTTGGTAAGGAAAATAGGATAGAATCTATATGTTTTATGCTTATGTTATCTTATGTCTTATGTTATCTTATGTCTTATGTTATCTTATGTCTTATGTTATGAAATATGTTATAAAATATGTTATGAATATGTATGTTTGTAGGCTTGGGCATATGACCCATATGACTAACAAGACCCCAAATAGATTATGGGCATATGACCTACTTAGCTAGTAGGACCCCACTAATCTCATGGGCATATGACTTGTTTAGTCTATGGGACCCCAAGTAATAATGGGCATTATAGTATGTGTATGATAAAGTGTTATGTTAAGTTTTTATGTTTCTTATGAAATTATGTATATGAACTATGTGTTAGATTTTTCCTTGCTGGGCATTAGGCTCATTCCTTTTTGTTTATATGTGCAGGAAAATAGCTATAGTGGCGGTAAGATTCATGGATGCTTGGGAGAATGTGTATCGGTGGTGAATGGATTCAAGGAGTCGAGAGTTTGATTTTCGAGGATGTAGTCTTGTTTTACCTTTTTTTATGGTTTTATATGTATTTTTCCGCACTTTCTATGTAACTCCTTTTCACTTTAAATTATGTTTTGTTTTAAAGACAATGGGATCCCATATCCTACTTATTTTATGAAAGTAACTCTTGTTTCTACAAGTTTCCAATAAAGTTATGGTATTTTCGCAAATGTAAGTTTTATTAAGGATTTGTATGTATAGTTTCGTTAATGGTCCAAAAGTCTAGAGTAGTGGGTCATTACATGCTCACCTTCTTGAGCTGCAGTCAGGGCGGTTTGGGAAACATTTAGTTCAGCCCAATGCTCATCATTTCTAGCCCTGGCACGAGCTACACTGCGATACTGGGCCAAGGCAGACTGAAAAAGAACAAAACAAGTCAGAGATATACCCTTGGTCACAATAAAAAGAAATTTTTTACTAAGTAAGCAAAGAGAACTTATAGTGAGGTTCATCCCCATAGCTGATTCCATGACATTCTCTGGCCTGCGCTCCTTGATGTTCCTCAGATCCCTCGAGCTGGCCTTATAGGCATGCCCCATCATATGTCTTGCAGTCTTGTAAATGATACCCTGAAAGGCATCAAGGATCTTGTCCAGGTCCTGAGGATCTACTAGTATTCGGATGGCGGGGGCTGGGATGGTGGGAGCTGGGGGCTTGGTTTATATCACTTGAGCCTAGGAGGGCACGAATCGAGGTGGAGGAGGAGGAGGGGGAACCTTAGCAGCAACAGAAGTCACCGGAACTGATTCCTGAGCTAAGCTCATATCTTTCCACTTGGCAGGGGATTTTGAGGTGTTTCCCGCTACTTGGGGGGGGGGGGGGGTTCTTCATGATCCTAAGCCTCTTTACGACGGGACTGAGCCAGCTTAGTCTGGAAAGTAGTTCGGATATTGGGGGCTCCTGGTTGTTCCATCTCCTCACCTAAAAAGAACAAAAAAAGTTAGTTCACAAAAATAATGTTTCAAAAAGCATTTATAAAGAAAGAAAGGAAACAAAGATCATACCCTTCGAGCTGGGGGAGGAGTCTATTATCACCAGCTCATGTGTTTTGGCTAGGATAGGCATGACCTCCAGCCTTGGAAGTAATGGAGGTGAAGAAGAATCTACTAGTAATATTTATGGGATCCTAAGGGGTTCAGATTCAGGTCCTTCCTCGAGGCTGGATTCCTCTATGTACTGCCTAAATCCGGGGACAAATTCACCCTGGAGCAGAGAAGGCCAGGTCCTATGGTTGGTCCCATATTCCTAAAAAATGGCGGATCTAAAGTTTAAGGTGTTATCAACTACGACTGTGCCCTTAGGATAACTACTGTCATGGCGTACCACTAAGTGGTCTACACACTGGAGTAGGGTTATATTTCGATCTGGGTAATAAGGATGACAGTGGATGAGCTGATGTGGATTAAAATGAACTAACCTAAAATCAGCAACAACCCTATCTAATTCCTTGAAGGGGTATGAGTTACCTTGGCTGGAAGGGCAGACTACTGCCCCTGACGCGACTCTTTCTAGATTGGGTTCCTGGTCAGCCTTGGGAGCTTGCCTTTTTCGCACTAGAGGCACCTCGTAATCTTCATCCTCCTTGTCCTATATGGCTAGAAAGGCCTCTTGAGTGGATGGGAGCTCAGGGATCGCCGGAAGGGTAGCCCGGGTCCTCAAGGCCGGTTTTTGACCTTCGCCAATCAATCGGCAAGCCAGCATTGTGATGTCATTCACGACCTAGCGGTAGTCCTTTATTTCCAAATAACTTCTCGTACTGACCCCCGAGGGTCACGGACTTTGCTGTCCTCACAAATATGGTTGCACGAGAAACAAATTCAGTTAAGATATGTAACAATTTATGTATATATCTTAATGAATAAAAATTCACAAGCTGAATTCACAAGGATGGAAGACTTACGAGGTCGGTTGAAATATCGATGTTCGCAATTCTGGAATCCATTCCACATACAGAGCAAGTCCTTGTAGTTGTTTGGATGGCTGGGAAGCTCGATGATGGAGGCTAAGTTAGGGAATCGTGTGAGGTAGTAGAATCCATCACCGCGTCCCCTTTGGTCGGGGCTTTCCTTAAGGCAGAAGAAATAAAAAATGTCTGTTGAAGTCTATACGAAAGTCTATACAAATTTGGGGGGAGCTGAAATGGAGCCAGCTTCACGTAATTTAAAAAATCCGTGAAGTACTGGTCCAAAGGGAGGAAGGCCCCAGGCCTCAGATGCTCATCACTCCAAGCCGCGAAGTCCTCTTAGAGAGAGGAACATGTTCCCCTTCGAACGCAGGTCGGACTAAGAGAGTTCCAGTTCCCACCTCTATATTATGGCTCAATATAATTCTATTTACCCTCCCTTGAGTCGTAATCTTTGAGATGATACGCTCAGCCTCAAAGTATGTGTTGGGGTAGACCATGATCTCCTTCTCCACCATCGGACCAAGGTGTGTGATGGGAGATTATGGGGCGATCTGCTTCCCCTTGTTCTTTTGTTGAGAGGACGAGCTCGAGGCATTCTTCTTTGGGGCGTTTTTCTTTCAAGGAGCCCTCGGATCGCCTAATGATAGAACGACCTAGTTAGTTGGCAACCTAAGATATTTTAAAATGTGACGCAAGAGTACGAAGAGGGAAACAATTTACTTTTGATACATGAGCTAAGGTTAGCCTCAACCCCATCGCGTGATGCCACCCGATATCCTAAGCTACGCGCCTCGGTTTCCTAACAGACCCCTGATATTTAGGGATCCATGTGTTAGAATGTCAGACCACTACTTTCCTTGGAGGCGGTTCAGTGCAAAACCACCCAAGAAAATGTAACCTCTAAGCTATCTGGTTCTAAACCTAAAAACCATTCATTTCCATTACCCCGAATGGGTGTTCTTTAAATTAATGCACCATTAGGATTACCCAGATTTACCCAGAAATTTCCCAGTTTTACGAACGTTTTATTTCTATGACATTTTTGGACTCACCCATTGAATCTAAGAATATTTAGAAATATCCTACCAGTGACTACAATAAGTGTTGATGAACATGGCGAAGAACATACATTCCATCGAAAAAAGGGAAAAAAAACTTTTCAAACCAAAGAATGAGATACTTACAAGAAGTGTGTTCATAGACGATAAGTTGTAACTTCAACAACGGGAAGCTCCTGGAAATCTTCTGAGTGACTAGGCACAATGGACAGTTTTTTGGGATTTCTGGGAGAGAAGAGGGGCTTGGAAGTGCAGAAAAGGAAAAGTTTTAAATGAAAGGTGGTGAAGTTTGAAATTTGGCCATCCTATTTATACGTAAATTGTGTAGATTAATCTGAGCCATGCAATTGGGTTAATTCAAGATCCAAGGGCCAAGGTTAAGTAGACAATACAGCGGAAAAAAGGTGAGAACAAAATTATTGCAGTCCTCGAAATCCGAATTGACGCCAATCGTAGTACACCACGTGTCCAGTACTCAAGTAGTGGACAGGAGTTATTTTAAGTTTTAAATAATAAAGATAAGATTTTCATATAAACTATCTAAATTTAACTTGACCGACCCTAAGGCGGCACTTTATTTGTTGGGTAGTTTTATCATGGAATAATAAATGTTAGTTTATGTGTGTTTAATTTTTGCATTCATGCATCATATTTACTTTCTGAATTATTGATATTTTTCAAATAGTAAAATTATTGTATTTTATTTCTTTCATTTAAAATGTCTGAAAATGACTGCAATATAGTGATTGAACTTAATGATGAAAATATAGTATTTTGGAGACATGATATCGATATATTATTACTAAGAGAGAACTTGATGGAAGTTGTTAAAAGCTTCAGTGAATGATCAGTTTGAGTATGCCAAGTGGTTGAGAATAAATCATATGACAAGATATTATTTGCTTCAATCAGTAAATATAGAGACCAAAACTACTCTACAAAACCTTAAATCTGCATATGATATATGGGAGGTCATCTATACTACATATGGACACATATATGATAAGTGGTTTTATGGGAATGAAATCATATCAGCCAAGTGTGAAATAATCGCTGAAATTATGAAGAATAACAAAGGTAAATATGATTTATTCATTCTTATAACTAAGTGGAAAAAGATATGTCATCCTGACTATTACACTCAGGGTCCACTAACAATGTTTATTCTTCTATGCAGATAATTGAATCATACGATTCAAAGAAGGTTGCTGATGATGTTCATGAAGTCAAAGAGAGAGAAAGCGTCTAGTTCAAAAAAGAATTCAACAAATTCCTTTTATTTTAAAATTCTTTAGTTTTATTGCATGTATTGACATTACAAATTTTATTTATAATTTGATTAATCTTAATTTTTCTTTAGACATACAAATGAATATTAAGACTTTAACGCTTTCATTTACTGAACAAACGCTAAATAACTCAGAATTATTTAAAGTAGCAAAATCGCAAGGAAACAAAAGGCAAAAAGTTTCAAATGAGGATGAAACATATCTTTGGCATCTTAGACATGGTCATATAGGACTAGACAGGATAAAACAGTTAACAAAAGATTGACCTTTGAGAGAACTAAGAGCTGAAACTCTTCGGTTTATGAATCTTGTCTAGAAGGCAAAATGACCAAACGTCATTTCTCAATGAAAGGAAATAGAGCTAAAGAACCTTTGGAGCATGTACAAAGCAATTTCTGTGGTCCAGTCAATGTACATGCAAGAGGTGGGTATGAGTACTTCGTCGCTTTCATTGACGATTACTCAAGATATGGTCATACTTATCTAATGCATAGGAAATCTGAAACCTTTGGTAAGTTTCAAGAATTCAAAGCCGAGGCTGAGAAGCAATTAGGTAAGGCTCTTAAAAATTTTTGATCAGATTGAGGTGGTGAATATTTAGATTTAGAA
Organism: Humulus lupulus; assembly: GCF_963169125.1. Classification (NCBI taxonomy): domain Eukaryota; kingdom Viridiplantae; phylum Streptophyta; class Magnoliopsida; order Rosales; family Cannabaceae; genus Humulus; species Humulus lupulus. The sequence goes on along the minus strand of NC_084794.1, from coordinate 190,863,815 downwards.
TTCAAAGATTTCATGCTTATTCCAACTCACATCACCTGGAACGCCACATCAAAATGGTGTTTCAGAAAGAAGAAACATGGCCTTGTTGACATGGTCAGGTCTATGTTAAGCTACTCTTCATTTCCTCTCTCATTCTATGGATATGAACTTCAAACAAAGACTTACATTTTGAATGTAGTCTCGTCTAAGACCATTAGCAAAACTCCATTGAAACTGTGGAATGAAAAAAAACCTAGTTTGCACCACTTTCGTGTTTGGGGCTGTCCTTCTCATGTTCTTAGACCTAAATTAGGGAAACTTGAGTTGAGGTCTAAAGTATCCACTTTTGTGGGCCATGCTCCAAAAACAAGAGGCGGTTACTCTTATAGTCCCTAGGAGCAAAAGGTATTTGTTTCAACAAATGCGACCTTCCTTGAACACGACTATATGAATAACTATAAACCTCGAAGCAAAGTAGTTTTGGAGGAACTCACAACTGATAAGATTCCATCACCTTCATCATCATCATTAAAGATAAATGATAAACTGATGAAACCACTATTCCTAAAAAGGAAACCCCAAGGCAACGTCGTAGTGGGAGGATTGTGAGACAACCTGTTCACTACGAACATGAGGCACATGTCCTTGTTTCTAATACAGACAAGGACGATCCATTAACCTTCAAAGAGGCTATCGATGATCCTGAAAAAGAGAAATGGCAAGAATCCATGAACAAAGAAGTGGAATCCATGTATTCTAATTCTGTTTGGGAACTTGTCGACCCACCTGAAGATGTTAGGCCTGCTGGGTGCAAATGGATATACAAGAAGAAAAGAGGTGTAGATGGGAAACTTGAGACTATCAAAGCAAGGTTAGTATCCAAAGGTTACACTTAGAGAGAAGGTGTTGATTATGATAAACATTTTCTCTTGTGGCCATGCTGAAATCCATTCACATTCTCTTGTCCATAGTTGCCACGTATGATTATGAGATATGGCAGATGGACGTCAAGAAATCCTTCCTTAATGACTATCTTGATGAAAGTATTTGTATGGTACAACCATAAGGGTTCATCAGGAATGGGGAAGATCAAAAGGTGTGTAAGTTTCTGAATTTCATTTATGGATTAAAGCAAGCATCTAGATCTTGGAATGTCACCTTTGATGTAACAATTAAAACATATGGCTTCAAATAGAATGTCGACAAAGCATGTGTATATAAATATATCAAAGGGAAAGTGGTGGTTTTCCTAGTTCTTTATGTGGATGACATTCTCCTCATTAACAACGATGTAGAGACACTATCATACGTAAAGAAGTGGTTAGTCGAAAAGTTCCAAATGAAAGATTTGGGCGACGCGAGCTACGTTTTGGGAATCCAAATCCTAAGGGATAGGAAGAACAAGATCTTGGAACATTCTCAAGCTAATTATATAGATAAGGTGCTTGAAAGGTTCTCAATGGAGAATTCCAAGAAAGGTCAGTTACCGACCAGACATGGAATTACTCTTTCCAAAAAGCAATGTCCAAAGACACATACAGAGGAAGAGGACATGAGAAAGTATCCCTATGCTTGAACAGTTGGGAGTCTAATGTATGCTATGTTGTTTACTAGGCATGAAATATACTTTGCAGTAGGGATTGTAAGACGTTATCAATCAAATCCAGGTTTGGAACACTGGATTGCAGTATAGCACATTCTCAAGTGTCTTAGGATAATGAGAGATTATAAGCTTGTATATTCAAGGGGTGAGTTAAACCCTAATGGATACACTGATTCTGATTTCCAACTAGATAAAGACAGTCGTAAGTCAACGTTTGGGTTAGTATTCACTCTTGGTGGAGGAGCTGTAGTCTGAAGAAGTATTAAACAATCTTATATTGCAAATTCAACCGTGGAAGTCGAGTATATAGCGGGTTGTGAAGTAGCTAAGGAAGCGGTTAGGTTGAGGAAGTTGTACACTGATCTGGAAGTAGTTCCAGATATGGATAAGCCACTAATCATGTACTGTGACAACAGTGGAACAGTAGCTAATTCCAAGGAACCTAGAAGCCACAAGAGAGGAAAACACATAGAAAGGAAATTCCTTCTGGTTAGAGAGATTGTGCATAGAGGTGATGTGACTGTTATGAAGAAAGCATCGAAACAGAACCTGGTAGACCCATTTACTAAGATACTTCTTGGAAAGCCGTTCATGGGTCATGTATGCAACATGGGATTAAGGGATATGCCTCACTTGTTTTGAGGGCAAGTGGGAGATTCTTAGGATTAATGCCCTAAAACTTGTAAAGACATTTTATTGATTTAAATAAAACTACAATTTTATTATATTTGAATGTTATAATTATTGTTTGAATCAATTATATAATAATATCAACAAAATTCATTATTCATTCATGACAATATGATCTTGTATTCGTACGAGAGAATTAAGATCATATTTAATGAATCAAATAGTCAGTAACAAATTAAAGTATGTAATCTTTAATGAATGGTTACTAGTGCGGTTTGCTAAGCATACGAGATGCAAGTGATCTAGATTCGGATTACTGATGTAAATAGACATCTTAGTAAAGGTGTTGTATATAATAGAGATTATATATGACAGGACCGATGAGAATTAATTATCTTTATACACTTGCAGGTTGACATAAAGTTTAATTCTCATAATAGATGATCATTTGTAGATCAGTCTAAATCTTGAGTATTCATGAACTCCTGTTTGTGTTTATCGGATCTTTTGATTCACTCGTTAAGGTTTCTAAGAATAATAAGGCTAATGACTTTTGTTTTGGAGATTCAATATCGTGAATGGTTGAGAACATGATTTACAATAATGGAATCCATACTTTCTTAACATATCGAACATTGGTTCCCTTAAGGGTTAATTCTGGAAGTAAATAGTTATTAAGCTCAAATCTATAATTTGATTATAGATTTGGTTTGACCAGCTCTAATTAATGAACCAAGAAATGGGGCACAGAACTACATTTATTGATTATATCAATGTACTATAAGAGAAATCCGTAAATATAATTCTATAAATACTTACAGTGCAATTCAATTTTTATAGTGGAGTAATCATTAAATTAATAAATAAGATTATTAGATTAAAGAGTTTAATTAATAATTTGGTTTATTGGAGCTTCGTATTATAGGTCCATGGTCCCCAGAAAACCTCTGTCATACACTGTCAAGGATAAGGATGCCAAAAGAAAGATTTTTAGAGAGAATGACTTAATTGCAAATGAATTAATTTTTCCAAGGCAAAGAAATAATTATGTGATAATTATGGGCAATTGATTAATTATGAATGAATTAATTATTTAGTTATGTAGTTTTTATTTTGAAAAACTATAAGTTAAAATAAATATTGATCATGTTTGGATTAGTATAAAGAGAGATTAATAATTATCTTATTTAGAATAAGATATTTATTTATTTAATTAAAATTTTTATTTTAAGATAAATTTAATTTTGAATTAACTGATATTTATTTTTAGATAATTATATTGTCTTAAATATTGATTAAATTATTAAATAGGTTATAACTAATCAGTTTTATGTTAAATAAAATAAAGAATAATTAAATTAGTTAATTATCTTTATAAATCTGAATTGAAGTGATACTTTTGAGGAAGTTGTTTTCATAGACTGTTAGACTCTCTCTGAAAAAGAAAGCGATAGTTTTTCTAAACCTGACAAACTATTCAGTACATATAGAGAGTCCTAAATCAACCTTTTGAATCCTACGTGCCCACACATGTCTTTGTGTGTTTGAGGATTGGTCTGGAAGATCAAGGTGTGAGCTTTCAGAATCTGAATTGGAAGAGGTAATCTCTAATCTATTTGTATGTGATTTAATATATCTATATATGTATGATCTTGGATGGTACTAATAATTTTTTAAAAAACTCATTTCACTGCGATCTCTGATTTACACTTTTAATACCAATACTTGCCTTCTCGAGCAGGCTTTTCTCTTTCCGACGAGCCTTATGACACCAGTTATCTGCTCGTCATCAAATGCAGTCTCATCAAAAGGAACATCTTGGGGTCATGCCTACGGTTGCTCTTGTTGTGGTTGTTGTTGCTCGGGCTGCTATCTTTTAAGTTGTTCTAGTTGTTGTTGCTAGATGGGCTGCTTAGCATTTTGCCCATTGGTCGTGTGCCTTGCAACCTGGGGATCCACAGCCGATCTTTGTCTAGTAGTTTTCTTGATCCTAGCCATATCCAGAGAATAGAAAGCAAGAGTTATGGCCACACCAACAAAAAAAAACCTGCTTGTTGCCCTCCCACTGGTCGGAATTCAGACCGGGAATGGATCAACAGAGTCAGGATGTAAAATAAAAGTCCAATTATTTGGAAGGAATTTCCTTATTCCTTGTTCTAATTCCTCAATCATCTGGCAATATTATTGATCGGGACAAAATGAAAATCATAATGAGAGTGCTCACCAGATTCATTAGATGGTTCCAAAATATCACGATTGAGGTCACTATCTGCTCGACTTCATTCCACTTCATCGACTAGTGTTTGTAGCAAGTACGAGTCAATTGAATAATCACTCCACCAGTGATCGCGTGCATACATTTGGTGAAAAGTAAAGGGGAGGTGAATTATTCGACAAACCTATGTGTGTGCCTAACTAAGTGTGAGCTATTCAAGAAACACGATTCTACGCTCGAACAGAAACTAGTGTGGATGTAAATGTAAACGGCAGTTAGAAAGTTTTTCACAAAAGCTTTCCTAACCAAACTTTTTCATGAAAGCAAATAGTACTTCTTTGAGTTTGCAAAAAATCCTCTCAAAGCCAACAACACAATCTAGGGTAGCTCGAGACCTAAAATAATTTTCCAAACAAACATTTTCCTAGAAAATCAATGATTGTTGCATGAAATGGCCAAGTTTTTTATGTAAAAATCAAGAACATCAAGAACACACAGATATGAAATCTTCAAAATTGCATGGAAACTATGCGACAAGTAACAAAGAGTCATGCATACACAAAAAATGAAGTTAGAAACTTACTGTGATGAAGATTTGGTTGAAAGACTAGGAGAAAAAGGGAATTGTTGGAAAAGGAAATGAAGAGCAAAGTCAAGGGTTTGAGAAGGTTTTAGAGAAAGAGAAGGCTTGGAAAGTTTGAAAGTGTAAAGAACGAAAGTGTAACGCCCTGGATAGCCAAGATCGTTACACTGTGTGTTTATAAAGGTGCAAGACTTGCTAATCAAGTCGTTTAATTAGAAACGTGTTACTGAAACTACAGTTGAACTAGGTTTAAAAGATTTTGGTCTCAAAAGTTACATTTCTTATAATCAAACATTTTATTTTACATGGGATCCCAGAAGTAGTAAAGTTATAAGACAGTTTACAAAATTATGGGAGTAAAATACAGTTATTAGCCACTCTAAGGCAAAACAGACAATTAGGCTTTTCTAGTCCTGCTCCACTCCTCGGCCGTGGCGGCCGATCAGCTGATTATGTACATTCAGCCCCGAAGCTCTCCATCTCAGGACTGGTCCAACTTGCCCTTGCCTTTACCTGCACCACGTAGCACCCGTGAGCCAAGGCCCAGCAAGAAAACACAATAACAGAGCTTAATCATTAAGCAAACAACCAGATAACTCATACAGTATAAACATGTACTCAATAGTCCAAACATTTATGTTATTTAAGTATTTAGCACACCAAGTACATCATTTCATATCAATAATCAATTCACATATGATAACCAGGGTTAACGCCCTTAGGTCGCACCCTCTATTTATCCCACTGACTCTGGCCCGCTTAAACCGAGCTCAGTGAATATTAAGTTGTCCTCAGCTACAAGTGGCTGAGCTGCGCCCTGTGCGCAAGTATTATTTATGGCACCTTTAGGCCGTTTATCACATGTCCGATGGAATATTACCATCTATGACATCATACAGATATAGGGAGCTCTTAGTCCCATCAAAAACATAAAACCAGGTGCAGTTTTCTTACCATTAGGTTTCGATAGCTTTGTTCAATTCAATCCTCAAGCACGATCCAATCTGAGCCTTAGCGTACACCTAGTAATTGTCATAAGTTAGAACCAACTCCAAACCTCAATTCCACAACCTAGCCTCAGGACCAATCCCAAGCCCTCGAGAAGCCCTAATTCCACCAAACGGGGTGGTGGAATCAAACCCCGAGCCCCCGGGTAGCACTATAGCACCCTAAAGTGGGCACTACAGTGCTACAAGCAGAGCCATCAGGCTCCAGACGCCCAAGCCTAGCACTGTGGCGCCCTAAGGCTAGCGCTACAGCGCTAGTCACAGCCAGGCACTACCAAGTTTTCTCCTCTTCGAATTTCCTCGAGCCAAACCTTTCTAAAACCCAACGAAACCTCAACCAAACTTCAAAACAAGCCTCCCAACATCATCATCTCACTCCAAAAAACCTAACCACAAGTAATTCAATCACATGCACCCCAAAACAAAAAATCCACCATGGCTGAACTTAGAGCTCAAAAACTCAGCAAAACAACAGAAATCACAAAGCCTAAAGCTAGAGTTCCTTACCTTTGATGGATGAGCTCAACCTAGGCTGTCTTCCACATTTGCTTAGCCTTCACCTCCTCAAACCCTTAGGTTTAATTCCCTAGAATTACCATAGAAACTCTACTTAGAAAACCAATTCAACACCAAAACCAAGAACTGAATATTAACCTCAAAACCTTACCTCAAATGATGAACAACCTCAGCTAATTCCCCAACCTGATCAAGATCCCAAGTACACAGTCTTAGCCTAAAGCTCCTCTAAATTTTAGCTCCAAATTTCTAGAAGAAATTGATGAAGAAAACCCAAACCGTTCAAGAGAGTTGCCTTGCTTTTCCTTCTTTCCTTTTCCTTCTTTTCTTTCTTTTCTTTGTTTACTTTCTTTTCTTTTCTTCAGGCTTCCAACACTTTCTACACTATCCACTAAGGCAATAAATCCAAAACAACATTTATCTGATTCTAACACCAAACGAACATATTGCCCTCCCACATATAACTAAGCTTTTAAACATCTTAAAGGCATTTTGGTCATTACACCCAATTCCCGCTAATTCCTCGAATGTCTCTAATATTTACCGCTTACTTCCCGACACTTACCTAATTACCAATTATATTCCTCAATATCAAAATAGACTCCAATATATTTCCTAAATTCCCAGAAATACCCCAAGACTCGCCCCGAGACGGGTATAAATCTCCGCCGTAACTTTTTTGTCAAAACCGCTCACTAGGATCGCCTCGAATCATAGATTACAAATATATCCACATAATAATGTGGTCTCAACAATTTATCACAATTATTTACATTTATGTCCTCAACAGGCTAAAATTACGAATATGCTCTTCTAACCTAATCAGGGCCTACATGCATACTAATACACATAGTCATGCATCACATATATTCAAATAATCATATAAAATGCTTTTAATCGTTAAATCACAAATAATCTAGTTATGCCCTCCGAACACACTAATCAAGGCCCTTAAGCCTTATTAGCAAATTTGGGTCATTACAGAAAGGTAATGGGAAGACCAATTTATAAGAAGTGACTCGGAAGTGAGCAAATAACGTCATCTTGGAAAATTAATTATGATTTTTTGGGGTGATGTTATGTCATGCGCGTGGGTTGTTAAAAACATGCCTTGTTTTGCGCTGAAAAGGTGTAATGATGGCAGGGTAAGAAAGCGTGTCAGACACGTAAGAAACCCAAAAGACGTCAATTACGTATTCGAGGAAGAATAATAATTGCCTATAAAATCAGAGCTATGACCTGTAAAGTAATATTCAGAAGGTGAATAGATACTTACCTGATCGAAGATTGGAAGTCTATCCAGTGCTGGTCACCCTAGGATAAACTTGGGGGGCAAATGTTTGATCTAATTTTTACTTGATGATGTGGATTCTAAGAAATAGACTTGTTGCATCACACCGCATTAAATTCAGAAAGCTAGTCGGAAGGAATATTTGATCGAGAGGGCTACATCAAAATATAAAAGATTATTTAGCAAAGTTCAAGTAACCTACTCGATGATGGAGCAAGCCAGTACTATCCCATGAAGTTGCTCGGAGTAAAAGACTTGCTCGATGAGAAAGTCACTTTTACCCGATGATCTGGATTTCCAGAGATACTAGCAAATATCCCAAGATATTTTTGTAACTGATATTTAAATTACATTATTCCTTTGTTATTTGAATCTGTAGGTGAATGTACTAATCCCACACCTACATGTGTAGGGCCTAGATTTGTTTGTAAGGGCCCATATCCCACTAAGACTCTGTATAAAAAGGGAGTTCATTAAATCATTATCCCAAAGCGAAAATTATAGGAGAAAAGGCTAGATATTTCTTTGTACGTACTTTACATACGAAATCCTTCGAATTGTATTCTTTTCTCAACTTAAGAAACTTAGTTGAACCTCGTTTCTTCTTGATCTTGAGTTTGAGACATCTTTGAACAATAAAATTGCAAGTGGACGTAGGTCATTACCAATTGTTTGGGTCAAACCACTATAAGATTCTTAGTGTCATTTACATGATTTTAGTTCATTAAATTCTTATTCTTTCGTATACATTGACTAAGTGTCATTGACCAAAGCATTGGTCAACACTTTTGGTTTGAACTTTACCTCAGTGAAAATAACACAAAATCCTATCAAAATCATTAGTTTCTTAAAAGCTTGAACCAATAATTCCATATGATAAGACCGGTGACACCTCACACACCTCTACTACATATTTTTTTTTCTCACTTTCTTGCTTAGCACTATCATGAGAGGCGGAACCACCTCTAACTTAACATAGGTGAATTTTTTACAACATCTTTGCTACCTTTATAGATCCTTGTTACACTCAAGTAAACTTCATTAAAATCCCTAGACTTAACCCTAACTCAGTAACAACCAACAGTAATCATCTCGGATGGAACTCACCATAAGTTTTAGTATTGAAACTTTTCACTTATCAATTACTTGTTTTTACCCATTGAACTCTTTCTCTTGATTTGTCAAAGTAGGGAGTTAGGTTGCCATCATTGGTGAATCTATTATTCTAGGAGTTTCAATCCTATCCCTTTTGAAGTGGAACTTACTAACCTTCCCAGAAGAGGTTTTGTAAATAGATCTGCTAAGTTCTCACTTATCTTAACATATGTGATCGGTATGATTCCACCATAATCAATTGTTTCACATATTCATGTCTTAGTTAATATGTCTATACTTTCCATTATACAAACTATTATATGATTTAGAAAGTGCAGATTGACTATCACAATGTATTAAAATTGTCTATACCATATCCGCGGTTAAAGGAATATTTATCATAAGATTCCTAAGCCTCTCGGCCTCTTTTTTGGTTGCTTCTAAAGCTATAAAATGCGCTTCCATGGTTGAGTGTGATATACAAGTTTGCTTCTTGGAGCCCTATGCGATTGCACCTCCTCCAAGAGTAAACACCCAACCGGTGGTGGAAAGATTATCTCCAATTTCCCATATCCAAATAGCAACAGACTATCCTTCAAGTATCTTTGGAAAGTTTTTATAGTGAATACTATACTCTTTAGCATCCTTAAGATAACCAAGAACTCTCTCAATATATTTCCAATGTTTTATACTTGGATTGTTAGTAGACCTAATAAGTTTACTAACTCCATATGCAATATCAGCTCTTGTGCAATGAGCGGCGTACATTAGGCTTCCTATTGCACTTCCATATTCCAATTAAGTCACCACTCTTCCTTCATTCTTTTCAAACTTCACATTTGAATCAAATGGTGTATGCACCTCTTTTATTTTAAGATGACTAAATTTTTTGAGCACTTTCTCAACATAGTGGGTTTACCTCAACACAAAACCCCCACTATTCCTTCTAACTTTGATACTTAGAATGGTAACCACCTCTCCAAGTTCTTTCATTTTAAAGTTAGAAGATGGAAACCTCTTCGTTTCTATTATTCCTTTCATATCATTACTCAAAATCAACATATCATCTACATATAGACATGGTAGCATGACATAGTCCACAAAAGTTTTAGAGTATAAGCACTTGTCTACATTGTTATGTCTAAATCCATTATAAACAATGACTTTATCAAACTTCTGATGCCATTGTTTTGGAGCTTCTTTCAAACCATATAATGATTTGACAAGTCTACACACTTTATGTTCATTTCCTTGAAGAACAAAACCCTTCGGTTGTTCCATATAGACCTCCTCCTCAAGATCCCAATTTAGGAATGTCGTTTTGACATCCATTTGGTGAACATAACGGTTATATATAGATGATGACAGAAACAACAATCTTATAAAAGTAGTCTTGCTACCAGTGCATATGTGTCAAAGTAATCTATTCACTACAAGAAAAAATAGTTTCATTAAGACCGAAAAAGTATTATCAAATATATACCATAACACTTTTTGATGTGTTAAGGAAAGCGGTGTTATAGTAGGTCGGAGCACTTTGCATAACACTTTTCCATAGTTAGACATGTGTTATGGTATAGCCTACGATAACACTTTTATTGTGTTATTTTAGTAGTTAGTTAAGTATTTCGTTATGCTATTTATAAATATATTATATAACACTTTATTGTACTTATAAATTAGTGTTATGAAATACTTTATAATAACACACTTTCTGCATTATAGAAAATAGTTTGGATAACATGATTTTATGCTTATAAACCAGTGTTATTGTAAAAGATACAATAACACATTTTTTGTATTATTCTAATATTTGGATAAGCTTGAATTATTATTATATAAACTTGTACATTATAATTATTTTTTATTTCTTTAATTCAAACCTGTTTTATTTAATATACTTAAGACACCCTTAACATAGTACAAATATATTTTTGAGTACCAATTATATGGTTCATAACACATATAACCATATAATTGTGTCAAAATACATTCAAGATTATCTAAAAAATAATCTAAAAGTCTTAAGATATTCAACACTGCCTAATTAACATAAACAAAACATTCTCACAATAGTCAACAAAATAGTCTTAAACAGTTGCATATTCAAAAGTAAAGGTAGGATTTCATGATCTTCCAAATGTTAGCACACTAAAGCCTTCCAAATCAGATTTTCGTTTGCACTTCACTTGTTGAATCTGATAAATAAAACATAAAAGAAAAACTAATGAGGTCATCAAATAATATTATCATAATCTTGGATTGCATATTGGTTAATGTTGAACAAGCATTTATATAATCAAATAACCAAATAAATACCTCTTGGAGTAACCTTTCGAGAAGGCCATGCAATTGTTGAACCAACAACTTCTCGTATAGTAAGAATCGCATAGTTAGGATGAAATAAATAAGCACCAGGCACAACACCAACATCAACCCATACACGCATAAAATCTGGTCCAAGAGGAATTCCGTGCACCAGTAAGTCTATATCACAAGAATCCCAATGACCTTCAATAATAATTGCATCTGACCAATCGAGCAAGTAGCAAGCATTCACTGCTTCTGTAAAGTAATGGCCCTTTTTAACTCCAACACTCTGCAAAATTAATTTTGAAGATAGTATATTAATTTTTGTATTTGTTTCCTGAAAAAGAAAGAAAACAATTTGAAGATTTACCTTAGGAGAAGGAATATTGTTGGATTGTGGAATATTGTGGGACTGCCCCTCACTTTTTGTTACTTTACCGCCATAAATATAAACAACAAGATAAGTTTAATTTTAAAAATACAAATTTTTAGTTATATGAGTGCGAGAAAGAATTGTTACCAAGTGTCCTTTAAGTAGATTCAACATTTCAGCAATTTGAATCTTCATATTTAGTTACTCTTCTTCCAACAATGTCATCTTGTCTTTACACATATTAACAACAATTAATTTTGACCTTGTTACCCCCCTTCCTTGTCTGATTAAGCGTCCAGATTTTGGATTACCAAATAATTTTGTTAATGCATCCTCATCAGTATTGTTTGTAGTTCCAGATTTTGGGTCTTCACGTATAATTTCAACCAATTCTTCCTACATATAAAATAGTACAGCTAATGTACAATAATAGTGAACAAGTATAAATGTCCAAAATTAAATAATAAATACTCACAAAAACTTCAGATGCTATTTGGTTGATTGGTTCACCATTCTTCTTGGTATGGCCTCTCCGAAAAGCATCGATCCTAGTTACTTTTCCCCCTTCAGTTTGTTTTGTCTACACAATAAAAAAATATAGAATATAAAATAAAGACTAATAATATGAACCAAAATATATTCATTGAAAATATTAATTGTTACCATACCATTGATTGTTCGAGCATATCCTCTTCGACTTAAGGTGTGTGGAACACTTTTCTTTCTCCTCTCTTGAAATTTGGCCCTTATAGCCTATTTAATAAGAAACCAACATTAGGAAAAAATATATTTTGATCTCTACTTAAATATTCAATCACTTATTTTAAATCTTACCATATGTTCTTTACTAGTATTTTGTTTAACAAACGCCCTCCATTCTACATCACTTTGTATGTAATCTAGCTTTAACGCTAGTCGTTTATTCTCAGTTTTAGCATCAATAATATCCTTGACTAGTCTAGATTTTGTAGATCTCCATAGGTCTGCCATCATTTCAAAGTACATCTACTTTTTCCAATCTTCATGTAAATCATATTTTGCCTACAATAAGATATAGAACAACATATTATATGTTTCTGATGAGAGTTGAATATTAAAGAAAAGAAAGAATATAACCACAAAACTTGTAAATGCTATCTGAATAGATGCCTAAAGAATGTCTCTCATGATTGGAGAAATTTTCCTCCAATCTGAAATAGTATAAGGAACTATCTCCCTCACAAGAGCTCCCACAAAAGAAGAAAAATGTACTGATTTAGTACCAACTGGTTGGCCTATTTCATTCTAATTTATTTTCATCGAGTTAGTGTTTCTCTTTGTAAGATTTTCCAATGTAGTCCTACCCCTATTATTTTTTAGTGCATTCATTTCATTTGCATTTCTATCTTGAGGTGCTTCTTGGAACTCATTTTGAATTGTCTCACTTGTTTTTTGTAATCGATGAGAATTTCTAAGAGCTTGTTGCATTTGTTGCCTTATAGCTAGGGAAATACTTATATTTTTGTTTGTTTTAGCCATTATTTCTGGTTCTTCAAGTTCCACCTCAGCAACTTCTTCAAATTCTACCTCGCCCATTTTTTCATGTTCGGCCTTAGCCACTTCTTGCAGTTCCTCACTTTCAACCTCTTTAGAAATTCTTCATGCTTCTAATAACCTTTCTACTTCATCATTAAGGGATCTTCTAGTCCTCGAACTTCCAAGTGACATCTCCATGTTTTCCATATTATCATTTGGAGATGGCTCCCCATTGTAAACCACACGACGAGTTGCTGCTCTTATACTAAAAGCTGGTGGTGAGTCTATTCCAACTCTAGCAGGTGCTGAAAACTTACGTAGGACACTCTTTTTCTTTAGAATACGGATTTTGTCCAACATATCATCCCAGTCAGCTTGACTTTTTAATGATTTTTTTTCTTTTTTGGGCAACAATATTGCATAATGCACCTGAGTGTAGGTGTTTTTTTTACTTTCTCGGAGATTTTCATAATGTACTCATTTTTTATTGAAATTACTGCAGTAAAAAACAAAATAATATAAGAACTGAAATCATAAATGCGTCATATACTTATCTTCCTAAATAAGATAAATAATTAATATATAAAATTAGAAACATAATATCAGCCAAAGAATAAATAAAATCAGCTTTGTTTTATTGAAAGTATGAAAAAAATTACATTTAAAGAGTCGTAAGAGTAACATAAATTTGAATGAAATCATATAGATTGTTTCATTCTAGCCCCAAACACCCTCTATTTGAATCCTTTAAAGCTATATACCAATTAGATGACTCCTTCTCTCTTGCATAAAATGCCTTTTTAACTTGAGATGCTAATACATATGGATCCCTAATAGACTAATTTGTCCCTATATTGAAATTTACAAGTGTATAGAAATCCAACTTCTTAACACCATTTCAAATATTCACCAAATCACACCAAAATAAAGGCACCTTAGAAGTACGATAATCAAGCATTATTATTTCCTTCATAACTCCAAAATACTCTTCTGTATCATTCCACTGCCCACTGCCATGTGATTCCAAGTATACACCACTATTTTGACTTGGGCATTCAGCCAATTGAGCTAACATGTCATCTACTTTGTTAGATTTAGAAATCTTAAAAGAAAAAAATATTGATGTCAAATAAATTTCATATACTAAATGAAAATGTAAACTTGTATCTTTGCTTTAGAGTGTAACCTTATCATAAAACCATAGGGGGAACCCTTCAGAATGTCGATTCCACAACAAAGTTTGATTATCCTTCAAGTTTTTGTGCATTTCTTTCAACTCATCCATATGAATATTGAGAAATGGTGCTACAATATCTGAGTTGAATAACACATACCGGTGGGCTATTGTTATATCCTCTTGGTCAAGTTCAAAGCATTCTCCAACTGATAGTGGATTTTCTTCAATTTCAGTACTATCTTGATTATCATTCTGCTTCAAAAAGGTCTCAAAAAAGCGTACACATTCAACAACAAGATAGTGATTTGCAATACATCCTTCTGGTCGTGCATAATTTGATACAAATCCTTTCAATACTTTCATATACCTCTCAAAATGGTACATCCATCAAAATTGCACCGGACCACAAAGTCTGACTTCTCAGGCTAAATGGACAACCAAATGAATCATTGTATCAAAGAAAGAAGGTGGGAAATATTCTTCTAGTTAAGAGAATATATTTCCGTACCTCTTGAAATTAATAATCAAGTTAATTAACTTTGCAATGCTCCTTGCCAATTTGATCCACAACCTAAATAATATAATCAATACCTAAAAGATTAATACAAAATTAAAATTAAATGATACAATAAGTAAAAAAATTCTTTATATATTAAATTTTGGGTATATATGGTTATCATATTATTAATTTTTCTCTCAATGTATTAATATGATGATACCAACAATCAAACATTATTGGAGATTGTTAATAATGATCTATGATCATTCTATCTCACTCTTAGAATTTAAGTTTTGTAACTTTGTACAGTTTTGAGTCATTGTTTTGTTAAGCTATTTTGTTGAAAGGGAGGAGTTCTCCTCAAGATATGGAACACACATTTGTAAGGTTATGAAGTACTTTTCTAATCAAATTATTTACATTTTTAAAATTAAAATCTGAACCTTAAACTGTTTATAACATTTAGGATACTCAACTTCTCGATAAGTTAATAGTCAATTTTATGAAGGGGCAAAAAAAAATCTTACCATAGAAGTGTTACCATTTGACTTGAAGGTTTGATTGTAAGCCACACAGGTAATTTAGCAAAGTTGAATAAAGAAAAAACAAGAACAGAATATTGATAATGGATAAAGAACCTCTTCTAGTTTGTCTTTTTTCTCACTTTTTTGTTGTTGAAATATTCTCTTTTTTTCTAGTTTGTCAACCCTCAAGGAAATATATATTCTATTTCCATTTTCATCTGTATTTCTATAAACCAAATTTCATAATTTAAAATAATTAAAAATGAATTGTGAATGAAAATATGAATATATACAAACACAAGAAAATCCTATTTGGATTGTTATGCTTAAATCATTCTAAATAATACTCTCTCTATTTTAGGCTTTGACAGAGAAAACAAAATCCAGGAAATCGAGTAATGTCACTCCCTACTCATATACATATACATAGGTATATATATATATATAACTACTGTAATGAAATGGAATAGATCAATGATATGATTCTTTCTTATTGTTAATGAAATTATTGTGTACTTTGCATTTTATTTTAATTGTTATATTACGATCTTGTTTATACAATTTGATTGTATTGGTCTCCAATATGTTGGTTGGTTGGCCTTGAACTACTTTCACGTTCTTTTTTTTTTTGTTGGTTTTACACCCCATGATAATAAGAATTTTGTCTGCAATAACTACTTGTATCAAAGTAGACAGATGTCTAGTCTATGACTGGCTTCTTAGGTTGTAAAATTTGGTTGATATCATCTTTTTTATTACTTTATCATACGATGATGTATTGTTGTTTCTTATAACATTGGTGGTGTTGACTTCCTCACTGTTGTGTTCTGTTCTACTTCAAGATGACATTGGTGGTGTGGTGTCCAACTTCTTAATGACAATAAAAGAGTAATTATTCATTGTTGCTATGGATTGGATTAAATTGGATGGTCTTACCTATATATGTCAATAAACACAACAATTTTCTGTGTTTTTCTCTTCATTTTGTTCAGCTCATAACAAACTAAACTAGGCCTTTTAAAAGTCAAATGAAAAAGAAAAGGAAAAGGAAGACTTTATTTGAACTTAGCTTTTGAATGTCCTCAATGTCAAGTCTAAGGCCACAAAGATTAATTTTCAAGTGAAAAGAATGATCTAAATGAGTTTTGTTCAATAATGATCTAAATGAGTAAACTGTTCTAGTTGGGTGTGCCTCATTATAGCAGAATCTCAGACCTTAAAATTCCAAGAATGTGGAAAATTGGTTATTAATCTAGTAATGAAGGCTGTGGAACTCGACTATGACAAAAATGACTATAACTAACCTAAAGGAACAAGCAAGCACTAGTAGCAGTAGTAGTGACTTCCTCAATCTACTAGACCATATAGTTGATGCTTCTAGACCACAACTCTAGCCATTTATTTTATTTTATTTTACGAAGAAGTATCTATTTGATTGCAGTGACTATTTTCCCTCCTCTATTTTCTTCCATTTTAGCTATACTAACCCTGGTTTATTACATTTTCTTACGTTAGGGAATAGGAACAAAAGGAAAAATATTACATAAAATCCAAATATTATTCTCAAATACTAAACTCACAATGATGGGAGATACCTATCTACTAACTAAATTTGGAGTGAAGCCATATGTCAAAGCGGTTGAGCAGCTGTCCAAACTAGCACACTTGTCCAAGTAATATACTTGCCACATCAATAAGAGAATGAGTACAAAATTAACTCTCTTAGCTTAGTTGTAATGAGGAGAAAGATATATAGATATCATGAGAACCGATTTTTCAACATTTATATAAACAACAAGTGATAAACTTCAATCCAAACGTACATGCAAAGAGGTAAGCACCACTAGGATAGAATGAGGTGTCTACACAATGTATATATTTATATCTACACATTTCCCAATTTTGAAGTGCTTATTATCTCTATGTGTGTCGGAAGTTGGAGCTTATCCCAACATACAAAACATAACTTGTTTGGAGAGCTAGGCATTGATGATCGGCTGCAATGGAAAGAACATTCAATGCTTTGCAATGCCCAACAAGCCAGGAGAATTCAGCCAATTTGATTTCTCTGATGCTCTGCCAGCTCCCTTAAATGAATGGTAAGAGATTATATCATTACCTACCAACCTAGGTAGAAAGCAACTAAGTTTTTGAAATAAATGCACCACTAGTTGGTCAATTATGTGCATTTGAAACCAGAGTGTATTTGGTTGATTGGAATTCTTCAATAATGCCACGAAATGCTATTACTTAAACTAGGTGTGGTGTGGTGTGGTGTGGTGTACTTGAGAGCTAAGCTAGTAAATTGTGCCTATTCAAAGCCAAAAGTAAAATGTAACATCAATTATCTTAATAATATTATAAGAGGCTAAAAGTATTTCTTTCCTACAATTGCTGATTTGTGATATTTTTCATGAAACATGAAATATTTCGTTTGTTTATTGTTATTGGTGTTTGTTTAACATTTTTTGTGCTCATTTGGTAGGACTGCTTTTGTTGTTACCTTGCCTTATTCATTCCTTTTGTTAAGTTTTCTATTTCCTTCCTTCAAAAAAGTTACCCATGGAAGTAAGGTGGATCTTCTAATAATGACAGGCGAGGGAAACCAAGCTATTCTTTTGCATGGACATCGTAAATCTGGTAAGCTTTTTTTATTTCTACTATGAAATCAGAAGCATATGCACACATGGATTGATTCCAACATAAAAATGTAGATGTACCAACAAAATTGAGCATATAGGTTGTTAATTTTGAAATGATCTAAATCTCACGTGGTATGTGCTAATTAAGCTAATATCATTATAACAGTCAAACACTAAATACAGAAAAAGGAGAAGAAAAATAGAGTGAAAGGTGAGAAACTAACAAGAGTTGAACTCTGCTTCTGTTTGGTTGAGGAGAAAATACAGGAAAACAACTTGGAAAATAATCTCAATTAGACGTAAACCTAAAGTGCCAACTTTTCTTTTTGAGATAATTCATATTTATGATGTTTGGGAATCCTAATTGAAGTTGGATTATTATCCTTTCAAATTTTTATTCAGATTATATTAGATGTTTTGGGTAATTATATTTGACATAGAACTCTTGGAGGCATTATCAGATTATGCGTTTTTCCAATTAAGATGTTTAAAAGAAATACATTATTTAAAAACAAATCAGAAACACAATAACAAAATTATCATAAAGCAAAGAAAAACAGAATCCCAAAAGACAATAACAAGTACAGAAGAACAAAAAAACAAAAGATATGTGGTTGTGTTACCTTTTCATTGTGGAAGAAAGAATCCCAAAAGAGTTGAACAAAATAAGAAAAAATTGTATTTTTCGATTCAGACCCAGTAAGAGAAAGTTGAATAAAATTAAGAGAAGTTATCTCAACGTATGCGGGTTAGCTCAACGTGGTTTTATGAAACAATACCACAAACATAAGTTGTTAGAATCAAATTGATAAAAAGCAAATTGGAAACGATACCACAAACAATACTCTGTAGAAGATTGGAAATACCGAAGATGGAGCCGACCGAAGACCCAAATGTGGTAGACGGAGGACTTCAGAGACACTGTAGGCAAAGGAGTCGAACAATGATATATTTCCCAGAAAGTTATTTCTAGGTTTATACTTAAAAAAGAAAGAGGAAAAAAATAATTAGAGACCAGTTATAGCGCGGGCTCCCAAAATTATACTGCCATTTTTTATTTTTACTTTTCCACTTATTATTTTAAGTATCATAATACTTTTTGAGTAGTCTTATATTCTTATGTTATGAAAAGGGGTATTTGGTGTAGTGATTCCCTCCCTTTGTTTGAATCCTTAGGCTACTAATCTAGCCTTGAATGTTTGTATGGTGCTAACGGTATGGTATTTCTTTCTAAATACCTATTATCACCCCATTGGTTTGGACCCTTTTGGAAGGTCAACCAATTCCCAAGTGTTGTTAGGCATAATTTAATCTATTTCATCATTAATTTCATCCTTCCAAAAAGTGGAGTCTCTTGGGGACATTGCTCCTTTGAAAGTTTTGGGATCATCTTCTATTTGAAGTACTATTGGATGTTTTCACGTAACTTCCTCATTATCACCTTCTACAAGGTATAGCCTCTCTATTTGAGAAAACTTCTCACTTGATCTCAAATCTTTGAGCCTTTGATCCTTCTAGGCAATTGAGGTTGTTCACCAACTATTCTAGAAATCTCCTCTTGAGGCTTTTTAGTTTGAGTTGGTTCTAACTTGTTGTCATCACATGAAATGTTCTCAAAGAACTCAACCTCTCTTGATTCAATTATTACATTAGACTTCAAGTCTCATAATCTATAAGCTTTGTTATTTTGGGCATAACCCACAAATGTACATCTTACAGCCCTTGGACCCAACTTGGTCCTTTTAGGATCGGTGCTCTTGCAATAAGCAATGCACCCCCACAGTTTAAGATAACCAATATTTGCTTTCTTTATTTTCCATAACTCATAAGGAGAGATATTGTTTTTCTTCATGGAAATACGATTCAAAATATGACAAGCGGATAGCAAGGCATCACCCCACAAACTAAAATTCAATTTAGAATGTAATAGCAAAGCATTAATCATCTCGATAAATGTTCTATTTTTCCTTTCCGCTATACCATTTTATTGTGGAGTATAAGGGACTATACATTCATGAATTATTCCATGCTCTTCACAAAACAAGTTAAATTCATTTGAAAAATATTCACTACCTCTATCACTTCTAAGCACTTTAATTTTCCTTTCAAGATGATTTTCAACTTCCGCTTTATAAACTTTAGACACATCAAATGCTTCATCTTTATTCTTAAGCAAATATACATATGTGAACCTAGAGCAATCATCAATAAAAGTAATAAAATATCTAATTCCTCCTCTAGTCACCATTCCATTGAGTTCACATAAGTCACTATATATCAAATCTAACAACTTAGAGTTTCTTTCAACACTTGGAAAATGTTTCTTTACCATTTTAGATTTAACAGATATTTCACATTTATCATGCTCAACATTATCACAATCAATTAATCCACATTTGATAGCCCTTTTAATTGTGCTAAATCTTATATGTGCAAGTCCAACATGCGACAAATTAATAGAATTTGAGTCAAGCACGAAACAACAAGAAGAAGAAACTTTATTGTACACATTGTCAATTGAAATACGAAGTTTGAACATGACATCACAAGCATATCCCTTTCCCACAAAAATATTATCCTTAAACAAAATAAGCTTGTCAGAATGTATCACAACCTTGATTCCCAGTTTTCCAAGAAAATTGTCACTCACAAGGTTTCTACACATTTTCGATACATACAAAACATTGGTCAGTAGAACCTTCTTGCCGGATGTGAAGAACAAATCAATAGTTACCTTGCCTACAACCTTGGAACTTTTCCCATTGCCCATTTGTATATCATGCCCTTCATTTGAATATTCTAAGGTCTTGAAAAGAGTTCTATCATAGGTGTAACGTCTTGAATTTGATATTAAGGTTGAGTGCCTTGACTATAGTGCCTGGAGGGCCTAATTGTGATTATATCAGCGAGTAATGGATTATATGCGTTATTGTGTGATATAAATGAATTGTCTGGTAATGTGATTAGACATGCATGTTTGTGTGTATTAAATATAGATGTGTTATGAGTGAGATCTTAGTGTTATGGGGATATATTTCGGATGTGCAGCTCAAGACGATCCTAAGGACCAGATTAGGAGAATAGTCACAACGGGGTCAAATACCCGGCTCAGGGTGAGCCTAAGGATATTTTTAGAACTTGGCATATGCCTAGGGTTTACCGGGTAACGGGTAATTATTTAGTAATAATTTGGGTACGTCGGGATTAAATGGGTATTTATAGGAACACTCGCAAAATTAGCGGGAGGTGGAAAATGACGGGATTTCCCTTGGTGGCATTAAAGAATTAAGGTTTGACCTTAGGGTAAATGGGTCATTTTGTACTGAGGGATAGCTTAGAGCGAGGAAGCAACCTATGAGAAGCCACTAGAACTAAGGAAACAACAAAAATAGAAATTCATAGCCCTTATCTCTCTCTCTCTAAGTTCTCTTTCCCTCTCTTGGTGACTTAGAATATTGTAAGGACCCAAATTTCCAAATAAGGTTTAGGACCTTGATTAGGAGGCCGGGAGGGCCATAATTGATTTACTGTATTATTATATGATTATATGCATGATTGTGTGGGTCATATTATTATATGATGATAAAGGCATGCATGGGACTATATACTCTACTGTGAGGGTATTATGGTAATTTGGCTCATTGCGAGTGTAATTGTGTACTTGTGTGTATATTGGTAGGCTAATGTTGAGACCACATTATTATATGGATATATCTGTGATCTATGACTCAAGACGATCCTAGTGAGTAAAGTAGCGAAAAGTCATGGCGGGGATTTATACCTGGCTCGGGGTGAGCTTAGGGGTATAAATGGGAATTTAGCGAATATACTGGAGTCTATTCTGACATTGAGGAATAATATTGATAACTAATTAGGTATCAGGAATTAAGCGGGAAATATTAAAGACACTCGAGGAATTAGCGAGAATTGGGTAAAATGACTAAAATGCCCTTAAGTGGATTAAAGGATTTAGACTTAATGGGGAGGGCATACTAGTCATTTAGCTTACAGAAGTTAAGTAATACCAGGGCTTTATGTTAGTGGGATTTGTAGAATATTGGAGAAGTCTGAAAAAGAAAGAAAAGGAAGGGAAAAGAAAGAAGGGAAAACAGAGAGAGTTCTCTAAGTCGGTTTATGTTTTCTTCACAAATTTCTTGAGGATTTCTGGAGTAAAACTTAGAGGAAAGTTAGCCCAATTAAGCCACAAGGTTACTGAGCAAAGATTGAGGATTTGGCAAGGGTTTAGCAAGATTAGGCCATCACTTGAGGTAAGATTCTGTAATCTCTTTAGTTGCTGGTTTGGTTTTTGTTTCTGGTTTTTGAGCTATGGTGCTTAAGTTGAATTGGATGGAACTTTAGGGAATTCAGGATTAATACTGAGGAGAGGCAAGCCAAGAAGGTTTAGAGACAGCTTGTGGTCGAAATTCTATCAAAGGTATAAAGCCTAAACTCTAACTTTGTTGTTCAGCTGGTTTTGACTGAGTTTTAGAGCTTAGGAGTGGCTATGGTGAAATCTGAGGTTGTGGATGCATGTGCTTAAGTTCTAGATGTTTGGGGTGCGTGGGATGAGTGGGGTATGGTCATGAGGTTGTTTTTGAGTTTGGGAAAGAGTTGGAAGAGTTTTGGTTCGAGTTGGTTTGAGAAAAATCGCAGAAGAGAAAAATGGTGATGGGCTGTCTGTGACTAGTGCTACAGCGCTAGCCTTTGGGCGCTGTAGAGCTAGGCCATAATGCTGAGGGGACTTTGGCTTCTTTCTGTAGCGCTGTAGCGCCCTCCCAAGAGCGTTGTAGCACTACCCTGCTTTCTGAAGGGGATTTTTGGGTTGTTTGCAAGGGTTTTTGACCTAGGGTTTGGGGTTTGGTTCCATTACCTTGTTTGGTGGAACTAGGACTTCCCGAGGGCTCGGGATTGGCCCCGGGGCTAGGTTTTGAACTTGGGGATTTATAATGACTTTGGCCATGATTGTGATTAGGTAAGCGCTAGGGCTCGAGGGGGATCGCGCTCTAGGAGTCGAGGGATCAAAGCTAGTGAATTGAAAGGTAAGAAAGCTGCACCTGATTATGTGGTTAGGTTGGGACTAAGTGTTCCCTATGCTTGTATGCATTTTTATGTGAATGTGATTAACCATGTGAACCTAACGGGACTAAGATCCCCCGACATTTGTATATCATGTCATGGGATGGTATTATTATACCATGGGACATGCGATAACCGACCTAAGAGTGTCAGAATCAATATTTGCACACAGGGCGCGGCTCAGCCACTGGTAGTTGAGGCAGCTTATCTATCACAGAGCTCGGTTTAGCTGGCCGGAGTCAGTGAGTATTACACTGGGGGCGGCCCAAGAGAGCCGAAGACAGTGTGTTAAATAGAGGGTGCGACTAAGGGCGCTGACCCTGAATATTATTTAATGGATTATGATTGTGAATATTGTGTTATGAACATGATTTGTTGGTTGTTTGGATGACGAACTGTTAATCTGTTGTGTGTTATCACTGATTGGATAAATGTTATGAAACGTTGAGTTCTTGGTTGTGCATTATGGGATATTTGATAAATGATGTTGATCTTGCTATGTTATCATGCTTTCTTGCTGGGCCTCGGCTCACGGGTGCTACGTGGTGTAGGTAAAAGCAAGGGACGGAAACCTAAAATGTATATTTTGTCATTAGAGTGGCTTGAGTTATTTGTAACTCTCGGAATTTATTGTAACTAAGACGTCTAAACCCTGTCTTGAGTTTCCATGAGTTAAATTTTCATCTTTAATGAAAATAGCATGTTTGTGACAAAAATATTTTATTCCTAATCCATTTGTTGCATTGAATTCACACTTTGTTTAAATGACTTGATTAGCAAGTCTTGCACTATTTTAAACACACAGTGTAACAGTCTTGGTTATCCAAGGCGTTACAACTTGGTATCAGAGCCGTCTGGGTTTATGGGTTCCTGAAAATTAGCTGGACATGTACACTCACCGCTAAAGACAAGCTCGACTTAGGGGTTTGTAGTGAATACATGAAATTGTATGCATAAGTGCTTGAATAAAATATGAGTCTATTAGTTGGTATGATTAATAGGGAGCATGAGATACTGATAGGGCCTGGCCCTTGACTACTGTGTGATGATAGTAAGGCATGCTGATTGGCATCGCTTTCACGTGTGGATGAATATATGGATGATGATGATATATGGATTGCGGGTTGTTATATTTTTAAATTGAACTTGTATGCTATACCTGTTTATTGGCATGGAAGGCATAATAGTTATGAACGCATCTAGTGATAAAGAAATTTGATAATTTATGCATAATATTGGTGTTTGATATGCTTTTTATGTGTTTAATTGTTATGGTTATTTGGATCTGCCCTTGAGATGGTTTTGGGTATAAACGTCAGGGCTGAGAAGTTTAGTCGGCGAAGACAGATTAATTCAGGGTGTATGTATTGAGAATGGTCAATCGGATTCAGTTTTGGGTTTGGTAAGGATAGAAGATGACTATTGGGGGTTGGAATCCTCCACCTGCCCTTGAGATTCGCAGTAGATGTTTGCTGATATATGAGTCAGGCTGTGAGGTCTGATAGAATGGATTGGATGGATGAAAAAGGCAAGTTACTGAGGAGGAACAGAAAAAAATTATTGAATGGAAGTATTATCCTCTAGTTTCGAGGAGGGTTTGGGTTTGTTCAGGAATCAATTAATGAATGGGTGTGGCTAATCCCGTTCTTAGTGATATGAGAAGGATAAATTGGGACAGAGTAGCCGTACTAGGCATTTGTGGTAAAAGAATGTCGAAAGTGGCAAGATAGCGGTAGTATATATTGTTGAGTTTGGTGGGTTGGTCGATCCACTTTGGGTTGTGGTACAAATGGATGTAGCCGGAGATGATCGGTCATTTGTGAGTTAAACTTTGAGATGGTTGTCTGTGTTTGGGCAGTAGAGAGAGGGCCTCATTACCTAAGATGAAATGAATACAGGTGATGATATTTTCGTTCGTGTAAACTTAGTAAGTGTGGTTACTCAGTGGTCGGCAGAATGAGAACCTTTGGTGGTTTTATGGCTCCTGGTTTGGATAGGGAAGATTGGGATATTTTACTTATTTAGAGCCCAGGGTTAGTTCCTCGGAAGTGACCAGTGGATTGGGTAGCTTTTGCTTAGGTGGGAAAAAACTGGAAGGACTTGGTGCTGAGTGTCTATTAGGAAGGATTCAGACGAGTATTTGCTGAGGGAAGTTAATGTGTTACATAAGGGACAACCCTGGACAGTCATGAGCATCTCTTGAGGTATATTGATTAGACTAAATGGAAATTAAATTGATCAGTAGGGATGCAGATGAGAATGCAGCTTTTGGGCACGGTTTGGAGCTTGGGTATGGAAGGATTTGGTATTAGGGACGCTATGAGGAATGATATTAGGTTGGCTTAAGGAATTATGGAGTCACCTGAAAAAGGATGCGACTTACAAGTGAATTGGGCAGAATATTGTGTCGTGGGACTCGTGGGTATTGCTTGCTAGGGATGAAGAGTTTAAATGCCTCGTTACAAGACAGAATGATGTCTTCAGGATTTGGTCATCAATCTGGTTATTACTAGATAAGGATCAAGGAAAGAGACATCTCAAGAATTATTACTTGTACCGAGAGGGGTGTGATGTATTAACAGTAAGGATTTCTAATCGCTTGGTACTTCAATGGCATGGGCAAGTCTGAAAGGCAGGTAATAGAGAAATGACATGGATGGGTTGTATTCAGATTCACTGGTAATAGGATAAACTACTCCCCAGCTAGAGGTAGAATGTGAACGATTACTACATTGAGGATATCACGGCTGAAGCAGTAGGGTCAGAGGTAAGGTTTCAGAGGGTCTTAACTTCACTCTTCAAAGGTATTCAAGGTTAAGCTATAGGAAGGGAAGAGATCAGGTACGAAGGGATTTGAGTGGAAGCATACTAAGACCAATGAACATATCAGCTACTACTTGAAGTATCCTCGAAGACAATCATAACGTAAGGATTTTGCGTATGAAGAGTTGGTCAAGTATATGGAACAGTGATGGGTTGTAAGAAAGGAGAAGTAACTCTTGAGTTTAAAAGGGGAGATCCTCGCAGTGATTAGCATTTGTACCAGGAGTGGGAAATCTGTTGCAGGGGAAAGATTAGAACCTTAGCTAGTATGATGAACACTACTTGAGTTGTATAAGTGGGTTAAGACAGACTGGATTAGTTTGTGGGATTCCAGATGAGTATCCAAGAAATTTTTCAAGGAATACGTCTGTGTAAAGAGATGGATTGGTGATAAGACTGGTGTCAGTAATGGAATTAGATCTAAGACGCTGTATTGAACGGTTTAACAAGGCAGAGAGAATTAAGGTCTCAATTGTTGAGTAGGATGATATTCTTCAGGGAGGATCTTTGATCTGGTTATTACCAGCTAGAGATCAGGAATAGTTAAGGGTCTTTGATCTGGTTATTACGAGCTAAAGATCGGGGACAGTTAGGGATCTTTGATCTGGTTATTACCAGCTGGAGATCAGGAAAGAGGATAGGTAGGAGGTTGCTACTATATTGGATAAGGACACAGAGGATGCTGAGCTATGTGTTGACGGTTTGGTCAATGCCAAACTGTTTTTGTGAAATAGGTGAAAAGAGTATTTAAAGATTATCTGAATTGGACTCGGGACTGTCTTGATTGGCGGCATAGTGATGTATTTTTATTGGAACCTTGTCAAGGATAAAGAATTCCTTGGAGGTAGGAGTTTCCTTGGGCAAGCACGGTGGTACATATATCTGAGCCAAGTTCTGCGTCTTTTTACAGATTAGAATCAATTGCTGAGTTTGTATGACACTCCAAGATAGAAGGAAAATGATGATCTATGCATGATGTTGGTTAAAGGATACGACGAGAACTAGAATGGAGTTTCTAGTGGGCTTGATAGCTAATTGATATTTGGAATTAGTATCCCATGAAGGATCAGGAAAGACAGTTAAGGAAATCCCAGATGAAAGGAATTAAAGGCAAGTCTTAGTTGAGTTAGCTAAGGATTTTGCAGTGTTATGAATAAGTATATCATGATGTAAGGATCAAATCTGGACTCGGGTGGACACCGAAATTACATGGAAATTCTGGATGAATCTCATACTACTCTCTTGGTCTTTTCATCGAGATGTTAGGAAAAAGGTACCGTAATTTGAAGGTTTTGTATTGGAGGCCTAGGTAGGGAGGAATATAACGAATGAGGAACAAAATTCTTAACCTGATAACAGTTCGTTATAGGCATCGCAGCCTTTGAGTGTGTTATAATGGGAATAAGGAAATATCGTGATAGGTATCGTAGAGAGGCTGCCAAGACGGTTGGGTCATTATGGACCAGCATCTGGGAAGAACTTGCTTGTATCAGTAAGGATAATTTATACAGCTAACCAGTATTCAGACTCTAAGCGAGATGGATGGTAAGCCTCCATGGAATTCAGGGATTAATTTCATTGAGTAAGAACTTTTTTTTACCCTCAGGTCTTGGGAGGATTAAGAAAGGCGATGAATAGATAATCGGTATCTGATGAATTTTATTATTTTCAGACTGATGGTAAATCAGAGAGAAAGGGAGTTACCCAGCTATTGGAAGAACACTTGATCAGATAGAGAATAATAAGGATTGTATACCATTCATTTTTTGGAATGAGATAAGTGAGATGTTGTATTTGGATCCGGAGGTAGTTCAGGGGATCATCGGGATTATTAAAAGGTTAGAGCATGGAAACTCACTTTTCAAAGTAAATGGAAAAGCTTTACTGAATTGGGAAAACAGGAGTATGGAGTTCCAAGTGGAAGATGGTATCTTCCTTAGGATATCACCAGAGATAAAGGGGTGAGGAGCTAGTTGAACCCCAGAGTATTAAAACTATGTAGATCCAGGAAAGGATCAGTGAGATAGTTTTTTTGTAAGCTGATCACAGTTCTTAGCACTGTTAGCCGTACGCGGTGTATTCTGTACTCCGTGTTGAGGACATGGGTTGGAGAAACTCATGCATTGATTGATAGAAATCTGCAGATAAAGATGAAGTTATTCCATGTGGGGTGACCAGTTCAGCTATGAGATAGAAAGAACAGGGTTTTAAGGAACGGGGTTGTACCTTGAGTTAAGGTAACGTTCTAGAACAGTAAGGTCAAGGAATGACCAGAGTAACTGGAGTCAGTTATGCAGAATCTATATTCCGAGCAGTACAGATAAAATTTCGAGGACAAAATTTCTATAAGGAGGGGATAGTTGTAACGACCCAAATTTCCAAATAAGGTTTAGGAACTTGATTAGGAGGCCGGGAGGGCCATAATTGATTTATTGTATTAATATATGATTATATGCATGATTGTGTGGGTCATATTATTATATGATGATAAAGGCATGCATGGGACTATATACTCTGCTGTGAGGGTATTATGGTAATTTGGCTCATTGCGAGCGTAATTATGTACTTGTGTGTATATTGGTAGGCTAATGTTGAGACCACATTATTATGTGGAAATATCTGTGATCTGTGACTCGAGACGATCCTAGTGAGTAAAGTAGCGAAAAGTCATGACGGGGATTTATACCTGGCTCAGGGTGAGCTTAGGGGTATAAATGGGAATTTAGCGAATATACTGGAGTCTATTCTGACATTGAGGAATAATATTGATAACTAATTAGGTATCAGGAATTAAGCGGGAAATATTAAAGACACTCGAGGAATTAGCGGGAATTGGGTAAAATGACTAAAATGCCCTTAAATGGATTAAAGGGTTTAGACTTAATGGGGAGGGCATACTAGTCATTTAGCTTACAGAAGTTAAGTAATACCAGGGCTTTATGTTAGTGGGATTTGTAGAATATTGGAGAAGTCTGAAAAAGAAAGAAAAGGAAGGGAAAAGAAAGAAGGGAAAACAGAGAGAGTTCTCTAAGTCGGTTTATGTTTTCTTCACCAATTTCTTGAGGATTTCTGGAGTAAAACTCAGAGGAAAGTTAGCCCAATTAAGCCACAAGGTTACTGAGCAAAGATTGAGGATTTGGCAAGGGTTTAGCAAGATTAGGCCATCACTTGAGGTAAGGTTATGTAATCTCTTCAGTTGCTGGTTTGGTTTTTGTTTCTGGTTTTTGAGCTATGGTGCTTAAGTTGAATTGGATGGAACTTTAGGGAATTCAGGCTTAATACTGAGGAGAGGCAAGCCAAGAAGGTTTAGAGACAGCTTGTGGTCGAAATTCTATCAAAGGTATAAAGCCTAAACTCTAACTTTGTTGTTCAGCTGGTTTGGACTGAGTTTTAGAGCTTAGGAGTGGCTATGGTGAAATCTGAGGTTGTGGATGCATGTGCTTAAGTTCTAGATGTTAAGGGTGCTTGGGATGAGTGGGGTATGGTCATGAGGTTGTTTTTGAGTTTGGGAAAGAGTTGGAAGAGTTTTGGTTCGAGTTGGTTTGAGAAAAATCGCAGAAGAGAAAAATGGTGATGGGCTGTCTGTGACTAGTGCTACAGCGCTAGCCTTTGGGCGTTGTAGAGCTAGGCCATAATGCTGAGGGGACTTTGGCTTCTGTCTGTAGCACTGTAGCACCCTCCCAAGAGCATTGTAGCACCCTCCCAAGAGCGCTGTAGCGCTACCCTGCTTTCTGAAAGGGATTTTTGGGTTGTTTGCAAGGGTTTTTGACCAAGGGTTTGGTTCCATCACCTTGTTTGGTGGAACTAGGACTTCCCGGGGGCTCGGGATTGGCCCCGGGGCTAGGTTTTGAACTTGGGGATTTATAATGACTTTGGCCATGATTGTGATTAGGTAAGCGCTAGGGCTCGAGGGGGATCGCGCTCAAGGAGTCGAGGGATCAAAGCTAGTGAATTGAAAGGTAAGAAAGCTGCACCTAATTATGTGGTTAGGTTGGGACTAAGCGTTCCCTATGCTTGTATGCATTGTTATGTGAATGTGATTAACCATGTGAACATGACGGGACTAAGAGCCCCCGAAATTTGTATATCATGTCATGGGATGGTATTATTATACCATGGGACATGCGATAACCGACCTAAGAGTGTCGGAATCAATATTTGCACACAGGGTGCGGCTCAGCCACTGGTAGCTGAGGCAGCTTATCTATCACTGAGCTCGGTTTAGCTGGCCGGAGTCAGTGAGTATTACACTGGGGGCGGCCCAAGAGAGCCGAAGACAGTGTGTTAAATAGAGGGTGCGACTAAGGGCGCTGACCCTGAATATTATTTGATGGATTATGAATGTGAATATTGTGTTATGAACATGATTTGTTGGTTGTTTGGATGACGAACTGTTAATCTGTTGTGTGTTATCACTGATTGGAGAAATGTTATGAAACGTTGAGTTCTTGGTTGTTCATTATGGGATATTTGATAAATGATGTTGATCTTGCTATGTTATCATGCTTTCTTGCTGGGCCTTGGCTCACGGGTGCTACGTGGTGTAGGTAAAAGCAAGGGTAGAATGAATCAACCATGAGTTGGAGAGCTCTGGAGGCAAGGTGTACATTGTCAGCTGCTCGGCCGCCACGGTCGAGGAATTGTACAGGGACGGAAACCTAAAATGTATATTTTGCCATTAGAGTGGCTTGATTTATTTGTAACTCTCGGAATTTATTGTAACTAAGACGTCTAAACCCTGTCTTGAGTTTCCATGAGTTAAATTGTCATTTTTAATGAAAATAGCCTGTTTGTGACCAAAATCTCTTATTCCTAATCCGTTGATGGCATTGAATTCACACTTTGTTTAAATGCCTTGATTAGCAAGTCTTGCACTATTTTAAACACAAAGTGTAACAGTCTTGGTTTTCAGGGCGTTACAAATATTGTGGGGAAGAATTGAAGGGGGAACACTCATAATTTGAGCTGGAAGTTGCAGATTTGCAGCTGGAGGAGTTGGGAATCCAGTTTAAGGTTTGAATCATCAAGTGAGGTAAGAGTTCTATTACTGAATTTGTCAAGTTTTACTGTAGTTTCTTAAGTTTTTCTTAGGTGTAAACTTTTATTTGATTGTGGGGTTTGTAGGGGTTGTGAGCTAGGAATTCGGGGTGGTTTTCCTGTGATGCTGCTGGGATGAACTATAGGCTGAATTATGAGAATAGGGGTTGTATTGGGTAGAAATTGGTGAAGTTAGGTGGAGGAAAACGCAGTAGAAATGGTTGATTTCTGGGTTTCGGAGCCCCGAAGCACGAACCTATTCTTCAGGTGCCGCGACCCGTGTGTTTTAAGAGGCTGGGAAGCCTCTAGGTTGCCCAGGCATCGCGGCCGGCGTCCTTCAGTAGAGAGAGATCTACTCTTTGACCTATAGGCGTGCCATGGCCCTAAAGGGCATGCCACGGTCCAAAATGAAAAGAAAAGGGAAAAGAGGGGAAATGAATGTTTTAGGCTCGAGAAGGATTCTACTACCCGATCTAGTAGAATTTGAGGTCCCAGAGGCTTTTATGTTATTCCAAAGGCTTTTAATTGATTTTAATCATGATGGATATTTATTAATATGTTGTGACTAGGTCTTACCGCTCAGGCTTGTGATTAAGAGTCATGCTGGGGACCGCTCTGGATTGTCAGCTCGGAACACTAGGTGAGAGAACTGTTTGTACCTGTAGAACTATGTGATGTATAGCATTGTATGTATTGTTTATTGTTATTATGTCATACATGTGATTATGACTGATTGGAAAGAGCCGAAAGCGGTAAGAGCTAAGAGCGGCAAGGGGCCGAGATCGGCATTAAGCATGATGAATGCAGGCCGCTAGGGTGAGACCCTCAAGGGTGTTGGCTAGGACCGCAGACTTGGGCTTGATAATAAACCCTGATCGGTGAAAGTCGCTGCTGTGTTATTGTACTGATGTGTTACTGTATTGCTGTGCTGCTATACTATAGGCTGATTTGCTAGTATCCTACTGTGTTGTTATACTGCTGTAATGCGATGCATTCTGGTAAGAGATGGAAGCGGCATGAGCCTGAAGTGGCAAGGGGTTGAGATTGGCATTAAGCATGCTGCTAGGTAGAGACCCTTAAGGGTGTTGTACACACCCGTTCGACTATGACCGCAGACTTGGTGCCTAATAATGCACCTCAATCGCCGAAGGCCGCTTCTGTGTTATTGTATTGTTGTGTTACTATATTGATGTGCTGCTATACTATAGGCTGATTTGCTAGTATGCTATTGTGCTATTATACTTCAGTAATGCCACGCATTCCAATGGAAATGTGTAATTACTTGCTGTCTTTGATTAAATATGTATTTGTTGAAGTGAATTATTGTATGCTCTGCTGTGAAGTTCTCTTGCTAGGCCTCGGCTCACGAATGCTATGTGGCGCAGGTAAGGGCAACGAAAAGGGTCGAACAACCATGAGTTGGAGGGCATGGAGCGGTGTGTACATGTTTGGCCTACTTGGCCACCACGACTGGAATTTTTTTAAGGAGCACGTGGTAAATATTTTCTTTTTTCGCTTAGGTCGATTGTACTAAATTTTTGGGTTATAAATGCATTTTCAAACATTATTTTGGGATCCCAATGTAACATTTGTATGCATTTTAATGAATGACCAAATCATTTTATTTAATGTTCATTAAATGAGTCTTTAGTTGATCTAATCAAACTTTTTAACTTAAAACCTAGATTTGCGAGCCAATGGCACATTTATAAATCACATGGTAACGACTCTAAGGAAGTAGGGCATTACAACTTGGTATCAGAGCATGTCAAGTTTTATGGTTCTTGGAGATTGATCGAACATGTACGCTCGCTGCCAGAGACAAGCTCGACTAAGGGTTGGTTGGTATTAACAGCAATATTTAGCTAACTGTTTATTTAAGGTTCCTTATGTGCTAGAATAAGGAGCATGATAGATATGGTTATGTTTTTGTTGAATTAAGGTTTGATGAGTGTTGCATGAGCATTTTGGATTTGTGTCATGATATGTGTATTATATGGCTATTGTGTTGTTTTGCCTTGCTATGGATTAGTGTTGGATATGAGTATCAGGGTTGGTAGGCCAGGTTTTCAAATGCAGATAGATTTGGAAGTTTTGTATCCAAGGTAGTCAATTGGATCAGGCAGCGTGAATGATGACAGCTGAGGCCAGAATCATCTGTCAGTCCAAAGATTGGTGAAAAGTGTTTTCTGGCATGCAAGTAGGATTGTAAAGGAAATAAGAAAAGATTAGGTGATTGAGACAGCAAGTTCCATTAGGGAGCGCTGCCCTGTGAGAGTTGGAAACAATGGCACCAGTACGACTTAACCTGAGGGTGGAAACATACGGGAATTATTATATGAAAGATTCAAAAAGAGTAATCCCCCAGTTTCTGAGGGAGGTCTGGACCAGTACAAAATTGAACAGTGGAAGGGGATGGTTAGCTCCATCCTTGGCTATGTAGGAGTGAAAGACAATGATAGAGTGGCTTATGCCAGGTACGTGGTGAGGGAGGATGCCCAAACCTACTAGGAAATTGTATCCCGGACCCAGAATGTTGACATTGTGAGTTGGAAGGAAACTCGGACAATGGTTCAACGAGAGGCCTTACTGTGATGCAGTTTGAATTGCGAAAACTGATGAGTTTATGAATTCGGCTTAGGATAGTAAGGCAATGACCGAGTTTGTCAGTAAGCTTTGTAGATCGGCCAAATTTTTGTTTGATTTGATACCAATAGATGTGGCCTTGAAGAAGCTTTCCACTCGAGGATTGAACCCTGGGATGGTCCAGAATGTTAGGATCACTCTAGTGTATGAGGTTGTTACCTACGCTTGGGTAGTAGAGAGGGCCTTTGTTATAGAGGATGCAAAGATGAGACATGAAGAAAGAGTATCGTTGGCCAGAAAACTCAGGAAATGGTATCCCCATTTGCTGGATCAGGTAAGAGCGGAGGCCTAGTAACCAGGAAAGAAACAGCCCTGAGATTTCTATTACTCGTGGTCTTGACAGGAGAGTTCATAGTATTCAGGATGACCGCTAGGACGACGATGAGGTTTGGAGGAGTTATTTAGTGCGCGCTAGGCGCAGAGATGTCATGTGGGAGAATGTCGAGCGAAGGCATGTTTTTGATGAAGAATTGTAGGGCAGATCAAGAGGAATTGCCCGAAGACAAAAACCAATGAAAGAACCAATGTTTCAATATGGTTAGAGCCTAAGGCTAGCCCCTCGGAAGCGATCGGTAAACTTTTTAGGTCTTGATTGTGTTTATAATTGAGCTGATTGAGTTTGGTGCTACGTACCTCTTAAGAGAGACATAGATGTGTGGCATATACTATATGGTTGCCACGTTGTGGGGCTTGAGATTTTAGCATCTGTCTGGGAAAATTGGTAGTGATTGATTGAGCTAGCTCTATGAGGTATTCGAGGTGATCCTAAGTGTGAATTTTTCTGTCAAGTAAGGGACAACCATGGACTGTAAAGTAAGACGGTGACTTCTGAGGTATAAAGGAAAGGACTTAGTTGTAGTTATAGGGTGCCTAGCTGTTGAGGAAGACAACACTGAGGTTATATCAGTTAGACCAGATAAACACTGGATCGGCTGGTAAGGTGTCAGATGAGTTCACAAGGATTTGTTGGGATTATTGTCACATCTAGGGAATTAAACATGCTACGGGATTAAGGTAGAGATAGAATCACTATCTACGACATTATGAAGAATGGTAGTAGCTCAGTGGGAAGAATTAAGGTTCAGTTGAAGAAGTGTTCGACTTGAGGATTGATCAGACTAAGTATCTTATCTTGGGACACGTCAACACTGTTTATCAAGAAAAGGGCCAAGTCTACAAGGATATGTAGCGCATACTGATAGTCAAGGAAGTGATTGTTAAGGATAGGCATCCATTGCCTAGAATAAAGGTTTTATTACCCAGTGGCAAGGGTAGGATAATGCTCTCAAGAATTAAGCAGTTGAGGATCAAGGCAAGAGACATTCCTGGAATCGCTTCTTGCACTGAGTAGGATGTGATGGATTATTAGTGAAGACTTTTAAACTGACCAATGCTTCAGTGGCCTAGGTAAGTTCGACAAGCAGAGAGTACATGGATGGTATAGACAAGTCACATTCAGATTAATCAAGGATGTTTCAAACTGCTCCCATAGTAACTTCATTGATAATACCAAGGCTAAGGAAGCAGGGTTACAGGTGAGGTTCCAAGAGGGAAAAGTTCTGATTTCTCCACAATACGTTAAAGGTCATGCTGCGGGAGGTAATGGGATCATGTATGAGGTAATTAAGATGGAAACTGTAAGGAAATTACTAAAGGGACGCCTTAGGGGTGAGAAGTATAGTGAAACCTATGGGACACATCGGCTAATACTTGAAGCATGTTCGAGGACATCCATACCTTGACTAAAGTAACATAAGAACATAAAGCTTGCCTGAATGGATAATTGCGTATTGGATTCTCAGAAGTTGGAATGAAAATTGATTCACACGTTACGGTATTAGAGTTAGTACGTATGGACTGGTACAGGAGAATGACATGAAAGACATCGTCCTTGCATAGAGTGTGGAATTACGGTGCAATATGCTATGACTTAGGGTGCACCTGTGTGTAACCGAAAGAGTGGCCATTTGCACCCCAAAATGGATGAAGGGACAAGGATTTGGATGTTCTACCTAGGATGTCAAGTTGACAGTAATGCTGGTTAGTCACGGTTAGACTGAAATAGTGATCAGGATTGATATGGAACTTGTAATTGATAACTGGCAAGTACATTTCTACGAATAAATGGTGAAACGCAAAAAGAAGATATTTTTGGAATGTTTACAGAACCTACCACTTTGGAATAGATGGGTTAAGATATGTAGGTTGGATGAGTGATCTGAAGGATGTTGGCATTGAGGAGACGCGAGATGAACCTTAAATCACCCCTTACAATTATGTTATACAAGATGTTTGAGTGAATGTTAAGACTACAAGTTTGTATATCAGGAGGCGCACAACCTAATCGTTTAGTAAAAAATAGATGATAATCAGAGGCCAATAGGGCTATTGTGACTCAAGTATATCCTGGAGTTAGTATAAAGGGATATGTTTATGGACCCCAGAGGTGGACCACCAAGGATTACAAATTAGATGAGTGGATGCGAAAGTTCTGATTTGACCTATTGGGTTGACACATCATGGTTGGTGTGAGTGAGATATCACAAGAGGGAGTGGGTACAAAAACAGACCGTACGTCTCCATTAAACACTATGGTTGATAGTGTCAGATTGAGAGCCATGGACTCCCAGGTTCTGGGAAAAAGGGTCATTGAGTGACTCTGAATAGGATAATGTGAGACAAGGAATTAGAAATACTTATTATAGAAAGAAAAAAAATGAACCCAAGGACAGGAAGTATCCTGGTTCAGAAATGGCTCAGAGGACCAGTGAAAATTATTAAGAAGGTTGAGGGTAGGAGTGTCTGCATTATTACAAGGACATAAGAATTCACAAGTCTAGATATGGGAACGTGGAGTTCTAGGGTTGAGGGCTTTGTGTCCTCCATGTATTATCAACTAAAAAGAATATGATGGATCTGAAAGGAAAGAAGAGTTTGACTTTAGAGTTGACATAAGTTTGCGAGATCCTAATAGAGATTAGGCCAGGAGCCTATTGTTTGGCCTTACCCCCATATGGGTAGAGGCTTACGAGGTGTTACTAGTGCCAATGTTGAAGAAAAGGTTGACGAGTACAACCCCTGATTGGGTGAGGAGACCCTGGAAATTTAGTGGAACTTACGGTGTAAGGAAAAGCCAGTGAAATTCTGGATAAAAGAGAGGAATTCTTACAGATTAAGACTATCGTACTTGTGAAAGTATTGCAAGTAGTGACAAAGTAAAGGACTTCATTCTAGGATTATAGTCAGGTTTGCGGGATTGGTATCCTGAGGTATTTTAATAAATTTCGAGGAATAAATTATGATAAGGAGGGGATAGATGTAACATCTCGAATTTGATATTAAGGCTAAGTGCCTTGACTACAGTGCCAGGAGGGCCTAATTGGGATTAAATGAGCAAGTAATGGATTATATGCATGATTGTGTGATATAAATGATTTGTGTGGTAATGTAATTAGACATGCATGTTTCTGTGTAATAAATATGCATGTGTTATGAGTGACACCCCAATGTTATGAGGATATATTTGGGATGTGTGGTCCAAGACGATTCTAGGGAGTAGATTAGCGGAATAGTTACAACGGGGTCAGATACCCGTCTCAGGGTGAGCCTAGGGATATTTTGAGAACTTGGCATATGCCTGGGGTTTACTAGGTAACGGGTAATTATTTAGTAATTATTTGGGTACGTCGATATTATATGGGGATTTATAGGAAAACTCGAGGAATTAGCGGGAGGTGGAAAATGACAGGATAGCCCTTGGTGGCATTAAAGGATTAAGGTTTGACCTAAGGGGTAAATGGGTCATTTTGTACTAAGGGGTAGCTTAGAGCATGTTGGGAAGCTGTGAGAAGCCACTAGAACTAAGGAAACAACAAAAACAGAAATTCCCAGCCCTTATCTCTCTCTCTCTCTCTCGCTTCTCTTTTCCTCTCTTGGTGGCTTAGAATATTTTGGGGAAGAATTGAAGGGGAACACTCATAATTTGAGCTTGAAGTTGGGGATTTGCAGCTAAAGGAGTTGGGAATCCAGTTTTAGGATGGAATCATCAAGTGAGGTAAGAATTCTATTACTGAATTTGTGAAGTTTTGCTAAAATTTCTTAAGTTTTTCTTAGGTGTAAGCTTTGATTTGATTGTGAGGTTTGGATGGGTTGTGAGCTAGGAATTTGAGGTGGTTTTCATGTTGATGTTGTTGGGATATGAACTGTAGGATGAATTATGAGAATAGGGGTTGTATTGGGTAGAAATTGGTGAAGTTAGGTTGAGGAAAACGCATTAGAAACTGTGGATTTCTAGGTTTTGGAGGCCCAAGTCGCAGCCCTGTTGTTCAGGTGCCATGGCCCGCATGTTTGAAGAGGCTTGGAAGCCTCTGGGTTGCTCAGGCATCACAGCGCAGGCGAGGAGGACCACGGACCGCGTCCTTCAGCAAAGAGAGCTCTACTCTCTGACCTGTAGGCACGCCACGACCCTAAAAGGCATGCTGCGGCCCAAAATTGAAAGAAAAGGGAAAAGAGGGGAAATGAATGTTTTAGGCTCGGGAACCCAAATGTTAAGGCTTGGGAAGGATTCTACTACCTAGTTTAGTAGAATTCATGGTCCTAGAGGATAGTATGTTATTCCAAAGGATTTTAATTGATTTAGATCATGATGGATATTTATTAATACATTGTGACTAGGTCTTACCGCTCGAGCTCGGGATTAGGAGTCGTTCTTGGGATCGCTCTGGATTGTCTGCTTGGGACACCAGATAAGAGACTTGTTTGTACCTGAAGAGTTATGTGATGTATAGTGTTGTATGTATTGTTTATTTTTATTATGTCATACATGTGATTATGACTGATCAGCAAGAGCCAGAAGCGGCAAGAGCCGAAAGTAGCAAGAGCCAGAAGCGGCAAGAGCTGGGAGGGACAAGGGGCCGAGATTGGTGATAAGAATGTTGAATGGAAGTCGACAGGGTGAGACCGTAAAGGGTGTTGTACACACCCGTTCGGATAGGACTGCGGACTTGGTGTCTGGTAATGCACCCCAATCGGCGAAGGCCGCTGGTGTCTTATTATACTGTTGTGTTACTGTATTGCTGTGCTGCTATACTATAGACTGATTTTCTAGTATGCTACTGTGCTATTATACTGCTGTAATGCCGTGCATTCCAATGGAAACGTGTAATTACTTGCTATCTTTGATTAAGTATGTATTTGTTGAAGTGAATTATTGTATGCTCTGATGTGAAGTTCTCTTGCTGGGCCTCAGCTCACGGGTGCTCTGTGGTGCAGGTAAGGCAAGGAAAAGGGTCGAACAACCATGAGTTGGAGGGCATGGAATGGTGTGCACATGTTTGGCCTACCTGGCTGCCACGGCTGGGATTGTTTTAAGGAACGTGTGGTAAATATTCACTTTTGTCGCTTAGGTTGATTGTACTAAACCTTTGGATTGTCAATGCATTCTGTTGACGGTGAAATCTCGTCAACGAAATTAGATCGGAAAACTCAAAGGTAAGTTATGTGATGTTTATATAAGAACTAAGAATAAACTTTAAGGAAAAGTAAACACAGATAAATGATGGAGCAAGTCCTCGTATATTTCTCAATAGCCTCTCCTTACAATGAATTTTCCAACCCCTCATTCTGAGGGGTCAAGCCCCTTTTATAGCTGGGCTCTAATGGCCCCTTATACATGGTGGTCCCGTGAGACAAAATAGTACAAAAGTACCCTGTCAGGGTAATAGCACAGGTGGCAGTGGTGTGGGAAGAGTGGTGGAGCAGAGGATCATAGTGTCAGCCTGGTACATAGTCAGAGGTGTGCATATAGTGCCTCCACTCTCTGGACTGATCCGCACCTCCACTACCTGTGTGGTACAGGTGTCAGGGTCATGCTCCTGTCCTCCCCATGGTTGTGCGTCATGCACCCGTACACGTACGGGTAACATGTACCCAATGGTTATTCCTCGTCCTACTAAGGGTAGGGAAGTAAGGAAAAGAGATAAGGCTTCTTCAACGGGGCCTGCTGCGTGTGTGAGGAGGCATGACGCCTACAAATGAAATGAGGGGCTTATCTTGTGAAACCATAACTTTGCATCCCCCATACTACGAGGCTCCTGATACATGGTCGAAGGGTGTTTAGTGGAGGCTATGTCTCTTGAGGCCTTTGATGTGGCCGGTGAGCGAAGCGAGGCACACGTGGCCCTTGGACGAGGCCTTTGGGGGCGAGGTGAGGTGACCTTACTGCGAGCCCTTGGTGCGCGCGGGGCGCGCGGCGCGGGCGAGAGGCGCGAGGCGCGCGGGCGCGAGGCGCGAGGGGCGCGGGCGCGAGGGGCGCGGGCGCGAGGCGCGCGGTCGCGAGGGCGCGCGGGCGCGAGGCGCGAGGCGCGGGGGCGCGAGGCGCGCGGGCGCGGGGCGCGAGGCGCGAGGCGCGCGGGGCGCGCGGGCGCGAGGCGCGAGGCGCGCGGGCGCGAGGCGCGAGGCGCGCGGGCGCGAGGCGCGCGGGCGCGAGGCGCGCGGGCGCGCGGGCGCGAGGCGCGAGGCGCGCGGGCGCGAGGCGCGAGGCGCGCGGGCGCGAGGCGCGAGGCGCGCGGGCGCGCGGGCGCGAGGCGCGAGGCGGCGTGCGCGTGGGGTGCGCGCGCAGGCAGCGTGCGCGAGACGCTTGGGTCATTTTGGTCAATTTGAGCAGGGTCATTTTGAGCAATAATTTGAGGGTTCAAATGGACTTCAAACATGGTTGCCTTGGACCTTACGGAGACCTTAGGCATTAGATGTGGGTTCTTTACCGGTGTTGAATTTTGAGCATCCACACATTCTAAAACAGTATTTTGGGATCCCAATGTAGCATTGGTATGAATTTTAATGAATGACCAACTCTTTTTATTTAATGTTCATTAAATGAGTCTTTAGTTGATCTAATCACACTTTTTAACGTAAAACCTCGATTAGCGAGTTAATGACACATTTATAAATCACATGGTAACGACTCTAAGGAAGTACGACATTACAATAAGTAACATGATTGGTGGCACAAGTGTCATACCACCACCCACTCACCTTTCCATGAATGACATTAACTTCGCTTAGTGTTGCCACTAGCTCATCCTGGGTTGAATTGACTTTTGCCTCATTGTTTTGGTTCCTCTTGAACCTACAGTCTCTAGCATACTGGCCATTCATGCCACACACAAAAAAAGGTCCCTTGGAACTTTTGAATTGTCCCTCATTCTTCTTGGGCCCTAAGGGTTTTTTACCCTTTCCCTTGTTGTTACCAATTACTTTTTCCTTTGTTAAGAGGGCTAGCCACCACATTGGCCTTGGAAGTCTCTCCATTATACTCCTCCTCACTCTTATCTCTAGAACGAGATTCCTCCTTAATTGTCTAGTGTTTGAGAATTTCCTTCAATGAAATCTCCTCATTCCTATGGAGAATTTTCTTCTTATAGCCTCTCCAAGAAGGAGATAGCTTGGCTATAATGGCCAACCAGGAATTGTTCAGGCAATACAATATTGAATGTAGACAATTTATTCACAGCAATTTGCAACTCATGAATTTGAGGGAGAAGAAGTTTATTATCATGAAATTTAAATTCCATATGTTGAGTGATAAGGAACTTAGTGGGAGTTAAGGATAAAATATTGATGAGGCGTAAAACTATAATTTGCACCCAGCTCGTTAGTAAGTCATCGATAGAGGATTGACTGATTGTAAGGGTTATAACAATGGATAACATATTTATGGTTTGGAAAATACGTTCTATAAATTCAAGAGTTCAATTTCGAGTCTATAGTGGAGTCACGAGGAGTTAACAAGGTAGTGAAATTATTCGTAAATAAATTCACGGTAAATTATTGGAGCTTGATTTTATGGATCCATAGTCCCCAAATCACCTTTGAGTATATCATCTAGAATGTCTCAATTAATTGATTTAATTATCAATTAGGATTTTTAAAGTTGACTATGTCAATTTTGGAAAATTTAAAGAGATATGAGATTTAGAGAATAAAATAGAATCTTTGGGTAAATTTATTAATATTGATAAATTAATGTCAATATAAATAAATAATATTAAATCAAGTTTCAAATTTTAATTAGTTAATTTGAATAAGGATTTAATTAATTAATTAATTAAGAAAAATAAATAAATAAAATGTTTTGAATTTAGGCCTAATTGGTATTTAAATTCAAAACAAAGAAATTGAGCCCAAGTTCATTTGTGGGAGCCCTAGAATTTTATCTGTTTGTTTATTATTTGAATTAATTTAAATTTAAATTTAAATAAATCCAATTAAGTTGCCTATATAAGGAATATTATATCTAGGGTTTTCATAAGGAAGTCAGTTTTAGTTGGTTCATTGGGTAAGTGAAAACCTAGACAGTCTAACCTTTCTTGGCCACTCTCTCTTCTTCTTCTCTTCTAAATCTCTATCTCATGTGTTGAGAACCAGCCCACACTAGTTCTAGGTTGATCAAATGCTTGGTGAGGAAGATTGTGTTGCCGATCTAGTTCAATCTCTTGATAATACTCTGCTACAGAAAGTGATCAAAGGGTGAGATTGAAGGAAGGAGTTATTCCAATTCTGTTGCGTAGTGTAAGTTTTTACTTTACTCTGTATTTATATCAATTTCATAGGAGCATGTTCTAGGAATTTGCATGTTTGTTTGATAATATGTAAATTGCATGAAAATAAATAAAGATCATGCAATAAGTATTTCCTACAGAAAGAGCATTGGGGATGTGACTCCTAGATATCAATTCATCTTCTTCACGCTTCTTCCTTTCTTTGACAACTTCTTGAGTATCTTCTTCCTTGGGCTCTCCCAAGGCTTTTAGGTCTTTGTCCAAGATGTAGAAAACCTTCAAAGTTGTGAGCAAGAATCTAATCTGGTCTTGTCAATGGACAAATTAGTACCATCGAACCTATCCAAT
The DNA here is from genome assembly GCF_963169125.1 of Humulus lupulus. Taxonomy (NCBI): domain Eukaryota; kingdom Viridiplantae; phylum Streptophyta; class Magnoliopsida; order Rosales; family Cannabaceae; genus Humulus; species Humulus lupulus. Next base: position 190,821,368 of record NC_084794.1, on the reverse strand, counting down.
CTTACAAAGTCTTGAGTCATGAATTTCAATGTCGAAAATGAGTTAGATTCTTCCATGATATGCTATCATAGATTATAGAGTATTAGAATGTTGGGTGAGAGTGAGATAGCACCACCTCAAAATTTTAGAATCTACAAAAAAAAAAAAAAAAATGGATTGACAAAGACTAAATAAAGATTGAGAAAGAATATGCAAACCAAAGTTGATGAATGATCTTCTTCAACTTTGATGAACCTTCAAAACCCTTGTAGAACCACGACTTTGAGAAAATCCTTAGAACAATGTAAAACCACAAATCCAAGGCTTATACACATTTCTTAACGCTATCCTAATACTCTATTTCCTAGCAACCATTGATGCTTAAGGCCTTTTCTAGGAGGAAATGAGGATTGGGATTGAACAAGCCTTAAACTCACAAAGTCAAGCACTTTCTTTATGAGTTCGTGGAGAAAACATGAGATTTTTAGAGAGAGAGAGAGAGAGAAATTGGAGAGAGTGATAAAGTCTTCCAAAACTCTATTTTGACCCTTATATAGAGTAGGCATTGTCATTAGGTCAAACCAAAATGATTAGACTTGTAAAACACATTATTTAGAGAAATTTACGTAACTTGTACAGACTCCTGTAGGCGGCGCATCGCTTGCATGCAGGCGATGCATCATCTGCTAGGGTTTCAAAAAACCCTAAGCATCAGGAGATACTACGCCACTTGGGTGGCGATTCGCCACCCTCTCTGTTTTTGGACCCCTCCAAAGGTCCAAAAAATGCTCCAAATGCTACCAAAATGTTTTGGGATCCTTAGATAGCTCCATGCATCACTTTGGACCCAAAAACGCAATTTTAAAGTGCCTACAATTGAAATTCAAATTTCACATCTTCACTATGTGAAAATCACTAAGTGTTTATACCTTGCTTGTATTTGAACACTAGTGCTTTTGTATTGAACCAACATATCAGTGGGTTCGTAGGATACAAAGGTTGATTTAGACTCTCTAGATGTTCTCAACACATGAGATCTAGAGATGATTGAGAAGAGAGAGGCTATAGAAATTTCTAGAATTTCAAATTTAGGAGATTCTGTTGTTTCTGTTCTTAGAGAGAGTCTGACAGTTAAAATTAACAACTTCTCAAACTTATGAAAAATATCCCTTCTTTTCAAGTTTATAAAGATAATTAACTAATTTAATTAATCATTATTTTATTTAAATAAAATTGATCAAATACATCTATTTTAATTATTTAATTTAAATCATATTAAAAAAGAATAATTAAATTTAATTAAATAAACAAATTAATTTGAAATTCAAAATTCAAATCCCCGGGATAGGATATCCCTGAAAGTGGCACCACTGATTGGGTCTTCCTGAGTTTTTCATTTGTTTGTTTAATTAATATTTAAGATAATGTATTTATCCAAAAATAAATATCAGTTAATTCAAAATTAACGTTATCTTAAAGTATCAGTTTTAAATAAATAAATACTTATTATAAATATCTTATAATAAGATAGTAATTAAACTCTCTCTACATTAATCTAAATATGATTAATATTTATTCTAACATAAAGTTTTTCAGAATAAAAACTATACAATTAAATAATTAATTAATTCACAATTAACGAATTGTCCATAATTATCACATAATTATTTCCTTGTCCTTAAAAATTAATTCATTTGCAATTTAGTCCTTGTCTATAGAAATCTTCCTTATGACATCCTTACCCTTGAAAGTGTAAGATAGAGGTGACCTGGGGACCATGGACCTATAATACGAATCTTCAATAAATCAAAATATTAATTAAACTCTTTAATATAATAATCTTATTTATTAATTCCATGATTACTCCACTATAAATATGGAATTGCACTCCAAGTATTTATAGAATTATATTTACAGAGTTTTCTTTGTTCACCATTTATTAGTTCGTTAATTAGAGTTTGTCAAAATTACCGTTTTACCCTTATAATTACCTCTTGCTCCGTGAGTACATTTAATTCACTAGTGAATAATTAATCTATAATCAAATTATAGTTTTGAGCTTAATAACTATTTAGTTCCAGAATTAACCCTTAAGGAAACCAATAATCGATCTGTTAGAAGAGTATGGATTCCAATATTGTAAATCATGTTCTCAACCATTCATGATATTGAATCTTCAAAGCAAATCAAAAGATCCAATAAGCACAAACATGAGTTCATGACTACTTAGGATTTAGACTGATTTACAAATGATCATCTATTATGATAAGAATTATATCTTTATGGCAAACAATATGTTTATAAAGATAGTTAATTCATATCGGTTCTGTCATATCTAATCTCTATTATATACAGTACCTTTACCAAGATGTTATCCAGATCAGTAATCTGAATCTAGATAACTTGCATCATGTATGCTTAGTAAGCCATACTAGTAACCATTCATTAAAGATTCCTTACTTTAGTATGTTACTGACTATTTTATTCATTGAATATGATCTTAATTCTGTCGTACGAATACAAGATCATATTGTCATGAATGAATAATGAATTTTGTTGATATTATTATATAATTGATTCAAACAATAATTATAACATTCAAATATAATAAAATTGTAGTTTTATTTAAATCAATAAAATGTCTTTACAAGTTTTAGGGCATTAATCCTAAGAATCTCCCACTTGCCCTCAAAACAAGTGAGGCATATCCCTTAATCCCATGTTGCATACATGACCCATGAACGGCTTTCCAAGAAGTATCTTAGTAAATGGGTCTACCAGGTTCTGTTTCGATGCTTTCTTCATAACAGTCACATCACCTCTATGCACAATCTCTCTAACCAGAAGGAATTTCCTTTCTATGTGTTTTCCTCTCTTGTGGCTTCTAGGTTCCTTGGAATTAGCTACTGTTCCACTGTTGTCACTGTGACGCCCCACATCACTATGGCTGCTTTCTGGAATGACGACTGGCCCTACAAACCAAGACAAGTCTTTCCAGCGTGCTTTGTCCTCACTCGCACACTTCGTGGGAAAACTTCCCAAGATGTCACCCATCCCTAGATTACTCCAGGCCAAGCACGCTTAACCATGGAGTTCTCAAGTGGTGGGCTACCGAAAAGAAGATGCACCTTCCTGATATAGGTAGTACCCATCAATCCATTTAAGCCCTCTTCAACTGTGTAGTCCCATACCTACAAAGTCTTAGAATCATTACACTTGACCTTCCCCAGGCGATGTGGGATTGCACAGCTTACCCGGTCTTTCCCCTTATGGATCACGGGATTTTGACTGTCACAATCACCCCCCCTTATGGGCCCGATGTCCCCGTCGGCCACACTTTCGGCTGGGTCAAGGCTCTGATACCATTATGTGACGCCCCACATCACTATGGCTGCTTTCTGGAATGACGACTGGCCCTACAAACCAAGACAAGTCTTTCCAGCGTGCTTTGTCCTCACTCGCACACTTCGTGGGAAAACTTCCCAAGAGGTCACCCATCCCTAGATTACTCCAGGCCAAGCACGCTTAACCATGGAGTTCTCAAGTGGTGGGCTACCGAAAAGAAGATGCACCTTCCTGATATAGGTAGTACCCATTAATCCATTTAAGCCCTCTTCAACTGTGTAGTCCCATACCTACAAAGTCTTAGAATCATTACACTTGACCTTCCCCAGGCGATGTGGGATTGCACAGCTTACCCGGTCTTTCCCCTTATGGATCACGGGATTTTGACTGTCACAGTCACAGTACATGATTAGTGGCTTATCCATATCTGGAACTACTTCCAGATCAGTGTACAACTTCCTCAACCTAACCGCTTCCTTAGCTACTTCACAACCCGCTATATACTTGACTTCCACGGTTGAATTTGCAATATAGGATTGTTTAATACTTCTTCAGACTACAGCTCCTCCACCAAGAGTGAATACTAACCCAAACGTCGACTTACGACTGTCTTTATCTAGTTGGAAATCAGAATCAGTGTATCCATTAGGGTTTAGCTCACCCCTAAATATACAAGCATATAATCTCTCGTTCTCCTAAGATACTTGAGAATTTCGTAAAATGCCTTATTCTACTATCTTTTGAAAACGATAACTACTCGATAATTATTTAGAAAAATACCACAATTGATATAAAAGTTTTGCAAGGCCTTATGAAATCATGCAATATGGGCCCATTTATTAAAATAAAAGCATAATGTCTTTCATGCAATTTTAAAATAAGATGTTAAAGTCCTTTTGAAAATATAATTAAACAGGATAAACTCATAAAAATGTCTCAGGCATTGCTAGATCATTTTCCGTTCATCAGAGCCCCACGACATACATACATAGACCATTGAATGCCCTACATCACTATGCGTGCCAATCAGAAAACCTATCGCCTACCTGAAAGGGGGAAAGTAGGGGGTGAGCAAAAACCTCATTAAGGAAGTACAAACAAGAACAACAATTCACATAAGTACAATACAAAACTATTCTCATCATACATAAGCTTAAAATGGCATATCATAATCTCATACATTTTATCTGAAAATTCATCATAACAAATAAAGCAAATAGTTCAATGAGGAAACCAGCACAACATAAATCAGTAAATCCTCCTCTTTGAGGTAATCAGGATCTCAGGTCCTAGAATAAACTCGGCGAGTCCGCCTTATGAGTTACGTCATACCTTAGTACCTCCTTTGTTGCATCGCGTTCAACACGCTAACAACACTCATCTTTTCATACAATCATACAACACATACATGCATAACAATTTATCTCACAACTGATATCTCATACAGTTCAACATGATTGCATAATAATTCTAGCTAACTTCCTTACATTAAGTCCAAGAAATATAAAGATGAGATAGCTTTCACGATGAGCCTAGAAAAGCCATTCAAACACTCGTCTTGATACCAAATAAAATCAAACACACCTATAGACATACCCCACATGTGCATGGGCCATGCACACGTGGCACAAGTAGCACCACAACTTTATTCATACAATAACATCACATAAAATCACAAAAAAATAGTCAATTCTACTATGTATTTCTCAATGGTTTCAAAACAAAATCCATGTATTTGATTAAATAATTGAATGTAAAAGTATACTTGCATGTAACATGCATACGTGGGACGGTTCTTGAAAACTCGCTGAAAGTTGATAATATTTATTCTTCTATTTTCTTGTCAATTTCACCAAAATTCAGCAAGCATAAAATAATTTACCAACTTGGTTACTACTATTTTACTTCTTTAAATCATACAATTGCCACACATAAATTTTTATTACAAAATTTATTTTACTAAAGTAATTCTCAGCTTAAATTGTACAAAATAATAAAATTATTTATTATTTACTAACAATAAAATGTGACAAAATTTATAATTACTTATACAGTAACTAATTTGGAAAAATTAATTAACTTCATAAAAGTTCTAGTTTAATTTTGAAAAATTAAGTAAATAATACCAATAAAATGTGGCATTTATTTTCTTCTCAAAATAATTATTAGGTCATAAAATTCATATTATTTATGATTAGTTAAATTTAGAAAAAGGCTCATATTATTTATATTTTAATAAACAAAGTTCTAAGCACTTCTTAAATAAAAACTTTACAACTTTTAAATATTAAATTTAAGCATATATTGTAATTTGAAACATAAAATACTCATGTATGAAATTACACCATTTTCTTGTCTTAGTTTTAAAATATGAAATTAAAATATATTTTACTTTCTTTTTAAATCATTTTTATAAGTCACCATAAGAATAAAATAAAATCAGCAAACATAAGTCATTCGAAATAGGAAGATTTACACTCACGCACATTATATTGTAATTGATTACTAATTTGCTATGCATATTTTAATATACCTACATTATAATATTAATTAACCTAAATAGCAAATATTCCTAATTTATTTACCATTTTATTGTACCCCTTATTTTCTTAGTTCAATAAAGTGTTTATTACTTGCCATTTTGATACATCCTTTTATTTCATTATTTTATTTGTCTTTTTATGATTGAATCACTTTATTTCTTCAAAAAGAAAAACATATTTTCTTTACTCTTGACGTGTCTATGGGTATATATATTTTGTAGTCTACATAATAATGATTGATGAATTCAATATAATTTATGAATTAGTTTAAAATTTTACCCTTTTTAGTTTCTACTCTATATTATGCCTATTTGTATTAAATTAGTAGGTAAATGTTACTTTGGATACTTGTATTTATCCAAATAGTAGCGAAATACTCAATAGTATCTAAATCTATCAGTGTTTTTGGATGCTTATTTGTATCAAATTAGTAGGTAAATGTTACATATATTTTTTCTTTTGAAAGATCCACTTTGTAACCATGGGTAGTTAAATATTTGCCTTTTTTTTTTGGTAAAACAGAGAAAGAATTTTATTAAGCACAGGAACAAATACAAAACACCAATTAATTTAAAATATAACTGTCCCACCCAAGCTAAATCCTCCTTACTCATTTTCCTTTTTTTTTACAACATAACCTGATACACACATCAGATTTAATCTTCCTCACAACAGTGCTAACCATTGGCACCCAATGATTCCAAAGAGCTTCATTCCTAACTTTCCAAACGTGATAAACACTAGGCACTAAAGCGCAACAATACACTTTCCTACGACAAGTAGTCTGACCATTCCTTCTAATCCAGTTCATAATTCCATTTATCTCATATTTATTAGATCCAAAATTTAACCATCTCAAAATATGGGATAGACAAAGCTTACTAAACTCACAAACAAAAAATAAATGCTTATGAGTTTCCTCCATCTTACCACAGATAACACAACAAGTATCCTGCACACAACCAAACCTGAAAAGTCTATCCCTAGTTGGTAACCTTTTTTTTTAACACCAACCAAGTCACAAATTTATGTTTTGGCAATCCAAGTCTGTCCCAAATGAAGGAAAATTTCCACTTTGTATCTGTTTTGTCCTTCAGCAGCTTATACAAATGAGCAATGGTATAGGTAGGCCAACTACGTATATTGTGCATCAGAATTTCCTTTAACTCATTCTTTATTTTGACTACTTTTCTCCAGTACCAACTGTTGTTTAGAGGAGCCATGTAGCCCCACCAGTCTGCCTCTTTAATGTACACCGAATGAACCCACTTCACCCAAAGATTATCCTCCTTCTTTGCTATAGCCCAAACATACTTCCCAATAGCACATATGTTCCACAAGCCAATGTCTGAAAAACGAAGACCTCCCTTTTGTTTACTCTTCTCAATCTCAGTCCAAGAAACTCGACCCGGCCCTTCCATATACTCTGTACCTTTCCATAGAAATGCTCTACAAATTTGGTTAATTCTTGTAATCACCATTCGGGGCAAGATAATCAATTGAGACCAATACATATTGATAGAAAGGAGGACATAATTGATGAGAATACATCTCCCTACAAAAGAAAGATTCCTCGTACTCTAACTCCTAATCCTTTTAACCATTTTCTCAACCAAACATTCACAATCAGCTTTAGTTATTCTAGTATTGCTTATGGTCATTCCTAAATATTTAAAAGGAAGATTACTTCGGCTAAACCCTATCATATCAGTAATCCTATTCCAGTCCCCATCATTCAACCCAACACAAAAAATGGCTGACTTTGATCTGTTAGCTTTCAAACCAGAAGTATCAGTAAATAGTTGGAAACCTCTGAGTAAAATATGAATAGCTTTAAAGGTTCCTTTGCTAAACAGAAGCAAGTCATCTGCAAAACAAAGATGATTGAGTTTCAAATATTCACACCTTGGATGAAAATTGAAATCATTATGATGCGCAACTGAAACCATTATCCTTGACAGATACTCCATACCAATAACAAACAGCAAATGGGACAAAGGATCCCCTTGCCTTAAACCTCTCCTAGACTTCAAGCATCTGATTTGAGCCCCATTAATCATGAAAGAAAATCTTGGAGTGGTAACACAAACCATCACCAACTTGATAAACTTAGAAGGAAATTTAAGAGCCATCATCATTTCTTGCAAAAAATTCCAATCCAAGGTGTCATAAGCTTTCTGAAGATCAATTTTAATCATACAAGATGCGCTAGTACTTTTCCTCCCATAACCCCTCGCCAAGTCTTGGCATATCATGATATTCTGTGCTATATTTCTGCCTTGAACAAACCCACTTTGATTTTCAGAGATAATTGAAGGTAAAATCTCTCTAAGTCTTGAACAGATAAGTTTGGTAGCAATTTTATAAACCACATTGCAACAAGCAATTGGTCTATAATCACTGCCATTCTTTGGGCAGCTAAAATTTAGGAATAAGAGTTAAGTTGGTTGTATTGAGTTCCTTAAGAAGCTTACCCGAATGCAGAAAAGATAGCACCACTTTAATAACATCCTGACCAGTTATATCCCAAGTGTGTTAAAAAAAGGCACTACTATACCCATCAGGACCTGGTGCCTTCTCATCAGGAATGGAAAATAGAGCTTCTTTCACTTCATCTTTGGTGTACATCTTCAGTAAAAACTTTGCCTGTTGCACAGAAACTAACTTCCTTGCTTGCACCACCTTGTCTAAGACTGATTTCCTCCCAACTGAAACAGAACCCAACAACTCAGTATAATAATCTTGGAAAGCCTGAGTCACTCCTTCTTGTGTATCAAACCACTGGCCCTTCATATCCCATATAGAATGCAGAGAATTCTGAATCCTCCTAGTTCTGATACACCTATGAAAAACTTTTGTATTTTCATCTCCTTGATTTAACCACTCCATCTTCACCTTCTGTTTTAAAAATTGAATCATATTCTGATGAGCATGTTGGTACTCAACTCTACAACTAATTTCCTCATTCATCAACTGGGTATTTCCAGGGGTTTCTTTTATTTTTCCTTGAATCTCCATCAGCTTGTGATATTTCTTAGCATCCTGAACAAAAACATCTCCCTTTCCGTCCTTATTTATCTTAGCTAAAACTCCCCTAAGCTTTTTTAACTTGTTAATTAAACAGTACATAAGAGTCCCTGTAACTTCCTCATTCCAACTCACAGACAGCTTATCAAAAAAATCTGTATAACTACTCCAGAAATTGAAATATCTGAAAGGTTTTCGGGTCTCAAACTCTGAAGAGAAAATCACCAAACACGGGCTATGATCAAAATCCCCTTTTGGAAAGAAAATAGCCTCATCATTAGGAAACTTCTCCAGCCATTGATCATTAACCATTACTCTGTCAAGCTTTGCATAAACTCGAGAAAAACCTTCTTGCTTGTTATTCCAAGTAAAAAAATTCCCTGAAAACTTCACATCTACTAAACCGCACTGCTCCACACAACTTTGAAAAGGAACCATTTCAGATCCATTACCATGGTAATGTAAGCGATCAGAAGGGGATAAAACTGAATTAAAACCCCCCATTATCATCTAAGGACAACTAGTGACACTACCTATGCTCTTCATATCCTCCCAAAGTCTCTCTCTTCCATTCATATCATTTAAAGCAGAAACTACAGTGACTGGAAACCGATCCCCATGCTTAATCTGAACCAGAAAATGCATCTATTGACTTGAGCTTCCCCGTATATCAACCGTAAAACTATTCGGATTCCAAGCTACAACAATTCGACCATTAGGATGATTAACTAAATTGCAAGTAAAACACCAACCTTGAAACATATTAAGGTATAAAGTCCCCATTTTAGAAACCATAACCCTTGTTTCTAGGAGACTAACAAAACCAATTCGTTTATTGGATATCATTCTCATGACATCATTTTGCTTGCTGGTTTTGTTAAGTCCCCTAACATTCCAAACAAACAATCTATCCATTAGTTAATGGAGGATCTCCCCCTCCATTAATATTGAACCTCATATCTTGTACTACTTCTCCCACATGCATTTCTGCTACAGATAGCTGATCTAACACCTTAAAAGAATTACTCACATTAACTTCTTTGTCTTTTGCCATCTGCATTTTCTTCCCTCTAACTTGGAAAAAACCATCTGTGTCCTCCTTTCTTTGATTCTGTCCCTGTGCTATTGTATCCTTCCTTATTTTATCTGGTTGATGCAGATTGTCTCGGTTGCCAAATCTGAGATGCCCCAGGTTTATTCATCCTCTTCCTACAATCTTCTTTGATATGACCAATCCCATGACACTGAGAACAAACTTCAGGTTTCCATTCATAGTAAACTTCCACATACACAAACTCTCCTTTTTCATCTTCAAATTTGATTTGGGCAGGTAGATCTTTAGTCAAGCTCACTTCAATAAGCACCCTAGCAAATTGTAGTTTCTCTCGATTCCCTGTTGCTATGTCCTGGTGCACCATCTTCCCAATTGTGCTCACAATTTTAGCCATAGATCTCTCCCCCCAAAACTTAAGTTCTAAGTTTCTCAATTGAGCTCAGATTGGGACTGTCAAAACTGTGTCCTTGGTGAATTTAGCATCCGGATTCCATCGTTTCATAATGATAGGTTTCCTGTCAAAGAAATAATATCCAGCAGCCAAAACTCCATCTCTTACTTCTACCGATTGAAACCTAATTAGAAAAATGCCTTGAGCCAAAAGCCCTATTTGATCTACCCCTTTGTCTCTCCAGATTCTGCGAAATAAACCTTCCATCACTGAAAGAGGGGGGTCGGCTCCCAAAACATAACACACTAAAGATGAATTCCAAAATTGAACTTCTTCTTCTATGTCATTAACCTCTATTTTGACAACACCAGACTCAATATTCAAGATAGGAACAGAGTTACCTGATTTTCCTGCTTTTCCTTTAGAGCCTGAAATGTCGCCCTTTATAACCCCCCACCAGCCGTTAAGGGTTTGTTTCACCACAGATCTACACTCTATTTCTCCAAAACCAACCTCTGGTCCTTCCCTAGAATCTTTAATCTCTTCAGAAACAGAATCCTCCATTTCCATCTCTGTCCGATTTGGACTCGAAGCATCCTCATCTTCCAAATTAAGAGCCTCCACCCCCAGAATTGCATCAATGGATTTAAGTTTCTTGATTGGATTTGTTGATGAAGGTCCCTTTTTCTTCTTTCCCGGCATCTTCTTCTTCAATTTTGGTCTCCCCGCCATGGCACCAGCTCAAGTTGAAGAGAGAGCAAAATTAACACTTTGGACACTTTTATATGTATGATCACTACAAAAAAAACTTAGTTTTAGTCACAATAAAATTTATGACTAAAGAATTTTTTTTACCTATGTCATCACTAAAAAGTCTGTGGCTAAAAGTATTAGTCACAAAAATTACAATTTGTTGTCACTAAATATATTTTTAGTCACAACAAACTTTATCATTAAAAATAATCTACATTAGTGATAATTTGTGATTTAATATGACTTTTTAGTCACAGATAATTTTTTGTTGTGACTAAAAATGACATTTAGTCATACAAAATATATGTTGTGACTAAAAGATTGTCACTAAAGGATACATTTGTTTGTAGTGGATGGTACCTAAATCTCACATGTTGCTCTTGAAAGTTCTCCTTATCAATACATGGCAATAGTTACTTAGGTGTAGTTAATTGATACTCTCATGTGTCAATCCCAATTACTTGAAACACATCCTATCCCAAATGTAATTATGGTATTTATTAATTTTTATTATATTTTTTTGGAGATCAATTAACTGTGAAATTTCCAAAAATTAGTAGTATTTTAATGTGGCTTATTTTGGATTATAATGGTTTGTATGAAGTTAGTAATAGCTAAATACCTTAATAGTATATAAATCTATGTCTCTTTTTTTATGCTTAATAATAGTACGTAATTTGCTTTTGAAAGATCTCATTTGTATTACTTATGGGTAGCTAAATGTATGTGTTTATTAATTTGAATACCCTTTCCAAACAGTATATATCCATTGGTAACATACTTACAAACATAGTATAGAAATGATCGATTTAACAACTAGAAATATACTATTTCGTATCCATTAATAAATTTTTTTTTAAAAAAATACTTCTTTTTTCTTTCTTATTTTAATTACATAAAAGAACATACCCTTTGGTATCCTACACACAATAAAAGCATAAGCTTGATTATATAAATAATTAAAAAAAGTACTTTTTAGTATCCAATGAAAATAACATTATCAACATCAAAGTTAAGAAAAAAACCACCACTAATTATTTTTTATACATAGAAAATCATCATTTATTTTATTATATACTTAATGGTGTCTTTTTATATAATTATATACATTAGGGTAATATTAAATAAAAATAAAAACTACTTTTAGTTTTCTTATATATAAACTGAGTATGTAAGCAGTATAAACATCTTTTAATAAAAAATAAGGCCAAGTACATTGTATGCATATCTATATAACAGATATAAATGCCCTAAAAGAAATAATCATAATGAATCTCAAAGTAGTGAAAGAGAACATATATGAAATGCATGCATGCAACATGACAGTTGGGTAAAAGTCTAAATTTTGTATTAGATTGGGATGACACATAAAAAGAAAAGTAGGATAAACAATCAATAACTACCAAACGGTACCAAAAGTACTTGATTTTTCAATAATCCATGCCACCTTAATATTTGTCTTGTCATAAATTTGTTGTAGCTTCACATTAGTTGTTGACATTATATTAGTAATTTTTTAGTAATCAAATCTTATATAAAAGAAATTAGTAATAAATCAATCAATTGTATAATTAAGTTATTTTAGGTAAGTTATTAAGTTTGTGAGTAAATTAAGGAAGTGTAATATTTTGTTAAATCAAATGAAATCAGTTATATATGACAATAATTAATATATTTTGGTTATATTATTTTATCTCTAATAAAATTGTTATTATTTATTTTATAAGTATAGATGTGTAAACTGCCCTTCAAAATATACTCATCATTATTTTTAACAAGTTACCCTAACATGTTTCTATGCGTGAACAATTCAAGAATACATTTAAACATGCAAAACTAACAACAACATCAAAACAAGCCTAAATCACAATGTATGCTCATGGTCAAATTCTATATAACATAATAACATAAAACATCACAAATAACAACATGCTCATTACCCAAAATTTAAAAATAAAAACTAGAAACAAAAACACCGCTCACAACCCTTTAATATAGCTCTAGGCCAAAACCCTTATACATACATCTATTTTTTTTTCATTTTAACCACCTAAAACATCATGATTCAAAGACATAACAACATTCAATATAAATGTTTTTACAGTTAAAATCAAAGCCCTAACATGTTTCTTATCTTTCAAAAATTCATAATCAAGTTGATAGAGTATTAACTAAAATAAAAATTATTTCTATATGCATAAAGATAAATATACACAAATGAATCTTTTATTCATAGAAAATACTAATGCATGTACCACACATAAAATCTTAATATGTTTCTACAAGAAGTAAAATAAAGAACATGGAGAACAATCATCCTACGCATAGAATCCTAAAATTTGAACACAACAATCCTATTTACATATACATATAAAACTCATATCTCTTTTTTAAAAAAAATGGATTTAACATAACATCATCTAAACATATGAACATGCTTTTCTTTCTTTTTGTCTCTTCTCTCCTTTTGAACTCAATAGCCACCTCTAAGAAATGATGAGTAAAATGCCCTATAGGGTCCTAAGGTTCTATATATAGTGTTGTTAGGTTTTCTAAAAAAAATTCATATTAATCTATCTAATTAAAAAAACTAATTCATTAAATAAATACATTTTGATCCATCCTAAATGGCAATTTCAAATATCATTCCCCCCCTTTCCTTCCTTGGCTTTCCACACTAATAAGGAAAGTGTAATTTTCGTAGCTCTAAGGTTGTGACACTTCGGGACTCGATTTTGGCCATGTTATCATGCGACTTAGAGAGTGGTTCCTTCTATAAAGTTGTAGGTTATTGAATTAGCTTTCCAACAGTATTAAGTTTTTCTAAATCAGACACATAAACTTTAATTATGAGTGTTTTACTGAGGCTGGATCCAGAATTATGTGAACTCCAAAAATGACAACTCTCTTTCTTGCTCACCACTTCTATCTTGGTTTCATTTTCACAATATGAACACATGCATTTCTAGAACCTTCTCCCTTTAATTCCCAATTCTACTTACTCAAATTTGTCAAAGACAACTAATAAAATAACCATCAAATAATATAATATTCATACATCAAAACAATATTGATTTCTCTTTAATTTAGATGAAGAAAAGATGTCAATGCATAATTAAGGAAAGTTCATCTTTCCTTGCTCTTCCATGCTCATGTCACCCTCTCTCTCTCTCTTACAATTTGTTTCATTTTCTCTCTTGTGTGAACACAACTCTTCTAAAATCCTTCATTTGATAGCTTTTTTAAAAAAAATAGGAAAAATCACTCATATTCCAACTATATAGTCTAGGTTCATGGAATTTTCTATTGCATGCTCACCATGCATACCATGCTCTTGCACACACACAATCCAGCAAGCCTATCACTACTAAACATGCACACATATGCACATAATCAAAACATATGCACAACAATTTTTAAATTTATTAAATAAATAAAATAATTAAAAATTAATTCACACAATTAACACTTAACACTTACATAAATAAATAAATTAAAATAAGTAATCACTTAAAAAACAATTAATAAAAAGAAAAAATTGGTGCGCTAAAGTGCTTTATTGCAATGCAGTGTTCCACACCAAGATTCCATTGATAACGACTTACAATCCCTACTGCATAGCATATGTCGGGCCTAGTACACAACATAGCATACATTAGACTCCCAACTACTGAAGCATAGGGATACTTTCTCATATCTTCTTCCTCTTGAGGTGTCTTTGGACATTGCTCTTTGGAAAGTGTAATTCCATGTCTTGTCGGTAACTGACATTTCTTGGAATTCTCCATAGAGAATATTTCAAGCACCTTGTATATATAAGTAGCCTTAGAAAGTGTCAAGAGCTTGTTCTTCCTATCCCTTAGGATTTGGATTCCCAGAACATAGCTCACTTCATCCAAATCTTTCATTTGAAACTTTTCAGCTAACCACTTCTTCACATTTGACAATGTCTCTACATCCTTACCAATGAGAAGCATTCCATCAATGTAAAGAATTAAGAAAAAAACCACTTTACCTTTGACATATTTATACACACATGCTTCGTCAACATTCTATTTGAAGCCGTATGTTTTAGTTGTCTCATTAAATGTGATATTCCAATAATTAGATGCTTACTTCAATCCATAAATGGATTTCAACAACTTGCACACCTTATGGTCTTCCTCGTTCTTAATGAACTCTTCTGGTTGTTTCATATTGATACTTTCATTAAGATAGACATTCAGAAAAGTTGTCTGGACGTCCATTTTCCATTTCTCATAGTCGTAGGTGGAAGCTATGGATAAGAGGATGCGAATAGATTTTAGCATGGCCACCAAAGAATATGTTTCTTCATAATCAACACCCTCTCTCTGCGAGTAATGTTTGGCTACTAGGCTAGCCTTGAAAGTCTCTACTTTCCCATCTACACATGTTCTCTTCTTGAAAACCCATTTGCACCTAATGGGCCTGACATCTTATGGTGGGTTTACAAGTTCCCAGACATAATTGGAATACATCGATTCCATGTCTTGGTTCATGGCTTCTTGTCATTTCTCCTTTTCAGGATCGTCTTTATTTGTATGAAAAACATGGACATGTGCCTCATGTTCGTAGCGAACAAGTTGTCTTACAATCCTCCCACTACAACGTTGCACTAGCGTTTCCTTTTCAGGAATAATGGTCTCCTCAGTTTGTCGTTTATCATTTAATGATGACGATGAAGGTGATGAAATCTTATCATTTGTGAGTTCCTCCAAAACTACCTTGTTATGGGGTTTATAGTTATTCATATAGTCGTGTTTAAGGAATCTCTCATTTGTTGAAACAAATACCTTTTGCTCCTTGGGACTATAGAAATAACCACCTCTTGTTTCTGAAGCTTAGCCCAGGAAAATGCACACTTTAGACCATGAATCAAGTTTCTCTGATTTAGGTATAAGAATGTAACGTCCTACGTTTTCGGGTACCTTTAAACGACTCGGGTCGGGATTTTTCCCCCGGGTTAAGAATATTATTTTAAATAATATTATATTTTTTTTGTAAGTATTCCATGAGTTATTGCTAGCCAAAATATGAATTTTGTGATTTTAAAAGTCAAGATAAAACTTTCGGTCCTGGACCGACACAAAACCCTGATCGGGTAAAAATCTCAGAAAAGAAAATGAAAAATCATGGAAATTATATTTTGGGCATAAAATACATTCATAAAAGTTAAATTTTGGTCAAAAATAATAAACCTAAAAGAAAATGGAAATTTTAGGGCATTTTGTGTTAAATGCCTAATTTAACTGAAATAGGGAATTTTATTCCATGAATGGACCTTAGGTTAAATTTTATTATGTGATTAATTAAATTAAATGTGAGAGACATTTAATTTAATTAATTAATGTTAAGTTTGGTGATTAAAAATTAATAAGAGTGAAAAAGGTGTCAAAAGCCAATTTGGACTTTTCTTCTTATGAAACATTTATTAACCTTTATAAAAAAAAATTATATATAACATACATAAAATGAGAAGGGTGGCCGGCCATGTGGTATTTTTAGAGTTGTGTGAACCCAATTTTTATAAAATTTAAATCCCATTTAATTAAGAAGTCAAGTGGGCAAGTGGGTAGAAAAGCACTCTAGTGTTTTGTGATATTTTGAAAAGTATTATGAGCTATTCTAACCCCCAAAACCGACCCCCACACTCTCTCAATCACTCTCATCTGATTTTTTAAGACCCTCTTAAGTTTTCTCTCAATATTCAACCTCAAGAACACCAAGGAAACTTGGAGGCTAAGTCTTGGTCTAGGGAGGGTTTTCCTTAAGGTAAAGTTTCATTAATCTAGACTTTTGTAAAGTTTTAAGCATAGAGTTTCAAATAGCTAATTAACTATGTTTTTGGGGGAAGTTGGTTAGAGTTTTTGAAAGGTTTTGAAGGAGCCAAAGCTAATAGGAAGGTCCAAACCTTAAGCAAGAACACCAAAAAGGTAAAAAGTTTACTTTTGATGATTTTGTTGTAGGGTTTTTAGTTTTAAGCATTATTTTGTATATTTAATGCTTAAAGTTTCTTGTTGGTGGTGTAATAAGGTTATGGTAGTTGTTTAATAATTTTTATGACGCATGTGTATTGATTTTTGAAAATGGGAACCAAAACCCCCAAGGGTTTTGTAGGATACCCTAAAACAAAACATGTTTTGAGTTGTGACTTCCAAGGGGTCAAGCAGGCACTGTATATTGATTTTGTAAAATTAAATTGTACTGTGATGTTTTTGAGATTGAGTACATAAAATTGAGCTTTTGAAACACTAAAAAAATGTTTAGAAATGAGTAAGTTATGCTATTTCAAAGTTTAGGTAAAAAACTATTTTTTTCGTATTCTTATTTTCGGAACCAAGTTTGGACAGCCACTGTATAGGGTAAATGAACCCCGTTTTTTCTAAAATTTTGTGGAAATATTTATAGCATAACCTATTATTCCACTGTAAAATTTGGTAAGAAAATATTGAACGGTTTTAAAGTTATTAACTGTCAAAGTTTGGAAAAAATAAGGACTTGAAAATAAGGTCATTTTTACCTCATTGTTGGAAAATGATTTCACCAATAAAAAATGCTCATTTTGACCTAAGATTTTACAAAGACCTAAATGGCATAACAAAAATGGAATTGGGAAATTTTGGTAACAATTGGGTAAGTAAATTTCAAGTTATGAACTAACGAAGTATGTAGTTAAAAATGTGAAAAATAGGCTTTTCACACTTAGTGTAAAAATGAGATTTTGGAACATAAGGTAAAAAGTAAAATTTTGCTTATTTCAAGATATAAATTGGTAAGTCTTGAAATCATATTTTCACTAAAATTACCCCTTTGAGTTTAAATGAATTATTTTTATTAAAGAGTTTTTATTCTTTCTAAAAATAAGAGATTTAATTTATTAATAGTTAATAAATTAAAAGAGGGTTTAAAACCCTATATTTTGAGAAAATAATTAAATGAATTATTTTTCTAGTAAGTAAAATTGATTAATTGATTTTGGAAAAATGAATTAGTCAAGATGAGAAATTTTTAACGGTTTTCCTAATTAAGACAAATTAGGCAATTTTCTTAAAACGGTTTTTAGATATTAAAACCTTAAGAAAAATAAAAGGAAAATTTAAGAGTTTATTTTCTTTAAAAATAATTAAGGAATTTATTAGTATATTCTGGATATAATACCGGCTAAAATCTTACATATTTTAACCGACTAGTCGAAAGTGCGGGTTAATAGCGATATCTTGAAAGAATAAGATTTTTAGCGGATTGTGGGAAAATACCATTGTGATACCCGAGCCTAGGTATCGAGACCTTAGGATAGGCCTCCCCGAGACTTAGGGTTTAGTCTCGAATATTTTGTATGACTTTCCTTAATAGGTTTAACACCAAATAAGGATTATAAATCCTTACAAATGACTTTTATTAAAATGACCAAACTGCCAAAAATAATAATAATGAATTATGAGTGCCATAATTAATTTGAGTATACTGTATGGATAACTACAGTATTGGCTAAGCGTAATTGGACTGAACGTTGGAGGGTGAAAACCTGCTGAGTGCTAAGGACTCCAAGTAAGTCAACTTATATTGTATGGCTGCAACATGAAATGATTATTGTCTTGTATGTTAGTATAGGGATACATGCACATATATAGACTGTCATAGAAAGTTTCTTAGAGACGTTAGTCTAGTGAGTGCTGATTTAGAAAATATGAACGGTAGATGTTCGTCATATCCTAGACGGTTGATCCCCGTCACACTACTTGATTTTATTTATGTCTGGTTCATTACTGCGACGAGTGGCCATGAGATGACGATAAGCTGGTTAAACCTAGGGGCGCCAAAATAAATGGGACCTAGGGGCCCTCATGCTTACTTAATCATTGGACGGTCAGAATCCAAGCAAGTGCTCTGATAAGTTATTCCCGGATAGCAGCCGAGAATATTGGCCATTCAGTAAGAGTGCCTAGAGATACTAGGGGTTGCCAAGATTGAGTGAGGCTGAACACCCTAGGGGCAACTGCTCACCAGCACCACTGATTATCATAGAAGTCTCCGTAAAACTGTGTAAATTGGATTACACTCTTGGATAAGTAGCGATGCCCTATGTAACACGATAGTTACCATTGATGAGGATATTTATTGGCTAGATCTTAGTGTGGAGACTCGATTCTCTTTTACAGATTAGCAATTATGTTGGAGGGCGTGTTACACCTGAATTGATGGAAATTGTAGAGCGTTGGTCTCGAATTATATTGTGATATAATATATCTGCTTGCTCTGGGATTTTCTGAGTGTAGGGATATAATTGTTGATAAGATATAGTTGTGATATAATATATCTGCTTGCTTTGGGATTTTCTGAGTGCAAGGATATAATTGTTGATAAGATATAGTTGTGATATAATATATCTGCTTGTTCTAGGATTTTTCTGAGTGCAAGATTTTTATCTAGTTATGAATTAATTTATCCTTGGTTATCAGGCGTGACCATAAGTTTGCCAGGATGCTTTAGCATTCTTGAAATTGATTGTGTAGGGTCCGGATGTGTCCGGAACCCTAATTCTCTACATGCTTTGTTTGAAAGTTGATCTTACTATGTGTTTTCGCTTACCTAGTTGTTTCATGTTGTAGGTAAGGGCAAGGGCAAGGCAGAGCAATGAGCGCTGAAGTCTTCCTTGCAAATGTACATGTGGACCGACCTTTTGGGAAGCCATTTTATTTTTGGAAATGTTGTGTAATTTTCCTAAACTAGGCTCACTCTACTCTTTATAAAACATGTTTGCAACTAAATGTTAAGTATGGCCATACGACTTTTTAAAAAGTTTCTTTTTCTATGGGTTTTTGAGACATTTTGTTAAATGAAAACATTTATATTTCCGCATTATCGAGTCTTGAAAATCTGGGTCGTTACAAAGAACAGGAGCAAGACAGCCCCAAATACGGAAATGGTGAAAACTAGGTTTGTTACCATTCCATAGTTCCAATGACATTTTTCTAATGGTCTTAGATGGGACTACATTCAAAATGTAAATCGTTGTTTGGAGCGCATATCCCCAGAATGAGAGAGGAAGTGAAGAGTATCTTAACATAGACCTGACCATGTCCAACAAAGTGTTGTTTCTTCTTTCTGAAACACCATTTTGTTGTGGTGTTCCAGGTGCTATGAGTTGAGATAGAAAACCATGCTCCAGCATGCAATCTTTGAATTCTAAATCCAAATATTCACCACCTTGATCTGATCGAAGTATTTTAAGAGTCTTACCTAACTGCTTCTCAACCTCAGCTTTGAAGTCTTTAAACTTACTAAAGGTTTCAGACTTCCTAAGCATTAGGTAAGTATGACCATATCTTGAGTAATTGTCAATGAAGGTGACCAAGTACTCATATCCACCTCTAGCTTGTACGCTGATTGGACCACAGACATCGCTATGTACAAAATCTAAAGGCTCTTTGGCTCTATTGCCTTTCACTGAGAAATGACGTTTGGTCATTTTGCCTTCTAGACAAGACTCACAAACCGAAAGAATTCCAACTCTTAGTTCTCTCAACGGTCCATCTTTTGTTAACCAGTTTATCCTGTCTAGTCCTATATGACCAAGTCTAAGATGCCAAAGATAAGTGTCATCCTCATTTGAAAACTTTATCTTTTTTTTTCCTTTCTATTTAGCTACTTTAAATAATTCTAAGTTATTTTGAGATCGTTCATTCTATGAAAGTGTTATAGTCTAAACTTTTAATTGCATGTCTCTAAAGAAAATTTAAGAATAAGCAAATTGAAAAAAATATTCTAAAGTCAATACATTCAATAAAATCAAATTCAAAATACTAAAAGAATTGTTCAAAACAACAAAACAGTTTTCTTTTAATAAAACCAAAGAACTATAAAGTAAACGGACTTTCTTCAACGCTTTCTTGAACTAGATGCTTTCTCTCTATTCTTTCTAGTCTTTTTGTCTCCATCTGCAAGTTCCTCTTGATTATACAAGTGTCTGTAAAGAAGAACAAAAATATGATTAGTGGTTTCTAAATCAAAGATTTATAATGATATATTATAATCCACTATTAAGCTTAAGGTAATGGAAAATCATATTTGCCTTTTTTGTGAATGTGGTCTTGTCTGTATATCCTCATAGACAACATCCCACATATCACAAGCGTATTCAATATCTTCATACTTTTTCCTCAGCTTTTCCTCCATGGTGATAAGAATTTAAAATCTTGCCATATGAGTTTATCTCATCAAATCAACATATTTCTCATGTTCCTCTTTCTATGCATTCCATGATGGCATAGGAGGATGTCGTATTTCATTAAAAACATGTTTCAGATTTTAAGTCAGAAAAATGAATAAAGTTTAATTTATCCATCCTCCTTCATCCTCTTCGATTAGTTTTACATTTATGATCATCAATCATTTGATGTATGACAGGACACATAATGGGAAAGTAATTGGGCGGCAACATTTTTATGACTGAAAATAAAATACAACATTATTACTATTTGAAAAATATCAATGATTTGGAAAGTAAATATGATGCATGAATGCAACAATTAAAACACATAAACATTACATTTACTTTACACGATAAAACTACCTAACAAATAAAGTATCGCCTTAGGGTCGGTCAAGTTAAATTCAGATACCTTATAAGACATTCTTATCTTTATTATTTAAAACATAAAATCGCTTTTATTTTCTCTTTTAAAAATAAAGTATCTCTGGTTTGGTCAAGATACAATTATCCACCGCAAAAAGCTTAATTGTATCTTTGTAAGTGTAACCCATTATTTTGGAATTCATGACTTAACTTGGAGATAGTCGCCTTAGGGTAGGTCAAGCCTAAAATACATCACTCTTTCATATCTTCTTAAGAAGCCAACCTTGGTATTAATATGTCTAGAAACCTTCCTTAGGGGGACGGAAACAAAGCTGCCTCAAGGCTCTATTCATAATTTACGGTGTTGTACTAATAATAGAGACCATAAGTCACATTGAGATGTTCACCTTCTCCCACTTACTATATTAGAATAAAAGTGTTTATTAAAACTAATCAATTAATTCTAAATTAATTACTAGTATATTAATAACCCTATGAGTGTAATTAATTAAAAAATACATTTAGTTATAAAAGAGCATGTTTCTACAATTAATGTGATCTAGATAATTACCCATTATATTCATCTCACTTTACTAAAACACTTTTTAAATGAAGTTGGTAATCTTAAAGGCCTATAAAACCTATTGTCTTTATTATGGTATGATTTACCAAGTTTTAACTAATTTAAGACTGTTGACGCTGTTTTTCGTCAACTTATAAATGAAGAGCAATTAAACAAAATACCAAAAGAGAAAAATCATAAAAGACACTATTTTTACGTAGTTTAGTAGTTAAAATCTGCCTAGTCCACGAGTCGGTGTTATTCACTTTATGGAAGCAATTTTACAGAGTCTTCCCCATACAGATTTCTCCATCCTCACAAATGAATTGTTCCATGCTATTTATAGAGTGGTTTACAGAATATCTCCCCTCACATTTCAGGGAGTTATTATACAAATCAATTAAAATAAATGTAATTAAACGCATATAGTTACTATGTACGCATATAAATCCTATGATATTAGGCATTGAATAATAGATTACAACCAATCACTTAAATATAGGGATTCTACAACAATAAATATGTTCACACTTGGCTATCGACCTCGAATATTTGAATGTCTTTGAGATCAACAATCATCACGAGCTTGCTAGCTCGATTTTCCTTGGTCTTAACAAGTAACTTTGTCAAGACCATCCTCTCCAAGCTCACAATGCCTGAGCTCAAACCGTCTTTTCTGATGGTAAAAGATGAACTAGGAGATTTATACAAGTGTTGAACCTTTGTCATTGTAGCTTCGAGCTAGACTTGTAACCTCGGAACACCTCCGAGCTCACCAATTCCGACATCATCATTTTAATACTCAGTGAGACTATCCCTAATATTCTCATAATGCTGATTATATGGCGAATCTACTTTTTTTGAGCTTACACCTTACGAGCCTGATTTTCGATATCAAAATTTCCATTCTCGAAATTTGGGTGTAACATTTTGCCCCCTCAAAAGTATAAGTTTGAATCCTATGAGAAGGAAACTTTTGAACTGCTACCTTCGAAAATCGAGCCACCCACCACACTTGAGTGTGGACACGCGTCAGCCACGGATTGCGCAATCAGAGTACTTGAGTACTCTTTTCATCTACCCACGTCTTTTCGTATCTCAGCTTTTTGCAGCCATCGTCATATTTGCACCCTGTCCGTTAGATCAAGTACCAAATCAAACCAAAGGCCCTGATTTGTTCGACATTTGACCTCCCTCTGAGATATATATATATATAGTCACTTCATCTTCATCTTCCTCACTTTTACATTCTGATTTTCAGAGAGAAGAAAATGAACTAGAGCTTTCTTCCTCTTCTTTTGCATGTTCTCCAAGCCGAAGAAACAAAATAATTCCAGCACTTTTTCTTGCAATCGCTCCTTCAGCCGACGATTTTACTATATTCGCAAACTTCTGTGTGTAAGTTTCAATTCTTGACTTCTCGTTCTTTGTTTTTCATGGATTTTTACGTACTTCTTTGCTATATGAATGTGTTTACAAGTTTCTAGCTTTTGCAAATATCTGATAATATACAAACTTTTGATTCAAAGTTTTTGACATCACGGTTCTCAAACCTAGATTTAGTGTAAAAAATGCAAAAATAAGGTTTTTTCATATTAAGGGTAGTGTTTTGTGTAAGCCAAGAAATAGGGATTTTGATTTAGGGTTTTAACTGCACAAATCCCAAAAATATCACCTTCTTGATTAACCGTCATCTTTATCCCTGAAAATCCGGGATCCTTAAGACTGATATCCACATCCTCACTCTCTCGTGTGAGTACACGCTCGAAGCCTGAACTTTACAATAGTTTGGGGCTCACCTTTGAACTCCTACCCTTTTGAGACTTCAGTCTCGATTGAGGTATATTCGTGATCTCAGACTTTCAAGCTCGGATCACCAAAACTACATTTTTTGTGATTTCTATCATGCCTGGCCCTCACCCTTTCCTTTCTTGTTAGATGTCACAGAGCTCTAAGAATTGGTGGGGGTCAGAGCTCGCAATCCCTTATTCTCTATCAACTCTCATTCCGGAATCACCCATCACTTAGAACTAGCACCTGATACACGAGCACCAAGAATGGTGCTACCGAGAAGACATCCGAGATCACTTTCGACGCTAGATTGACGAGGTCGGGGAAAGAAAGAGCAAAATACACCAGATCACAATTTACCCAGATCTAGATCCCGAGATCAGACTTGTCCCTCTCGATCCTAAACTCAAAGTCACCATTGCCTTCAAACCTGGTGCCCTGTCATTCTTGCTGATGGAAGATTCTTCAAACTGCTCTTCCACCTCGCCAGCTGCTTCCATTCCTAACTCCAAAGATGAATTCTTCGAGGCTGAGCATTATTGGAGCTCAGTCACATCAACAGGCCAGATATATGATCTACTAGCCTATCATGGCCTAAGGCTTTCGAGCACTTTGATGTGTCGGCTTGCAACTCTGAGCAAGCGGAGCTGCTTTGCCCCGAGAGATGGCAATCCCAATAGTAGAGTCAAGGTCGCGACATGGAGTCGCAAGCACATGAGGGCAGGGGCTCTGCTTCCCTTG
This sequence comes from Humulus lupulus, assembly GCF_963169125.1. Lineage (NCBI taxonomy): Eukaryota > Viridiplantae > Streptophyta > Magnoliopsida > Rosales > Cannabaceae > Humulus > Humulus lupulus. The sequence continues at coordinate 190,796,585 of NC_084794.1, read as the reverse complement.
AAATCCTACTTCAAGGATTTTCTGGACTTTGTTGGACTCGCTCCCTTCCAACTCCTGACCAATTCCTACAGGGTTCTCTTTGTTATATTATGTTATAATATAATGTTTTGGATTAAACAAATGTTACAAAGAGTGTCACATATTGTAGATAGAGAGTTACAATATTTAGATATATGAGATATATCCAAATATGTAACATATTTGGTGTTACAAATTTGTAACTTCCAAATATTACCCTTTATTGTGTAAATTTTGTGTTACACAATGTTGAGATGGATTTCATAAAGCCATATGTGAAATGGATGTTAGAGTTATTATTTTAACCCCAATAATGTGTTTTGGGGGTTACGAAATCACTTGGGAGGGTTTGGAACCGTTTGGAAAAACAACACATTTTCAAGTGCTGAAATTGGTCAGTGGCTGCGGCCACAGAATGTTGGTGGTCGCAGCGTGTGGGACAGAGAGCAGTGGTCGTGGCCATTGATGTCCCTGGCCGCGGCCACAGGTGTAAATCTGACCAATTTTTAAGTTTTTTCATTCTTTGTTGAACGGCTCAAAAAACCCAAATAACTCCTAAATCTCGTTTTTAATTACATATTAATTCAATTAAACATTGGTAACAGCCATGAGGGTTGGTGGAATTTGAAATTCAAAGGGTATTTCTAAACTCTATAAATAGGAGCCTATAGCTCACTTGAAAGACACAACAACATTTTCTATCCATTAGAGCTCTTGGCTAGAAACACCTTGAGGCTTGATAATTCCATAGAGCATTTCCTTTAATCAGAGAAAGATCCCTTAGTGCTTGAGTTAGGGGGAAATAAGCTTTTGGACAAAGGTTTTAAACCTTGTTCAAGTTGGTGATCCCCAACACTCTTCACTTAGGTTGTGTAAGTGAGAGTTTTTTTTGTTTTGTTCTTACTATTTCTTCTATTGTTTTTCTTTTCATTCCTCTTGTATTATTTACTTGTAATTTTGTTTAGAGTTGTAATCTTCTTTTCTTTTGTTCCAAACACTTTTACTTTACTTGTAATATTTTTGCTTAGAGTTGTATTTTTCACTATTCTATTCTTCTTCTCTTCTTCTTCTTCTTTTTGTTTATTTGTACTTTCATTTATAGAGTTGTAACCTTATTTAATCAATCTATATTTATTTTTAATATATTGCCGAGAGTTGTAATATTCTTACCTATTTCCATTGAGGCAATACATATTTTCCTCACGCTCTCTGCCCTTAGGTCGTTATATCACGAGCTAAAATGGGAAGGACCCTCACCTCAAGAGATTTTTAGCTTGCGTGTATACCTATAAACTTTTATGCCGGGTTAATGATCTAGACATTTTTATTCTATGTTATTTATTTGTTCAAACTTATGGTATGATTGTATACCACTAATGCCCCCTTAATATCCTATGAGTATGACCATAGGTTATTGAATTAAGAGGGTTTGCAAAAAATACAACATTGAAAGAATACAACTTTTGAACAAAACTTAGCGTTTTATTGACAAAAAGCAGAAAAAAATAAACATGCTTGGTTACAATGAAAACCTCCTTCCTACTTTATTGATAATAAGGTCGTAGATGTTTGCTATTCCAAGCTTGCGGAACCAACTCTCCATTTAGTCTCCCCAATTTATACACCCCAGGTCAGATGATAGACTCGATCTGGTATGGTCCTTCCTAGTTAGGTCCGAGTACCTCGGCAGACAGGTCTCGTGTAGCAAAAAATACGTGTCGTAGTACCAGGTCTCCCAATCCGAATTTTCTATCTCGAACCTTTTATTAAAGTACATTGTAGCTCATTGCTGGTATGCAGCATTTTTAAATTGAGCTTCATCTTGTCTTTCTTCAATGAGGTCTAGACTTTCTTTAAGCTGTGATTGGTTCGAGGCCTGATTGTGTGCGTGGCTCCATATTGTAGGAATTTTGACTTCAATAGGCAACATGGCCTTGCACCCATACGCTAGGGAGAAGGGAGTATCCCCCATTGAATTCCGAGCTGTGGTTCGATAATCCCACAAAACCTAAGGTAACTCCTCGGGCCACCTTCCCTTAGCCTCTTCTAACCTTTTCTTTATGAAGCTTTTTAGGGTTTTGTTGACTGCTTCGACCTAGCCATTTGACTGGGGGTGGGCGACGGAGGAGAAGCTTTTTATTATCCCATTTTTTTTGCAGAAATAGGTAAATAGGTCACTGTTGAACTGGGTTCAATTGTTTGACACTATCTTTCTGGGCATCCCATGTTAGCAGATGATATTTTTTACCACAAAGTCTAAAACTTTTTTCGAAGTAATAGTGGCCAGGGGTTCAACTTCGGTCCATTTCGTAAAATAATCGACCGCAACCACAGCGTACCTTACTCCACCGATGCCAGTTGGTAATGAGCCTATAAGGTCGATTTCCCACACTACAAATGGCCATGGTGAGGTCAACATGGTAAGCTCGGTAGGTGGAGCATGTGGAATTGAAGCAAATCGCTGGCATTTATCACATCGTTTGATATACTCTAACATGTTTGCCTTGATTATGGGCCATAAATACCCATGTCTTATCATTTTTTGTATAGACTATGCCCCCTTGTATGACCTCCACAAAATCCTTCATGAATTTCTTCCAAAATTTTCTGCACCTCGGGTGGAGTTTCACATCGGAGTAATGGCATATAATACCCTCTTTGATACAACCTTCCTTCCACAATAGTGTACCTCAGAATCTGATACATCAGCCTCCAAGCCTAGTTCCAGTCTGCTGGGGGACTTCCAGTTTCGAGGTAATCGATTATTGGGGTTATCCAGGCAGGTTGTGAGTCAATCATGCATACATCCTCTTCGTCAAGCTCACTGATACTCGAGGTCAATAGAAACTCTACCGGGACCACGTTTAGTGTATCAGCCTCGCTGGTTATAGCAAGCCTGGCCAACATGTCTACATTTGAATTTTGTTCTCAGTGGGCTTGCTCTATAGCACAGAATTTGAACTGTCCGAGCGAAACTTTTGCTTTCGCTAGGTACGCGACCATTTTTATGCCAAGAGCCTGATATTCCCCTAACACTTTGTTGACCACCAGCTACGAGTCGCTATAGCAGTGTATAGCGTTTTCTTTGAGTTCTTTGGCTATTCAAAGTCCTGTTAGTAATGCTTCGTACTCAGCCTCGTTATTTGATGCTTCGAAGTTGAACCTTAAAGTGAAGTGGAATCAATTTCCTGCTGGGGTAATCAATATAATGCCTGCCCCCCGATCTGTTTTTGTTGGAGGATTCGTCGACATAAAGTTTCCATAGATCATGGGTTGGGGTTACAAATTTGTCATTTGAAATTCCAGTACACTCGATAATGAAATCTGCCAGGGCTTGTCCCTTGATGGTCGTTCTTGGGTGGTACGTGATCTCAAATTGTCCGAGTTCGACAACCCACTTTATCAATCTTCCTGATGCCTCTGGTTTGGACAAAACTTGTCGTAGTGGCTGGTCAATTAGCACATGAATGGGGTGTTCTTGGAAATAAGGTCGAAGCTTTCGAGATGAATGTACTAGGCTAAGAGACAATTTTTCCATCAACGGGTATCTCGATTCCGCCCCCAATAACCTTTTGCTGACATAGTGTAAATGCTTTTGTACTTTTTTTCTCTTCTCGTACAAGCAACACACTAATGGTGTGTTCGGTTGTCGCGAGGTATAAATACAAAACCTCTCCCGTGATAGGTTTCAACAATATTGTTGGTTCGGCAAGGTGCTTCTTAAGGTTCTGAAATGCAAGCTCGCACTCTTCTGACCACTCGATTTTTTTCCGCCACTCAAAAGGTTGAAAAAAGGAAGACAACAGTCTGTAGATTTAGATATAAACATACTCAATGCCGCCATCCATCCAGTTAAGCTCTGGACATCCTTGTGTGTAATGATCCACTAAACTAGACTTTTGGACCATTAACGAAACTATATATACAATCCTTAATAGAACTTACATTTGCGAAAATACAATAATTTTATTAAGTAACTTGTAAAAATAAGAGTTACTTACAAAATAAATACCAAAAAGGATATGGGATCCCATTGTCTTAAAAAAACAAAACATGATTTAAAATAAAAAGACATTACATAAATAGTGCGGAAAATACATGTTAAAAGACATAAAACAGAATCTACATCCTCGAATCGAATAACGCTCGACTCCTTGACTCCATTCACCATCGATACACATTCTCTAAGCGTCCACGAATCTTACCGCCTCTTAAAGCTATTTTCCTGCACATAAAACAAAAAGGAATGAGCCTAATGCCCAGCAAGGAAAATCTAACACATAGTCATAAACATAATTTCATAAGAAACATAAAGACTTAACAGAATACTTATAACATACACTTATTATAATGGCCATTATTACTTGGGGTCCCATAGACTAAATAAGCATATGCCCATGGGATTAGTGGGGTCCTACTAGCTAAGTAGGTCATATGCCCATAACCCATTTGGGGTCTTGTTAGTCATATGGGTCATATGCCCAAGCCTACAAACATACATGCATACATATCATAACACATTTAATAACATAAAACATAAGATAACATAAGCATATAACATATTGATTCTAGCCTATTTTCCTTACCAAAGTTACCAGGATATGTGGACTGAGTTGGGACTTTTTGGAACACTCCTAATAACCATTAGAAAGAGTGAGTCTAAAGAAGAAAAGAGATGAAATGAAAGGGATGGAAAGACTAAACCATTTGAAAAACATGCTTACCGAAACCTATGTGCTCAAGAACTTAGTTTTCCTAACCAAAATAAGAATGAGGTTAGGGAACTGAATAGAAGGCTATAAGAAAGAAAATAACATAAAACAATGAGCTAGAGTTTTGGTTTACCTCAAAGACTTGAAAGACCAATCTACACCACAACCGAAATACTATAGAACCTCACTTCCCAAAGTGTTTGATAAGCTTATGATGTTAAGCTTATGATTTTTCCCAAACTAGGTGTTTACACTCTCACACTCACTTAACACTAGCAGCTTCTGAACTTAGAGCAAAAGGTGAATAATGGCTGGGTACTAGGTCCTATTTATAGAGTTTGGGAATGAAAGTATCTTGATTTTACTTGAATAAAAATAATGGCTTTTTAGGTGAAAATAATTTGAATAATTGTTCAGCAGAGGTTGAAGACTCGTTCAAAAGATGCTGGACTTATGAAGGAGTTTGAATGGCTGAAAGGAAAAGAATTCAAAAATGTTTGAAAACATGCTGGAGGGGGCGATATATCGCCCCCTGTAGGCGATATATCGCCTGGACTATTATTCCCGAGGCGACCGTGCATCGTTTCGTGTTTTCCGTATCAACGTGCTGCGATATATCGCCCCCTATAGCTGCGATATATCGGCATACGCTGAATATTTAAACATGAAATTACACATTTTTAGCTAAGTTTGAATGGGGTAAACAGCCTTGACTAAGCCCTCAACGTATTCAAAGCTGCTGACTGACCTTAAAGCATTCAAATTTTACCCTTATTTAATTTAATCCTCAAAAATACTTAATCCTTAATTACCCATTCATAACATGTGCTTAAAATCCTATTGGTTGATATCTAAACCTTATAGTATAACAAATATTATCCTTAATATGAGTCATATAATCAAACCTTAGGTTATACTTAATATTCTTAAACTATAGGTTAAACTTAGAAATTCTATAAGTACTACTATGAGTGTCCAAATAATTCCCGGTCTGAACCAAAAATCCACAGTTACAAAGATAATACTAAACATACTATAATACTACTAAACAATTAGCTAAGTAAAGTTCTTGGACTCTACATTGTGCTTCCGAGGTGAGGGCATTTCTAAGGCCTTAATCTTGTCTGGATTAACTTCTATCCCTTGGGAATTCACTATAAATCCAAGGAACTTTCCCGAAGACACTCCAAACGAGCACTTTTGTGGGTTAAGTTTCATGTTGTACTTTCAAAGTACGGTAAAGCACTTTGTGAGATCATCGACATGGTTATCGTTATGTTTCGATTTAACTAACATATCATCAACATAAACTTCCATGTTATTTCATATCTGCTCGGCAAACATCCTGTTCACCAGCCTTTGGTACGTGGCTCCAGCATTTTTAGGCCAAAAAGCATGACAATGTAACAGTATAACCCTTTGTCAATCACAAAGCTCGTATGTTTCTGATCTGGTGCATGCATGGCGATCTAGTTATATCCAGAATAAGCATCCATGAATGACATGATGCCATGACCTGCAGTGGCATCTACAAGCTGATCTATCAAAGGCAAGGGGAAATAGTCTTTAGGGCATGCCTTGTTAAGATCTGAGTAGTCGATATAGGTTCGCCATTTGCTGTTGATTTTTGGGACCAACAGGATAATCCAATTAGGATAAAAGGAATTCCGTATGAATCGATTTGCCTTTAACTTGTCGACCTCCTCCTTAAGAGCCTTCTTTCTATCATCATCCGAGAGTCTTCATTTTTGCTGCTTCGGGGGGAAGCTTTTATCAATATTGAGCGTAAGGCTCATGACATTCGAACATATTCCTACTATGTTCGAGTGTGACCACGCAAACATATCCTAGTTTTCTTTCAAGAAGCAAATTAATTGTTATCTTGCCTTTTCAGAAAGGTTCTAACCCCCCTTCACCACCTTTGTAACATCCACTGCATCAAGCTTTACCTCCTCGAGCTCTTCCAAAGGTTCGAGATCGGCTGTCTCATCGACTCCGGGATCGATCTCCTCATCAATTTCAAAAATGACTTTATTTATATCTTGGATAACTATAAGGGCTTGCGAACTTGTCTAACTTTTTCCTCTTATGGAAATGCTATAACACTCCATTCCTGCGACCTGGTCTCCTTCAGCGTCCCGATACCACTAGAGGTCGGGAACTTGATGGCCAATTGCCTAACAGATGATACTGCCCCCAGCCCAATTAGGGCGGGTCTCCCGAGCAGTACGTTGTAGGCAGATGGGAGGTCCACTAATACAAACTTCATCATCTAGGTTACTGAGACTGGATAGTCTCCCAAGGTTACGGGGAGTTTGATGGATCCCATACAGGAAATCCCTCCTCCTGAAAAATCGTACAATGTTGTGGCACATGCTTTCAAATAACGAAGCGCGAGTACTATCTTTTCTAGAGTGGCTTTGTAAAGGATATTCACCGAGCTCCCAATATCAATCAAAACTTGGTGTACCCTCTTGTTCACGAGCTGGAGTATAATCACTAGAGGGTCGTTATGAGGAAGTTGGACAAGTAACGTGTCCTTTTTAGTAAATGTTATGGGTTGAGTCTCAACCCTCTGTTATTTTGGAGCTCGCGACTCAGGTTTGTAAGGAGAACCGTCTCCAGTATTGAGCTCGTTTATGTATCTTTTCTGGGCGTTCCAGCCCAAACCTGCGATATGAGGTCCTGCCGAGATGGTTACTACATCCTCTCCATCAATCGGAGGGGGTCTCTCATCCTCCCAAGCTCAAGAGTTATTGTGTTGGGCAGGCTGCACAGCTGCTACCCTCTGACTTGTTGATGCTTGATTGGGATTTCGGTTTCTGATGTATTGACCAAAATATCCCCTCGAGATCAAACCTTCATTCTCGTCCTTTAATTGCCGACACTCGTCGATTCTGTGTCCAATGTCTCTATGGAGTCTATAGTATTTATTTATGTCCCTTTTCGCCTTCTGATTCCTCATGGGGTCAAGTCGTCTGAACGAGATCTGGTTTTCACTGGCCAGGTAAATATTCTCCTGAGACTCATTGAGCTCGGTATACACCTTGTATACGGAGAAGTATTTATCCCCTTTCTTCTTTTTACCTCCATCAGCCTCAGGGTTATTCCCTTCGTTCTTCTTCCTTTTAGGAGGGTTATCCCCAGAGGGTTTTGAAGTTGACGGGGTCACCAAGGTCGAGGCAGAGTTGACATTTTTCATTGTAGTTATGAGCGGAGAGGTCAGGTTCAGTGATAACCTCGTCTCTTCTACATTGACGAATCTCTAGGCCCTCCGATTAAACTCGGTTAGTGACGTGATATGTTTTCTTTGTAAATCTTCCCAAAGGGGACTTCCTGGCAAAATACTCGCCCTAACGACCATCAGGTGGCCGCTTTCATCGATATTCCAAGCTCGTGCCACTTCTATGTTAAACCTCATGAGGTAAATCTTTAATGACTCATCTTGTTGTTGTCGGACATTGGTTAAGGCTGAGGCCTCGGGCTTGATGCCAACCATAGCCTTAAATTGCTTCTTAAAGTATCTAGCTAATTGATCCCAGGACGAGATCGAATGTCTCCTAAACTTCTTAAACTAGTTTTTTGCTGGTTCTGTAAGTGTGGCTGGGAACAACATACATCTGAGCTTGTAGCCAACATTGCTGGCTCGCATGATGATGTTAACGGTACTCAGATGACTATACCGGTCTGAGTTTCTGTCAAATGGTGGGACATGGGATATTCTGAATCCATGAGGAAATGGAGTACTAGAGATATGCGGGGCAAAAGGCTCGAGCTCCTCATCGGACTCTTCAGCCTTGTCCCTGTTACGCTTGTCTTGCAGGAGACTGAATGCTCTTTCTAACTGGTCAATCCTCTCCTAGACTAAATCCATTGGGGGTCGAGCTTGGACCTGAGGGGGCTGGTTATCATTAACAAAATATCCAGCTCCTTGTCTTGGTATAGTGTTTGTAACGGCCCAAATTCACTAATAGGGCTTAAGGGCCTTGATTAGTGTGCCTGGAAGGCATAAAGGGAATTATGTGCGGTTTTAATGATTAAGATGCATGATTATGATTTTAAGTATGTTGTATGACTATGTGTATTATGTTATGTGATAATTATGCTATGTGATTTGTACCACGTGGGTGTGGTGATATCAATATGATGCACGTGCCGAGACGGTCCTAGAAAGCTTGATAATGGTAACTGGTGATTTTGTAACCTACGTAACTGTTAGTAACCATAGAGAGTAACGGGTTTTATTGGAAAAGTGGTAGAATTGTAATGTTAGTAAAAGGACAAGTGTGCCCTTGAGGTTTAGTTAGAAAGGGATATTTATGGAGGGATTAAGTGGTCTTTTGGCAGTGAATAGGTGAGTTTCAGCTGAAGGGAAATACAATTACATATAACACTTTGGGAAATTAGTTTATGCTGAATTTTGGAGACCTAGAAATAGAGCAAAGGAAAGATAGAAGAGGGCAGCTGAATTTGGCTCTTGGAAGGAGAATCAAGGGGGGTTTGAAGTTAGCAATCAAGCCTAGGCCAAGAATACTCAGAGGTAAGGATTTATCTATGATTTGTCTAAGTTTCAAGTCTGGTTTTTAGAAGATAAGCATGAATTGAAACAAGTTGGTGGCTGGTTTTGCATAAATTCAGAGTTGGAATAATCAAAAGAGAAGGTGGTTTGAAGCTAGAGGTTGGACTCTCCATTCAAGGTAAGGATTCTGTGTAATTGTAAAGCTTATTTCTGTTATGAATTAGGGAATTTGAAGTGTGGTTTGGGTTTAAGTTTTAACTTTCTGGTTTGAGTTACTAAGGCATGGAACTCAAGAGTGAATTTTGGGAATGATTGTGTAATTGAGCTAGGGGATGACGTTTCTAGGTTGTTGTGTGGTCTATTAGGGGTTTTGAGTTGGTTTTGGGGCTTAGGTATGAATTTTGGATGGTTTGGAATGATTTGGGTTCGGGAAAAACGTAAGGGAAAACCCAGAAATCTGGGTTCGCGAAGGAGCGCCGCGGCGCAAGGCTGTTTCTGGGCAGAGTGCGTTCTCTGACTTGCTGGGCGCCGCAGCCCTATAGGGCTGCCCCACGGTGCTAGGCCAATTTCAGGACATGGGATTTTGCAATTTTGAGCCTTTGCTCCGGGGGTTCGGGGGATGCCTTCGGTGCATTGTTTTAGGGATTTGGGGGTTCTGAGAGTGTGGGATTGGTTCCAGAAAGTAGTTTTGGATTTGTTAATGACAAAGGATGTTTCATTTATATTGTGATTAGGTCTTTGGAGAGGCTCAGGGTAGTGGATCGTGCTCGCAGCTTCGTGGCATCAGAAAATAGTGTATTGAAAGGTAAGAAAACTGCACCCGGTTGTATGGTTATGATGGGACTAAGTGCTCCCGAAGGTTATATCGTGTCAACGTTGGTATTACGCCATAGGACATGTCATAACGGTCTAAGAGTGTCGTACATGAATTTAGTGCATAGGGCGCAGATTGGCCACTGGGAGCCAAGAACAAAGGGATAACAGAGGGAGCAGCCTGAGGGTGCTACCCCTGGTTATCGTTTGTGAATTGTGTATATTGTGAACTGAAATGCCTAGTATGTGGAATACTTGATTATACTAACTGATGATATATCTGAGTATATGTGATGCAATGTGAGATGTTGACTTGTCTGTTAATTGTTCATGCTCTGTTGTTGTTGTGTTTTCTTGTTGGGCCTTGGCTCACGGGTGCTACGTGGTGTAGGTAAAGGCAAGGACAAGCTGGACCAAGTCTGAGGTGGAGAGCTCGGAGGTGAAATGTGCATAGCCAGCTGTTCGATCACCATGGTCGAGGAGTGAGTCAGGACAGGGATCTCCTAACTATTAGTTTTGCCTTAGCATGACCGGTTGTTGTATATAAACCTTGAGTCTTTTATAAATGGTCTTTAAACTTAATATTTTTGGGATCCCATGTAACAGATGATACTTTTTAATGAAAATGTGGCTTTTGAGACCAAAACGCTTTTAACCTTAGTTCCTTTATAGTTTCAATGACACAATTTTATTTAAATGACTTGATTAGCAAGTCTGGCACTTTATAAACACTCAGTGTAACGATCTTGGCTAACCAGGGCGTTACTGTGTTAGATGCTGGCTCTTTACGGACATTCAGATGGTCACGCAAATTAGGGTTCGGGGGATTATCTCGCCCTCGGTTATGGTTTAGATGATCTCACAGATCAGGGTGATTCCCTCGAATCCTTGTATGCCTTAGCTTAGTGTTATAAATGCTTACAGATTGAGTGTAGTCCGAGCTTTCACTTACGTAACTTGTAGCCCTCTCTTGAGGCGTGGCTCGGTGATTACGAGGTGGATCCCCTGCTGGCCTTCTTGTTCCAACAGTTTGTGATCTTGACATTTTGCATCCTGAAGGCTTAGGAGGTCTGTGATCTCGAGTAGCCTCCCTTTCGTTCCCCTATCCAGGCCTGGCCTATTGGTTTTCATCTCGATTGCCTCTACGAGATGGCCTCCATGGTGCAGATCGTGGGACCTCTCAGACTGGTGAAGGGTGCCTTATTGGAGGACGGTGGCTGACTCCCATTGTAGGGCCTAGATGACCCAGAATTCGCCCGAACAGGCTCCGGGTTGTCTCTTGCAATATCAGGATTCGGGTTTCGAGCCAATGGAAGGGCTTGGTAATTACCCATTCCTGTAGGCAATTTTGCAGTCGGATTGACAGTGGCCTCAGCCCAGGTACTCCTCTAGGGCTTTGGATGATTCAGCTGCAATGCTTGTTCAGCCCTCCTAGCAGCCGTGCTCCCACGGGGGCGTCCTCTAGGCCTCTGGGAGGTGCCTAGGTGTCAGCTACCTGTCTGGTAATTCTTCATTGCGTTTTTTCGCCTCTGCCAATTATTTGCGCAATTGATGATTTTCAAGTTCCACGATAGGAACATATCTTTCAAGGTTGTAGTATAAATCCTCATCAGGCCTGGGAGCACGTGGGCCTTGAGAATTGGATGAATCACTCATATCCTCAGGGTCCGGGTCTACCATCGGCTGCTTTCCAGGTCGTTGGGGATATTCCTCGGTATGAGGAGTTTGCTCTTTAGGTATCTGGAGCAATGGTCTTCCACCAGTACTATGGTTGTTTGCAGCGGCCATTGATGATTCATGAGGTTTTCTGACTAAACAGGCTCATGTCTTGTTTCATAGCTCTCAATGAAAGCACCAAACTGTTGACGCCTTTTTTTCGTCAACTTAGAAATGAAGAGCAATTAAAAAAAAATACCAAAAGAGACAAACAATAAAAGACACGATTTTTACGTGGTTCAGTAGTTAAAATCTGCCTAGTCCACGAGTCGGTGTTATTCACTTTATGGAATTCTCTCAAAGCTTTGTGGAAGCAATTTTACAACGTCTTCCCCATACCAATTTCTCCGTCCTCACAAATGAATTGTTCCACGCTATTTATAGAGTGGTTTACAGAATATCTCCCCTCACATTTCAGGGAGTTATTATACAAATTAATTAAAACAAATGTAATTAAATGCGTATAGTTACTATATACGCGTATAAATCCCATGATATTAGGGATTTAATAACATATTACAACCAATCCCTTAAATATAGGGATTCTACAACAATAAATATGTTAACACTTGGCTATCGACCTCAGATATTCAAATACCTTTGAGATGAATAATCATCGCAAGCTTGCTAGCTTGGTTCCCCTGGGTCTTAACAAGTAACTTTGTCAAGACCATCCTCTCCAAGTTCACAATGCCCGAGCTCGAACCGCCTTTTTTGATGGTAAAAGATGAACCAGGATATTTATACAAGTGTTGAACCTTTGTCATTGTAGCTTCGAGCTCGACTTGTAACCTCGGAACACCTCCGAGCTCACCAATTCCAACGTCATCATTTTAATACTCAGTGAGACTATCCCTGATATTCTCATAATGCTGATTATATGATGAATCTACTTTTTTTGAGCTTACACCTTACGAGCCTGACTTTCGATATCAAAATTTCCATTCTCGAAATTTGGGTGTAACAAAGACTTAGCAGTTTACATGCAATTGATTTATCCAAAACAAATCATATAAACACTTAGGACAATCCTAGGTAACAATGTTTCTAAAAAATGAATGATTAATCAAAATAGTTTGGGGATTCATGAATGGCATGGAATTGACTAATACATCATCATGTTATCAATCAACTTTTAATTAAATGACCATTTTCATATTTTTAATTTAGTTGAATTTAAATAATTAAATAATCAAATTCAAATAATGATTTAAACTTAAGATAAGATCTTAACCAACTAAAAGATACTTTATTTTTCTAACAAAAATAAAATGAGATAATTATGCTTTGAAATGCAAATAATTTAAAAATTATTAAATTATATATTTTTAGCACAAAAATAGGATCTTGATTGAGCACCAAGAATGGTGCCCCAGAGATATAGGGCTAGCGGCAACAAGGTGAGCCATGGGGCTCGGGTGCGGCAAGGTGAGCCGAGAGCTCGGGTGTGCAGAGGCGCGGTGCATAGGGTCATACAGCTGGGCACGGGGTCGTGGGTAGGTGTAGCTAGGTGTGCAAGGAGCCCAGGCTCGGCTTGGGTGTGCGTGCGGCTAGCTTGTGGCTGAAGGGCTCGGGTTGTGTTCCTCCAAGGTGCATTGCTCGGGTCCCTTTCTATTTGTGTCCATAATTTTTTTATTTTAATTTCAAAAATTAAAAATTCCAAAAATCCTATGCTCTTTATGACATACACAAGATCTAGAAAAAATAAAATTCAAATTCCTAACCAAATAGCACCATATAATTAATGATCCATCATTCAAAAAACACATCCGTCCATTCAATATACATATCAACATACATATAAAAAATGCAAGAAACCCACACAACATTTAATATATATATATATTTATATGTAGACTGCTCTAATACCAATTATTGGTATTAAATGAGAAAAATAAGAATACACAGCGGAATAAGATCTTTTTAAAAAATTTATTAATACCAGACAGGATCATACATATATAGATATATTAAATAACACATAAAAGGAATAGAGATTACCTCTCGTAGCCTATCAAGTATCCTTGAATCTTTTCGTAAAATCAACGATTTTCCTATCTTCTAAAAGCTCACACCTTAGCCTTCTAAGCCAATCCACAAACACACAAGGACGTGTGTGGGCACGTAGGATTCAAATGTTGATTTAGACTTTCTAGATGTACTCGACACATGAGATCTAGAGATGATCGAGAAGATTGAGGCAATAGAAATTTCTAGAATTTCAAGTTTAGGAAATTCTATCATTTCTTTTCTTAGAGAGAGTCTGACATTCAAAATTAACAACTTCTCAAACTTATGAAACTGATAATTAACTAATTTAATTAATCATTATTTTATTTAAATAAAACTGATCAGTTACATCTATTTTAATTATTTAACTTAAATCATATTAAAAAAGAATAATTAAATTTAATTAAATAAACAAATTAAATTGACATTCAAAATTCAAATCCTAGGGATATGATATCCCTTAAAGCGGCACCACTCACTGTACAATAGAGTGAGTGGCTTGAGCCACTCAGTGGCTCTCCCTGATTTTCTCATTTGTTTGTTTAATTAATATTTAAGATAATATATTTATCTAAAAATAAATATCAGTTAATTCAAAATTAACTTTACCATAGGTATCCGTTTTAAATAAATAAATATCTTATATTAAATAATAAGTAAACTCTCTCTACATTAATATAAACATGATTAATATTTATTTGGATTTTTCTTCTTAGGAAATATTGATTCACCTTTATAAAAAAAATTAAAATTAAATAAAAAAAATAATATAAATGCATATATAGGAAGAGGTGGCCGGTCATGTGGGGTTTTAAATGATGTGAAAAAAATTAAGTAAGTTTTGAAGCCCATTTTAAATATTAGGGATAAGGGCAAGTGGATAGTAAAAATACTCAAGTGTTTTAGGACATTTTAGAGTAGTCTAAACCCTTCTAACCCCCCCCCCCCCCCCCAAAAAAAATATCTGACCCTCTCTCTCTCACAATCACTCTAATTTGAAAACTCCCTATCAAGTTTTCTCTCTATCTTCAACCTCAAGAACACTAAGAAGGCTTGGAAGCTAAGCCTTGGTCTAGAGAGGGTTTCCCTAAGGTAAAGTTTAAAAAAACTAGACTCTTGTAAAGTTTTAACCATAGATTTTTCAATAGCTGATTATATATGTTGTTGGGGGAGTTGGTTAAAGTTTTGACTGGGTTTTGAAGGAGCCAAAGCTAATAGGAAGATCCAAACCTTAAGCAAGAACAACAAGAGGTAAAAAATTTACTTTTATGGTTGTTATTGTATGGTTTTTAGTTTTAAGCATTATTTTGTGTAGTTAATGCTTAAAGTTTCTTATTGGTGATGGAATAAGGTTATGGTAGTTTTTTTTTTTTGTAATTTTTATGATGCTTGTGTGTTGATTTTTGAAAATAGGAACCAAAACCCCCAAGGGTTTTGTAGGAAACCCTAAAACAAAATACATGTTTTGAGTTGTGACTTCCAAGGGGTCAAGGATCAACTGTATATTGATTTTTTAAAATTTAATTGTACTGTGATTTTTTTGAGATTTAGTACATAAAATTGAGCTTTTGAAACACTCAAAAATGTTTAAAAATGAGTGAGTTATGCTATTTCAAAGTTTAGGTAAAAAACTGTTTTTTCATATTCTTAATTTCCGGATCTAGTTTGGACAGCCACTGTATAGGGCAAATAAACCCAGTTTTTTCTAAACATTGGTCAACATATTATTTGCATAACCTAGTATTCCACTGTAAAATTTGGTAAGAAAATACTGAATGGTTTGAATGTTATTAAGTGTCAAAGTTTGGAAAAAATAAGGACTTAAAAATAAGGTCATTTTTACCTCATTATTGGAAAATAATTTCACCAATAAAAAATGCTCCTTCTGACCTAAGATTTTACAAATACCTAAAAGACATACCAAAAATAGAATTCGGAAATTTTGGTAACAATTGATTAAGTAAATTTCAAGTTATGACCTAACAAAGTATGTAGTTAAAAATGTGAAAAATAGGGTTTTCACACTTAGTGTAAAAATGAGATTTTGGAACTTA
Organism: Humulus lupulus; assembly: GCF_963169125.1. Classification (NCBI taxonomy): domain Eukaryota; kingdom Viridiplantae; phylum Streptophyta; class Magnoliopsida; order Rosales; family Cannabaceae; genus Humulus; species Humulus lupulus. The sequence goes on along the minus strand of NC_084794.1, from coordinate 190,780,743 downwards.
AGGCAAAAAGTAAAATTTTGCTTATTGCAAGATAAAAACTTGGCAAGTCTTGATAACAAATTTTAACCTAAAATACCACTTTGAGTTTAGTGAGAATTATTTTTTATTAAAGAAATTTTATTCTTTCAAAAAATAAAAGAATTTATTTATTAATAAGTTAATAAATTAAAAGATGGTTTAAAACCCTATCTTTTGAGAAAATAATTGAGTGAATTATTTTTCTAGTAAGTAAACTTGATTAATTAACTTCAGAAAGATTAACTAGTCAAGATGGAAAATTTTTAACGGTTTTCCTAATGAAGACTAATTAAGCAGTTTTCTTAAAACGATTTTTAGAGATTAAAACCTTAAGAAAATAAAAGGAAAATTAAGAGTTTATTTTCTTTAAAAATAATTAAGGAATTAATTAGTATTTTCTAGTTATAATACCGGCTAAAATCTTCCATATATTTAACCAACTTGTTGAAACTATGGGTTAATAGCGATGTGTTTAAAGACCAAGATTTTTTAGCGGATTTTAGGAAATACTATTGTGATACCCGAGCCTAGGTATCGAGACCATAGGATAGGTCTCCCCGAGACTTTGGGTTTAGTCTGAAATATTTTTGTATGAATTTCCTTAATGGGTTTAAAACCAAATAAGGATCATTAATCCTTACAGATCTTTTTTATTAAAATGACCAAACTGCCCAAAATAATAATAAGGAATTATGAATGTCGTAATTAATCCGAGTATACTGTATGGATAACTACAATATTGGCTAGCGTAACTGGAGTGAGCGTTGAAGGGTGAAAACCTACTGAGTGCTAAGGACTCCAAGTAAGTCAACTTATATTGTGTGGCTGCAACATGAAACAACTATTGTATTGTATGTTAGTATAGGGACACATGCACATATATACACTGTCGTAGAAAGTTACTTAGAGAAGTTAGTCTAGTGAGTGTTGATTTAGAAAATGTGATCGGTAGATGTCTGTCATATCCTAGACAGCTAATCCCCATCACACTGCTTGATTTTACTATGTCCGGTTCATTACCGCGATGAGTGGCCAAGAGGTGAGGATTGCTGGTTAAACCTAGGGACGCCAAAATGAATGGGACCTAGGGGCCCTCGTGCTTACTTAATCAGTGAACGGTTAGAACCCGAGAAAGTGCTCTGATAAGTTATTCCCTGATAGGAGCCATGAATATTGGCCATTCAGTTAGAGTGCCTAGAGATACTAGGGGTTGACAAGTTTGAGTGAGGCTGAACACCCTAGGGGCAACTGCTCACCAGCACCACTGATTAACATAGAAATCTCTGTAAACCCGCGTAACTTCAATTACACTCTTGGATAAGTAGTGATGCCCTAGGTAGCTTGATGGTAACCCTTGTGAGGGATTTACTTTTGGATAAGTATAAATTCCCTAGGTAATACGATAGTTACCCTTGATGGGGATATTTATTGGGTAGGTCTTAGTGTTGAGACTCGGTTCTCTCTTACAAATTAGCATTTATGCTGGAGGGCTTGTCATGCCCGAATTGTTGGAAATTACCGAGCTTTGGTCTCGAATTATATTGTGATATATTATATCTGCTTGCTCTGGGATTTTCTGAGTGTAGGGATATATATTTATTGATAAGATATAGTTGTGATATAATATATCTGCTTGTTATGGGATTTTCTGAGTGCAGGAATTTATCTGGTTATATGAAATAATTTGTCATTGGTTATCAGGCATGACCATAAGTTTGCCAGGATGCTTTGCGTTCTTGAAATTGATTGTGTAGGGTTCGGATGGATCCGGAACCCTAATTCTCTGCATGCTTTTGTTTTAAGGTTGAACTTACTAAGCGTTTTTGCTTACCTAGTTATTTCCTGTTGTTGGTAAGAACAAGGGCAAGGCAGAGCAGTGAGCGCTGGAGTCTACCTTGCAAATGTACATGTGGACCGACCTTTTGGGAAGCCATTTTATTTTTGGAAATGTTGTGTTATTTTCATAAACTAGGCTCACTCTACTCTTTATAAAATATGTTTGAATTAAATGTTAAGTATGGCCATACGACTTTTAAGAAAAGTTTTTTTTTTTATACGGGTTTTTGAGACTTTTTGTTAAATGAAAACATTTATATTTCTGCATTATCAAGTCTTGAAAATCCGAATCATTACATCACACTTCATCAATTCTGCCTGTTATACATGCTCCAGAAGATAGTCAAAATTATCATTTAGATTTTTCTTTCAAAACATGAAGAATCAGTTGAAGACAACTCCTTTAAAGCGCTCCAAATTGCTCTGGTTGTCCTGCTCGAGGGTCAATACTTTTTTTCCAGATCAGAGATCTTCTTTTCTAGCTTGTTTGACTCCTCACAACTCTTAGTGAGCTCCTTCTCTGACTTTCAGGCCTCATCCTTGTTATCTTGGGTGATGCCTTCTCAAATGATCACTTAACTCTTTCGAGATCATCAGACACTTGTTGTTTCTCCCTCATTAGTGTCTCCTTAACCTCGACAAGATTTTTGTTTTCCTCGACCAGTCATTCAACATACCTCCAACCATTGTTCAGAGTGAGAAGGGCCTGCAAACTAGAAAACATAAAAAGATGTTAGTACAGTCTTCTAAAGAATACTATATCTAGCAGTAATACTCGAACTACATATGTTGGTTGCTACATTATCTAAGCGACATTTACTACTAATATAAGAGTTATCTGCCTCAAGAAACTCTAGTCACAATTACTGGTCAATGGAATAAAATTACCATCTTCATAAAACATGTCAGTATGGATGAAGGGAAATTCACACAAAGTATTGTTTGAATGAAAAACATTGCCACTAGTGGGAAAGTTTGTACCGTTCTCATCTTCCAAAGATGAGTACTCCACACAAGCGGGTTTCTCAGGCATTTTTTGTTTTCCCTTGCCATGAGACGAGGGAGCCAGAGCTGGTCGTTGGTCCTCACCAGGCTCCTGGGTATTCACCTCCGTTTCTCAAGGCTTGGGTGATTAAGATACAACCTGGGACTACCAGGAAGGTGTTTGTTCATTAGTGCCTTCTCTACTGGAACTCCCAGTAGCTGAATCTTTTACATCCTGATGAGGCTGCACAGCACCGACCAGCCAAAAATTTGGTAACAGTCACCAGGTACTTGCAGCTCTTCTTAGCATCGGTTAGGCTAGTCAACATATCACCCTGATTGCAATCCCTGTGTAGGCACTGGTCGGTGCCATGGACTTGAATTACAGACCAATAGAATTTACTAAACAAGAAAAGAAAAAAACAAAGGCTGTGCGAGGGTAAACCTAATGGTTTATCAAAACAACAACATTTTAAGGCAAACAAGAATGATCATACAACCAGAGAAGATTTCAGATCAAAAAGTGCAAATAAAAGTTTTATCCGCCGAAGAAACGGGAAAAACCTTGTTTTTTCAAGAAAATAAAGTCGAATTTTTACATCGATTTTATGTCCAAAGATGGGATTTTTCAAAAACAAAGTCTACCTAATGTCTCTACACACCCTATAAACAACCTTAGTTGTTTCTAAACCTCATAATACATGGAAAATTCGCCAAAAAATGTAAGAAAAAAGAGAAGTACAACTGAAAAGACAAGTCATGAAGGGCTATTCGCATAAAACTATTTGAATAAGTTTTTCAGATGATGGGCGCATCATGATCACTTGGGGGGAAAATGTTTTACTTAAAAACTGGCGTGATGATGTGGCAAGATTTCTGTACACGTGGCAACTGAGAATTGTAGGAAGATTCATCATACAGACTTAGCCAAAGCTCCACTCAACAGTCTACTACACAGTGGCGTAAGAAAAATACTACCAGGCAAGTCGATGTATACTCGACCAGGGCTGGTCGGATGCCACAAAAAGAATGCTCAAAGTTAGTTAATGCAAAGATATTTATTTTATATTTCTTATTTCAAATGTAAAATGTATTACTTATGTATTATTTTTTATAGCTTGTTGCGCAAGTCATGTAAGACCCACAACCCAATTATATAAATTCATAATCCTATAAATAGATAGCTTACTGAATCATAATTTTCTATGTGGTAGTTCTCTAAGCTCTAGACAAAGAGCTAGAAGATGTCATTTGCATACTTTTATACACAGAGTATTGTATCCTCTCAAGCTTACAAAACTCAGTTGACTTTGGCTCATCTAATCGCGTGTTTGAGATTTTCTAAAATAATAGGAGTATCTAAGTGGACTAAGGTCATTACCAATTGAAGATCGAATCACTATAAATTTTTGTGTCAAATATTGCTTTAATTCAGTTATCAAAATTTATATCGTAATCTTGACTGAGTGTTGTTGACCAAATTTCTGGTCAACAAATAGTGCAATCCAAATTTTTTAGTGGAATAATATTGGGATTAATAAATAAGATTATTATATCAAAATCTTTAATTAATAATCTAAATTTATTGGAGCTTGGAATTATAGGTCCATAGGTCCTAGGATCGGCTTTATGAACATTATACAAGGTAACAACATCAATAGAACAAGTATGGGTATATTTGTCAAGAAAAATAGTTTCTCGACAAATAAGTAATTATGAGATAATATTATGGAAAATATATTAATTATTTAATTAATTTTCATTTTTGAAATTATTAATTAATTAAATAAAATAATTAGTTTTTAATTAATTCTTTCAACTTATTTTAAATCAGATTGATAAATTAATTTATTATTTAAATTTGGATAACTGATTTGAGATAAATCAGATATCTTATCTGGGTTGTGTAATATCCTAACACACACATTTTAATTATTTATTGTTTATTTTAATTTATTTAATTATTGTATAATTCAGTTATTTTAATTATTTTATTTTACTATTCTTATATTGTTGTCTTGTTAACTTGTTTAATTAGTTGCTATCTTATTTACTATAATAGTTATTCTTTTATTTCTTTATTGATATAGTTATTTATTTACTTATTTATGCTTAGAATCAAGTATATGATAAATGTTTGCATGTGTGTGTGCATGGAATAGCCTTGGGTATGTGGTGTGTGTGAAATAGAAGTGTGGCGAATGATCATGCTTTGCTATTGTTGTCAGTGTTTTAACCAAAGGACATGTCGCAATCTGAAGCCAGTGCGGATAGGGCACGTGGCAAAGACGCATGCCTCTTCAAGTGAGGCCACACCCCGAGGGTCAGTCCTCGGAGGGTGGATATCTCGACTAAAGGCCACATCCCTCGGATAAAGGCAGGGCATAGACGTCTTTGTAAGGCCATGCCCTGAGGAATAGTTAATAGTCTTCAAGATCTTGTCCTCGGGACCTAGAAGGCTAACCAGGTGTCAGCCAATGCAGGTTTCTAGCGTCAGAGGATCATCTCACAACCTTTTTGGCAATCCGTCCACAGTGTTTTCAATTGCATAACTCGACAATTCACAATCCTACTACGTCATCTGACATGGAGATATGTGCGTACACCCTAACAGTCCCAAGGACATGTTCCCCATAAAGTAAGTACTTTTCTGCAGTGGGCCGCGCTTATATCGCCTGGGTCGTGGTCTCTAATTAATGCAGCCCAATGCATTAAAGTGGTATTAATGCCCCAATAATGGGGAGAACATGTATTAATTACAGATAGTTATCATTAATGACCCCCAGCCTCTATAAATAGGGTCAGGAGTCTCATTGTAAAGGGGTCGGTATTTTAGAGAAAGAAAGACCATATACTCAGAGCAATCTAAACGCTGACTGAGAAAACTCCATTGGTGCTTGTCTCAAAAATCTTCCAACCTGCTTAATATCAGAGACTCATGGACTAGGGCTCTTTCATAGCTTGAACCACGTAAAAACTTTCGTGTTCTTGTTGATTATTTCTTTAATCTCCTGTTTTAAGGATGCTAGCGAAAAAGGTAGTCAACATTTTGGTGTTTTCATTAAGAGCTTAAAGAAAGCATTCGAGACATTTACAGCCATGGCAACCACTCAAAGAAATGTCATAGATGACGTAGTCCCTCCTACCAAAGTTGAAGGAGGGGAAGCCAGTCAACAACCTCCTCAGGACATGCCTGAGATGGTGGAGGATTATAACGAAGACACCGATTATGATAGCGAAGACAACGGTGGCAACCATGGGTATTATGAAGAAGAATACCCTCAGCCCATGGACGCGGAGGAGACACCAAAAGTGGTGGTGCTTCGTGAATAGGTGGCCACCCAGCTGCAAAAGATTGATGCCCAAGAAGGTAACATCGCTGCCCTACAAGAGATGGTACTTGCCATGAAGGCCACTCTTGTAGCCCAAGGGCTACGAGTGGACCCCAATGGTAATGTAGCAGCTGGGAACCCAATAGGCATGCAACCTGTCAATACATCCAGAGTGCCCCTCTAGCACGCGACTGAAGAGGCGCGAGATCTGCAAGTTGGAAGGCCAACCAAGCATTCTGCTAGAGATGGAAGCCCACATGATCGTGGCAAAGGAAAAGTTGACGATAATCCTGCTCCAAAGCAGAAGAAAGCTAGGCAAGATCCTGAGGGCCACCAGATTCCCAAGCAGGTTGGTAAGGATAATGGCCCAAGGGCCCGAGGACACTGCCAGGCTGTTAGCGCCCGTGGAGCTCGGGATGTTCTCCCCGACGCACCCATATGGATCACACGAGGCCTGGAGGTGGTGTCCCCTCGACACCTCCCCAACCCTGTAGGAACAACGGTCTAGGGATTCGCCCAAGGGACGTCTCACAGAACTTAGAACAAGGTATCAGTATCTCGGTAAATGAAGAGAATATTTAGTTCGACAGAGAAACCGAGGTGGCTCGTCCCAAGGATAACGATGTGTTCTGAGGTTAGGAGGACCTACGAGACAACCTTAATGCCCAAATGAGCAATAAGGCCAATGGGAAAGAGCCCGCCAACAAAGGTCTATTTGACCTGCGAGACAACCTCAACACCCAAAGAAGAGATAACCCAGCGCAAAGCGTCAACCGAGACCGTGACCCACTTCACATGGAATTAGTGAGTCTAAAGAAGATCATGCTAAGAATGGCCAGACGGTAAGGCCACAACTCAAAGTCGAAAGACAAAGAAGTGGAGCCATGAACTCCCCACATTCTGGAAGACACCTTGCCACAGGGCTTCAAGATGTCGACCATCCCGCCCTATGATGGCGGCTGGGATCCCATTGACCACCTTTCTAAGTTCAAGAGGTTGATGTTGGTGCATCACGTATCTGATGATGCTAAATGTCACGTGTTCCCGATCACTCTAACGGAACCGGCAGATGAGTGGTTCAAAAAGCATCGACCAGGATCCATTCACTCGTGGCATCAATTATTGTCCGCCTTCTGAAGACAATTCATAAGATCGCGGAAGGTGAGCTTTAAGGTCAATGCTTTGGCCAACCTTAAACAACAGCCCTTCGAAACCCTCAAGGCATACATCAAACACTTCAAGGAGGAGGCGGTGAGAACTAAGGGGGTTGATGATGGCAAGCAGCTAATGGCCTCGTACATAGGCATCCACGCGGGGTCCCCGTTATGGGATGACCTTTAGCGGAGGGGAAGCTGACAGCTCGATGACTTCATTCTTCGGGCAAGAGAGGATATCAGCTGGGAAGATGCCCAAATTGGAGCGTTCGGAGGACTCGTCACCTTCCCCACTCTGACCGCATCTGGCCCCATGGCTTCAGGGATGCAGTATTACCCTTACACTTTTATCCAACCAGGCTTGGGAGGAGTCTAGCCCAGCCTGAGTGTCCTGCCCACGGGTTTCAGTATCGTGTAGACTCCTGGATATAGTGCTTTTCATCCTGCATTCAGTGCCAGAGTTGCTACTTTGTTGAACCCCCAACGGCAGTAGACGTGGGGGCAAGGGAAAGCGTCGGAAGCCCAAGGGAAATGGAAACGCACAGGCTGAGGAAGGAACTACCTCTGGTGAAAGGTATGTCTCGCAGTACTTCGAGTATACTGACTTGGTAGATTGCTAAAAGAATATCTTCGTGGCCACATAACAGCATGTTCGCTATCGGGAGCCCCAACCCATCCAGAGGGACAAGGAAAGTTGAGTTCCAGCCAAGTTTTGTCATTTTTACAACGACATAGGGCACCACACCAATGAGTGCTGCCAACTTAAGGATGAGATCGAAAACCTCATCAATTTGGGACATCTCCACCAATATACTAAGGGTGGAGCGCGTCAGGCACAGCTCCCAACGACTGGAGAGCCTGTACCGCTTGTTGCTCTGCAGGTCCTAGAAGTCGCTCTTGTGGCCCCGCAACATCCAGTGGTCTGAGGACGTCCCACAGTGAACGGGCAAGTAGGAACCATTTCAGGAGGGCCCCACCTGGGGGTACTTCTCGAAGCTCGCAAAATAGGCATGCACGAGCTTTAAATCATGACTACGAGGTGATGGCTTTGGCTCAGTTACCTGTCCAAATTCCCCGAATGACTGACCAAGTCATAACATTCTCCGAAGAAAATGCTCGGAGAGTGCACTTCCAGCACCACGACCCATTGGTAATTGAGAGCCAAGTCTCCAACAAAATGGTGGCGCAGATTCTGGTTGATAACGGGAGCTCAGTGAACATCCTCTTTAGGACAACCTTCGAGAAAATAGGGCTAAACACTATAGATTTTTCATTGTGCACCTCGACTCTTTATGTATTCTCGAGAGAAGCCTTCATCCCGATGGGGCAAATAAAGCTTACTATAACACATGGAGAAGTCTGTCGCTAGGCCTTCAAATACTACGCCTTCTTGGTGGTAGACTGCACCTCGACGTATAATGCCATCTTGTGACGACCTGCCCTGGTAGAGTTTGGAGTCGTCACTTCCATCCGCCACATGTGCATGGATTTCCCCACGGAGGAAGGGATCGGTGCCATTCGTGGAGACCAGAAAGCGGCAAGGCAGTGATACAATGTGTCTCTCAAGACCCCCGTTATGGTCATGGAGACAGTAATCCCCAAGCAGTCTGAGGGTTTGGATGTATACACAGCCTGGGAGACTGGGCCCGAAGAATTGGACTTAGGGGTTCAAGTGGAGAGGGCTGTTGAACCAATAGAGGAGGTAATTCTTGATACCTCCACCCTCGATAAAAAAATAAAAGTTGAGGGAAGCTTGAAGACGGAAGTTCGAGGAGCACTAGTGGACTTCCTCGGAGAAAACCAATACATGTTTGCATGGTCACATTCCAACATGTCTGGCATTGATCTAAACATCATTTGCCACACCTTAAATGTCAATCCCAACTTTTCTCCCATCCATCAAAAGCAAAGGGCATTTGATCAAACTCAGAAAGGGGCTCTCAAGGTCTAGGTAGACAAGCTCCTCACCAACAAATTTATCCGAGAAGCCCAATACACCAGGTTGCTATCCAATCATGTTTTTGTGCCAAAGCCAAATGGCACCTAGAGGACATGCATCAATTTCTCGAATCTGAACAATGCTTGTTTAAAAGACTGGTTCCGATTCCCCAAGATAGATTAGATAGTCGATGCCACCTCTGGCTATGATATGTTGTCATTCATGGACGCATACTCGGGCTATAACCAGATATCCATGCATGTCGCGGAGCAGGAGCATACTAGTTTTCAAACCGATAAGGGTGTCTACTATTACATCGCGATGTCTTTCAGACTGAAGAATGTTGGTGCCACCTACCAGAGACTAGTAAACTGGATGTATAAGGACCAACTGGGGTGAAACATTGAAGTTTACATGGACGACATGCTGGTCAAGTTTAGGACAGCTCCTAAAAATGTGGGCAATTAGGCAGAGGTTTTCTCGGTGCTCTACCAGTTCAAAATGAAGTTAAATCCCCAAAAGTGCATATTTGGAGTGGCCTCTAGAAAGTTCCTAGGTGGCATCGTTAGTGCTCGAGGGATTGAGGCAAACTCTAAGAAGATCAAGGCCCTAATCAAAATGTCATCTCCTCGGAAGCATAAATACGTTCAAAGCCTGATTGGAAGGATCGCAACTTTTAGTCGTTTTGTCTCCAAGGCAACAGACAAGTACATCCCTGTCTTTGATGTGCTCCGAGGAAGCCAGAAATTCAAAATGTTGGAAGAGTGAGAACAGGCATTCCAACAGCTCAAGGCGTACATGGAAAATCCTTCGATTATATCCAAGCCCATAAACGGAGAACCCCTCCTTCTCTATATGAATGTCTCAGAGAAAGCTATTAGTGCTACCCTCATATGGGAGGAAGGCCGTGTTTAGCACCCCATTTATTACATTAGAAAAACTCTCCTCGGCGTAGAGTCTAGGTACCCGCTGATGGAGAAGTTAACTTTTTGCCTAATGGTGGCTTCTAAAAAACTAAGACCCTACTTCAAGGCGCATCCAATTAAGGTCCTCACGAACCATCTCCTCAGGAAAGTCCTTCAAAAGTCGGAGTCATCGAGAATACTTTTGAAATGGTCGGTGGAGTTAATTCAATTCGACATCACCTACCATCTGAGGACCGCTATAAAAGGTCAAGCATTGGCCGATTTCATCACCGAATGCATAGGGAATCATGAGAAGCCTGAAGGTGTCCTAGTGGTCGGACAAGCTTGGAAATTGTATGTGGATGGGTCTGCAAACGAAAATGGTGTCAAAGCTGGACTCATTTTGGTTTCTCCCGAGGGGCACAGAGTGCACAGTACACTCCATTTTGGGTTCAACACTTCTAACAATGAATTGGAATACAAAGCCTTAATCACTGGTCTTCGAGTGGCTCTTGAGCTCAAAGCCTAGGGCCTCGAGATTTTTAGTGATTCTTAACTCGTGGTAAACCAAGTACTCAGAGAGTACCAAGCCCAAGAAACAAAAATGGCAGTGTATCTGGCAAAGGCTCAAGAGAAGCTGCATAACTTCAAAAAGTTCACTATTCAGCAAGTGCCGCGAGAGCAGAATTCCAATGCTGACGCCCTGGCTAAGTTGGCTACCACCAAAGCAACTAAGTTGATAAATGTGGTTCCCATTGACTACTTGGCTGCTCCAAGCATCTCAATTCCTGATGAGACGAAAGCTATACAACCGCAAGATGGGTGGATGGAGCCAATAGTAAAATAGCTCGTCTCCGAGGAGCTGCCACCAGACAAGAAGGCAGCTCGAAAGCTGCTCTATCAGGCACCTAGGTACGTAATAATGGACATTAGGCTATATCGACAAGGTTATTATGTGCCTTTGCTCTGATGTGTGTCAAAGTAAGAAGCCAGGCTAATACTCCAAGAGGTACACGAGGGCTTTTGTGGGGACCACGCTGGGGGCAAAATATTTCCAAAAAGATCTTGAGGCAAGGATAATTTTGGCCCACCATGAATGGAGATGTGATGGATTGTGTCAAGAAATGCGACAAGATCCAACGCTTCGCTAACATCACCTGAGCACCTCCAAATGAGCTTATGCAGATGACCAATCCATGGCTTTTCGCTGTTTGGCGTATCAACCTTATCAGGTCCCTGCCTACAGAAAAGGGATAAGTGAAATATTTTATAATGGTCATTGACTACTTCACAAAGTTGGTATACGCCGAACCACTTGCAGTGATCACCTCTTGAAAGGCCTTGGACTTCATCATTAAAAACATCGTTTGCCAATATAGGCCCTCGAGGAAGATAGTCTCTGACATTGGGTTGAAGTTTCATAGTGAAGTATTCACAGACTTCTATCAACAACATGGAGTTATTAAGATCTTCTCCTCCGTGGCCCATCCGCAGGAAAACGGCCAAGTGGAAGCAGTTAACAAGACACTCAAGTCCACTTTGAAGAAAAGACTAGAACAGGAAAAATGAGCTTGACCCGAGGAGTTGTGTAGGGCATTGTGGAGCTATTGCACCATTCCCAGGACTTCCATCGGCCATTTGCTGTTCTCCATGGCCTATAGATTTGAGCCTATGATCATAGTGGAGGAAACAATCTCCATGCGTTGACGGGATATGTATTACCAGACCACGAACTGTGCTTTACTGCGAGATTCCCTGGACCTCGTGGAGGAGCTCCGTTAAGCTTCTCAGCTTCGAGTAGCATCCTACCAGCAGAAGGTAGTCAGGTATTTCAACTCTAATGTGAAGGATAGAAAGTTCAGGGTCGAAGATCTGGTGCTACGAAGAGTCTTCTTAGCCACCCGACCCCCGGTGCAGGAGTGCTGGGACCTAATTGGGAAGGCCCATACCAAGTCGGGAGCGTTGTGTGTCTGAGGACATACAAATTGGCCCGACTTAGTGGGAAATTAATCCCCCACGCATGGAATGCTGAGCATCTTCCCTAATATTACCAGTAGTATGACCAGTGAACTTTTTAATTTCTGTAGTACCCCTTGTAGCCTTTGGGCACATTTAATGAAAATCGTGTATATAAAACACGGTAAGAAAAAACTTTATTGTCTGCTTATACTTTTTAGTTTCCTTTATTCTGTTAATGCTATTGAAAAGAGCACCCGCTCGCTGGCCTGAACAAGTGAATGAAAACTAGTGTTAGTTCACTTGAGGGGCATGGAGTTAGGGCAGCTTCAGGACTTACGGGGAGCTGCTGAGAAAACTAAGCTTCTCAAGCGGACTAAGCCCAGTGTCACCACCCCGAGTATAGGAAAACCAAGGAGACTAAGCTTAGGAGACTAAGCTTATTCCAAGTAGAATAGGGCTTAGCACCTAGAAATTAGACAATCTTAGTAGCGCGAGAATAGACTTTTGTTATCTCCCATGGACATTGAGCCTGAGGAGCTCTGACCAAGTCCTTGATCTCGAGATGCAAAAAAAAGACCGAGTACTTCGTACTTAGTCCCGGGGCAGACTTAGGACACCTCCCGTGGACACTGTGCTCGAGGAATTAAGGCCAAGTCCTCAGAATGCCTAAAATATTATAGCATCGGAAAGTCCATGACATGGGGTGCTTGGCTAGTCAACGAGAGAAACACCCGTAGTGTGGCAGGATCCCATAGCTAAAATTCCTGGAGAAAACCCAGCGTAAAAAATCCAGTAACGCGAACTTAGAGATTCAAGTTACCTCTCTAGGGAAGCACGCACCCAAGGAGTAATAACCATATCCTAATCTTCGAGATGTGAATACACGCTTGAGCCGCTTGCACTAGGCATAGGCTGAAGTCACTAGACTTCCATGTCAATACTTTGCGGGATCGTAACGCTAAAACCCCGGTTATTGCGAGTGCACTCAAGGTCACCTCTCATGGACATCGCGCCCGAGAAGCCCTGACTGAGTCATAGTCTTGACACGTTGTCGGGTTCTGAGATAAATGGAAGAATTGACCCTAAAAGAAATCCCCAGTAGTGCTAGTACGGATTAATATCACCTCCCAAGGACATAGAGCCCGAGGAGTTGTGAGATGATCTTGAAAGGAAAATTATAGCCCGGAGATATACACTCAGGGGGCAAAGTTAAAGCCCCTAACTGACCTTCCGGGTATTGCATACTCAGGGGGCAAGCAGTTTGAGGTGCAAGAACTCCTACAAGCTAGAGTCTTTGGACTACGGAGACACAGGAGGATGACAATTTAATTCGAGGACTCTAAGCCTCGGAAAACACTAAACGTTTAAAGGTTCGAGCACAACAACCTGACTCCATCTCGAGTCGTAAGAACTTGAGGGCACTGAGCTATGTTAAATTAATGCTAAATTTTGTGTTTAAGTTACTTCTAGGACTACGAGCCTACAAGAAACTAAATGCTGGAAATCACCTATAAAACAGTTTGAGTTCTTGTTCGCGTGGCAGTAATGTTACGTTGAATTTACAAAACCAAATCAAATATTTAAAATAGTTTGAGTTCTTATTCTCGTGGCAGTAACGTTACATTGAATTTACTGAACCAAAGCAAATATTTAGAATAGTTTGAGTTCTTGTTCTCGTGGCAGTAATGTTACGCTTAATTTAAAGAACCAATTCAAATATTCAGAACGGTTTCGAGTTCTTATTCTCGTGACAAACATGTTACGTTGAATTTATAGAACCAAAGCATGTAAAGTAGGACCTAGGGTTTTTCTTCTCGTGAATACGATGCTACGATGAACTAAAAGAGTCAAGGGAGTTTAAACGTAGTGCAAGATGCATAGTTTTAAATAGACAAAATAGTTACAACTGTGCTCGAGGGATCGAGCGTTGTTTTTTTACCCCCCAATAAGCTATGGCGCATAGGCCTACTCAGTTTAAAAAGAAAAATTATGAACAAGACAAAGTTACTGGGGCCCTTTGCCTGGGGGCACCTCTACACCAGCTCGATCACCGGGTTAACTTTGGGGACACGACCCACTGCCGAAGCCTCTTTCTCCTGAGCGTCACGGCCAGTGTCCACCTAGAGATGTGCCTCGAACTTGGTCTTCATATTGGGATCCTCTGTGAATGAGAGATCCATGTCTCTATTGCTCAGTCAGGCAACAAAAAGCATGTCCTCAACCATCACATCAAGTTCTTTTGCTAGTTCCTCGGAGTTTCTTTTGGTTTTCTCTAGCTCAGCGGCACAAGCCAGAGACTCCACCTGACTAAACCAGAGCTCCTCGCGGACTTGGGCCAGCTCTGGCTCCCTGATCTGTGTGCGACCCACAGCATCTTCCAAAAACTTGGAGGATGTTTCCTCTACGGCAAACAAATTTGACCGCTCAGTGATTAGTAGGTCCTCCACCTCACGGACACGGGTCCTGGTATCCTCCACTTCTTTCTTGAGCCGCAAATGTTCTTTCAGGGGGAATGTGGTCTCCTAGAGTTGAGCAAGTTCCACCTGGACCCGGGCTAGTTTCTCCCAAGACTTCTTCAGCTCGAGAGAGTGCGTCAGCACAAGGTCCCCAGTCATTGATTGAGGGTCGCCGTCTATAAAATCATAATATCATGTCAACCAAAAAGACAGAAAATATACATTGAACTTGGGCAGAAAGTAAGAGACTTACTGTAACGCCCTAGTTTCCCCAGAACAGTTACAGTGAACAGTGAACTGGAAATTTAACTCTCTACCCGACTCATTTGGTTAAAAACGTGCTTCTAAGTGTTATTAACAGGCTAAGGTAGAAAACTAATCAAAAGGAAAGGATATATTTTATTTAAAACATAAACTGTTCATTGGCCCATCAAAAACTTTAACAAGTTATTTACAACTTAAAATGGTCATTATTGTTTCAAGTTTACAAACCCACCGACCTAAGCGGAAAAAATAGGGTAAACCCCCTAGTTCCTCTGAGAACTCCTTGGTTGTGTTGGTCAAGTGGCCGCATATGTACACAACACCACCTAAGCTCTCCACTCAAGGCTGGGTGAGCTTTTCTTTCCCTTTACCTGCACCACATAGCACCCATGAGCCAAAGCCTAGCAAGAAAACACAGTAATGCATATAAATATTAATAAATGATTATTATCATAATTACACAGAGCTCATAGCTCTGAACAGATGAGTGAATATCACTTTGTGTTTACAAAAACCATGAATGAGCTTATAGCTCTAATCAAATGAGTGATTCAACACTTGAGGTTCTGGTAAACCATACTGAGTGACTGACAAGCAAGTCACTAACTTAAACAGATGAATGACTGCTGGGTAAGTCACTAGCTTAAACAGATGAGTGACTGATGGGTAAGTCACACAAGCGCTTTTAGTTTTCATCAAACTTGAGGTCAGTCTGGCATTAACGCTCCTCTGAGTCATTTAATTTAGATGTCGATTAGATCTAATCTTTATTGGCTTGCGTTGAGCACGCTAAGGCCGTTCCTGACTTATGACTCAACACTTTGTGACCAGTGCCCAGTACCACTGCCGAACTTGACTAATAAGTCCCAGCTTCACAGTTGATACTTACACCTTTGCCAAACCTGACTAATTAGTCAGTACCATGCACAAGTAAGCAAGATTTGCTAAGCATTCAATAATCAATCCATGTCCACATTTACACATTCAACATGCCTCATGAATAAACATGCATGTCACATATGGGGTGCAGTTTTCTTACCACTGATTCGAGCGAAAATGAATGAAAGAACAACCATTGAGAACTATCTGACTTTTAGTCCTTTAGCGGTCACCTAGTCATAACCAAATATGGGACACCATCAATAAAATGAACAACAAAGGTTCCCGAACCAAGATCTAGCATCCGGAACATCAATCCCGACTAATCCGAATAGTAGGAACAATCCCAAGGCCTACAACAAGGTTCTCGAGGTCAAAACACTCAAACGGGCTCAAAACCACCCAAGAGCTGTGGCCCTAGCACCTTGACACGCGGTCCCCAAACACACTAGGAGAA
This sequence comes from Humulus lupulus, assembly GCF_963169125.1. Lineage (NCBI taxonomy): Eukaryota > Viridiplantae > Streptophyta > Magnoliopsida > Rosales > Cannabaceae > Humulus > Humulus lupulus. The sequence continues at coordinate 190,764,560 of NC_084794.1, read as the reverse complement.
AGGGCCGTAGTGCCCCATACCCAGGGCCGCGGCGCCTAGCAAGGCAAAAATGCTCCACCTGCTTCTTCGAGCTAGGGTCGCGGCGCCCAAGAACAGGGCCGCGGCCCCCAACCCAGAACCAGCCATAAACTCAGTTTCCATCATCCCAAACCCTCCAAAAACATACCTAAACACTTCCAAATCCAAAAATCAAAGTTCCCAAGCTTCCCAATGATCCAAAACCATCCAATCCCAAGGCTTAAACGAACCAAAAACTCAACGATTCACAAAATCCAATTCAAAGCTTAGAAACTCTAAAAACTCAAAACTTAAAACTTAGATTACCTTTGATTGGGTTGTTTCTCGTCAAATCCTTCAGTCAAGAAGCTTCTAATCTTTCCTAGGATCACTATGTCTCGATCCTCGCTTGATTTAGACTCCTAGAATTCAAGATTTCTTCCAAAATGCCTCGAATGGTAAACAAAACTAACAGGAAGAAAGAAAGAGGTTTTCTAACGTATGGTTCTATCTGACAAGCTACTTCAAGCTTAAGTAACCTCAAATAAAACCTAGTGCTCGGGGTCCAGAAAACACCCCCGCGGACATTATAGCCAAAACTTCAAGAATTTCCTCCTGATCTCAATAACTCCCAATTTATCATCAAATAACATTTCCCATTACTCAATATCCCAATAAAAGACTCCGTTATGACAAAACCGCTAATTTAATAATATAAGACTGTCTCTTGCTGAATAGCTCGAATATATCTCCATAATAATGGGATCTCATCCATAACTCACAATATGCACCAAAATACACAAATATGCCCTCAACGGGCCAAATTACCAAAACACCCTAATAATCAAATGTGGACCCACATGCATGCATATAACATCATATTATAATATAATTCACATTAACATGCATATTATCATTTAATGGCATAATTAAATAGTTATGGCTCTCACGGCCTACTAATCCAACCATTAAACTTCATTAGGGATTTCGGGGCATTACACTTACCCTCGTGAAAGAGTGAAGGCTAGTAGCCACAAGCACAACTTCATTATGGTTGCCACAACGGGCGAAGCTGCTGGTGGGCATCTCACATAGGGACGCCACTAGTCCTTGCATGAGCTTTGTGCCGAGTGGTAGGGCCTTTTCTCCTATTCTTCCTGTGAGGAGATGTTCTAGATTTTCACGACGAGGAGGGACAACGGGTTCCTTTGGCCAGTCCTCGCACAAATAGTCAGCTAAGAGTCAGGAGTCCTCATTGCCCTCCTCGATACGGGCATTGTAATATTCGACAATCTCACTGGGCAACTCCTAGTCATCCCCTTCATAGTGCTCTGGGAAGATAACCAACTGAGGCACCTTTGCTTGGGGGAGTTGGAAGGGATTCTTTGCCTTTCCCGGAGAGTCCCTCATCTTGGGGGAAGAGGCCTTGAGGTTAATAAAATCATCTGCAACTGTGTGCTCAGGGAAGGGATCAGTGGAGCAGCGACAGATGATGTGGCTGTGGGCACTGTTGTTGGAGTTATCAAGGCGTCTATCTAAGAAGGCCCCGACACTGTCTAACATTTTGACCGAACTAGATCGGAAAGGCCCATACTTTCTGCACAAAGGAAACAAACTGGTTAGTCTCCAAAAATATAAAAGCGTGAGATCAAATATAAAACTCCTCCGGAGCCTTACCGCGATCAGACTCCTCGGAGTGGAGGACAAAATGAGCGAATTCGTGTACGAGTCAACCCATCTCCTACGTTAGATTGGTCTCGTATTGACAAAACCAAAAGCCGTGCATGGTCGTCGTCTCGTCAAGAGGCATGAAGCCTGGAGGATGCCTTTTCCTCCTCGAGTAGCGAAGAAACACGTCGATGAGGTCCTAATAGTCTTGATTCTCCTCCTCAGACCAGCAACGCCTCGAGACTTGGCCGCATTCAAGAAGGGCAAGAGAAAATGACGAATGGTCGGGACTAGTTCCCTCCCCTACATGCCTAGCATAGTGAAGTATGATCAAAGATTTACCTTTAGGTGTGGAAGACGACTTGATCCCCACCTCAAGTTCTTCATCTTCCTTCGCCTCCACATCTGCCTTGATGGTGAGGACACTCTATGTGTGCTCCTCGCGAAGACGTTGTGTGTATTGATGTTGCACCTTGGATGCCATATACTCTGTGTGTAGCCATGCCACATTACGCTTTGTCCTGCTCGCAGCAGCCCATATTGTCGGAGAAGGGAATCGGTGACGAGGAAGAGGAGCTCTAGCTCCTCGTTACGAATAGACTCCATTGCTCGAAGCCTTTTGTGAAAAGAGTCGACAAAGAGAGTGTGGTGATACGAACATAATTAAGACGACACGGACAGGGATGAGTCTCGAGCTAAAAACTATCATATTAACTTACTCGAGGACAGGAGTACTTACCAACTGTAGCGAGATCCAGGTGTAGAGTGGGATTGGTCTTCATCGAGAACCCATCTTCCTTAAAGAATTGTTTCTTATAGGCTCGAGCGTGATTCTCGTTGTCGCTCGGGGCTTTGTAGCCTCTCCCTGGGATTGTGTGATTCATTAGGGTATAATATCCCCTTTTCCCCCCCTTTCTTGCACATTGTCGAAAACTGTAGATGTACAGTATTTCGGCAGGGGACAGAGTAGGCCAGTTTTTTCCTTTTGTACAAAATGTAAAGCCTTGCCAGTACCCGATATCTGTTCGGGGAAAACTGGAAGGGAGCTATGCCAACGAACTTAAGAAAGTCGACATAGTATTTGTGCAGTAGTAGGGCTGCACCCACTTGGAGATGGGAGGCGCTCTAGGCCCCCAGCCCATGTATTCTCTCGTGTGCCCTCTCGTCCTCCCGAGCCAAGTGCACTAGTATTTTTCCATCATCTACCCCGTAGTTTTCAAGGATCTTCTCCAAGGTACCTTTGTGCCGTAGCTTGCTCGCGATGTCTTCTGCCTCGAATCCTATGGCAGCATAAGGGGCATCTAACGACATCGGGCCCACATTGGCCTCTTCCTCTGAGAGGCCAACTCTTAGAGGTCTCATCACCATTGGCTCTGAGCTCTCCCAAACCATAAGAGCTTGGATGCTACCAGCCACTTGTTTACCCTTCTCGGAGTGTTGTTCTACTTCTCAGGTCATCTAGAGGATCCCATTGTCAAAGGCTAGAAACCTTGTTCAAGGAGCTAATGAAGCTCTTCAGACATCTGAAACAAACACCAAGTAGTTAGTGCCCTGATCTGAAGAAAGCTAGCCAAAACAAGAACCCCTAAGACTACTGCATGAGGAAAAGGGAAGGAATGAAAAACTAATGGCATTGGAGCGCCCTCAGAGCCAGATGTCTTGCACCGGAGACACCATCGGAAAAGATGAACACCATCAGAGATAATGAACATCGTCAGAGTTTGGAAATTTTCCAGATTTCGGTCGAAGGTCCAGAATAAAGAAAAACGCCTCAAGGCACCTCAAAATGTCTAAATAGGCCATTTAGGTTTTTTTCAACGACAAATATGGTCAAAACAACCTGTAAAAAGCTCAAAAAACTACTACTAAGCATGCATCCTAAGTCCGCAAACATGCAAAAAAATAGACAGTCATAGTTTGAAGGCACTTCTTTGAGATGAGAATTCGGATGGTGCTGAATCAAGTGTGAACTCTGAAGAATTGCTTGTCATTTACCCAGAAGTAAGAAGATTCACGCCAATCATCCAAGGTGACAGAGAAATCAAAGAGGATGCATAGCCGGGGGATGCTGGAAAAGAGAATGGTTTGAGAGGCTGAGAGAGGTTGAAGAGTAGAAGACACAGAAAATTTGAAATGAGCAATGGTAACGTTGGAAAGTTGGTTCTCGACCTTTAGTATGCCTAGTGCTTGGGGTGAAGTAAGTTCACCACGACCGTCAGATTACATAGGACGTAGGTACTCGAGAGTGATCCAAGGGCCAAGATCTGTAAGGTGTGGATTTTGATCATTAGTATTGGAAAAGGAAAACGTTGAGTACAGGCTGAAAGGACACCTAGGGTACGGAAAAGATGTTTTGGGCTGTGGACTTGACCATTCATTAATTGCATGGATTCATGGGCCGAACAATAGGGGCTCAATACATGGCAGGAAATATCGTAGTGACGTAAGAAGAAGCCCAATCATTTTCATCTGAGGACTATTCGATTTCTCCCTAGTTTCAAGTCTCCATTGTCCGAGCACGAGTAGAGACTTGGGGGGAAAATGTTGTCCGTGTTTTCACCAGAGGACACGTGGCAGTCCGAAGCCAGTGCAGATACGGCACGTGGCGAAGACGCATGACTCTTCAAGTGAGGCCACGCCCCGAGGGTCAGTCCTCGAAGGGTGGATATCTCGACTAAAGGCCATGTCCCTCAGATAAAGGTAGGGCACAGACGTCTCTATAAGGCCATGCCTCGAGGACTAGTTAGTAGTCTTTGAGATCTTGTTCTGGGGACCTAGAAGGCTAGCCATGTATCAGCCAATACAGGTTTGCAGTGTCAAAGGATCATCTCACAACCTTTTTGGCGATCCGTCCACAGTGTTGTCAATTGTACGACTCGACAATTCGTACACCCACTACGTCGTCTGACATGGAGATATGTGTGCATGCCCTGATAGTGACAGGGGCATGTTCCCCATAAAATAGGTAATTTTTGTAGTAGGCCCCATATTGCCTGGGTTGTGGTCTCTAATTAATGTAGCCCAATGCATTAAAGTGGTATTATTGCCCCAATAACGGAGAGAATATGTATTAATTACAGATAATTAGCATTAATGACCCAAACTTCTATAAATAGGGTCGGGAGTCTCATTGTAAAGGAGTCAGTTTTATAGAGAGAGAAAGACCATATACTTAGAGCAATCTAAACACTACCTGAGAAAACTCCATTGCAGTTTGTCTCAACAAAGCTTCCAACCCGTTTAATACTAGAGACTTATGGACTAGGGCTCTTTTATTGTAACTACCTAGGTCGCCTCCTCGACCTTACTATTCCTCCACAGCACTTTAACAAGAGGAATCGTCTTATTCCGCAATACTTTATCTTTCCGATCCAAGATCTAAACTGGTTGCTCCTCATAAGCCAAATCTGTCTGTAACTCCAAATCTTCATGCCTCAACACATGAGTCACATCAGAGACGTACTTCCAGAGCATAGAAACATGGAATACGTCGTGAACTCCAGACAACAATGGTGGCAAGGCTAATCTGTAAGCCACTTGACCAACCCTTTCCAGAACCTCGAATGGTCCAATGAATCTAGGGCTTAGCTTGCCCTTCTTTCCAAACCTCCTCACCCCTCGCAGAGGTGAGACTCGAGAAGCGAGCATCCTAGCTCGGATCTTCTCTATGGCTTCACTTGTCCTCTGAACCATGTCTGGTCCCAAATATCTTTCCTCACCCATCTCATCCCAATGAATGGGTGATCTGCACTTCCTCCCATATAACATCTCACAGGGAGCCACTCCAATCGTTGATTGATAACTATTGTTATACGAAAATTCAATCAACGGAAGATACTTACTCCATGAACCCTCAAAGTCAATCACACATGCTCTGAGCATATCCTCCAATACCTGGATCGTCCTCTCAGACTGTCCATTAGTCTGAGGATGAAAGGCTGTACTGAACTTCAACTGAGTCCCCAAAGCCTTCTGTAAACCTCCCCAAAACTTGGAAGTGAAGATAGGATCCCGATCTGACACTATAGACTTAGGAACCCCATGGAGACGTACAATCTCCCTCACATACAACTCAGCATACTGATCCACAGTATATGTCGACCTCACTGGAAGAAAATGGGCTGACTTGGTGTATCTATCCACTATCACCCACACCGAGTCATGAAGTCCTACTATCCTGGGTAAACCTCCCACAAAGTCCATAGTAATATCCTCCCATTTCCATTCAGGAATACCCAACGGCTGAAGCCACCCTGCTGGTCTCTGATGCTCAGCTTTCACCTGCTAACAGGTTAAGCATCTAGCAACGTACTCTACCATATCCTTCTTCATCCCGGGCAACCAATATAGAGTCTGCAGATCCTGATACATCTTCGTGGTACCCGGATGAAGTGAGTACGGCGTTGTATGAGACTTATCTAGTATCTCTCATCTGACCTCCTCATCAGCTGGAACACATATCCATCCCTGATACCGAAGTAAACCAATCTCAGAAACAGAATAGTTCTTAGCTACTCCCGCTAAGACATCCTCTCTAACCCTCTGTAACTGAGCGTCTGCCAACTGCCCTTCTCTGATCCGCTCTAGCAGGGTCAACTGCAGAGTAATACTAGCCAACCAGCCTACCACCAACTCTATCCCTGCTCTAACCATCTCATCAGAAAACTCCCTTGAGATCTGGATAGAACTATACAACTGACCTGGACCTCTCCGGCTCAATGCATCTTCCACCACATTGGCTTTCCCCGGATTGTAAAGAATATCACAATCATAATCCTTCACCAACTCTAGCCAACGCCTCTGTCTCATGTTTAGGTCCTTCTGTGTAAAGAAATACTTCAGGCTCTTATGGTCAGTGTATACCTCGCACTTCTCCCCATATAGATAATGTCGCAAAATCTTCAGTGCAAAAACCACTGCTGCCAATTCCAAATCATGGGTAGGATACCGCTGCTCTTACTCCTTCAGTTGTCATGATGCATAAGCTATAACCTTCTCATTCTGCATCAACACACAGCCTAAGCCCAACCTCGATGCATCACAGAGAACCACAAACTTCCCTTCCCCCGAAGGAAGACTCAACACGGGCGCTGTAATAAGTCATCGCTTCAGCTCTTGGAAACTGTCGTCACACTTGTCTGACCAGATAAACTTCAGATTCTTTCTTGTCAATTCTGTCATCGGTGCTGCTGTCTTCGAGAAACCCTCTACAAACCGTCTGTAGTACCTCGCCAAACCAAGAAAACTTCGCACCTCCGAGGCGTTCCTTGGCCTTGGACAATCCCTAACCGCCTCTATCTTAGATGAATCCACCTTAATCCCATCTGCACCTATGATATGTCCAAGGAATGTCACTTCGGGTAACCAAAATTCACACTTCTTAAACTTGGCGTACAACTGATGCTCCCTCAACCTCTGAAGAACCTGTCGAAGATGAAGCTCATGCTCTGTCTCTAAACCGGAATACACCAGGATGTTGTCGATGAAAACAATAATGAACTGATCCAGAAAATCCTTGAACACCCTGTTCATTAGGTCCATAAAGGCTGCTGGGGCATTAGTCAAACCAAAAGACATGACCAAGAACTCATAGTGCCCATACCACGTTCGGTAGGCCATCTTAGGTATGTCCTCATCCTTGATCCTCAGCTGGTGATAACCAGATCGAAGATCAATCTTTGAGAACACCATCTTACCCTGCAGCTGATCGAACAAGTCATCAATCCTTGTTAAGGGATACTTATTCTTGATAGTTAACTTGTTCAATTCTTGGTAGTCGATGCACATTCTCAAAGTCCCGTCCTTCTTCTTCACAAACAAAGCTGGAGCACCCCATGGTGAGTAACTAGGCCTGATGAACCCCAAATCTAGAAGCTCCTGCAGTTGTATCTTTAATTCTTTCAATTCTGCTGGTGCCATCCTATATGGTTCCCTCGACACTGGCTCTGTCCCTGGCGCCAACTCAATGACAAACTGAATCTCTCTACGTGCGGCAACCCAGGAAAATCTTCAAGAAACACATCCAAGAACTCGCAAACCAATCTGGTCTCCTCTGGTCCTACTGGTGAAACTCTGGTGGTATCCACCACACTAGGCCGAAAGCCTATACATCCACCCTGTAACAGATATCTGGCTCTCAATGCAGATATCCTGGGTACGCGGGGTCCATGCACCGCTCCCACAAAAACAAAGGGATCCTCGCCCTCTGGCTCAAAGGTCACCATCTTCTTCTTGCAGTCAATGGTAGCTCCATATCTAACCAGCCAATCCATACCTAGAATCATATCAAAATCCTCCATACCCAACTTAATCAAGTATACTGATTACTCCCTTCCATCAACTATTACTGGCAGTGCTCTAATCCACCTCCTAGATACTACCAATTCTCCTGTAGGAAAAATAGTCCCAAACCCTGAAGTACTATACTCACTAGGTCTACACAATCTATCAATCACCTTATCAGATACAAACGAGTGCGTAGCACCAGAATCCATCAACACAGTAAAAGGAATGCCAGCACTAGAAAGCTGACCTGTCACTACTGAGGGACTAGCCTCAGTCTCCGCCTGCGTCAAGGTGAACACTCGAGCTGGAGTCAAGCTGTCCACCTTCCCTGTCTCTCCCTTCTTCACTGTCGGGCAATCCTTCTTGAGGTGTCCCACCACCCCGCACACATAGAAGGCCTTAGCCTGACACTCGCCCGGATGGCGTCTCTTGCATCTCGTGCACTCTAGATAAGTCCTCCACGAATCACCGCCTCCCTGACGGGCACCCTGAGTACCCCGACCTCTCATATCAGGACCAGGAGCAATCGGCGCATCAGGAGTCTTTCTCTTCAAATCACTGGGGCCTCCGCCCCTACCAGAACCATAATATGGAGGCACCGCCCTGCGACCCTCCCTTCTCACAACACTTTCTCTCCATATCTTGTTCTCTGCTTCCTCAGCAGTAAGAGCCGTCTCCACAGCCTGGGCATAAGTTGTTCCTCCAGGAACTGTGGTAATTCTCACATCTCGGGCTATCATAGCATTCAGCCCTCTAATGAACATGTCCTGCCTAGCTGCATCAGTAGGCACAAGATCTGGTGCAAACTTCAAAAGTCTGTCAAATTTCAAGGCATATTCTGTAACTGTCATACTACCCTGAACCAGCCACACAAACTCATTTATCTTCGCTGCCCTGATGGCAACATTATAATACTTCTAACTAAACAAGTCCTTAAACCCTTCCCAAGTCAATACAGAAACATCTTTGGTCTGTGATGCCACCTCCCACCAGATTCGGGCATCCTCCCTCAGCATATAAGTGGCACAGGAAACCCTGTCATTTCCTTCCACCCTCATAAAATCGAGTATGGGAGTGATCATAGTCACCCACTACTTAGCCTTCAGTGGATCTGGTCCTCCCTCAAAGATCGGGGGTTGTTGCTTCCTGAATCGCTCATACAACGGTTCCCACTTGTTCCTAACATCAACTGGTTGTACTACAGGTACCACTGCCGGTAGCACAACAGGGGCAACACTCCCAGATGGAGCCTGCTGCAGAACTCGAATCTGCTCATCTTGGCTCTGAAGCCGAGCCTGCAAGTCGGCAATTAACTGCTACCAGTTCTCAGGGACTGGCAGAGGGGTCTGACCCTGATCTTCATCTCTAGCCCCAGACCTGCAGGCTAGTCGCTTGGATTTTCTTGAACGCATAACTATTCAAGTAAATCTGCATTCAACGACTCGGCAATTAGGCTATGATGACAGGGTAATAATCCTTTCATGATCCATCATTGGAACTCCAACCATTCACAAGCAATCAATTTATTACAATTCATCCAGATATTCATTCACATGCATAGCAGTGCTAATAACCACGCCTTAGTAGCATCATGCAATAGTCAAGGGCCAGGCCCTATCAGTATCTCATGCTCCCTATTCATCAAACAGATATCAACAATCATATCTCACTCAAATCATTTAAACACATAATCATATATACACAATTACCAAACCCTCAGTTGAGCTTGTCTCTCGTGGCGAATGTACATATCCAGCCAGTCTTCAGGACCCATAAACTTAGGACACTCTGATACCAAGTTTTTGTGATGCCCCACGTCACTATGGCTACTTTCTGGAATGACGACTGGCCCTACAAACCAACACGAGTCTTTTCAGTGTGCTTTGTCCTCACTCACATGCTTCCTAGGAAAACTTCCCAAGAGGTCACCCATCCCTAGATTACCCCAGGTCAAGCATGCTTAACTTTGGAGTTCTCAAGTGATGGGCTACCGAAAAGAAGATGCATCTTATTGATATAGGTAGTACCCATCAATCCATTTAAGCCCTCTTCAATTGTGTAGTCCTCTTCAGCTGGCTATATACATTCAACCCCACAGCTCTCCATCTCAGGGTTGGTCTAGTTTGCTCTTGCCTTTACCTGCACCACGTAGCACTCGTGAGCCAAGGCTCAGCAAGAAAACACAACAGCAGAGCATAAGCAGTCAACAGACAAATCAATATCTCATATTGCATCACATACTCTCAACCATATAATCGTACAGTGTAATCAAGAATTCAACATACTAACATATTAAATCATATCATATAACAGTTCACAAATGATAACTAGGGCTAGCGCCCTCAGGCCGCTCCATCCGTTATCCCACTGACTCCGACCCGCTTAAACCGAGCTCAGTGAATATCAAGCTGTCCTCGGCTACCATTGGCCAAGTCGCGCCCTGTGCGCAAATATTATGTACGGCACTCTTAGGCCGCTTTTACATGTCCCATGGCATAATACCATCATTGACACGATACAAATATCGGGAGCACTTAGTCCCATCACAAATATATAACTGGGTGCAGTTTTCTTACCTTTCGATTTGCTAGCTCTGATCACTTGACTCCTTGAGCACGATCCCTCTCGAGCCCTAGCGCTCACCTATACACAACAATAGGCCAAAGTCATCATCAAACCTCAAGCCCAAAACCTAGCCTCGGGGCTAATCCCGAGCCCCCGAGAAATCCTAGTTCCACCCAACAAGGTGGTGGAATCAAACCCCAAACCTATGGTCAAAACCAAATTTCACTTCCTGCGATTTCCTCGAACCAAACTCAACCAAAACTTCTCCAAACCTTTACCAAACTCAAAAGCAACCTTATGAACATACTCCAATCATCCCAAACACCCCAAATGCTGAAAACCCAATCACATGCATCCCTAATCCCAAAATTCACCATAGCTGACCCTAAGCCCAGAAACTCAGCAAAACCAGTCAAAACATCAGAGTTAGAAGCTTAGAATTCTTACCTTTGGTGGAATTTTGACCTCAAGTTGCCTCTAGACCTCCTTAGCTTGCTCTTCCTCAACCCTTGGCTCCAACTTTCCTAAAATTTCCCATCAACACAACTTAGATATCTTAGCTAAGAACCAAAATCAGAATTGAAGAAACTTACAGAATTTTTACCTCAAGTTGGTGAGTTCTTGTTAAACCTCTGCCAATTCCTCAAACCTAGCTTAGGATCCTTGATGCTCAGCCTAACCCAGCTCTCCTCTGAGCTTTGCTCCAAAAATCCTCAAGAAACTGATGAAGGAAGCATAAACCGACCTTAGAAAACTTTCTCTGTTTTCTCTTTTTCTTTTTCTTCCTTTTCCTTCTTTTCTTTCTTTCCTCAGACTTCTATATTTTTCTACAACTTCCACTAACATAAAGCCTCAGTAATTCCCATCTTTAGAAAGCCAAATGACCTTAATGCCATCCCTTTTATTTCTAACCCTTTAATCCACTTAAGGGCACTTGTCATTTTACCCAATTCCCGCTAACTCCTCGAGTGTCTCTAATATTTCCCGCTTAACTCCCGATACCTAATTAATCACCAATAATATTCCTCAATGTCAAGATAGATGCCAGCATACTCACTAAATTCCCATTTATACCCCTAAGCTCACCCCGAGCCGGGTATAAATCCCTGCCATGACTTTTTCGCTACTTTTCTCACTGGGATCGTCTCCAGTCACAGATCACAGATATATCCACATAATAATGTGGTCTCGACAATTATCACATATATCAATACAGTTATGCCCATAATGGCCAAAATTACGATTATGCCCTTCTAACCTAATCAGGTCCTACATGCATTCTAATACACATAGTCATGCATCTAAAATATTCAGATAGTCATATAACACGATTAAATCATAATCATCCATTTTACTCATTAAAGTCACACATAATTCCCATTATGCCCTCCAGGCACACTAATCAAGGCCCTTAAGTCTTATTAGAGAATTTGGGTCGTTACATTTATAGCCTGAACCACGTAAAAACTTTTGTGTTCTTGTTGATTATTTCTTTAATCTCTCGTTTTAAGGTTGATAATGAAAAAGGCACTCAACAACTATGTATGAAAAGACTAATAAGAGATGTTGTGGAATAATTAAGATTGATTTCTTGATATCTTTATTTGTTGGAGATTAATCAAGAAGGGTATCTTATCATCATCATGGATACAATTTGGAAATATAAGGCGTAAGTATTTTCGAATTCTTGAGGTGCATTTAGTAAGGGTGAATCATGGTGACTAGATGACTAAGAGGTGACTAGATAGTGAGGTGCGCAATCCTCTAGAAATTCCCTATGATTTTTGAAATTGATGTGTTGCTATCCATTAGAGATTATGATGACTGATTTATGGAAACTATATAATGTAGATTTGATTTAATGAGTTGGTGATTGAGAGAAATGGGGAAACTCAAGATATCCTACTAGAGCAATTTCGAAATTGGCTAGAAGATTTCCACTCATTAAGTGTGATTGATAGCAAGCCAAGGAAGGATGGTAAAAAAGTGTGATAGATCTTTCCTTTTATAAGTGATTTTCGAAATTAAGGGGATAATGAAGATGATTTTTGGGAATCATGGTGATTTGATTTGGATCATGAACTTGGCACAAGAAATAGACTAGGTTCATAAATTTATAATGGAATCAAGTGTATGAATTGTAAATTGAAATTATGAATCAATTAATATTATTTGATTGGGAAATTAGGAATCAATTAGGATTATGTGATTGGAAGATTGGAATCAATCAACATATATTAAGAGGACTTGATGAGAGTATTGATGGGTGACCTCGAAGCCTATAAATAGAAAGAGCTTAGCTCTCGTTTTCGCACAACACAAGAGGAAGGAGAAGGAGAAGTAGGAATGAGAAAAAAGGAGAGAAAGAAAGAGATGGTGGAGGTCTAGAACGACGGCTCGAGATTTTCATGAAGAAAGGGAATAAAGGTTTAAGGTAAAATGTTGATTTATGGGTTAGTCTTCAAGTTCATTCTCTTCTTGTTCTTTTGATGGTTATTGGAGAGACATGATTCTTGGCTAGGGTTCATAATCTCTAAGGTGGTGGTGCTTCATATTGGTTCGGCCTACACATCTGCTTAAGGTATTATGGGTTATTTTTTTAAGGTTGTTGGTGTTGGTATTAGGGTAAGTTTGATTTGTGGAAATGGAATATTTATGATTAATGAAATAAGGCTACTTGTTGCATGACTCATGCAAAGGGGTTCTTGGGCGTGTAACTTAGCTATTTAAGCATGTTATGGTCTAAATAAGGTTATTGTTATTTTTTGGATAGGCTTTGATCATTAAACAGGATCACTTTCTCCTTTTTCGATGACGCCACACACACGCAAACGTAAGGAGGTTAAACATGTTTGCTTGATTGCTGATGTTTATGGAGTCCATGGTGCATGCTATATGTTTCGGGGCATATACTTGGGAAGGTAAAATGTGGACAAAGATTGCCGCAAAGTTGACCATGGAGGTTGTAGAGAGGACCATGAGAGTTTCCTCATAGTTATCTCTCCCATTTACATGCGTAGTGCACGCATATATTTTTTGTTTGATGATTATGATGATGCTATGTCTTGTTGTGATATAAGATTATGCACTACAACAAAATCCCATTTCCATAACACAAAAGTTTATTACTTTTAAAAAAGTATTATAATAGGTAAATAAGTATATAGGTGTAGGTGGGACTTAATTTTTGGAGCCTAATTTTTCCCAACCCCCAAATAATTTCACACGGTCCCATTAAATATATAAAAATTTGTTTTATCTGAATATAATCAAATTTTATTTATAAAATAAGTAAATAAAAAAAATATAATCCCCAAATCTCTTTCTCTCTCCCTCCATAACCGATCTTCTCCCTTTCTCCCTTTCTCTTTCGTTTGCTCTCTGCCAACCACTGATTTTCACCACCGTTCAAGCACAAGACCAGGAAGACAGGTGATGGGGGCTTGCGGCTTGGGTCATGTGATAGGGAGGCTCGACTCGTGGGTCTACAGCGTGGCTCGCTCGTTGGTGCGACGGTGTTTGCGGCGGTGGGTCTACGGCGTGGCTCGACTCGTGGGTCTTCCACGGTCTTATACCAGCTATCTGATGTCTCTACAATCGATTCCTGTTGTTCGTCATCTTCCACCGTCTCATCTACCACAACTTCCCTCCCCATGTTTCCCATCACCGACCAAAGAAGCTCGTGCCTTGAGTGGCTTAATCCGACGCCTCGTCCAACGACGTAAGCACTCATTTGAGCTGAGGATTTTTTCCAAGCTTCAATTTTTATGGGATTTTTACTTGTTTAAGCAAATAAGGTTGCCATTCTTGGAGGGTCGGTGGAGTTTCAAATGGTTTGGGTCTGGAAGCTCAGGTTTATTTGCTGCCAAATTCATATCCGAGTGAGTTTTCTATGCTCTAATGTGTTACTCAGCTTTGAGAAATGTGGTTTCTAGTTGTCCAAAATTATGTGGTTAGTGTGAAATTGGTTTAAGTTGGATAACAGCTGGTCGTGTTTAATGTTTATTGTGAGATATATATATATATGTACTAGCTCAACTTTTGCAGTTCTTTGAGATTCATTCTTTGAATTGTGTTCAGATAGGAAATGTATAGATAAGCGCTTCTCTCAAATAGAAACTTCACCGCATGTGTAATATTCATTCATTTTTATCGTGATTTAAATATATTTAATAATAAATTTTAATTTCGTATGAGAAAAGGAAAATAATCAATGCTTTATTTCTCCCTTCATCTTTGCTTCAGCTAGTATCTGGAATTTCCCTTTCTTCTCTTTAGTTTTTCTATTTTTGGGTTGTGTTTTGAGTTTGGTGGAGGAGTTCTCATGTAGGGATGTAATGGGGTTAGCATAGAGGTATATTGATTTTTTTCTAATATAATTTTAATAAGTTTGCGTGTTGCTAAATCGTATGGGTACAATAATATTACAATCTCTACAGGGTATTTGTTTTCTTGAAAATTACACTGCAGAAACAATACACATAGAAGGAAAGAACTCTATTTTTCTCAATTTTTTTTCTTTCAAATTTCTTGTCTGATCTCATGATTGTGGTGATGATGTGCATTCAAATTACAAGTGAAAAATTCTTTTAAAATTATCGAATTTAATTAGGCCTATGTGCTGAACTAAATTTTAGATGCTATAACCATAGTTAACTGAACTAACCTTAGGATTGTTCCTTGGAAGCTTCAGATATTGTATCACACTGTATTGCTTCAGAAACCTAAGAAAAAATATTTAAGAGAAAGGAATAAGTTTTCTTAATTGATGAAGATGATTCTTATATTAATAAAATTATGACGTGTTTCTAAATAAATCTCAGTTTCTAATTTTTTTTGTTTCAGAGTAGGATGAACCGTTAAAAACAATGGAGAACTGATGAGGATGATTATGGGGTTTAAATAATTGTACTAATGAGAATATAGTTGTGTTGTTTTGGATTGGAATTGTGTGAAAAGTTGTAACTATTGGAAGTTTTTGTTTTTACTTTTTATGAGAAGGTGTAATTGCTGAGTACTTTCTTTTGTAAAAGGATGCAATTGATGAATGAATAATTATTGGATTTATGTTAACAGTTCTGATAAACTTAACTTATTTATTTCCAATCACTCTGATAAACATATGAAATACCGTTAAAATATACGAAATCCTGTTACATAGGCATTAATATAACAGGTAAGATATAATTCATTTTAGAGAAAAGTGATAACTTTCTGTGTGTGTGTTTTTTTTATTTTTTATTAATGGTTCTTTGTTGCAGTTCCACCAGTACCAGGTTGTGGGAAGGGCTCTCCCTATTCCAAATGATGAATTGGTAACTGCCTATGTGCTGAACTACATTTTAGATGCTATAACCATAGTTAACTGAACTAACCTTAGGATTGTTCCTTGGAAGCTTCAGATATTGTATCACACTGTATTGCTTCAAAAACCTAAGAAAAAATATTTAAGAGAAAGGAATAAGTTTTCTTAATTGATGAAGATGATTCTTATATTAATAAAATTATGACGTGTTTCTAAATAAATCTCAGTTTCTAATTTTTTTTGTTTCAAAGTAAGATGAACCGTTAAAAACAATGGAGAACTGATGAGGATGATTATGGGGTTTAAATAATTGTAGTAATGAGAATATAGTTGTGTTGTTTTGGATTGGAATTGTGTGAAAAGTTGTAACTATTGGAAGTTTTTGTTTTTACTTTTTATGAGAAGGTGTAATTGCTGAGTAGTTTCTTTTGTAAAAGGATGCAATTGATGAATGAATAATTATTGGATTTATGTTTACAGTTCTGATAAACTTAACTTATTTATTTCCAATCACTCTGATAAACATATGAAATACCGTTAAAACATACGAAATCCTGTTACATAGGCATTAATATAACAGGTAAGATATAATTCATTTTAGAGAAAAATGATAACTTTCTGTGTCTGTGTGTGTTTTTTTTTTTTTTATTAATGGTTCTTTGTTGCAGTTCCACCAGTACCAGGTTGTGGGAAGGGCTCTCCCTATTCCAAATGATGAATTGGTAACTGCCTACTTTCTACAGCAGCACCTTTCTTTAAGAAAATTAATTTTAGTAGTACGCATTGATGCTCTGTTAAGTCCAGACCTCATCTGATGCACTTGCTATTTTTTTTTAATGTTACATTCGAAGTCTGTTAAAATAGTTAAGATAAAAGTGTGTTGGCTTGGTGTGATTATGTGTAAATTTCCCTGTCAATTTACTTCAGGAACTTTCATATCTTATAAAAATTATCCATACAAATGCATACACACTTTAAAAACTTGCAAGCCTACTGGTACACATTATGCATAATGCAAAATCTCAGATATAAAAAATAATTTCTTCACAAAGAAGACTGATATTGTCTCTGTTTTTCACTCAGTGTTTAATTCAGCCCACCATGGGGTAAAAATAAAAAATTTAATTTTACCATTCTATTTCTACTGGTACGCTTTTAGCTGCGGTCATAAATTAACATTTTCAATCAATTGATCATTGTTTTACTGTGGAACTGGCAGACTATAGTTATAGGGGTTGCTTTCTTGGCTTTTCTTCTTGTCTCCAAACACATAGTAAGAACAATCTCATATGGCTCTTCAACTTTTATTGTTTATAAATTAAAATGTTCTTACACTTAGACATTATATTTTCAATCTTAATTAATTTTTCTCTACCTTGTTTGGATTGGATAAACAGGGGAAAAAAACAAGAAGTATTTTTGGGTTCCGGCAATTGCTCCAATTATTACTGTTGTGGTGTCCACTTTTTGTGTCTATATAAATCGTGCTGATAAAGATGGTGTTCAAATAGTAAGCTTGCCTGTTCGGTTGTTAGGATATATTTCTCATAATTTAATTGTATAAATGATCATGTTTGCATTCGATCTTGTGCAAGTGCTACCAACGTGTTTACTGTTTAGTGTCTTAATAATAAGCCTAATAATAATTTAATATGCATCTGATCTGTGCTATTTAGGTGAGCCATATTGATAAGGGCATAAATCCACCCTCAGCTAATGAACTATTCCTCTAACAGTAAGTAAATGCTAGATATTAGGATAGGTTTTGTGGCTGGTATTGTAGCGCTAACAGTAAGTATATATATGATGAATATTAATTATTTTTGCCATATGCGCATATATATTATAGGTTTCTCTATCGCTTACTAAAATTCTTTTGCAAGTGACGAGGCCACGAACTGTAGTACTTGGAAAGCTACCAAGGACTAGTGTGTCCAGGAACACCCTGCAATACCCAGAGGCAAGGCAGATTCCTGGAGTTTTGATAATCAGAGTTGACTCTTCTATTTACTTCTCCAACTCTAACTATATTAAAGAGAGGTATCTTATCATTATTATTAACTGTTACCTTCTTATATAGTAATTAAAAGAATGTGAGTGCAAGAATAGGTACAGAGTTGACTAAGACACATTAAGTTAACTTGGTTACAAACAATTATCATGCTAATCCATGGTTAATTGTGGAGACTTACAAAGTTATATCACAGAAGTTGAATGAAATTTTACATAATAAATCTTTACTAATTGAAAGTTTAATTTGCTTGAGATGCTTAATAAGCACTCTTAGAAAGATGCTAAGAATTGCTTTTTAAATATTTGGGAGATGCATAGTGATATATATATAATATACATATATGTATATGGATTACTAGTTATGCTTAAACTATACTTTTTTGTGTTTTCTCTTTTTTTTTTTTTTGGCAGTGGCTTTGAACTTAAAGCACACCTGATGTTGGTTTTAGTAGCTTAGTTTATTGTGGTGTTCTTTTTTTGTTTCTCTTTTATGAGTTTCTTATGGCTTGTTGGGGTTAAAATTGAAGCCCTCCAATTACAGTTGTTGTTTCGTTATAAGTTGGCATATATAATAATAATAATAATATCTTGTTATGCGGGAGAGAACTATCAAGAACATATAAAAGTCTCATGTTTCAAAGGGATGTTGTATTTTAATAAGTGTTTTTTCTTTCGCCATAAATCTACAACAAACGAAAAAAATTAAATAACAAGATTAAGCTCATATGGTTATATCTATATATTATTATCATTGTTATTATATTGTGACATAGAAATATGTGTTTCTAGTGGATACAAGCATGTTTATATATAGTAGCACAATAAAACTTTCACTTAGCTTTGTTTAAATTTCCAACTAAATAGAACTTAGTCTAAATACATGGTCATGGTCATGCTCTCTATACCTTGTTTGAGCTACCCAGAATACAAATTATTAGACATTTAAGAGATGTGAAATGGCCCATTTTGAGACATTGCTGCTGCATTGATTTAGAAACATTCCTTTTGTCCCACTTACATGTGGCTGGAAAAGTTTAGATTTAGTCCTTTGGGTGTCTTAGACATTAGTGGGGTTTTAAGGCTATTTTCTAGTTTTTGGTGATTTAATGCCACTTCAAAAGTTGAAATGGATATAATTCAACAATTGAATCATAACATTTTATGGTGAGAAAATAAAAATTAGCAAGGTGTACTTGATTCTCAGATTGAAGATTGCATTCCCCAGTTTTGCTCAGTTTTAACCTGTTCCTGAATTTTGGTTTTAGTCTCTCTAGCTCTTAATTTCCATCTCTCAGAATTAGAGTACTAAATTTCTAATTTAGATTGTTTAGGAACCAATTAAAATGATAGTAGAATTCTTCTATGGTGTATAATTTCATTAAACTACTGTTCATGAAGAATTTTATTGAAATTATACACCATAGAAGTTTAGCAAGCCATGAGAGTAGAATGAGCACAAAAAATTAAAAATGCTGTTTTATATTAAACAAAGAAAGCTGATAATGATAGCTATGTAATGCTCACCTTGATAAAGTAGGGCTGAGTTCTAATACTTTCATCTTAATACAATTGATAATTATCTATTTAAGGTAAAATATTATTTTCTATGATATTCTTTCTTCTACCAATGAGTTTGAATAATACAATTTGGCTTGCTCAATGAGTACTAGAAGGCTAGAAGTCAGCATCTTTAGGTGTAGAGTTTTCAACCAATTTCATATGCTAGAGAACTATTTATAATTAGTATCTTTGAAGATTTATGCAACTAAATTATTTGGCTACAATAATGTAATAGAGCAGCATTGTTATTAGTATTAAGTTGCTGAAATAATGTTTATTTTAGTATTTTAGTAGCTGAATTTAAGATAGAATGAGCGAAAATGATGGTGATTATGAAAATGATGATTTTTTTTGGACATTTGAGTTGGAATATGTTTCTTTATGTTAAGTTTGTACCATTAATGAATATAGTTTATGATTTTAAGACTCGTAACAAGTAATTTCAGGAATTTTATGGTTTTATTTTATCATTTAATTTAAATTTTGTATTAATCTTTTAGGTATTGATTACATTCCTTTGGTTGTGGATCGAATTGGCAAGGAGCAAAGTTAATTAACTTGATTATTAATAGAAAGAGGTACGGAAGTATGTTCTCTTAACTCTTTTATTAATAATATACAAATGTTAGAGGAGTTTGAATATCTTAAATATTCATTCATAAAGAAGTAGGTTCTGAGATTAAAATTGTGTGCTGCGGTGATAACGGAAGGTTGAAAACTTGTGTGTCTTAGAGAAGTAGGTTCTGGAAAATTTGTTTGTGTGTTGCGGTGATATAAGGATGAAAACTTATTGTGTGTTTGATTTTTTTTACTTGGTATTGATAGATGGTTAGGTAAGCTTTTATATGGGAAATGATGTCAGATTTTATCTAAAATTATAAGCTAACATCTTCTTACCATTATAAGCTTATAAGAAAATTTACCATTACTGAAAACCTTTCTGTTGAGTTTTAGAGAAACATACGTGCTTTCTATCTAACCTAATTTTCAAATTGTGTTGAAACTTTTTGCTGTCAAAAACACTGAGATGCTTTAGCACAACACTTGCGATATATTTGGTAATTTGAGTTAGTCCAATTTATATTAACTTAGTTGATGTAGGTGTAGCTACACTCTTCTTAAGCTTCACTTAGTGGTTTGCATATTAATTTTATTTTTGTTAATAATCAATGGTTGACAATTATAATGCCAAAAGTACTAGTAGACTATTCCCATAAAAATGATTACTTTAACAAATTTATAAGGGTTTTATCCATGCTTTGCAAGGCCTTGGGGTCAAATAATAATATGATTCCATTGAAAATAAGAATTTTTTTTATATAATACAGTCAAAATATTAAATGTTGCTATAATACTGCTCATAATGAATATTCACATCGATGATAAAGAAGTAGCATAAAAGCCCAAATATATCATAATAAATCTAATATCATGATGTGGCATTACACTTGGTGTACTTGGACTGATGCATATTTTTTCTACACTTAATATAAAATAATTTTACATTAGCAATTCAATAATTGAAAGCCTATATATGTAAAAGATCATCAAACCATGTATATTGGAGAAACCAAAAAAATGTTAATTTATAAACATGAACAATAAGCTTTGTTTCATGGGAACCATTGTAACTATATTTTTATCAATCAATTCTTTAAGATCAGAAACAAATTTAGAAAAATAGGACAATAATTATAAAGAAACAATTGATATTATCCAGCTTATTATATCATTCCTTAGCGGTCACCTAGTCATAACCAAATATGAAATTCCATCAATAAAAATAAATAATAAAAAGGTTCATGATCTAAACCCCGCTCCTGGAGCCTGAAATCGTACTAAAACAGTTAGTTGATTTGATATCGAGCCTTAGGAAATGAAAACACGCGCTTAAAACCCTTAGAAACCCCACCTAGCACAAAAGAAACAGGCGTGCCGCGACTTGACCCAGTGGGTCACGGCCTGCCCCCAAGATAGAGAGCCTCTGTCTGGGGTACCAGGGGCGGTCCGCGACTTGACCTAGTGGGTCCCGGTGCACCTGATAGATAGAGCCCATGGTGGCTCTGGAATGGATTCAAGTTGCGACTTGCATGAACTCGGTCACGACTTGACCCTGCGAACCTAGCTCTCCTGCCTTTCCCTCAATTCAAAACCAACCACATCCTCAACAAATTAATCCCCCAATCACAGCCAAACATTATCACAACATTATCAACATTCAACCAACAAAACCTATGCTTTGAAACACTTAAATCCTCACCAATACCTAATTATACAATCAAAATTCAAAGCTTAAACATAACCTTAAAACAGAGCAAAAGCCTTAAACTTCAGCTGAAAACCTTACCTTAAACACAGAATTGAATCCCCTTGAGCTGCTAATCATAAACCTAAACCCTCAAGCCTTGATTCCCAAGCTTTAGTCCTCAAGCTTAGCTTCAAAATGAAAAACCCGTGAGAGAGAGAGGATCGAGAGAGAGAAGGAGAAAGAAACTCTGTTTTTCTTCAGCCTTAACCTTCTATAGCCCTCTAAGTTTAAACATATCCCATGGTCAAAAGACCAAAATGCCCTTAAGCCCAATTAATTCATTTATAGCCACCCAAGGGCAAAACAGTAATTTCCCGTCTATCACGTTAATTATAATTAATGTCCTCCAATTCCCACTATTCCCAATATTCTCAAATAATATTAAATCATAACCCATTACCCATTCATTTCCAGTAATGTACTAAGCATCAAATTACCCCCACACTTACCCCGAGCTTGGAAATTAATCCCATTATGACCAAACCTATAACTTCCGTTCTGGGATCGTCTCATGCCGAATAGCTCGAACATATCCACATTATAATTTGGTCACATTCATAAATCACAAACATGCGCATACATATACATATTAGCTCTTAACAGATCAAAATTACAAAAATGCCCTTCTAATAAGAAGTGGGCCCACAGACATGAAATTATCATCATATAATAATGCATTTAATCACATAATTGCATAATAAATCAATTATGGCCCTCCTGGCCCCCTAATCCAGACATTCAGCCACATTAGGGAATTTGGGATATTACAACTATCCCCTCCTTACAGAAATTTTATCCTCGAAATTTACCTGAATAGCTCGGGATACTGACTCAGCATATCTGACTCCAACTCCCAGGTTGCTTCCTCGACCTTGTTGTTCCTCCATAATACCTTAACCATATGTATTGTTTTATTCCTCGTAGGAGAGATCTACCTTAAGCTCCAGATCCTCGTAACTCAAAACATGAGTCACATCTGATACATACTTCCGAAGAGCTGAAATATTAAATACATTATGCACTACCGACAATGCCGGTGGTAAGGCCAAATTATAGGCCACTTGACCAATCCTCTCCAGGATCTCAAATGGACCTACAAATCTAGTGCTCAACTTGCCCTTCTTCCCAAATATTCTCACCCTTTTCCATGGCGAGACTTAAGGAAAACATAGTCTCCTACCTGGAGCTCCACGTTCCTACGTTTGGAATCGACATAAATTTTTTGTCTACTTTGGGAAGCGAGCATTCGAGCTCTAATCTTCTCAATGGCCTCATTGGTCCTCTAAACTGCTTCAGGACCCAAGTATCTCCTTTCTCCTGTCTCTTCCCAATGAATGGGAGATCTGCATTTCCTACCATACAACATCTCATAAGGTGCCACCACAATGGTTGAATGATAGCTGTTGTTGTAGGAAAACTCTATCAAAGATAGATACTTACTCCAGGACCCACCAAAGTCTAGCACACATGCTTGCAGCATGTCTTCTAATATCTGAATTCTCCTCTCAGATTGTCCATTTGTTTGAGGATGATAAGCAGTACTAAGCTTTAATTGTGTACCCATGGCCCTTTTTAAACTTCCCCAGAACTTGGAAGTGAAAGTGTGGTCCCGATCTGACACGATCGACCTCGGTACTCCATGGAGGTGCACGATCTCTCTCACATAGAGATCTGCATACTGGTCAACTATAAAAGTAGTCCTCAGTGGTAAGAAGTGAGCTGGCTTGACTTATAGATCCACAATAACCCATATTGAATCATGTTGACCCATAGTCCTGGGTAACCCCACCACGAAATCCATCGTGATGTCCTCCCATTTCCATTCTGGAGTGTCTAGAGGTTGTAATAGCCTTACCGGCCTCTGATGCTCAGCCTTGACCTGTTGACATGTCAAGCACTTAGCCACATACTCTACTACATCCCTCTTCATCCTAGGCCACCAATACAATGATCTTACATACTGATACATCTTCGTGGTGCCTGGATGCAAAGAGTACAGAGTAGTATGAGACTCATCCATAATTTCTCGCCTCAAAGCAGTAACCAACGAAACACATATCCGACCTTTGTATCTCAACAAACCCATGTCTGACACTGAATAATCTCTGGACACTCCAGCTAAAACATCCTCCCTGATCTTGATCAACTGTTGATCACCCAACTAACCTTCCTTGATTCTCTCCAACATCATAGATTGTAGCATAACGTTGGCCAATTGGCCCACCAGTAACTCTATACCAGCTCTGTTCATATCCTCTGCTAAGTCTCTGGATATCAGCCTCACACTGGAAATCTGTCCTGGACCCTTCTGTCTTAAAGCATCTGCTACCACATTGGGCTTTCCTGGATAATACAGCATCTCACAATCCTAATCTTTTACTAACTCCAGCCAACGCCTTTGTCTCATGTTCAGGTCTTTTTGTGTGTAGAAGTACTTTACGCTCTTGTGGTAAGTATAAATTTCATACTTCTCCCCATAAAGGTAATGTCTCCATACCTTTAATGCAAAGACCACATGCGCCAATTCTAAATCACGAGTGGGATATCTCTGTTCATACTCCTTCAACTGACATGAGGCATAAGCAACCACTTTCCCTGACTGCATCAAAACACAACCCAAAGCCTGATGTGAGGCATCACAGTATATCACAAACTTCTCCTGATCAGTAGGAAGACTCAGAACTGGAGCTATAATCAACCTGTACATCAGTTCTTGGATGATGTTCTCACACCTGTCTGACCACACAAACTTCTGATTCTTGCTTGTCAGCCCAGTCAATGAAGTAGAAATCTTTCAGAACCCTTCCACAAAAAATCTGTAATAACCTACTAATCCAAGGAAACTTCTAACTTCTGAAGCATTCTTTGGACTTGGCCAATCTCTTACTGCCTCCATCATGGTTGGATCCACTTTAATCCCATTCTTACTGACAATGTGCCCAAGGAAAGTTGCCTGAGATGACCAGAATTCACACTTCTTGAATATTGCATACAATTTGTGTTCCCTCAGTCTCTGTAGAACCAATCTCAGATGTTGTTCATGCTCTTACTCTGACTGAGAATAAACCATAATATCATTGATGAAGATGATCACAAACTATTCCAAATAATCCTTGAAAACTCTGTTCGTCAAAGCAGCTGGGGCATTGGTCAATCCAAAAGACATGACTAAGAACTCATAATGCCCATATCTAGTGCGAAAAGCAGTCTTCGATATATCTCCATCCTTGAACCTTAGCTGATGATAACCATATCTAAGGTCTATCTTTGAGAATACCCTTTTTCCTTGCAACTAATCAAACAGATCATATATTCTTGGCAGAGGATACTTATTCTTGATTGTTAATTTATTCAGTTCTGTGTAATCAATACTATTGACGCCGTTTTTCATTAACTTAGAAATGAAGAGCAATAAAACAAAATACCAAAAGAGACAAACAATAAAAGACATGATTTTTACTTGGTTCAGCAGTTAAAATCTGCCTAGTCCACGAGTCGGTGTTATTCACTTTATGGAATCTTCTCAAAGCTTTATGGAAGCAATTTTATAGAGTTTTTCCCATCCAAATTTCTCCATCCTCACAAATGAATTATTCCACGCTATTTATAGAGTGGTTCAGAATATCTCCCCTCACATTTCGGGGAGTTATTACACAAATTAATTAAAATAAATGTAATTAAACGCGTATAGTTACTATGTACGTGTATAAATCCCATGATATTAGGGATTTAATAACAGATTACAACCAATCCCTTAAATATAGGGATTCTACAACAATAAATATGTTCACACTTGACTATCGACCTCGAATATTCGAATGCCTTCAAGATCAACAATCATCACGAGCTTGCTAGCTCAGTTTGCCTCGGTCTAAACAAGTAACTTTTTCGAGACCATCCTCTCCGAGCTCACAATGAACAAGGTTGAACCGTCTTTTCTTATGGTAAAAGATGAACCAAGAGATTTATACAATTGTTGAACCTTTGTCATTGTAGCTTCGAGCTCGACTTGTAACCTCGGAACACCTCGAGCTCACCAATTCCGACATCATCATTTTAATACTTAGCGAGATTGTCCCTAATATTCTCATTAATGTTGATTATATGACGAATCTACTTTTTTCGAGCTTACACCTTACGAGCCTGACTTTCGAGATCAAAATTTCCATTCTCGAAATTTGGGTGTAACATTTTTCCCCCTCAAAAGTTTTAGTTCGAATCCTATGAGAAGGAAACTTTTGAACTGCTACCTCCAAAAAAACCGAGCCACCCACCACACTCGTGTGTGGACACGCGTCAGCCACAGATTGCGCAATCAGAGTACTTGAGTACTCTTTTCATCTGCCCACATCTTTTTGTATCTCAGATTTTTTCTGCCATCATCATATTTGCACCCCATCCGTTAGATCGAGTACCAAATCAAACCAATGGCCCTGATTTGATTGACCTTTGACCTCCCTCTGAGACATATATATAGTCACTTCATCTTCATCTTCCTCACTTTTACATTCTGATTTTCAGAGAGAAGAAGAGAACCAGAGCTCTCTTCCTCTTCTTTTGCATGTTCTCCAAGCTGAAGAAACAAAATAATTCCAGCACTTTCAACTCCGTGAAGTCTTTCTTGCAACCGCTCCTTAAGTCGGCGATTTTGCTATATTCGCAAGCTTCTGTGTGTAAGTTTTAGTTCTTGACTTCTCATTCTTTTTTTTTCATGCATTTTTACGTACTTCTCTACTATATGAATGTGTTCACTAGTTTCTAGCTTTTGCATATATCTGATATTATACAAACTTTTGATTCAAAGTTTTTGACATCACGGTTCTCAAACCAAGATTTAGTGTAACAAAATGCAAAAATAAGGTTTTTTTTTTCAGATTAAGGGTAGTGTTTCATGTAAGCCAAGAAATAGGGATTTTGATTTAGGGTTTTAACTGCACAAAATTCCAAAAATATCACCTTCTTGAGTAACCATCAGCTTTATCCCTGAAAATCCGGGATCCTTAAGACTGATATCCACTTCCCCACTCTCTCGTGTGAGTACATGCTCGATGCCCGAACTTTACAATAGTTCGGGGCTCACCTTTGAACTCATCCTACCCTTTTAAGTCTTCAGTCTTGATTGAGGTATATTCATGATCTCGGACTTTCGAGCTTGGATCACCAAAACTACATTTTCTATGGTTTCTTTCATGCCTGGCCCTCACCCTTTCCTTTCTTGTTAGATATCGCAGAGCTCTAAGAATTGGTGGGGGTCAAAGCTCACAATCCCTTATTCTCCATCAACTCCCAGTCCGGAATCACCCTTCACTCGGAACTAGCGCCTGATACGTGAGCACCAAGAAAGGTGCGAACAAGAAGACATCTGAGATCACTTTCGACGCTAGATTGACAAGGTCGAGGAGAGAAAGAGGAAAATACTCCGGGTCGCAATTTACCCAGATTCAGATCTCGAGATCAGACCTATCTTGCTTGATCCTAAACTCAAAGTCACCATTGCTTTCAAACCTGGTGCCCTGTCGTTCTTGCTAATGGAAGATTCTTCAAACTGCCCTTCCACCTCGCAAGCTACTTCCATTCCTACCTCCATAGAGGAATTATTCGAGGTTGAGCATTATTGGAGCTCAGTTACATCCATAGGCTAGATATCCAATCTGCTAGCCTATCATGGCCTGAGGCTTTCAAGCACTTTGATATGTCAGCGTGCATCTCTGAGCGAGCAGAGCTGCTTCGCCCCAGGAGATGCCAATCCCAACAGTAAAGTCAAGCTCACTACATGGAGTTGCAAGCACATGAGGGCAGGGGATGTAACGCCCTAGATAGCCAAGATTGCTACACTGTGTAGTTTTAAAGGTGCAAGACTTGCTAATCAAGTCATTAATTTAAAAACGTGTCACTAAGCATGTATGAGCTAGGGTTAAAAAGGTTTTGGTCTCAAAAGTTTCATTTTATATAATTAAAACTATGATACACAAGGGATCCCAAAAGAAACAGAGTTAAAAGTAGGTTTATAGACTTCCAAAAGTGCATGAACAATCACTAGCAATACTAAGGCAAAATAGACAATCTTTGGGTCTCGCGTCCCTGCCTAAACCTCAACCGTGGTGGCTGAGCAGCTGGCTATGTACATTTCGCTTACAGATCTCTCCAATCATGGTTGATCAAGCTTGCCCTTGCCTTTACCTGCACCACGTAGCACCCGTGAGCCAAGGCCCAGCAAGAAAACATTTGCAACACAAACAGTAGAAACAAATGACAAACTCACTAATCATGAACTCTCATCAAACAATCCACAATAGTCAATCAGCATATACTCAGAGTCATGGATGCAACATAAAAACTTATAACATTTATATCACATAATAATTAGGGTGGACAACTTAGGCCGCACCCTTTGTTTATCCCACTGACTCCGACCCGCTTAAACCGAGCTCAATGCATATTAAGCTGTCCTCGGCTACCAGTGGCCGAGCCGCGCCCTGTGCGCTAGTGTAACCCTTGGCACCCTTAGGCTGTTTGTTCGCTAAATAGCTTGCATGGAATAATACCATCTTTTCAAGCATTCACATTAGGGAACCCTAAGTCCTGTCACATATATTCAACCAGGTGCAGTTTTCTTACCTTTAGTCTTTACGGTTATTGTTTATGAACAACACTCCTCAAGCACGATCCTTTGCCGAGCCTAATCTTTTATCACCTAGTCACAACCAATGTATAGAGTTTCATTAATACTCAAATATAGGTTTCCAGTTACAAAACTAACTTCCGGGAATCCAATTTCCACCAAGCACGGTGGTGAAATCAATTCCGAGCGTACTAGACCACATTCCCATGCCAAAAATCCCCAAAAGTTCAAGTGCACAACTAAGGGCTGCGGCCCTTGAAGCTTAGCCGCGGCCCTAGCCTCAAAAAAGAACCAAGGGCCACCCTGGGCAAAGACACGTGTCGCTACCCTTGCAATGGGCGCTGCGACGCTCACCCCTGGCCGAGCCTCCTTGCCTCATCTTCATCCTAGGGCCGCAATGCTCTAGAACAGAGCCGTGACCCTTCCCTTCAAACCCAGAATTCCCACCATTTCTAGGCTTGAAACCTTAGCCAAAATCACCCTCAAGCTCCCTACTTCAACACCCAAAAATCCCAACACTTTTAGCATGACTTAAACAACAAAATTCCACAGAAAACCCAGCCTAACACACTCTAAAATTCTATTTTCAATTTTTGAATCTCAAGAGATATAAACACTCAAACCAGCCATTCAAACTCAAATTAAAACTTCTAAATCACAAATTGAAACTTACCTTTTCTGCTGAACCACTTCACCAAGCCAAATCCAAGCTAATTCCTAAGCTTTCCTCCTTAATTCTGCCCTTAAACAAAAAAATTGAAACCTCCTCCATACCCAGCTGAAAACTCAGAATTGAAACCTCAAGAACATAGTTTAATCCTTACCTTAGCCTTGGTTAATCATCTCCTGGATAAACTCTGAACTTAGCTTCAAATCCCCACCTCAATTCTCAGAAATTCCCAGCTTGAAATCCCAGAAATTTCCCCTGTTTTTTTCCCTTATGGTTTTCACCTAGTTTCCTTGAGAGAAAATAGAGAGGTAAGGCTGAGAAATAAAGTCGGTTTATTTCTTTCTACAGGTTCCCTTAAGTTTGTCTTATTTGTTAAGTTAATCCCAAGACTCGGGGTGCCGGAAACGTCCCTGAGGGCAAAACGGTAAAATCCCCCAATATTCCTGCCTAGACTTCCTAACCTCAAATATATCTCCATATATTTATTTTCATAACTCGATAGTCTGAATAACTACCCAATACCTAAAATACCCTTGACTTATCTAAAGTCAACCGCTAAGCCCCGTTGTGACTTTTTCTCTGCTAACTAGCTCTAGGATCGCCTTGAGTCATGCTCTGCAGTTCTACCCACATAATAATGTGGTTCTCACAATTTACCATATTCACATATCACATAAAAGCCAATATAATCACACAAGCATCATTAACCATATAATCATGCATTTAAATAAATATATTCATGCAGACCATATTTATCCCAATTATGCCCTCTCGGCACGCTAATCAAGGCCCTTAAGCCTCATTAGCGAATTTGGGCTCTCTCCCTCTGAAATACTACTTCAAGGATTTTTTAGACTTTGTTCGACTCGCTCCCATCCAACCCCAGACCAATTCCTACAGGTTTCTCTCTGCCCTTAGGTCGTTATATCACGAGCTGAAATGGGAAGGACCCTCACCTCAAGAGATTTTATATCTCTTTTGCCTCAAAGGCAACCCCTCTTGAGCTCGAGGAGGAGATGGTTTTTATTACCTATCGAGATATCTAAAGGAGAAGAAGCTTTTTGAGGACATGCCAAACGATCCTCCAAACTTTAAGCTCGCTTTCTTCTGGACAGATGGCCTCGCTCCTTCCAAATTTTACTCCTTCCAGCGCATTCGTGAGTACCCTCAAACTTATCCCTTCTTCCTTTTTACTAAATCATAAGGTTCAGAATACTGATATGTAGTTGTCTCTACCACCAATTACCACCATCCCACCCCTTCTGAATCGATGGTGGAGCATAAGGCAGCCCTGCTCCAACTGCCTTATGGTCAGCGGTCTCTATCGTATCTTCTCCACGAAGATTGGCTTCGAGCCTGCGGCCTCTTGGAGGAAGGCCAATCGAAGGAAGACTCAGTCTACCGCAAATATTATAGGTGGGATCATGTGCCATTTCCCACTGATAAACTTCCCCCCAGGAGAAGGTCTTCGAGCATGCTGGCTCGCCCTCTTGCCACTCACCGACGGAACTGGCCTGCCTCAGGAAACGAAGCATAAGATGAAGTTCGCTGAGCTTGGGTAGTGGAGGTAAAGTACTGCTTAACTCTAATATGTGGTCCCCCTCTTTACTTAAGCACAAGCTTGATACACTGACCCTCTTTTCGAATCCTAGGGACAACTTTTATGTTTGGTCTTGGGTAGATCATAGGGTGCGTAGGTTTGAGAGATGGTTAGGTTAGTTCCAATCCATGTATAGTCTGAATGTGGTATGGGATGGGGTTACCGTTCAATACGGGACCAACGTATATAAAGATCTCTTGAGGCTAACTCCTACATATAGAAAAGGAACTCCCCCAGCGTCCTCGAAATATAGGGGAATTTCTTGGTTGTCGAGCTCAAGGTCGATAGATAGAATTAGTTAGGTTTCTTTTCTCCTTAGTATTGCTTCTTTTAGTGGCTTAGGATCAATTACTAAATTGTAACTTGTGTGTTTTTCTGACGACATGGACTCTGACCTAGACAATGTGCTCAACCGCCCCGCAGGAGCCAAGGGAAGCAAGCACCCAAGGGCGTCTCAAAGATGAGGGCGCCCATCCAAAGCCCTGAAGAAAACTGAGGTGACTCCTTAAGCCTTGGCTGTCCAAAATCCAAGCCAAGGCACCGACACTACACCTGAGGTCACTGTCTCTACTGAAGAGGAGTTTGCGGTGCATGCGAACCTCCTGCCTTCGGTCTCATCCCCCACGCGACCTGCGCTGGCCCCAAGAAAGGCAGCCCCTACCTCGGAACGTCTTTCGTCTATCTCGACCCACGTTCCCAAGTATGTGATTGATCCAGCTGCAGCATCACATGGGATCAACTTGGGCTTAGACATCTTATCCCGAGTTGGCCAAAGCTTAGACAACTTCGGCCAGCTGCAGCTCCCCAATGGCAGTTCCTTTCCTCCTGCCGTGACACAAACACCATCTTTGACAAGAGTAGCGAGTTCTTCACCTTGGAAAGTCATTTTATTTTCGTAAT
The DNA here is from genome assembly GCF_963169125.1 of Humulus lupulus. Lineage (NCBI taxonomy): Eukaryota > Viridiplantae > Streptophyta > Magnoliopsida > Rosales > Cannabaceae > Humulus > Humulus lupulus. The sequence continues at coordinate 190,733,067 of NC_084794.1, read as the reverse complement.
GTTGCCTATACATACTTATCATGTATGTTTAATAACCCATTTTTAATTATGTATACAGGCTTTCATCGCGTTTGTTCAACAGAACTTCAAGTTGAACAACGAAGTTTTAGCGAGCCGGGCCTACGCTCAAGAAGCGAAGGACCTCCAGTTAAAGCATACAAATAAGGTCAAGGTCACAGCGCTGAAGGTGTTCGAGCTTGAAAAGAAGCTAGAGGATGCCCGGGTATTGGCCCAAAGGGTGTCCAATCTCGAGTTTACAATGGTCGTGACTTTGAAAGAAGTCGAGCCCAAGAATTCCGAAAACAAGGAGAAGGACTCCAAAATCAGAGAACTCCAAAAGCTCAATGCCAAACTGGAGGAGGAAAAAAAGGCAACCTTCGATATAATCAAAGGTGAGAAGGCCCACCTTCTTGAGGAGTTCAAGAAGAAAAAAAATCATGTCGTCGACATGGCGATGTACCATATCTGGGTCAAAAACCCTGAGCTTGACACTAGTTTCTTGGACACCCTTAAGGCCAAGTTTATTGAGAGATGGTAGTCTCGCATTAACGAAGAAGACGCCAGGGCTGAGGTCGAGGAGACGGCTGGAGCCTCCGGAGCCGCTGGAGGGGAGGAACCTGCTCCATGAGGGCGAGGTCATGGACTGTGTCCTATTAATATCTTTTGTAATAATTATCTGAATATATACATGCCCTTAGGGCGAAGAAAATTCTCAGCTTGATTCAGAGCTATTTTTTTATATAGCAATGTTAATCTTTGATGCAGACAATCTTTTAGCTAAAAAATTTTTTATGCATTTTATTTTACTTTCAGCTTTTTGTTTTAATATTATGCTTTACATTTCTAAGTCGAAATATTTTGAGCAAGTTATATTAAAAACTTGCTTTTATATTTGTTTATCCATACAAATACATATATATTGGTTTTATGCTCGAATTCCAATGCATTCATGCATAGTTTGTTCGAAATATCCATGTTCGACTTCGTCAATGTGAAGGTCAAACCTTACTTTAACCACGTACTCAAACGTACTTAATTGGAATATAAGTTGAGTAGTTTAGTTATATCTTGCTTTTCTAGCCACTTTTTCTCATCCTCGACTAAGTCCTTGAGGTCATGAGGTCGAAACTAATTTTGAAAAACTTTCGAGCCTCAGAATCAACTTAATTCGTAGTTGGTTTATTTTACATTCCAACTTTCTTACTGTCGACTAGTTTTGGATGGTTTGTTCGAAACTAATTTAGCTCGTGTTTGGTTTGTAATCGGTACACTTATAGAATTTTATAGTCTTGTTAAGTCCAGACAGCTTTAGCTCGCGTGTTTTGTTATTAATCCATACACTTATAAATTTTTATAGTCCGGTTAAGTCCAGACAGCTTTAGCTCGCGTGTTTGGTTATTAATCAATACACTTATAAATTTTTATAGTCCGGTTAAGTCCAGACAGCTTTAGCTCGTGTGTTTGGTTATTAATCCATACACTTATAAATTTTTATAGTCCGGTTAAGTCCAGACAGCTTTAGCCCACGTATACACTTGTAAACTTTTATGTCGGGTTAACAATCCAGACATTTTTAGCTTGCGTGTATACTTATAAACTTTTATGCCGAGTTAATGATCCAGACATTTTTATTCTATGTCATTTATTTTTCCAAACTTATGGTATGATTGTATACCACTGATGCCCCCTTAATATCCTATGAGTGTGACCATAGGTTATTAAATTAAGAGGGTTTGCAAAAAAATACAAAATTGAAAGAATACAACTTTTGAACAAAACTTAGCATTTTATTGACAAAAAGAAGAAAAAATAAACATGCTTGGTTACAATGAAAACACCCTTCCTACATTATTGAAAATAAGGTCGTAGATGTTCGCTATTCCAAGCTCGCAGAACCAACTCTACGTTCAGTCTCACAAAACCTCCTGGTACGGTCCTTCCCAGTTAGGTCTGAGTATCTCGGCAGACGGGTCTCGTGTAGCTAAAAATACGCATCATAGTACCAGGTCTCCCAATCCGAATTTTCTATCTCAAACCCTCTTATTAAAGTGCCTTGTAGCTCATTGCTGGTATGCAACATTTTTAAATTGAGCTTCATCTCCTCTTTCTTCAATGAGGTATAGACTTTCTTCGAGCTGGGATTTGTTTGAGGCCTGATTGTATGCGTGGGTCCGTATTGTAGGAATTTCGATTTCAATAGGCAACATGGCCTCGCACCCATACGCTAGGGAGAAGGGAGTATGCCACGTTGAAGTTCGAGCTGTGGTTCGATAAGCCCACAAAACCTGAGGTAACTCTTCGGGCCACCTTCCTTTGGCCTCTTCTAACCTTTTCTTTATGGAGCTTTTTTGGGTTTTGTTGACTGCTTCGAGCTGCCATGTTTGACTGACGATGGGCGATGGAGGAGAAGCTTCTTATTATCCCATTTTTTTCCACAGAAATGGGTAAACAGGTCACTATCAAACTAGGTTCCATTGTCCGACACTATCTTTCTGGGCATCCTATATCAGTAATGATATTTTTTTACCACAAAGTCTAAAACTTTTTTCGAAGTAATAGTGGCCAAGGGTTTTTCGGTCCATTTCGTGAAATAATCGACCGTGACCACAGCGTACCTTACACCACCTTTGCCAGTTGGCAATGAGCCTATAAGTTCGATTCCCCACACTACAAATGGCCATGGGGAGGTCATCATGGTAAACTTGGTAGGTGGTGCTCGAGGAATTGAAGCAAATCGCTGGTATTTATCACATCGTTTGACATACTCGAACGCGTCTGCCTTGATTGTGGGCAGACTATGCCCCCCAATATGATCTCCAAAAAATTCTTCATGAATTTCTTTCAAAATTTTCTTCGTCTCGGGTGGAGTTACACATCGGAGTAATGGCATAGAATACCCTCTTCAATATAACCTTCCTTCCACAATAGTGTACCTCGAGATCTGATACATCAGCCTTCGAGCCTGGTTCTGGTCTGCTGGGAGACTTCTAGTTTCGAGGTAATGGATTATTAGGGTCATCCAAGTAGGTTGTGAGTCAATCATGCATACGTCCTCCTCTTCAGGCTTGTTGATACTCGGGGTCGATAGAAACTCTACCGGGACCACGTTTAGTGTATCAGCTTCGCTAGTTGTAGTGAGCCTGGCCAATGCGTCTGCATTTGAATTTTGTTACCGGGGGACTTGCTCTATAGCATAGAATTCGAACTGTTCGAGTGCATCTTTTTCTTTCTCTATGTACTTGGCCATTTTTATGGCACGAGCCTGATATTCCCCTAAAACTTGGTTGACCACCATCTACGAGTCGCTATAGCAGTGTATAGCCTTTGCTTTGAGTTCTTTGGCTATTCGAAGTCCTGCTAGTATCGCTTAGTACTCACCCTCATTATTTGATGCTTCGAAGTTGAACCATAAAGTGGAGTGGAATCGATTTCCTACTGGGGTAATCAATATAATGCCTGCCCCCGATCCATTTCGTTGGAGGAGTCGTTGACATAAAGTTTCCACAGCTCGTGGGCTGGGGTTACAACTTTGTCATTTGAAATTCCAGTACACTCGACAATGAAATATGCCAGGGCTTGTGTAACGACCCCAAATTTCCTAATAAGGTTTAGGACCTTGATTAGGAGGCCGGGAGGGCCATAATTGATTACTTGTGCTATTATATGTTTATATGCATGTTTATGTGGATCATATTATTATATGATGATGAATGCATGCATATGGGTATATATTTTGTTATGGGGACATTTTGGTAATTTGGCCTGTTGAGGGCGTAATTGTATAATTGTATGTATATTGGTAGTTATTGTTGAGGCCACATTATAATGTGGATTTGTTCAAGCTTTCGAACATGAGACGATCGTTGAGTATTAGTTAGCGGTTTGGTCATAACAGGGTTAAGTTCGGGGCTCGGGGTGAGTCCCGGGGTAATTTGGTGATTAGAGCGTTGTCAGGAGTATGAGCTGGATAGGAACACATCTTTCAGGGTAGTACTATAAATCCTCATCAGGCTTGGGAGGAGGTGGCCCTTGAGAATTGGATGAATCACTCCTTTCCTCAGAGTCCGGGTCTACCATAGGCTGCTTTCCAGGTTGCCGGGGATATTCCTCAGTATGAGGAGTTTGCTCTTCAGGTATTTAGGGAAAAGGTCGCCCACCAGTATTGGGGTTGTTTGCAGTGGCCATTGATGATTCAGGAGGTTTTTTTTTACTAAACAGGCTCACGTCTTGTTTAATAGCTCTCAATGAAATCACTTAAACAAAATACCAAAAGAGACAAACAATAAAAGACATGATTTTTACGTGGTTCAGCAGTTAAAATTTGCCTAGTCCACAAGTCGGTGTTATTCACTTTATGGAATTCTCTCAATGCTTTTTGAAAGCAATTTTATAGAATCTTCCTCACAAATGAATTGTTCCATGCTATTTATAGAGTGGTTTACAGAATATCTCCCCTCACATTTCAGGGAGTTATTATACAAATTAATTAAAACAAATGTAATTAAACGCGTATAGTTACTATATACGCGTATAAATCCCATGATATTAGGGATTTAATAACATATTACAACCAATCCCTTAAATATAGGGATTCTACAACAATAAATATGTTCACACTTGGCTATCGACCTCAAATATTCGAATGCCTTTGAGATGAATAATCATCGCAAGCTTGCTAGCTTGGTTCCCCTGGGTCTTAACAAGTAACTTTGTCAAGACCATCCTCTCCAAGTTCACAATGCCCGAGCTCGAACCGCCTTTTTTGATGGTAAAAGATGAACCAGGATATTTATACAAGTGTTGAACCTTTGTCATTGTAGCTTCGAGCTCGACTTGTAACCTCAGAACACCTCCGAGCTCACCAATTCCGACGTCATCATTTTAATACTAAGCGAGACTGTCCTTGATATTCTCATTAAAGTTTATTATATGACGAATCTACTTATTTCGAGCTTACACCTTACAAGCTTGACTTTCGAGATCAAAATTTCCATTCTCAAAATTTGGGTGTAACAAATACCAGTCCTTAGAGAACCATCTTTCTTCTTCACAAACAGAACTGGTGCACCCCAAGGTGAGAAACTAGGTCTGATAAAACCTAAGTCTAACAGCTCCTGCAGTTGTACCTTCAGTTCTTTTAATTCTGCTGGGGCCATTATGTAACATGGTTTAGACATTGGCTTCGCCCTTGGTCCAGTTCTATCACAAATTCAATCTCTCCGTGCGGAAACCCTGGGAAATCTTCTGGAAACACATTAAGAAACTCACAGACTAATCTGGTCTCTTCTGGTCCCAGCGGCATGGCCAGAGTGGTATCCACCACCCTGGATAAGAATCCTACGCAACTTCCTTGCAATAGATCGGTAGCCCTTAGAATAAATATCATATGTATACGAGGTCCATGCACAGTGCCAACAAATACAAAAGGATCCTCACTTTCAGACTCGAAGGTTACCATCTTCCTTCTACAATCTATGGTTGCCCCATACTTCACTAACCAATCCATACCTAGAATCATGTCAAAGTGATTCATAACCAACTTTATTAAATTAAATGACAATTCTCTACCCTCTACTGTCACTGGCAGTGATCTGATCCATCTTATGGATACTACTAACTCCCCAGTGGGTAATAAGGTCCCAAACCCCACAGCAGAATAATCACATGGTCTACACAGTCTATCAATAATTCTACTAGCAACAAAAGAATGTGTAGCACAATAATCAATCAAAACAGTATAAGGGGTTCCAAACTATAAAGCTGACTTGTAACTACTGAGGGTTAAGTCTTAGCTTCAGCCTAGGTAAATGCGAACACTCGAGCTGGGGCTGAGCTGTCCGCCTTTCTGGGTTCTTCGTTTCTTGCTTTTGGGCAATCCTTCTTGAAATGTCCCACTGCCCAACATAAGAAGCTAGCCTTTGCCCTACACTCTCCCATATGGCACCTCTTGCACCTAGGGAGCTTAGGATAAGTCCTCCAGGCCTCACTGCCACCCTGGCGGCCCATTGAAATACCACATGGTCGCCTATCAGGACCTGGAGCTGGGAAGGCGTCATGAGCCTTCCTCTTCTTATCACTAAGGCCTTCGCCCCTACCCGACCCTACAAATGGAGGTCCAGTCCTCTTCAACTCTCTTCTGGATGCATTGTCCTACCAAATCTTATTCTCTGCACTCTCAGCTGTGAGCGCCTTCTCCACCACCTGTGCATAAGTAGTAACTATAGTCACAGTTATGATACGAACATCCCGGGCTATTCTAGGTTCTAGCCTTTGGAGAAACCTCTCCCTCCTGGTCCCATCAGTTGGCACCAGTTCCTGGAAAACTTTGCCAATCTGTCAAACTTCATAGCATATTCAGTCACTGACAAACTCCCCTGAAGTAATCTGCTAAACTTTTCAGCCTTTCCAGCCTTGATGGCATCATTATAGTACTTCTCATTAAACAAAGTCTAAAACTCTTCCCAACTTAGGGCATTTCCATTTCTAGTCTGGGATATCAATTCCCACCAAATTCGGGCATCCTCCCTGTTGACGCGGTTCTTCGCCAACAGGAAATTAAGAAAAGAAGAGAAAGGGATTAGTGCTAGTGTTGAACCGAAACAGATATATGATCTTAGGAAATGAAATGGTTACTCAAAGTACGTTTTTTGAGTGGTTCAAAGGTTGAAATCCTTCTACTCCACTAGTCAGTATTATTGATACATACTGGATATTTGATTACAGGCTCTTTTTTACAATAAAGAATCCAACCCTTATTAACTCCCAAGGTCTCCATATTTATAGGAGAAGGCACCTGGGAGTTGGTAAGAAGGTCATCCCGTGACCTTCTTACCTATCATGTCAATTCTGTGACAATCATGATTAATTCCTAAACCTGACACATAAGTGTGGTCAAATCAATAGGTAAGGAGATAATGGGCCGCACGGCCCAACCTAGTTGTGGGTGTCTGAATACGCACGTTCCTGCTGCATGTTCGAGAAGTCAGGGATATATCAGACACGTGATGTCTGATATATGCACGTTTACCTTGCGTGGCTGACTTTATAAAAGGTCATAGCTCCAACTCTAGCGCGCACTATGAGCTGGATACTTAACTCGACCTTCGGCCTTCAGAGCCCGGACTCTGTCCTTAAGTTATTAGAGGCGAACCGTTAGGTTACCTCGAGCTAAGGAGGTATGATCTTATAATGGCAGCTCCAGTTTTGGGGATGTCCACGAGATAATCATGATTAGGCCGCAGCTCAATTCACTAATCAGCCCGAGGGAAAATCAGGGCGTACATCTGCCCCCAAGCCCCTGCTCGTGGTATATGACGTCGTATAAGGCCACAGTAGGGACTTTCAGGCTTCCCCATGAACTCTTCATATTCCACATTTTACGCAGGCGCCTGATACGTGGAACATCATCGTTGGTGACGGTACGTCTTCCGAGAACCGCATTTAATGGCCTAGCCTATGCCCAGCCGTCGTTTCATAATTCGAGTGGAGGGCCTTGGATCCCACATCAGGGCCATGCAATGGCCCTTTTTACGTGACCCGTCGCGTATATAATAGGGGTGGCCACCGTACGCATGGGTCACCCTTTCATTTGAAATTTCTCAGAAACTCTCTCCTTCTTCTCTCTTCATCTCAGAAGAAAAAACCTTCTTCTTTGTGACTGCCATTTCCAGCGTTCAAGAAGCTCAGGCGTGAGGACTCCTTCAAAGCTTTGGAAACAGATATTCCGGCGAAGCTCCCACCTAGGCGACACCTTCATCTACCTCCCAACCAAACACTCTGTAAGTCCCCTGACCATGCGTGTTTCGAAAATATTTTTCACTGTAGCTTAGGTAAATATTTACTATAGCCACATGCAAGGGTTTACTGGTTTTTATGGGTATGAAGGGTGAAAGCCTTTTAGGTTAGGGTATCTTTGCTGTTGGAAATTTTTTTAGGAGTATGGTTTACAAGATGCATTTTCTGGGGAAAATTTCTGGGTAGGAGTTTTGGAATTTTGGGTGCCAAAACCAGGTAACATAGGGGACACGCTTCACAGGCGGTTTTACCTTTCATGCCTATTGGAACTTTCCCTCCAAGGAAAAATTTTAACCTGACCCTCCTGACACACGAATTCCGAGTAATCGGGGATCTGTTGGGAGCACAGGCGCGTGTTCATTGAACCGCGTGGTCTCACTCTCCACGGGCTGGGCTTATCTCAGCTCGTGCAAAGAACACTCCTTTTGACTCTTCCTTATGCTTAGGTCGCCTTTTCTGAAATCTTTTCTTTTGTTCGTTAGGAGAACAGATGGCACCGAAGAGGAACGCTCCAAAGAAGACCGTCGGCAGCTCGGCCTCCCAGCAAGACAAAGGAAAAGCGGTGATGCCGGACTCCCCGATCCCCAATTTTTGGCCGGCAGTGGAGCAGGATCTCGAGGTGGCTCCTGATGCATTCATCGAGGTGGAGAGGATCGTCTCAAATATTACCGATTAGACGAAGATCAATAAGCTATTCCTCTCCCACAACATCAGGCTGGGGAGAGCGTCAATGATTGTCCGACCTCCCGCGGAAGGGGAGCAGAGTTGTGCGCCACTCGATGAGGAATTCGCAGCCTGGAGCGGCGAGCATTTCAAGGCGGGGGCCTTCCTCCCGCTTGACCAGTATTTTGCTGACTTCCTAAATTATGTGAAGTTGGCCCCATTTTAGCTCCCCCCCAACTCTTATCGGTTGTTGGCAGGGTTAAGATATTTATTTTTGAAGCACGAGTGGGAGGTCCCTACTCCTGCGGATATTTTGTATTTTTTCTGGCACAAGGCCAGCCCGGATCAGCGAGGTCGAGGCGACGGGTTTCATTACTTGACCCGATTCCCTAACACGGCTGTGGTCATCGAGCTGCCCAGCCACCCCAACGACTTTAAGGATCAATTCTTCATGTCGACGGGGTTCAGAAACTGCGAGCTCCAGTACTTCAATCGCCCTCGTAAGTGCTTTTCATCCTTAGCTCGTAAGTTAAGTATCGTTTAGCTCCTCCTGTATCCCTTTCTGACTTAGATTAATCCTGCAGCCATCTTCGAGAGGACAGAGAAATCTGTGACCCTTGGGGCCCAATACGAGACACTGGTGGGCTTGCCCCTCAGTGAGAAGGATTATCGCGTGCTCGTAACAGACGAGACGATGGTAGCCTGCAAGCTGATTTCCCCAAATCAGACTTTGAACCTAAGGAGGCCCCAGGGGCTTCCCCCAGCCCGCGACACCAGACCCATCATCGTGGAGGAGGTCACGGGAAATGAAGATGAGGAGGGGGAGGACGACAAAGTTCCCCTCGTGAGGAACAGGAAGCGGGCGCTGGAGGTCGCCCAGAGGACGGGCGAGGAGAGGATCCATTCCGGAGCAGCCGCGGTTCCTTCTGGCCAAGGTAACCCTTACTTGTTTAGGAGTGTAGATAGGGCCACAACAGACCCCCGGCTAGCTAGGTTCAATCCTAGGCAGCTCGTCCATCGTCACCGAAGTGATCCGGACCTGAACACAACCCTGCTCCACTGTGTCGACCGGCTTGTGTTGGACTACCAAGATAGCCGGCCTAGGGGTACCGTAGTAGTAAATAACACCCTAGCCTTTAGGTCGATCCTATTCGAGGAGTATGGGACCAACCTTCGGTCATGGCCATCACTCCGGAGGGGTACCGTAGCTCCGGGGCTTAGGTAATATGTAGAAGAATCTAGCCCGGAACCGGAGTCAGATCCAGAACCTTCACCAGCTCGGGAGATAATCGACTTAGATTCTCCCGTGGGAGCTCTGGAGCTGATGGTCGTAACCATAGGTTCTTCTAGCTTGGGTGGTAGGATCCCTTTTAGTATACATATACTTTAATTTCACTTTTCCCCCTTTGTGTTTTGTATGATTGCTAACTCTTGTACTAACCATGTCTTTGTTTTGACAGAAGAGATGTCTTAGCCCGAAGAGAGCCTGCGAGGTGCGTTCGCCGGGGGGAACCCCCCAGCTGGGGCCGCTGGGCCAAGAATGAAAAGGCTCCGGACGTCCAAGCACGCCGCCGGGACCCCCACCAAGTCTCCTGCAAAGGAGAAGGAGCAAGCCCCAGCTGCCCAGGTCGTGGGAGCGATTCCTCCTACTGCAGGGAAGCAACATGCCCCCACCCCCTCCGCGAGCTCCGACCGCTGCCCGGGATGCAGGAACGGAGGTCGAGGCATCGGCGATTGTACCCTCTGAGGTACGCATCCCAGTCAATCCCCAGGACCTGGAGAACATCCCAGAGGCCTTCCGGGGAACAGTGTATGAGTCGGCGAACTATGCCGTCAGCCACATATACAAGTTCAACGAGAAGGAGCTCAGGGCCATCGAGACAATGAGCCCGGTGGGCGTGATGGAGTCTTCAATGGGCATGACCCTAACGGTAAGCTGACATTACCCTTTTATGGATTTTTATTATTACACTTTGCCCTGTTTTTTCTTTCTTCTCTTTTTTCTAAGGTAATTGTCCCTCATCTCTCACAGGGTGTCGTTGCCCTTCACCAGAGCATCTCCAGGGCCAAGGCTCAGCTCGAGGAGATGAAGAGCGAGCACGAGACTTCTCTGCAGCCAGCTAAGGATGCCTTGGCGGCCTCGCAGGCCGAGCTGGAGAAAACCCGCCCAAAGGTCCAAGAGCTCGAGGCCGCCCTTGCCACCGCGCGGACAGACCTAGGTGCCGCGAAGGCTGAGGCCAAGGCTGCCCTGGAGGCTCAGCAGACAACTTCGAAAAAGGCCTTGGAAGACCTGTTCTACCATTTTTGGGCCTACAATCCAGACGCTGACTTCTCCTTCCTGTCAGCGAGCCTCTGGGAGCACTTGCTGGTGAAGTTCCAGGCTTGCCTCGATAAAGAAGCGCCCTCCGAGGCCGGGGAAGGCTTTGGCGCAGCTGAGCAAGGCGAGACGAAGACCTCCAAGGGGCCACCTGGCGGAGCTTAGGGCTTTCCTCTCTCATGCCCTTTCTTTCAATAATTTTTTTTTGTGTAACCTTTGCATGAGGTGCTTCCACCTCGAGACAATTTAGCTCAATTTTATTTTTAATTGATTCTCTTTCTGGCCCCTACGCATTTTGGTTACAATTTTTGAAAAACTTAGTTCGCGTTAATCTTTATCCATATCTCGAGCTCTTTAAGAAGAACAACGATAAATAGATTTAAATCAACCTCTAAGTTTTTTGACCTGGTTATATCCAAGAACTTAATTTGAAAACTTAGATCGTGTTAACTCTTATCCATATCTCGAGCTCTTTAAGAAGAACAACGATCAACAGATTTAAATCAACTTCTAAGTTTTATGACCCGGTTATATCCAGGAAATTAATTTGAAAACTTAGTTCGTGTTAACTTTTATCCATATCTCGAGCTTTTTAAGAAGAACAACGATCAACAGATTTAAATCAACTTCTAAGTTTTATGACCCGGTTATATCCAGGAAATTAATTTGAAAACTTAGTTCGTGTTAACTTTTATCCATATCTCGAGCTCTTTAAGAAGAACAACGATCAACAGATTTAGATCAACTTCTAAGTTTTATGACCCGGTTATATCCAGGAACTTTATTTGAAAACTTAGTTCGTGTTAACTTTTATCCATATCTCGAGCTCTTTAAGAAGAACAACGATCAACAGATTTAAATCAACTTCTAAGTCGTTAAGGTGACCTGGTTATATCCAGGTACCATATGCCCCCCAAGTAACTAGGAAAGGGTCTTTCGTGGTTACTTTAGATTACACTTGAAAACATGTACAAATATAAACAAAAAGCTGATTCTCATTGCTTAATACATAAAAAATGGCCTTTTAGGCCTTACAAGTGAATCATTGATAGTATTTCTTTAAATGGATGGTGTTCCAAGTCCGCGGGACTGCCCCTCCATCAGGCCGAGCTAACTTATAAGTTCCTTCCTTAATGACCTCGATGACTTGATACGGTCCCTCCCAGTTCGGTCCCAAGACTCCATCTTTGGGATCCTTACCGGCTAAGAAAACTCTCCTTAGGACCAGGTCACCAATGCTAAAGGCACGCTTTTTGACCTTGGAGTTGAAATAGCGAGTGATCTTTTGCTGATAATGGGCGAGCTGGAGTTGCGATTCTTCTCGCCTTTCATCAACTAAGTCAAGGGAATTGCACAGAAGCTCGTGGTTGCGGTCCTGGTCGTAAGACTGGACCCTATGCGAAAGCACCTTAACTTCCACGGGGAGGACTGCCTCACTCCCAAAGGTTAGGGTAAAAGGAGTATGACCCGTAGGAGTCCGATGCGAGGTCCGGTACGCCCACAGGACCTGGGGGAGCTGTTCTGGCTAGACCCCATTCGCTTCATCTAATCTCTTCTTGAGGCTCGCCTTTAGAGTCTTGTTGACAGCTTTGACCTGGCCATTCGCCTGAGGATAGGCCACGGAGGAGAAACTTTTCACAATTTCGTACTTTTCACAAAAATTGGTGAACTGAGTGCCATTATCGGAGACGATCTTCTTGGGCAAGCCGAATCGGCAAACGATGCTTTTAACCACGAAGTCAAGCACTTTTTTGGATGTTATCGTCGCTAAAGGTTCTGCCTTGGCCCACTTCGTAAAGTAGTCGACGGCTACCACGGCGTAACGGACCCCGCCTTTTCCAGTAGGGAGGGCGCCCACCAAGTCAATCCCCCAAATAGCGAACGGCCATGGGGACGAGATCGTCTTCAGCTCGACTGGAGGAGCTCGGGCAACTGCGGGGAATCACTAGCAGTTGTCGCACTTTTTGACATATGAGATCGAATCCTTGGACAGAGTGGGCCAATAATATCCTTGCCTCAGGACCTTTAGGGACAAGCTCTGCCCCCCAGTGTGATCTCCACAAAAACCCTCATGCACTTCCTGCAGGATGGCCTTTGCTTCTCCTGGAAGAACACATCAGAGGAGAGGTAGGGAGTGCCCACGACGGTATAGCACCCCGTCCACCATCGTATACCTCGGGGCTTGGTACAGGACTCGTCGTGCATCATTACACCCTTTAGGCAGCTTTCCCTCAACGAGATATTCAAGGATGGGGGTCATCCAGGTCGGCCTGGCATCGATCATCTCGACCTCCATCCTGATATCTTCTATGCTTGGTTTTTCCAAGAATTCTATTGGTACTAACCCCAAGGTCTCTGTTTCCCCAGAGCTGGCGAGCTTGGCAAGAGCATCTGCGTTAGCGTTCTGCTCCCGAGGTATCTGTTCGATCGAGCCTCACCTAAACGCGGATAGCTCACCATTTACCTTTGCCAGATAGGCGGCCATCTTGGGTCCCCGTGCTTGATATTTTCCTAGAACCTGGTTTACCTTGAGCTGGGAGTCATTGAAGCACTGGATGAAGCTCGCATTTAGCTCCTAGGCTATCCTCAGCCCGGCCAACAAAGCTTCGTACTCGGCCTCGTTGTTGGAGGCCTTGAATCTGAATCTCAGTGCTGAGTGGAATCTATGTCCCTTGGGGGATATCAAAATGGTTCCAGCTCCGGAGCCGTTCTCGTTGGATGAACCATCCACAAAGATCCTCCATGACGCTTGGGGTGAGGTGACTTGGGGTGTGTCCTCCGCGGGATCCTCCTGGAATCCCGTGCATTCTGCCATAAAATCGACCAGGGCCTGACTTTTTATAGCAGTTTGCGGAGTGTACAAAATCTCGAACTGACTGAGTTCGATTGCCCACTTTAACAAGTGCCCCGATGCTTCAAGTTTTTGCAAAACCTGCCTTAAAGGCTTATCGGTCATGACATGTATCGAGTGGAACTGGAAATACGGCCTGAGCTTTCGCGAGGCCATGATAAGGCAGAACGCCAATTTGTTCATCAACGGGTACCGGGATTCAGCCCCGACAAGTCTCTTGCTGATGTAGTAGACTGGTCTCTGAACTCGGTCTTCTTCCCGGACCAATACGGTACTGGCTGCATCCTTAGTGACAGCTAGGTAGAGAAAAAGAGGCTCTCCTGCTTTAGGTTTGGATAGTAGGGGTGGCTCGACCAGATGTGCCTTTAGGTCAAGGAATGCGCTTTTGCACTCCTCTGTCCATTCGAACTTCTTGTTTCCTCGGAGCAGGTTGTAGAATGGCAAACACTTATCGTTGGACTTGGAAATAAACCGATTGAGGGCCGCCACTCTTCCTGTCAGGCCTTGGACATCCTTTCGCGACCTGGGCGAGGGAAGCTCGAGCAGATCTGATCTTGTCGGGGTTTCCCTCGATTCCTCGGGTATTGACAATGAACCCCAGGAATTTCCCTGACGCGACACCAAAAGTGCACTTCTGTGGATTAAGCCTCATGCCATACTCTCGTAGTATCTTAAAACATTCTTCCAAGTCGGAAACATGGTTATCGGCATTCTTTGACTTGACTAGCATGTCATCAACGTACACTTCCATGTTTTTTCTGATCTGGTCTGCGAACATTCTATTTACTAACCTTTGGTAGGTAGCTCCGGCGTTCTTCAGCCCGAACGGCATGACCTTGTAACAATAAACGTTAGTCGGGGTCATGAAACTGGTGTGCTCCTGATCCGCCGGATTCATGGCGATCTGATTGTAGCACGAGCACGCGTCCATAAATGACATGAGCTCGTGCCCCGCCGTGGCATCTACCAACTGGTCAATCCTTGGTAGTGGAAAACAATCCTTGGGGCAGGCTTTATTCAGGTCGGAGAAGTCTATGCAGGTCCGCCATTTTCCGTTGGGCTTCGGGACCAGCACGGGGTTGGCAAACCCATATTGGAAACTTGGCTTCACGGATAAAGCCACATTTTTTGAGCCAGGCTACCTCTTCCTCCAAGGCTACAGCCCGGGTTGTTCCTAAGCATCTCTGCTTCTGGGACTTGGCGGGAATGCTTTTATCCAGATGAAGCGTATGCATGATGACACTCGGGCTGATTCCCACCATGTCCTCATGGGACCATGCAAACACATCCAGGTTATCCCGCAGAAATCTGATCAGCTCCGTCCTCCTCTTGCTACAGAGGTTTTTCCCGAGCTTGACCATCCGTGATGGATTCTGCGAATCATTGTTCACTACCTCGAGCTCCTCAATAGCCTGGAGCTTGGATCTGTCCTCGCCTATTCGGGGGTCAATATCCTCACTTAAGACGACATTTTCCCCTTCGGCGCTTTGAGGTTTTTCAATCTCAGGATCAGCTAAGGGTTCCTGAGATTCCTCTTCACCACTTTGGATGGGCATTGCCAGCTGCCCGGGTTTAGATTTTCCCTTCATGGAAATGCTGTAGCACTCCCTGGCAGTGAGCTGATCGCCATGGACAGTGCATATTCCCGTGGAACTAGGGAATTTCATCGCGAGGTGGCGAATGGAAGTGACGGCCTCAAATGCCATGAGCATAGGTCGTCCCAAAATTGCGTTGTACGCAGCGGTTCAGTCAATGACCACGAACTCGAGGAGTTTCGCGACTGTTTGAGGTCCATCTCCCAGGGTGATCACCAGCTCGATCGTCTCTATGGCCGCCGATCCTTCTCCCGAAAAACCATATAACATCATGGAGGTCGCCTTCAGCTCGGCGATGGTCAAACCCATCTTCTTTAACGTGGATCGGAATAGGAGGTTCACCGAGCTCCCGTTGTCGATCAGCACCCTCCTCACTCTCCGATTGGCGAGCTGAACTGCCACGACCAAAGGGTCATTGTGAGGGAACTGGACATGGTCCGCATCTTCCTCCGTAAAAATGATCGGCTGCTTCTCCAATCGCTGCTGCTTTGGTAGGCGCTGCTCCGAGACGAACTCTACTCCGTTATGCGCCTTCAGTTCATTCACGTATCTCTTCTGGGCGCCCCTGCTCGTGCCAGCTAAATGCGGTCCTCCAGAGATGGTGGATATCTCCCTTCCAACCAAGGGAGGAGGGACGTTCTGATCTATCCGAGATCCGGGCTTACTGGCCGGGACTTCTGGAGCGGGTCGACCTGCTGGGACTCTATTCTGCGCGTATTGAGCCAAGGGGCCGGCTTGGATGAGAGTCTTGATCTCATCCTTTAGATGCCTACAATCATCGGTGTTGTGGCCAACATCGTTGTGAAAGCGGCAAAACATGGAGGTATCTCTCTTCCCCTTTTGGTGCTTCAACGGCTCGGGCCTCTTCCAGGGGAGGCGAGTAGAATTAGCTAGGAAAATGTTCTCCCTAGACTGGGTGAGCTCTGTGTAAGTAGCGTAGATGGGCTTAAACTTGTCTACAGACTTATTCTTCTTTTGGCCGTGCTGGCTGCCTTCACCATTCCCCTTTCTTTTGCCTCCACCGAGCTGGTTGTTCTGTATGACGTTTTGGGTCGCTGCCACGACCTCCGTCCCCACTCCAGCGGGCTGATCAGGGACCTGGCTGGTTCATGCAGCTGAGGCTTCGGCTTCCTCCATGTTTATCCATTATTGGGCCCTGTTAAGGAATTCGTTAACAGAGATGACTCCCTTTCTTTGTATGTCTTTCCAGGGATCCCCTTCGACGAGGATTCCAGTTCTCATGTCCATGAGCTTGGAGCTATCATCTGCGTCTCTGGCCCGAGCAGCGACATTCGCAAATCTGCTTAGGTAGGCCTTCAGAGTTTTGCCGGGCTGCTGCCTCACGTTAGCCAAAGAGTCGGCCTGAACGCGGGCAGCCTGGGAGGCTCGGAATGCCCTTTTGAAATCTGCCGAGAAAGTCTTCCAGGAGCTGATTGACTGTCTTTTACCTTGCTTGAACCACTGCCTGGCAGGTCCAGTCAGTGTGGAAGGAAAGATTAGACACCTCAGCTCGGGGCCAATGTTGTGGGCCATCATCAGGGTGTTAAACATCTCTAGGTGATCCGACGGGTCTCTGTCTCCATTGAACTTAGACAGGTGCGACATACGGAAACCAGGTGGGTAAGCCGTTGCTGCTATGCTGGGGGCAAAGAGCTCCATCTCGTCCCCAGAATCATATTCATCTTTTTCTTTTTCTGACAGGAGCTTCCTCATTAGCTCCTCCATCTGGGCCAGGAGCTCGAGGGTTTGGTCCTGATGTCCTTGGTTATTCCGGGGCTGTTCAACAGCTCCGGATCCATTGTACATATTTGGTGGGTTATTGCCCCTCCTATCTTGAGATATGTTATTTGTGGTATTCCCTCCGTTACGTACTTCGGACAGGGCCCCCCCTGAGCGAGCATGGCTGTCTCCTCCTACCTGCTCCCCTCTATGGGAGTTAAGGCGATCCCGCAGATCGCCTCCCCGAGTGGCTCATGGGCTTTGTGCCAAACTTAGGCGCTGACGCAGGTCTCCGCCAGAAAGGTCACTCCAGCGACTGTCGGTCCAGTAGCTCCTGCTAGAGAGGCTTGGAGCTCGCATTTTGTGCTGAGGACCTGGGCTTTCCCTTGGCGCCCTGCTACGCCGGGAATGTCCAGCTGATGGCGGATCTCTCCTGCTACTTCCGTAGGTTGGAATATCTCGGATGGGCTGAGGAGGAGATGGATATCTGATTGGAGACGGAGGATGCCTGACTAGAGAGGCGATCCAGGTTCCGTCTGGACATATCAAGTTCGGTGGGGGCCTTTCGGCCTTGCCAACCTGCTGGTCCCGAGCCTGGCGATCTGGATGAGGCGCAGGACGGTTGTTGGGGATGGGCTGATGCTGCGAGCCCTCCCCAGATCTCCTTCGGAAATTTCCTCGAGCTCCCCTGGGCGCTCTCACGGATGGTTGGGAGATAGGAGTCGACGTTCTGACCGAACGGTTTATTGATGTTGCCTGGCTCCAGGCACTTCTTCGAAGTTTGCCTCCCGATGGTGTGATGAAGGAGTGGAGTTCGCTGTCGGAAATCTGTCCGAGCGGCTACGCCTGGACCGATTACCCCGGCGAGACTTATTAGCCTCGCCTTGCCTCTCTCCGACATTAGCGTCGGTTGTGAGAGGGGGTAGTCGGGCCAGCGCATCCTTGATCTATTGGCTAGCTATTGCTAGCTGGCTCCTCAGCTGAGCATTCTCCATCTCCACCGCAGTGTAATAACATGGGTTTGGATTAGGTGGCCGGGGTGCCGAACTTCCGGTGTCATCTTGGCCCGCCGGCTGCTTTCCTGGCCGCTGCTGGGCTTCAGGAACTTGCTCACCAGGGATGGCAGTATGATGAGCCTCCTGCCCATCATGCTGTTCTACCTCGTTACCGTGCCTGGATCGAGTAGTCACCATAGTTGGATGTTTGCGACAACACTAATCGAACTTGCTCTCAATGAAAGCACCAAACTGTTGACGCGGTTCTTCGCCAACAGGAAATTAAGAAAAGAAGGGAAAATGAATAGTGCTTGTGTTGAACCAAAACAGATATATGATCTTAGGAAATGAAATGGTGACTCAAAGTAAGTTTTTTGAGTGGTTCAAAGGTTAAAATCCTTCTACTCCACTAGTCAGTATTATTGATATATACTGGATATTTTATTACAGGCCCTTTTTTACAATAAAGAATCCAACCCTTATTAACTCCCAAGGTCTCCATATTTATAGGAGAAGGCACCTGGGAGTTGGTAAGAAGGTCATCCCGTGACCTTCTTACCTATCATGTCAATTCTGTGACACTCATGATTAATTCCTAAACCTGACACATAAGTGTGGTCAAATCAATAGGTAAGGAGATAATGGGCCGCACGGTCCAACCTAGTCGTGGGTGTCTGAATACCCACGTTCCTGCTGCGTGTCCGAGAAGTCAGGGATATATCAGACACGTGATGTCTGATATATGCACATTTACCTTGCGTGGCTGACTTTATAAAAGGTCATAGCTCCAACTCTAGCGCGAACTACGAGCTGGATACTTAACTCGACCTTCGGCCTTCAGAGCCCGGACTCTGTCCTTAAGTTATCAGAGGTGAACCCTTAGGTTACCTCGAGCTAAGGAGGTATGATCTTATGACGGCAGCTCCAGTTTTGGGGATGTCCATGAGATAATCATGATTAGGCCGCAGCTCAATTCACTAATCAGCCCGAGGGAAAATCAGGGTGTACACTCCCGAACACATGTATGTGGCACAAGCCACCCTCTCATTACCAGATACCCTCATAAATTCAAGGATGGTGGTAACCATGCTCACGCATTGCTCAGCCTTAGCTGGATCTGCACTGCCCTCAAAAGCTGGAGGTTGCTGTTTTCTAAACTTTTCATAAAGAGGTTCCCATTTACTTCCAGTCTCTGGTAGTTGCTCAACTGATGGCATCGCTATAGGTGGTGCCTCTGGTAGAATGTTCCCTACAAGAACCTGTTGTTGTCTCAGGAGGCAGATTTCTTCTTCCAGCCTCATAACTCTGGCATGTAAATTAGCAAACAGCTGCTGCTAGTTATTAGGAGCTGGCTGAGGAATCTGACTCTAGTCATTTTCCTGACCCTATATATCATTTTGGCCCTAATCTTCCTGGCCATCTGATGAATCTATCTTCCTTGGAAGCATATTATCAACTTAAACCTTACTACAATAGTTAATGCGACCAATTAGGTAGTGATAACAAAACTTCTTGCCGCCTCACGGTCCAAGATTAAACAGATATTCATCCATGTTTCATAATCATACAGATAAACATATTGATTCATGATTATAAGATTTAACATTTAGCATTTAGCAATTAACAATGCAAATAAGCATGTTCTAGCAATATGAGTACTAATAAGCACGCTCTTTCTTATCATGCAGCAGTCAAGGCCCAGCCTTATTAATGTATCTCATGAAGACAGGTAAATCATTTATATTCTATTTTAGCAGTTAAACACATAACCCCATAAATAGTTACCAATCCATGAGTCGAGCTTGTCTTCAGTGGCGAGAGTACATGCACAGCCAGTCTACAGGAACGCTAAACCTTGGCACGCTCTCATACCAAGTTGTAACACCCCGGTTACTCCAAGATCGTTACTGTGAACTTTGAATAGTGCTTAACTCACTAAATGAGTCATTTGGTTATAAACATGCATTTAGGTGTCATTAATAGGCCAGGGTGAAAAATATCGTTTAAAAGGAATGGATATATTTTATTTAAAATGTTAAACTGTACATGGGCCCATAAAAGTATTTACAATCCAAAATGGTCATTACAGCATAAAAATTACAACTTGTTGACCTAAGCGACAAAAATATGGTTAACCCCTAGTTCCTCTGAGAAACACCTTGGTCGCGGTGGTCAAGTGACTGCATATGTACACATCACCACCTAAGCTCTCCACTAAAGATTGGCAAAGCTTTTCTTTCCCTTTACCTGCACCACATAGCACAATGAGCCAAGGCTCAGCAAGAAAACTTATTACTGGATGTATGTAGTATCAATAAATGATTCTGGTAATCATTCTGGGGCTTGCAGCCCTAATCAGATAGTGAGTCACACTCTGGAGCTCCGCACCCTAATCAGATAGGTGACTAATGAGTCACTCCCTGAATAGATGACTAATAAGACTATCTCTGGATAGATGACTAATAAGTCACTCTCTAAATAGATGAATAATAAGTCTATCTCTGGATAGATGACTAATAAGTCACTTTCTGAATAGATGACTAATAAGTCTATCTTTGGGGATCCGCTCCCTAAGCCATGTGACGTTCAGTCACCTGAGCCTTTTGGCCCTGGCTCTACCTAACTAGCTTTTAGAGTAGACATGCGCTTTATTTTTTCCTCGACCTTGGGGGTCGATCAAGCATTTCATGCTCATGTTGATTAGATCTAATCATTTTGACCGGTAATAAATACATTATTGTTGTTCTTGACTCTTAAGCCAATACCATATAACCAGTGCTCAGTACCATCGCTGAACTTGACTAATAAGTCACAGCCTCACGATCTATACTAAACACCAATGTCATTTTCTGGCTGATAAGTCAATTCCATTCACAAGTAAGCAAAGCTGCAATGCATTTACAATGTAATCAATCTCCATATATAGAGCACTCAACATGCCTCGTAAATAACCAAGGATGTCACATATTGGGTGCAGTTTTCTTACCTCTGGTTCGAGCGTGAAATAATAAAAGAACGACCTTTGAGAATGATTGGTCCTTAAGTCCAAGGGGTGGCTCTAGAATTGGTTCAAGTCGCAACTTGCATGAACTCGGTCGCAACTTGAACCTGCGAACCCAGCTCCCCTACCTTTCTCTCAATTCAAAACAAGCCACAACCTCAACAAATTAATCACAGGCAAACATTATCACAACATTATCAGCACTCAACCAACAAAACCTATGCTTTGAAACACTTAAAACCTCACCAAATACCCAATTCTACAATCAAAATTCAAAGCTTAAACATAACCTTAAAACAGAGAAAAAACCTTAAAATTTACCTGAAATTCTTACCTTAAACACATAATGGAATCCCCTTCAGCTGCTAATCACAAACCTAAACCCTCAAGCCTTGATTCCCAAGCTTTAGTCCTCAAGCTTAGCTTCAAAATTTCAAACCCGTGAGAGAGAGAAGGAGAAAGAAAATCTGTTTTGCTTTAGCCTTAACCTTCTACAGCCCTCTAACTTTAACACATATCCCATGGTTAAAAGACCAAAATGCCCCTAAGACCAATTAATTCCTTTATAGCCACCCAAGGGAAAATCAATCATTTCCCGTCTATCCCGTTAATTGTAATTAACGTCCTCCAATTCCCGTTATTGCCAATATTCTCAAATAATAATTAAATCATAACCCATTACCCATTCATTTCTGGTAATGTACTAAGCCTCAAATTACCCCCAGACTTACCCCATGCCTGGAATTTAATCCCGTTATGACCAAACCGCTAACTTGCGTTCTAGGATCATCTCATGTCGAATAGCTCGAACATATCCACATTATAATGTGGTCTCATCCATAAATCTGAAACATCCGCATAAATATACAGATATTCTCTTAATAGATCAAAATTATAAAAATGCCCTTCTAATAAGAAGTGGGCCCACATGCATGCAATTACCATCATATCATCATATAATCATGCCTTTAATCACATAATTGCATAATAAATCAATTATGGCTCTCCTAGCCCCCTAATCCAGTCATTAAGCCGCATTAGGGAATTTGGGACATTACACCATCCTTAATCTTGAATATCCATTTGTAACTTATGATCTTTTGACTTTTTGGTTTAAGCACCAGCTCCCAAGTGTTATTTTCCTTCAAAGATTTAAACTCTTCCAATATAGCTTGTTTCCATTTGGAAAAATCCTTGCTACTGATAGCTTCTGTGTAACTTCTAGGATCAATTCCACTTGATTCATTCACCATAAAAAATGGATAGGCTATTAAATCTGCTTCTCCATATTTGACTGGTTTTTTTATTTCCCTTCTTGTTCTATCTCTAAGAAGTTGGTAATCTGTCAAGTCTTCAACTTGTGCTTCGGATCTGTCAATTTTTGGTTCCATTTTAGCTTGGTTGTTTGTTTCTTGATGTTGTGGAGAGGATTCCACCTAAATTTCAACACTGTTTTTGGTATGGGATTTATCACCTGAAAAATCAGACAAAGTACTTTCCTCATTTCTTTTAAAAGGAAAATCATTTTCTTTAAAAACAACATCTCTACATGTAATTATCTTGTTAGTTTCGATTGATAACAATCTATACCCTTTAATACCAGTGGGATATCCCATGAAAATACATTTTATAAATCTTTTACCTAGCTTATCCTCAACATTGTGTGCATAAGCTGCACAGCCAAAAGTTCTCAAGTGTGACATAAAAGGAGGCTTACCATTCCATAGTTCTTCAGGTGTCTTGAGTTCAATGGATCATCTAGGACTCCATTTAATTAGATAACATGCAGTATACAAAGCTTCCCCCAATAGTGTTTCTTCAAACTAGATTCATGTAATAAACACCTCACCTTATTCAATAATGTTCTATTCATTCTTTCAACAATGCCATTTTGCTGTGGGGTTTTAACAACTGTCCTATGCCTTTGTATGCCACCTTTTACACAAAATTCATTGAACTCTTCCTTTATAAATTCAAGACAATTATCGGCTCTTAAAGTTTTAATAATAAAGTTAGTTTGAGTTTCAACAAATACTGTCCAATTTTTGAACTTTTCAAGGCACTCATCTTTATGTTTCAGCGAGAATACCCATACTTTCCTACTAAAATCATCTACAATGGAAAAAAAATATTGATTACCTCCAGGAGTTTTGATTCGGCTAACACCCCATAAGTCAGCATGTTTGTATTCCAATGCTTGTTTTGCTCTATAGCTATTGTTAGAGAACTTGATTCTATGTTGTTTTCCCTCCACACAAATCTCACAAAAAGGCAGGTTTGCATGATTATAATTTTTAAGTAAACATTGTTTAGACAATTCTACCGAACCTTTTTCACTAATGTGGCCCATTTGATCATGCCAAAGCTTTGAATCTAAGTTGCATTTACTTACAGTAGCTGCATGAGCAGGCATAATTGTTTTACCATTTAGGTAGTACAAATCATATTTCTTGGTACCCTTCTGTTATACCCAAAAATTGGAGAATGCATCCTAGGAGGCTAAGGAGAATGCATTCTAGGAGAGCTAAGGGGAGTGGTCCTAGGAGACCCCAAGGAGGATGTGGTCCTAGGAGACCCCAAGGGAGTGGTCTTAGGAAACCCCAAGGAGGATGTGGTCCTAAGAGACCCCAAGGGTGTGTAGGAGGCAAGCCTCCCAAGGTTTCCTAAGTGTTGGCTCGAACGTGTCCAAGGTAAGTAGCTGAGGAGGAGGAGTCTCATGCAAGAGGATGGAGACTTAGATTTTGATAAGGAAAGCCTATACAATGTTCGATCGGACATGTTTGGGAGATGCTAAAGGAGAATGCCTTGAACTTGTCCAAGGTGAGATGTCATGGAGGAGGTTGCCTCAATGTTGTCCAAGGTGAGGTGCCAAGGAGGTTGCCTCAATGTTGTCCAAGGTGAGGTGCCAAGGAGGTTGCCTCGGACCACCTTGGTCCGAGGAGAAGCCAAGGAGATTGGTTCAAGAAGGAACATGGCATGCTAGAGGAGAGTGCCATGTTAGAGGAGAGAAGTGCATGTCCTACCACCATGCACGTTCAACCCACGAAAACATGTCCTACCACCATGCATGTCCTACCACCATGCACGTTCGACCAACACTTGCATGAGTGGTCAGTAGGAGGTGGATCAACTAGCTAGAGGAGACTAAGTCAAGATTCCCAGAGACAGCTTCAACAACATACGCGGGAATCTCTCATTCTTCCCACAAATGGGGGGTTTGTTACATTTCAAATTTTGAATGTTTAAATGTAATAAATATAATAAAATATCGCTATCATAAGGGGATATCAGTTGAGGATCCCAGGCCTATAAATAGAGAGCTTATGGGATGAGAGAGGGGTTCTTCTTCTGCTTCTTTTTTCTAGAGAGAGAATGTTGAGACTGTGTGTTCTAGAGAGAGAATTCTTGTATTTTTGCCATGAGTACTGAAGAAACTCAGTTGGCTCATTCCATCTGATCTTGAGTACAGATATATAAATCACAACTCTAAGTGGATTAGGCTATTACCGACAATCGGGGCTGAACCACTATAAAGATCTCTTGTGTGTTCTTTATTTTCTTTATTATACCGTCTGTGTCGTTTTTATTTCTGTTGAAGGCTTGTCGTTATTGACGTTCTCATGTCGTTGGCTAAAAACGCAGTCAACATTTTGGTGCTTTCATTGAGAGCCTGAAGAGAAGAACAGACGGTCCCTGAAGCAAGATGGCGCCTAAGAACACCACAGCTGCTTCCAAGAGGACAAGTTCCTCTAAAGAACCTGCTAGATCTGAAGGTCCTAGCCCACAATATCATGAGAATGAGCCTAGGGTCATGCTTGAGGACGTGACTCCAGGAGTTGAAGAGCTCCAAGAGACCATGGGGGCCTTCCAGGAGGAGATGGCACAATTCCACGCTAGGCAAGAGGCGTTTGCTGAAGAGATGGCCAGGCAGAGAGCTGCCTTAGAGCAGCAAAAACGCGATATGGAGGCCAGAAGTGAGGAGCTCAGACAACAACAGGAGGAGGTCAATCGGAAACATCGTGAAGCAATGCTTGCTTTGGAGGCAGCTACCCAGTTGGCCCAAGCCAATACCCAAGCTGCAGTACGAGGAGGACCCCTTCCAGGAGCAAGGACCAAAGAAGCTGGTGGTAAGAATAATGATAGACCAAGGAGGGGTGGTAATAACCCACCTGGTGAGGGAGATGGAGTCCGCTCGCACACTACCTCAACCCAAGGGGAGCACTCTAGAACCCCCTCCAGAAGTCACCGATCGGGCAGTAAAAAGACTCCACCTGGGCAGGAGCAAAATAAGGCTCCTAGAGAGAAGAGGACCTCTCAGTTCAAAGATGGGCATGGTGGGGATGAGGCTGATAGTCATCCCACCAACCAATCCAAGGAAAAGGAGGACCACAACCCACGAAGGGGAGAAAACTGCCTAGAGCGCGCCAAGAAGCCTCCATTGCACCCCGACCAGCGGCGTAGCAGGAGAGAGGAAGTCCCACGTAGTAAGCCCGCTGGGAAATCGAAGAGTACGGTGTTTGATCGGGTAGGAGAGCATGCTTCTCAGAAGGATCTAAGGGACGTTATCACCAACAAGAGGAGGACCGTCCCGGTCGAAGGGCAAAATCTGGACCGTCCTACTAGTCAAGTAGAAATACTTGACGGTGGCGCGCCAGATGGTAATGCCCGACCAGGCGGTCAAGACCCTGGGACCTCATCAGTTGCACCAGCTATCCAAGCCCAGCTTGACATGCTAGCAGCTGCAGTGCAAGGTTTGTCGAAACGACCTTCCGAGATAGATGCGATCGACTACTGAAGTGGCAGCCCATTTTGTTCTCGAATTAGAGAAGCCCAGCCACCAGCAAAGTACGAAGCACCGGTACTGCCAATTTATACCGAAAAGGCAGACCCGATAAGACATGTTGGGAAGTTTGAGGACCAAATGGAACTGCTCGGAGTGAGTGATGACTATCGGTGTAGATTCTTCCCCACCACCTTGACAGACACTGCCCAGGAGTGGTATTGAAGGTTTAAGCCAAACTCCATTACCTCTTGGGAGGCATTCAGGAAGGAGTTTTGCAGACAATTCAGCACTGCCCGGACTCCACCAGTTTATGCCAACGACTTGGCAGATATCAAACAAGGAAAAGATGAGTCTCTAAAGAGCTATATACAGAGATTCATGAGAGAATCCAATAGAGCAACCGCTGTAGGAGACAAGGGGAAGATGGTTGCCATATCTGCTGGGATAATTTTTCGGAGTCCTCTATGGGACAGCATCCATCGCCATCCAATCTCAACACTTCAATAATTTCTTGACCGGGCAGAAAAATATATGAATTTGGATGATGCGATAGAGAAAGGGGAGAATGGCATAAACAACCCAAGCAGACCAACTGACTCTCCTAGTGATGGTGGAAAGAAACGTAGAAGTAATGGGTCTGACCACCATGAAGAAAAGAAGGCAAAGGTGGATTCAAGTGAGAAGCCAACCAAGTATGAGCCTCAATTTACCAACTACACTACTCTCTCAACCAGTAGAGCAGAGATATATCTTGCTAGTCAAGAGGAGGTTCCTTACAAGAAACATCCACCCATCAGGAGAGAGAAGAGGAAGAAAGACATGAACAAGTATTGTCGCTTCCATGAAGATTATGGTCACGACACGAATGAATGCAACCACCTCAAGGACGAGATAGAATTTCTTCTCCGGTCGGGCAAGTTGAAGAAGTACCGAGCAGAGACACCCCAAGGAGAAGGAGGTAGAAGCAACTCCGGATTCAAGCGACAAAGATCTCCACCCTTCCAGCCTGGACCTGTGGACTTCACCGTAGACACTATATGTGGAGGTCCACCCTTAACTGAGGAGAGCAACGAAGCAAGAGGAGGAGTATGCTGAGGAGGAGTGCTAGGAGTAGGAACCACTGGAGTGGCGTGCACATAGAGCATCGAAGGAGATATTATTTTTAAATACCACTTTCAGAGTGGTAGCTTGATTTCTAGTTTTTTAGACTTGTTATTTATGTTTGGTGTATGAACTGGTTATTTGCTAGCCAGTCATTTTATTTTGAACAATTTTGGTTGTTTAAGACTCGTTATTAGACATGTTTTGTCCATTTTAATTTACGAGTAATAAAAGAGACTACGGGCAGCGTGGTCGATCCTTGCTACAAATATGCATGTGTGTTAGTTATCTGAGCAGTGTTCAACTGCTTGAGTACTTTCCATGTATTCTATGTGTTTCACGAGTAGGTAACTGCTCGAACAGATTCAGTCAGGTAGCAAGTGACTAAGGATCTTTCAACCCCCAACCACCTGGGGGGCAGATGGGGTATGCTGGTATATAACTTAACACAGGCAATAAGAGCACGAGTTAATATATCTGTTTTTAGGCTGACTTGTAAATTTTCGAAGTCCAAAAAGGCCATTAAGCTAACTTGCTTGGCAAAGCTTAAGTAACTTGGAATTTTTTAAAATTTCAAGTTAGGAGCAGATATTCGTGTGACCATAAACATCATGCTCATAAAATGTTAGAGCAATGAGAGTGTGAGAAAGTATACATAGCATGGACTTATGAAATGTCTAGAATTTCTAAGTTAGAAAACTAAGTACTCAAGCGAAAATATGAGGCACACACCAGAGTGACTTTACTCTTCACAAAAAACTTATAACTTTTTAAGTCTAGAGGAGACTTAGGATGTTTTAAGTTAACAAGGAGAAGTAAAGTATAAATGCCAATAGCTACAAGTTTAGCTGATCAGGTGCAAATTTTTCTTGCTCAGGAGAGTAGATACAACTTCCCTGGTCGGCTAAGCCTGTATCATCAATCAACTTCCCTGGAGTGAATCAAACAAATACGTGCAAAATAAATGCTACATGGTGAAAATTTGTCTTTGGGAGGAGAAGTCAAGTTTTCACTAAGATTGATTGAGAGAAATCAATCTCTCAAAATAATAATGGGAGGTTTGAACAAGGTGCTTTGATGGTTTTTCCTAAAAGGTCCTAAGAGTGCCTAAAGGTGAAATGTTTGAAAAAATTATAGCATGGAGTATACCATGTTTGGTCCGAAAGGTGTGTCTAGTTCCAAGGAGAAGCGTCCAAATGGTGATGCTGCCTATGTCCGATCGGATGTGCATGCTTAGAAGGCTGGCTACTGTTTCATGCATTGCATTGCATTGCATTCATGTCAACACGGCTTATGCCTGTTTGTCCATGCTCACGATCAATACAGGTGCTTAAAGTGTTTGAAAAATGTGGTGTCCAAGCTTACCTTGAGATGGCCGATCGGATGCATGTTGTTCCAAGGAGCATCTCACCTACATCCAAGGATCTAGGCCCAGAAGTTGTGCCTAAGGTGCTACGTCCGACCAAG
Source organism: Humulus lupulus (assembly GCF_963169125.1). NCBI lineage: Eukaryota > Viridiplantae > Streptophyta > Magnoliopsida > Rosales > Cannabaceae > Humulus > Humulus lupulus. The sequence continues at coordinate 190,704,781 of NC_084794.1, read as the reverse complement.
AGAAGCCCCATGAAGCGTGGCTTAGACTTTGGTCCAAGGAAGAAGCCTCATGTAGTCCACTCGAACCATAATCCGAGGAGACCATGCATGCCAAAAGATAGGCTTAGACCTTGGCCAAGGAGAGGCGACAAAGGGTCCGATCGGAACTTAGTTTGAGCTTCCAAGATGGTTGGCTCGGACAAGTCCGAGGAGAAGACCATGCATGTGTGCCAAGGGTCCGATCGGACATAGTTGGAGGAGTCTAGTGCTTGGCTCGGACCTATCCGAGGTAAGCATCCACATTACTTGGCTCGGACCTTCGCTTGGTGAGCTTCCAAAAATATTGGCTCGGACCAAGTCCAAGGAGAGGTCCCATGGACTTAGATTTTGGACGAGGTTAAACATGGTCCGATTGGACATAATTGGAGGAACCAAGAAGATTGTCTCGGATCTAGTCCGAGGAAAATCCAAGCCATTGGCTTAGACCTTGGTTCGAGGAAAGATCATGAAAGCTCCGATCGGACATGTCCGAGGAGGACCATGCATGTGTCCCAAATGGTTGGCTCGGACAAGTCCGAGGAGAAGACCATGCAGGTGTGTCAAACGTTTGGCTCGGGCATTTCCGAGGTAAACTTCCTAGGTGGTTGGCTCAGAGCAAGTCCAAGGAGGAGTCCCATACAAGCCAAAAGATGGACTTAGTTTTTGGCCAAGGATATGCATTGTCCGATTGGACATGGTTGGAGATGCCAAGAGTGTTCAGGTCCGATCGGATCACATTGATAAGTGTTCAGGTAGGCCCGCGTGCGTCTAAGTGTTGGTGTCTGAACAGCTAGGCTGCATCCGAGCGGAGTGGGGGGCATTCGTCCGAGGAACCTGTGTACGTCCGAGCCAAGAAGAAGCAGCTACGTCCAAGTAGATAGACCTTGGCCAAAGAGAGGCCACAAAAGGTCTGATCAGACCTTAGATTGGAGGAGCCAAATGCTTGGCTCGGGCCTTAGCTTGAGGAGTCCCTAGATGGAAAGCTCCGATCGGACAACTTCGAAGGAAGATCATGCATGTGTGCCAAGGGTCCGATCGGACATAGTTGGAGGAGTCTAGTGCTTGGCTCGGACCTATCCGAGGTGAGCTTCAAAGTCATTGGCTTGGACCTTGGTCCAAGGAGAAGCCACAAAGAGTCCGATCGGACCTTAGTTTGAGCTTCCAAGGTATGTGGCTCGGCCATGACCGAGGTGAGCTTCCAAGAATATGTGGCTCGGACATGTCCGAGGAGAGCCAAAGTGATTTCCTTGAACCCATACCCGAGGAGAGTGCCTGCATCCGGTCGGATCACATCCAAGGAGACCATGTTTTGCATGGTGCAGGCTGAGCATATCCAAGGAGCCTAATGCATGTGTCCGATCGGACAATCTTGTTCGAGGGCCCTAGTCCTAGCATCCGATTGGATCACAATGCTAAAAAAAAAAGGGAGTTCGATCACCGAAATTATAATCCTAGCGCAACCAAATTGAGGATATTCAACAACCTGTCTCTATACCACGATGATTTTGCAACACATACAAAGGGAGCTTATGTTTTCATTGTATCAAGAAAATAGAGTTTGACGAAGTCACAAGACAAGTTCTGTCATGGGAGTTTACGGGAAAGTTATCAACCGGATAGAAGCTTTTGAATGATCTCAAGAATATTTTGCTAGAAGAAAAGTTTATCATACGAGGGAAATCGTATAATAAACTTGGGGGGCAAATGTTATACCCAAAAATTGGAGAATGAATCCTAGGAGGCTAAGGAGAATGCATTCTAGGAGAGCTAAGGGGAGTGGTCCTAGGAGACCCCAAGGAGGATGTGGTCCTAGGAGACCCTAAGGGAGTGGTCTTAGGAAACCCCAAGGAGGATGTGGTCCTAAGAGACCCCAAGGGTGTGTAGGAGGCAAGCCTCCCAAGGTTTCCTAAGTGTTGGCTCGAACGTGTCCAAGGTAAGTAGCTGAGGAGGAGGAGTCTCATGCAAGAGGATGGAGACTTAGATTTTGATAAGGAAAGCCTATACAATGTTCGATCGGACATGTTTGGGAGATGCTAAAGGAGAATGCCTTGAACTTGTCCAAGGTGAGATGTCATGGAGGAGGTTGCCTCAATGTTGTCCAAGGTGAGGTGCCAAGGAGGTTGCCTCAATGTTGTCCAAGGTGAGGTGCCAAGGAGGTTGCCTCGGACCACCTTGGTCCGAGGAGAAGCCAAGGAGATTGGTTCAAGAAGGAACATGGCATGCTAGAGGAGAGTGCCATGTTAGAGGAGAGAAGTGCATGTCCTACCACCATGCACGTTCAACCCACGAAAACATGTCCTACCACCATGCATGTCCTACCACCATGCACGTTCGACCAACACTTGCATGAGTGGTCAGTAGGAGGTGGATCAACTAGCTAGAGGAGACTAAGTCAAGATTCCCAGAGACAGCTTCAACAACATACGCGGGAATCTCTCATTCTTCCCACAAATGGGGGGTTTGTTACATTTCAAATTTTGAATGTTTAAATGTAATAAATATAATAAAATATCGCTATCATAAGGGGATATCAGTTGAGGATCCCAGGCCTATAAATAGAGAGCTTATGGGATGAGAGAGGGGTTCTTCTTCTGCTTCTTCTTTCTAGAGAGAGAATGTTGAGACTGTGTGTTCTAGAGAGAGAATTCTTGTATTTTTGCCATGAGTACTGAAGAAACTCAGTTGGCTCAGTCCATCTGATCTTGAGTACAAATATATAAATCACAACTCTAAGTGGATTAGGCTATTACCGACAATCGGGGCTGAACCACTATAAAGATCTCTTGTGTGTTCTTTATTTTCTTTATAATACCGTCTGTGTCGTTTTTATTTCTCTTGAAGGCTTGTCGTTATTGACGTTCTCACATCGTTGGCTAAAAACGCAGTCAACATTTTGGTGCTTTCATTGAGAGCCTGAAGAGAAGAACAGACGGCCCCTGAAGCAAGATGGCGCCTAAGAACACCACTGCTGCTTCCAAGAGGACAAGCTCCTCTAAAGAACCTGCTAGATCTGAAGGTCCTAGCCCACAATATCATGAGAATGAGCCTAGGGTCATGCTTGAGGATATGACTCCAGGAGTTGAAGAGCTCCAAGAGACCATGGGGGCCTTCCAGGAGGAGATGGCACAATTCCACGCTAGGCAAGAGGCGTTTGCTGAAGAGATGGCCAGGCAGAGAGCTGCCTTAGAGCAGCAAAAACGCGATATGGAGGCCAGAAGTGAGGAGCTCAGACAACAACAGGAGGAGGTCAATCGGAAACATCGTGAAGCAACGCTTGCTTTGGAGGCAGCTACCCAGTTGGTCCAAGCCAATACCCAAGCTGCAGTACGAGGAGGACCCCTTCCAGGAGCAAGGACCAAAGAAGCTGGTGGTAAGAATAATGATAGACCAAGGAGGGGTGGTAATAACCCACCTGGTGAGGGAGATGGAGTCCGCTCGCACACTACCTCAACCCAAGGGGATCACTCTAGAACCCCCTCCAGAAGTCACCGATCGGGCAGTAAAAAGACTCCACCTGGGCAGGAGCAAAATAAGGCTCCTAGAGAGAAGAGGACCTCTCAGTTCAAAGATGGGCATGGTGGGGATGAGGCTGATAGTCATCCCACCAACCAATCCAAGGAAAAGGAGGACCACAACCCACGAAGGGGAGAAAACTGCCCAGAGCTGGCCAAGAAGCCTCCATTGCACCCCGACCAGCGGCGTAGCAGGAGAGAGGAAGTCCCACGTAGTAAGCCCGCTGGGAAATCGAAGAGTACGGTGTTTGATCGGGTAGGAGAGCATGCTTCTCAGAAGGATCTAAGGGGCGTTTTCACCAACAAGAGGAGGACCGTCCCGGTCGAAGGGCAAAATCTGGACCGTCCTACTAGTCAAGTAGAAATACTTGACGGTGGCGCGCCAGATGGTAATGCCCGACCAGGCGGTCAAGACCTTGGGACCTCATCAGTTGCACCAGCTATCCAAGCCCAGCTTGACATGCTAGCAGCTGCAGTGCAAGGTTTGTCGAAACGACCTTCCGAGATAGATGCGATCGACTACTGAAGTGGCAGCCCGTTTTGTGCTCGAATTAGAGCAGCCCAGCCACCAACAAAGTACAAAGCACCGGTACTGCCAATTTATACCGAAAAGGCAGACCTGATAAGACATGTTTGGAAGTTTGAGGACCAAATGGAACTGCTCGGAGTGAGTGATGACTATCGGTGTAGAGTCTTCCCCACCACCTTGACAGACACTGCCCAGGAGTGGTATTGGAGGTTTAAGCCAAACTCCATTACCTCTTGGGAGGCATTCAGGAAGGAGTTTTGCAGACAATTCAGCACTGCCCGGACTCCACCAGTTTATGCCAACGACTTGGCAGATATCAAACAAGGAAAAGATGAGTATCTAAAGAGCTATATACAGAGATTCATGAGAGAAGCCAATAGAGCAACCGCTGTAGGAGACGAGGGGAAGATGGTTGCCTTATCTGCTGGGATAATTTTTCGGAGTCCTCTATGGGACAGCATCCATCGCCATCCAATCTCAACACTTCAACAATTTCTTGACCGGGCAGAAAAATATATGAATTTGGATGATGCGATAGAGAAAGGGGAGAATGGCATAAACAACCCAAGCAGACCAACTGACTCTCCTAGTGATGGTGGAAAGAAACGTAGAAGTAATGGGTCTGACCACCATGAAGAAAAGAAGGCAAAGGTGGATTCAAGTGAGAAGCCAACCAAGTATGAGCCTCAATTTACCAACTACACTACTTTCTCAACCAGTAGAGCAGAGATATATCTTGCTAGTCAAGAGGAGGTTCCTTACAAGAAGCCTCCACCCATCAGGAGAGATTTGAGGAAGAGAGACATGAACAAGTATTGTCGCTTCCATGAAGATTATGGTCACGACACGAATGAATGCAACCACCTCAAGGACGAGATAGAATTTCTTCTCCGGTCGGGCAAGTTGAAGAAGTACCGAGCAGAGACACCCCAAGGAGAAGGAGGTAGAAGCAACTCCGAATTCAAGCGACAAAGATCTCCACCCTTGCAGCCTGGACCTGTGGACTTCACCGTAGACACTATATGTGGAGGTCCACCCTTAACTAAGGAGAGTAACGAAGCAAGAGGAGGAGTATGCTGAGGAGGAGTGCTAGGAGTAGGAACCACTGGAGTGGCGTGCACATAGAGCATCGAAGGAGATATTATTTTTAAATACCACTTTCAGAGTGGTAGCTTGATTTTGAGTTTTTTAGACTTGTTATTTAAGTTTGGTGTATGAACTGGTTATTTGCTAGCCAGTCATTTTATTTTGAACAATTTTGGTTGTTTAAGACTCGTTTGTGTGTTCTTTATTTTCTTTATTATACCGTCTGTGTCGTTTTTATTTCTCTTGAAGGCTTGTCGTTATTGACGTTCTCACGTCGTTGGCTAAAAACGCAGTCAACACCTTCATCACAAGTAAGGACCCTTTTGAGATTCTCATGATTCCATTGCTTGTCTTGTAAGTGCTGCCTTCATCATCCAATGTTCGTAGTGAGATTAGATTTCTTTTCAGATCTGGAATGTGTCTCACTTTGGTCAAGGTTATAACAGTACCATAAAAAATTCTTAGAGAAATGGATCAGATACCAACAACTTGGCATTTGTGATCATTTCCCATCACAACACTTCCTCCATTTATCCCTGAATACTTAGTAAAAAAAATTCTATTTGGACTCATATGGTGCGTGAAGCCCACTATCAAGGATCCATTCATCATGATCCTTTGGATATGAGCTAATGCAAGCCTCACCATTTGTCTTGCTACAGTCTTTGATAACAGTAAAGACATCTCCATCCGAGCTATAGGCATCATCAACTAATGCATTTGTGTCATGAGTCTTTTCTTTTTCATCTCTGTCTTTCTTCTTTTTCCTTTTCAATTCCTAGCAGCTTTTAATCAAGTGACCGACTTTACCACAATGGTGGCATTTTCTGGTTACCCTAGTTCTTGACTTGGACCTTGAATTTCCTCTATGCCTTAAACTTCCTCTCTTTGGAAACCTTCCTCGAGCTAGCAAACTTTCATCTTGTTTGGATTCTTGTTTGGCTGCCTTTTGCCTATTCAATTATGCATCCCTTGATCTGAGAGTGCTTATAACATCTTCTAGTGTAAGGGTGTCTCGGATATACATTATTACTATCCTCATCTCCTTGAACTGATCGGGTAGGCCATTGAGAATAATCACTGCTTGATCTTCTTCCTCGATAGTTTCACCCGTGTTAGTGAGAGCCAAAACAATCTTATTTGAATCATCAAGATTTTTCTCTAAAGAAACAGTAGCATTCATCTTAAAACCATAGAACTTCCCTTTCAAGAAAATTTTGGTTGCTATTGACTTTTCCATGTAGAGCTGATGATGTTTATTCTAGATACCTATAGTTGTTTTCTCTCCTATCACTTGTCTTTATACATTATCAGCCAAGTTCATGACAATGGCTGATCGAGCTTGTTTCATCATAACATCTACATCTTCATCTTTGAAACATCAATTTTAGTTTCTGATTTTTCCACAATTTCGTCCAATGCAGAGTCAAGTTTTTGGTAGATTAGTATGGCCATCATCTTCTCCTTCCACAGGCTGAAGTCTCCAAAGCCATTGAATCTCTCAAGATCAAATCTTATTGTTGATGATGAAGCCATTGCAGTGGGTTTCTTGAATCTTCAATGTTCCTTAAAGTCGAGTTTCTTCCTTTGCAAACCTAAGCTCTTGTACCATTGTTGTACATCCACAACACTAAACTCAACATTAATCAAAACACCAAAATATTAGACAAAAACAAGAGAACTGAACTTATGAATCAAAATAGAAAGTAAAAAACAAAAGGCAAGAAATTTTATCTTGGTTCTGCCTCAACAATAATGGCCTACTTCTCGCTGCTCCCCTCAAGAGCTTTGTTTCATTAAATAGTATAGAAGTACAAACTCCATTGTTCAGATCACACAAGAGAACTCCACATAAATACCAACTCAAAATGAGTACTCCATGAACAAAAATCTTGGTCTTCAACTTGAGTATTACAGTCCATTGCTCTTTCTCTCTCTCTCTCGCTCTACTCTGCCCTCTATTACATTCCTTAGATTTTGATTACATTTATCCAAAGTGATACACAACTATATATAGACACTTGACAAATCTAGGTGTACAACAAAATAACTGAAAAATAGAAGAAGAAAAAAAAATTAACTTAACAGTTGTGATAAAAATAATGTTGTAACAGAGTGTTTTTCCTATGGATTACTTACTACATTTACATTATATATTAAAAAAATAAGTTACGTGAAATACGTAACTTTAGTTACGTAAAACGAATGAAGAATTGGTTTTCTTCCCACTAGCAACAACGAGCACCACAACGCAGGCACCATCTCAAGCCACAGCGATGTATACCTCCGGCCCTACTTCGCCATTGCGTCACCCTCTCCTCTGACCTTCATTCAACATGAGCCACCACCCTCCAACCTCCATCCATGTAAACGAGAAGTTTGACGACCATTGAATTTTATATAGTCTCGAAATGGTATTGCGCCTCCGGTTGCCACCTTATCCGTTACCTTGCTGCCGCCACAGTGGCCACCACCAAGCTTGAAACTTATTTTCTTTGTCGACAGTGTGACACCGATATTTTCATGGTGTATTACCTAACGTGAAGCTTTGCTGATACGTATGAAAGATTGAGAGAGTCTCAATTTTTCTCTCCTTCTTCGGTACTACTGAAACTTGTCGCCGACCATGGCATGGGCACTAGAATTGGACTGGGTTAGACATAGTCGCATTGGACATAATGCCAAACACTCCAAAGCTGATGCATATTGCCTAATGCAAATACATATTGCCTAATGCAAAATCTATATGAGGTTTGGGCTTAGGCCTAAAGTGGTATTTTTGAAATATCACTGGGCCCATGTGTTATTTTTAGAGAAAAATAAAACAAATGTTATTTTTTAATTTAGCTTAAAAATAAATAGTCTTTATGAAATACTAATCAAGTAAAAATATTATCTTTATATAATTATTTGAGGGAAAATATCATTTTGTCCCTTGTGTTTTTTTCTAATGCGCGATCAGCTGCTATGTTTTATTAAATGACAATTCAGACCCCGTGCTTTAAAAAATGGATCAAAGTTGTATCATAGATCAAGTTTTTATTACTATAATTTCAATTATAAGATTGTGGATGCTCAAAATTTCATGCTTGTAAAAGACCCAAAATACATGCCTAGACCCATGAACGTCTAAATACATGATTGAGCCGTGATGACCCTCGGGCCATCGTTGTTTCACGATTGCCTACTCTCGGCGCCCCTAGCGAGGCCACATCTCACGCAGGAGCATCTCGCGAGGCCCAACCTCACGCCTCCTCTCGGTGCACCCCACCTTGCCTCGTCTAGATGAGAGCCCAAATGGTCATGTCTAAGCGGGCGTTGTATCCATTAGCTCCGCGCACCAGCGTGCGTCACCTCATACGCCCACCAATAGCCTCGCGCCCCTGACCCTCGGAAGACAGCCTCATGGGACCTCAGCGTCTCGCGCCCCTAGCCCTCAGTAGATGGCCTCGCGAGACGCGCTTCTCGCTCTCGGCAGATGGCCTCTTGAGATGCGCCACTAGCCCTCGACAGATGGCCTCGCAAGACGCGCCCGAGGCCCTCGACAAATGGCTTCACAAGACCTCAGCGTCTCGCGCCCCTGGCCCTCGGCAGATGACCTCGCAAGCCCCCAACGCCTCTTGCCTCTGGCCCATGCACCAAAGCGCCACTGGCCCTCGGTAGATGGCCTTGCGTGCCCCTAGCGTCTCGCACCTCTGGCTCGTGCACTAAACACGCAACTGGCCCTCGGCAGGTGGCCTCGCGAGACCCCAGCGTCTCGCACCCTTGGCCCTCGGCAGATGGCCTTGCGAACCCCCAATGCCTCACGCCTCTGGCCCGCGCACCAGCGCGCCATTGGGCCTAGGCAGATGGCCTTGCGTGCCCCTAGCGTCTCGTACCTCTGGCCCGCGCACCAGCGTGCCACTGGCCCTCAACAGATGGCCTTGCGTGCCCCCAGCGTCTCGCGCCTCTGGCCCGCACCCTAATGCCCCACTGGCCCTCGGCAGGTGGCCTCGTGAGACCCCAGCGTCTCGCGCCCCTGGCCCTCGGGTGATGGGCTCTCGAGCCCCCAGGGCCACGTGCCCCTCGCCCTCGGCAAATGGCCTCGCGAGCCCCCAGCACGTCGCGCCCCTGGTCCTCGGCAGATGGCATCGCGAACCCCCTGCGTCTCGTGCCTCTTGCCCACGCATAACCGCGCCAATGACCCTGCGCCCTGCGCACCAGCTCTCCAATGTTGCGTGCGCGGCCCACGGTCTCATGAAGCGCCACTAGCTTCACCACGGTCTTGCGAGACATCACGCCTTCACGGCCGGAGCCTCATGCCACCAGCCGGACATAATGAATTCGCGACTCCGCCTTGCACGCGATCCTTCCTCCTGTGCCTTGTGGGAGTATATCTCCCATGATAACCCATACAAACTCCAACACCTAAAGGGTAAGAAAGCATGATACATGATAAGTATAAGTAAACCCATGAGTGACACAAAAGAGATTATACGGATATGAAGGACGTACGGGGGTACGACTCTGAATACCCCAGGGTACTGACCCTAAAGACTACACAAGAATAGTAGTGGTCGTACAAATGAGGTGCCTATTGTGGTTCTCACCAGCCCATCTCTGACACTAGTGCTGGGAAAATAGTGGAGACATCCCCACGGAATCTGACCGTGTACTAGAGTCAACACCACAACCCTGAGACCACTCTCGTAGCAGTATACCTGTGTACCATCTGGTCGCCTGGACCATAATGTATCATGGGCCATTAGAGTCTGCTATAAAAAGGAATCCCACTTCCACAAGGTAGGGGGTTGGAAAAAACACTGTAGCACCATACCATAAGAAATATAAGTTCTTTTTACCATTTTCTTTATGCAAGTGTTATCTAAGTTTCTGTTTAGATTTTTGAAGTTCTTCATTAGTAAGCTCTATACTTTGAATGTTCTAATTTAACTTCATTGATGAGTTCTCACCGTCAACAGTTTGGCTCCATTTATGGGAAGAATAGGTATCAAGCCACTATTCTTCCGTCGATTCCGATAAGAAAAAGATGCCACGACGTTCAAAACGATTGAGAGAGCCGCGAGAGGTGGAGGTCCATCTTGATGGAGATCAGCTAAAAGCCTCTATGAAGGATCCTCCTCACCTCGTAGACATGGAGTCCCCAAAGGACCCTGTGGTTCACGAATATGAAGTGGAGGCCTCATCCCTAGCGATCCCTCCTGAGGAGGATCGTCCAAGGCCAACGGCTGTCCCAGCAAGGGTTTTCGGTGAGTTCCTGCCTCCAAGGCCACCGCAGGTGCCAAACTCCGGTTGGCAAGATCCAGACCCATCGATGCACAGGCTCGAGTTCTAAGTCTCGATTCTATGAAGACGAGATACAGAACTTCACCATAATAATTAGGGCTAGAAACCACCCTGGAAAACATGCAAGAGATGCTAAATGGCCTGTTGCAAGGGAGATCAAACGTAACACTCCCTAAGCGGAAAGAAAAAGGCCAAGAAGGGGCAGAAACCACCATCCCAGTAGATGATAGAAGGACCCGACTCTCCACTAGTAACACCCCCGGAAAAAATAGCACGAAAGTCCCAGACCATCGAAGCAGCCTCGGGGGCCAGAGCTGATGACCAACATTGCCCCTCGTAATGATGTTGAGGTCACCTCAAGGAGAACACCCCAGATTTATGAGAGGAACTCAACATAAAGAGGTCGAGTAAAAGAATCACGCCTCCGATGGCTCCACGGGAAGGCAAAGGAAAGGGGATCCTAACCCATCCACGCAGAGAGGCTCCTTGAACAAGAGGAGACAAGACCTGGACACAGAAATGAGGAGCCTACGAAGCAAAATCATCACCGCCTCTGGAGGCCAAGCCTTTGAGGATGAGTTCGACCATGAGTCACCCTTCATCAAGGAGATCCAAGCCATCCAGCTTCCATCCAACTTCAAGGAACCCCATATGACCCCATATGAAGGAAGCACAGATCCTAAATATCATCTGGATGCATTTAATGACCTGATGAAGTTAAGGGGGATTAGTAGCGGGGCCAGATGCCATTGCTTTGCTGTCACATTGAAAGGACCTGCGTACAAATGGCAAGAGACTTAGACTAGGGTCCATCAGATCTTGGAAACAGTTTTCTGATGAATTTTTCCAGCAACAACACGCCGTGCGGGACTACACAATGTCGGGCACCAGCCTCGCCAATGTGAAGCAAGGTGAAAATGAGAGTCTAAAGAGCAACATTCCTAGGTTCAATATGGAGGCAGCCAAAGTAGGGAGTTTGACTCGTAGAGAGCTGAAAATGGCCATCACAGTCGGAGTACGCCTGGGAAGCAAGTTATAGGATAACATGCTCAAGAGGGAGGTCACAGACTTGGACAATTTCTATGAGCGGGCAGAGAAATATATTTGAGTGGAAGATGGTCACGAAAGCCTTAAGGTCGGAAAAGGCCAGTCACCACCAAAACCCTCAATCTGAGAAAGCCAAAGTGGTACAAAGAAGAAGAGGGTATATGAGGGAACGAGAGATGATTGACCCCGAAAGCATCAGCGCTCTGATGAGCACAGACAAGGCCCTACACCTTTTATATTGACCTCACCCATGCGAGAGAGTATATTTTCGTTACGAATGAAAACCAGGTCCCTTTCAGAAGGCCCCCGCCAATGAAAAAAGACCAGTCCAAAAGAGACCCCAACAAATATTGCTAGTATCACAAAGATATCGGCCACACCACCGCGGAATGCAACCATTTGAAGGTAGAAATCGAGGAGCTTATCCGCAAGGGACATTTGGGCAGATATGTCTGCAAGGAGAACCAAAGGCCGGAAGAAGGAGCATCCTCACCACGGACGCAAGGGGTGGCCCCGAAGTACAAGGAGAGGTCAGGACCATCTTTGGAGGGCCAGGATTCGGGGGCGAATCAAGGAAGGGACGAGATAAATATGCCAGGGAGGCCAGACGAATTCCACCATCGTGCGTCTTAAGTCTGGAGCAATGCCCCCCGAAGAGCTTTAAGGGTGAAAATGATGCAATAACCTTCACTGAGGAAGACGCACGGGGTGTACATTTCCCCCATAATGACGCCCTAGTGTTGACTGTCCGGCTTGCTAACATGAGGGTGCATCGGGTCTTGGTGGATAACAGAAGCTCTATGGAAATTTTATATCGCCAAGCTCTGGAGAAGATGGGACTAAGCATACAGCACCTAAAGCCTTGCAATACCTCTTTGTATGGATTTATGGGAGATTCAATACAACCCCTAGGGGCAATCAAGTTAGCCCTCGGGAAAAGGGGTTGTATTGCTATAAAGTGATGCCCTTTGGTTTAAAAAACGTAGGTGCCACTTATCAAAGGCTGGTGAACAAAATGTTTGCAAATCAAATAGGAAGGAACATGGAAGTATACGTGGACGATATGTTGGTAAAGACAAAGAAGGCGGGAAAGCTCACCAACGATCTCATGGAAATGTTCGACACCCTTCGAAAGTTTAGAATGAAGCTGAATCCACTCAAATGCACCTTCGGAGTTTCGTCAGGAAAGTTCCTGGGTTTTACGGTGAATTCTCGAGGTATCGAGGCTAATCCTGAAAAAATCAAGGCCTTGTTGGAAATGAGCCCACCACGAAGCAAAAAGGAGGTGCAGTGCTTAACAGGGAGAGTAGCAGCCCTCAATAGGTTCATCTCCAGATCTACTGATAAATGCCTCCCTTTCTTCAACATCCTAAAATGGAAAAAAAAGTTCGCTTGGGATGATGAATGCCAGGATGCCTTCACCAAGCTAAAGGAACACCTTGGAAAACCACCCCTTTTGGCCAAGCCAGAAAAAGGGGAAAAGTTGTATTTGTATCTAGCTGTATCAGAGCATGCCATAAGCGACGCCTTGGTCAAGGGGGAAAAGAAGCACCAGCAGCCCGTATACTATGTGAGCAAACAGTTAATAGACGCAGAAGCTCGGTACCCAGAAATAGAGAAGTTAGCATATGCCTTGATAGTGGCTTCTTGAAAGTTGAGGCCCTATTTTCATGCTCATGCTATTGAGGTGCTCACAAACACCCCCTGCGTCAAGTCTTGCACAAGCCGCAAGCTTCGGGAAGGTTGTTAAAATGGTCAATTGAATTGAATCAGTTCGACATCACTTACACCCCAAGGACCTCAATCGACGGGCGAGTACTTGCTGATTTTATAGTCGAGTTTCATACCGACCCCAAGAGGAGGGAGAAATAGAAGAGAATGACTGGCGCATGAAGAGGAAAAACACCCTGAAGAATGGAGCCTTCATGTAGATGGGGCGTCTAACGAAGGGGGAGCCAGCGCTGGCATAGTGATGATGGGACCTGAAGGGCACAAGAGGCAGAATATGAGGCGATGTTGGTCGGCCTACGGCTAGTTAAGGAGTTAAAGGTAACCCACTTGCATGTCTTTAGCGACTCATAGCTGGTAGTGTTTCAGGTGAAGGGTGAATACCAAGTTAGAGGTCCAAAAATGGCAGCATATCTCGCCAAGGCGAAGGGGTATTGGATCAGTTCGAAAAATACACCATAGAACAGATCCAAAGGGAGCAGAACACCAACGCCGATGAATTCACGAAACTTGCCTCCACATGAGACGAGGACACGCTTGAGTCCATACCGGACGAATACCTCCCCAAGCCAAGCATAGCAGAAGAAAGAATCAATATGGTCAATAACATTGAGGAGCCATGGTTTGCACCCATCTTGAGGTACTTAAATGACGAGACCTTGCCTTTGGACAAAAAAGAGGCTCGTAAACTGACTTACAAGGCTACTCAATACACCCTTATAGATGGAACATTATATAAGAGAGGTTTCTCTACCCCGCTCTTGCAGTGTGTAGACAAGGAAGAGGCTTTAACAATTTTGCAAGAGATACACGAAGGGGAATGTGGAAATCATGCTGGGGGGCAGTCCACAGCTAAAAAGGCCATCCGCCAGGGATATTATTGGCCAACCATGGAGAAGGACGTGAGCAACTTCGCGAGAAGGTTTGAAAGTGCTAGAGACATGCGAATTACCCCCGACATTCACCAAATGAGCTGGTGAGCATGACCAGTCCGTGGCCCTTCACTGTGTGGGGAATTGACTTGATTGGAGCACTGCCAATAGGAAAAGGAGGAGCTAAATATACGGTGGTAGCAGTCGACTATTTCACTAAGTGGGTGGAAGTGGAGCCTTTAGTCAACATAACGGCTAAGCATACATCACCACCATTGTCAACAAGTATATTGTCTGTTGTTTTGGAGTACCTTACAAGATTATCTCCGACAATGGAATGCAGTTTGAAGGAGGAATATTGCAAGGAAAAAGGAATCAAGAGGAGTTTCTCAGCAGTAGTACATCCACAAGCCAATGGACAAGTAAAGGCCATCAAGAAGATCCTGAAAAGGAACTTGAAAACAAAGTTGGAAAAGTTGAAAGGGGCCTGGGTCGAGGAACTCCCCAATGTACTCTGGGCCTATAGGACCACCCCTCGTTCAACCACTGGTGAGACACCTTTCGCCTTGGCCTACGGTTGTGAGGCTGTCCTTCTGATAGAGATGAAGATTAACTCCATCCACACGAAAGTATATGATGACCAGGCTAACATCATAGCATCGGTCGGGAACTTGAACCTGTTCAAAGCGAAGAGAGAAAGGGCACAACTGAGGTTAGCCACATATCAGCAACGAGTAGTGAGGTACTACAACTCAAGGGTGCGAGAGAGAATGTTCAGGGTAGGAGACTTGGTACTCAGGAAAGTACTCCCCAACACGCGAGACCCGGGGGCGGGGGTACTAGGGGCGAACTGGGAAGGACCCTACCAGGTCGCTCAGTGCATACCAACAAACACCTACAAACTGGCCCGCATGGATAACACCGTTATACCTCGGGCATGGAATGAGGAACACCTCAAGAAATACTACCAGTGACACTTAAGCACCTGGTGCAAAGAAGACCTATGTTTAGTTTGTTCCTTGTTATGTTAACTTAGTGAGTAAGAATCAAAGAGGCTACCTGGGTAACCTCCCCATTAGATGTAACCCTTTCGTGTATGTCATTGTAACCTGGACGCTATGAATGAAACTGTTCGCAACTTTACGTGTTATTCTTCTTCTCTATAGCATCCGCCAAAGTGCCTGCTAAAATAAATTTCACCAAGAACTTGGCAGGGTAGGACTGGAGAAAAAAATATACAACACAGAAAAGGATCCTAAAAAGGACCCCCTATTAGGAGGATCCTAAAAGGACCCCCTTATCAGAGGGAACCTAAAAAGGACCACCTATCAGGAGGATCCTAAAAGGACCCCTGATATCAAAAGGATCGTAAAAGGACCCCTCCAATTAGGAAGAACCTAGAAAGGACCGCCTATCAGGAGGATCCTAAAAGGACCCCCTTATCAGCAAAATCTTAAAAGGACCCCCTTATCAGAGGGAACCTAAAAAGGACCCCCTATTAGGAGGATCCTAAAAGGAACCCTGATATCAGGAGGATCCTAAAAGGACCCCTCCTATCAGGAGGAACCTAAAAAGGACCCCCTATAAGGAGGATCCTAAAAGGACCCCCTTATCAGGAGAATCCTAAAAGGACCCCTTATATCAGAGGGAACCTAAAAATGACCTCCTATCAGGAGGATCCTAAAAGGACCCCCTTATCAGGAGGATCCTAAAAGGACCCCCTTATCAGGACCCTAAACGAGGCCCTTATATGTATATATATAAAATGTGATGAACCATTATAAACAGGAAGAAGACCTTGCAAGGCATCACTTGAGTTCACAAGGATTAGCTACCCTTGTGAACATCAAGGAGGCCAAAAGGTCCTACAAGAAAAGCTTCCAAATAAATGTGGATGCTCCCACGAGAGGAAAGGCCTCAGAAAGAGCACCCACCAATAAACCTAGAGCGGCCACCAAGCCGTCTAGCCAAAAAGGGTCCTAAAAGTGACCCTTGCAGAAATAGTACTATGAATAATGATGAGAAGGACGCTTCTCGCATGAAATAATAAGCATGCGCAAAAATATATAAAAGGATTACTAGAACCCAAGGTGTCAATATATCCTTATAAGAACAGTCAAGAGGCACCAAAGAGGGACCTATTGAACCCCTTCGCATGGACTCCAAAGGACCTCAAGCCTGATAAATAAAAAAGAGAACCTATCGAACCCCATCATGCGGGCTCAAAAGAACCTCAAACACAGAGGAATAAAGATGAACGATCACATATGTATATATATATAAAAAAAAAAAAATTTGACAACATAACAAGACTCGGAGAAATTACAAGCAAAATAGGGCTCGAACGAGCATACACCCACATTTGACTAACTGGAAAAAGTCGCAAAATGATAATCTAAGGCCTCCTGCCACGGGCATTCCACTCAGTCGCCTGGGCAACGACGTGCTCGCCAAAAGTGGAGAAATCGAAGTTAAGATTCTGCCTCCATACTCCGTAAAGGGCGCGCTCTATGGATGTATACTTAATAGCCGCCTTGTCCGCCTCCATAGTCACCTTGTCCGCCTCTAAGGAAGCAACCCTCCCTTACAACGCTATGATAGTAGCCTTGGCACCCTCATGTTCAGTCTCTAAGCTAGTGACCCTTTCCTACAACATCGTGGCCTTGGAAATTGCCCTCTTATTCTTTTTTGATGAGGAAGAAGCCTTCGCCAAGGCCTTCTCTAGCTTAAGCCCAGTTTCAGCAAGTTCCCTCTCGAGCCCCTGGACCTGGACCGTAAGACGGTCCCTCTCAACATTCGACTTGGAGAGGTCTTCAACCGAGTCAGAAAATCGCTGAGCCACTGTATAGGTCTGCACAAGAAAAATAACAATATCGATGATAAGCAACAAAAAGAAAAAGAAAGAGAGAAAAAAGGGATAAGGCTTACATAAGATGCATGAACTCACCCAAGCGGTGAAACGCGTAAGAGTCTCCCCGAGCTCCGACATAGCAAAACTCCCAAGACTACTCCAATCAGCCTCATGAAGGTCCATGGTGATCTGTACATACCGTTGCCCATAAGAGGTCGCCATGCAGCCCACCCAGGGCGCCCCTTCTGAGCCAAGGGCGCTTGGTTGAGTAAGGGCAGATGACTCGCTCGCCGAAGGGGGAGGGGGCGCATGAAGATCAGAAAAATGAGCCCCCGATGGACCAGGAAGGGGCGCAGGAAGATCGGAAAAGTGAGCCCACGATGGACCAGGGTCAAGGGAAGCCTGAGGAAAAGCATCGAAGTCCTTAGAGTAAGGACAGACGAAACACCTCGGCATGGCCTGTTGATCCTGGGAGTGGGAGGCCATGTCACGGTCTGTAGGGTCTAAAGGAGGGCATCGCCTGAAAGACGAAGACGGTTGGTGGGGTTGCCCATGTCCAAGGAAGACCCCCTCTGGCACACGCTCAGCCTCACCCCCATCCGAGTGATGTTCAGCCGAAGCAGCCTTTTTCTTCTTTGGTCCAGAATTACTCCACAACAACCCGGGATCCGAAACCGGGGATAACTTGTGAAACTTGAGTTTGTCCACGGTGAAGAGGTATGCAGCCATTTTCTCGGCAGGGTTAGCCTCGAGGAATGCGTCCACTACATCCGCCTTCGACCCAACAACTCCAGGCGTGGCAAAATACTATGCATAATCCACACAGTTGCCGACATAAACATATGTTCTAAAATAGTAAGTTAAAAAAAAGGGGCTTGAAGTACTTACTAGGAGCAGAGCAGAAGTGCTCACAGACAGAGAGGGGACCCTTCACAAAGAAAAAGTCCTGCTTCCAGGACCCTAGGTTGGATACAGCGCCCGCTATCAAGGGGATCGAAGTATTGGCTTTTTGCAGGAAATAAAAGCCCTTGGACTTAGGAGAGGGCATGAGATTGTACATGAAATGCACCTCTTGGGCCGTAGGAGCACGCTGGAAACGATCCATATACGAGATGAAGAGGCAACTCAAGGTCAGCCAGCTAATGGGCGCCAGCTGGAGTGGAGCAAAGTCAAAATAATTGAGAACCATGACGAAAAATGGGTGTAATGGGATTGTACCACCTGCTTTCAAGATATGCTCGCTCATAGCCACGTAACCCATATTTGGGCAGTCAGCCCGGCACGTGTTCGAAGGAACGTATAATGTGTAGTCTGGGGGAGCACGGTAGTTCTCAATTATTTCCAACAGTTTATTTTTAGACACATGGGACACTAGAGTGGATGCCAATAGGGGGCTAGTGTCCTGATCATCAACAGTAACCTATCGTCGCCCTCTCTTCGGCATATATTGAAATCCAGAAGAAAAAGGTGAGGTGGAAACAGGGCACTTTACCCTCCATTTTTTCTTCCTAGCAAGAGTCTTCCACCGAGGCACCAGCTGTGAAAGCGCTAAACTAGGGTAGATCGAGAATAAAGGTTGAGGAGAAGACAGGACGACCCCATGATAGTCATTAGGGGAAAACGGATTAGGAGGCTCAGGCGGGAGATTTCCCTCCATAAACTCCAACTCCATCTGCAAATCTAAAAGGGTCACCCTAAGGTTTGCTACATGGTCATTAAGGTCAAGAGGGAAAGGTACTCCGGCTCCCCTCAACACCGAGTCTATTTCGCTCTCTACCACCCAAATTTTACACCTAAGTTCAGCCATATGCTCAAGATGACGATTGCGGGCCTACCTTAAGGTGTCGTAGTCATGGTGAAGATTTTCCTCAGGACTCCGAGTCTAAAGACAAGTGAACAAACTCGACCCCCGGAGGAGCGTCGAATGGACCTTCACATGCCATGAGACCTCGTCCCGAAAGCAAAAAGGGTTCATGTATAAATGAGAGGATTTCTACAAAACACAAAAGAATGGGCTCAAAACCTCTAGGTACAAGCGCTCTAAAAAACCCACTATGGGGTATGAATAAGGGCATGCAGCTGGGTTAACTCATGACAAGCTGAGGCCAAAATACCCCCTCCCGGGTGGTGCTAATTTGGACCCAATAAGCATAATGGGGAAAGAAAGTACACCTCAAGCAAGTAAAATTGGGTGCTGTCGTGGTCAAAAGGAGGTCGGGGGCCGAAAGCACCGTCACATCCAAACATAGGCAAGCGGTCGAAAGTACGCGTCTGCAAAAACAAAGGAAAATGGTGTTTTAGTCCTCAAATGCCTGCATGGATATAGACATGCAAGAAATGAACTCAAATATATATATATATAAAAAAAAGGGAAAAGATAACAAAAATGAGGTTGTCGGGGATTGAACCCCTCACCTCTTGAAAGGAGCAAGGATCCCAAAACCACTAAGCTGAAGAGGTAAGGTGTGAATAATAGGCTAGACATAAAAGCCTATTTATAAGAATAAAAAAGGAGAGTCTACCAGAGCACCTAAAGGTCCTCTCCTAGACTAGGGGGCAAGTGTGGATGCTCAAAATTTCATGCTTGTAAATGACACAAAATACATGCTTAGGCCCATGAACGTCTAAATATGTGATTGAGCCGTGACGACCCTCATGCCTTCGTCTTTTTGCGATTGCCTACTCTCGGCGCCCCCAGCGAGGCCACATCTCACGCAGGAGTGTCTCGCGAGGCCCTTGCCTCATGCCTCCTCTCGGTGCACCCCACCTTGCCTCGCCTAGATGAGAGCCCGGAGGGTCATTTTCGGACATGCATCGTGTCCATTAGCTCCGTACAACAACGTGCATCACCATATACGCCCACCAACAGCCTCGCGCCCCTGGTCCTTGGAAGATAGCCTCACGGGACCTCAGCATCTCGCGCCCCTGGCCCTCGACAGATGACCTCGCGAGACCTCAACGTCTCGCGCCCCTGGCCCTCGATAGATGGCCTCGCGAGCCACCAGTGCTTCTGGCCTACGCACCAGCGCGCCACTGGCCCTCGACAGATGGCCTCGCGAGGCCCCAGAATCTTGTGCCTCTAGCCCACACACCAGCACACCACTGGCCCTCGGCAGCTAGCCTCGCGAGATCCCAGCATCTCACGCCCCTAGCCCTTGGTAGATGGCCTCGTGATCCCCCAGCACCTCGCGCTCCTAGCCCTCGGCAGATGGCCTCGTGAGCCTCTAGTGTCTCGTGCCCCTGGCCTCCGGCAGATGGCCTCGCGAGCCCCCAATGCCTCGCGCCCCTGGCCCTCAATAGATGGCCACGCGAGCCCCCAGCATCTCGCCCCTCTGGCCCGCGCCAATGGGCCCACGCCCCGCGCGCCAGTGCGCCAATGTCGCGCATGCAGCCCACAGTCTCACGAAGCGCCACTAGCTGCACCACGGTCTTGCTAGACATCACGCCTTCACGCCGGGAGCCTCGTGCCGCCAGCCACACCAAACAACTTCGCGACTCCGCCTCGCATGCGGTCCTTCATCGCGTGCCTTGTGGGAGTATATCTCCCATGATAACCCATACAAACTCCAACACCTAAAGGGTAAGAAAGCAAGATACATGATAAGTATAAGTAAACCCACGAGTGACACAAAAGAGATTATACGAATATGAAGGACGTACGGGCGTACGACTCTGAATGCCCCAGGGTACTGACCCTAAAGACCACTCCAAAAAAGTAGTGGTTGTACAAATGAGGTGCTTGTTGTGGTCCTCACCAGCCCATCTCTGACACTAGTGCTGGGAAAATAGTGGAGACATCCCCACGAAATCTGACCGTTTACTGGAGCCGACAACACAACCCTTAGACCACTCTCCTAGCAGTGTACCTGTGTACCATCTGGTCCCCTGGACCACAATAAATCAGGGGCCATTAGAGCTCGCTCTAAAAGGAATCCCACTTCCACATGGAAGGGGGTTGGAAAAAACACTGTAGCACTTTACCATAAGAAATACAAGTTATTTTCACCATTTTCTTTCTGCAAGTATTATCTAAGTTTCTGTTTATATTTTTGAAGCTCTTCATTAGTAAGCTCTATACTTTGAGTTTTATAATTTAACTTCGTTGACGAGTTCTCACCGTCAACAATGATCAATACTTGGGTCGTTGGAGATGTGATGTGTTCCCAAAAGCTGAGAAGGTGGTCGAGGAGCTAAGAAGGAAAGATTATATTTGAAAATATTTTGACAAAAATCGTGTCATGGGTACTATTTTGATCCATTTTATAATTCAAATGGTTTGAATTGTCATTTAATAACAGGGGCCAATCGAGTATTCGAGAAAAATACAAGGGTCAAATTGGTATTTTCTCATTATTTAGCCCATCGTTATTTTTTATAAAAATAAAGGCCTATTGGTGATTTTGAAATAAAATTTAAAAATTGTGTTATTTTTTAAATACTAATTAAAATTAGATTTTAATAATTATTAAATAATGACTATGACTTGTTTGATCTTGGAGAAGTTATGGAAGCTCAAAAATCATGTAGAAGAAGTTGAAGACCCATTTTTGTAATAGATTAGATTTATTTTCAATGGGCTGTAATTATCCTTAGATACCCATACAAATTCCAAGTGTGTTTTATTCTATGCTTATTAATATGATAGATCACATGTTCATGCATATGACATGTCATACATTAACCCCATGCAATTTATATGTAAAGCATACATCTTATTTGATTAAAAACATGTTTTAAATAGGATCAACATAATTGATTATTTGTTTATGTTTAATGTGATTAAAAGAAAACACATAATTAATTAAGTTTAATAGTTAAACTTGGTAAGTCACAGCTAATGGACATTTTATTTATGTTAGGCCCGTAAACCAATATTAGTAAATGTGATTCATTAATAATGTAAAAGACTTAATTGTAATTTAGGTTCACCTAATAATTTTAGGGTCAATTTAAAATTGATTTAAAATGTTGAATGAACATAGGCCCAATGTGATTGGTAATTAAAGCCATTTACATATATAAATTAACTAGATTAATTTTAATTAAAAAACATAGGATGTTTTGAGAAAACATATATTCTAAAATAGTGTTTGGGAGAAGGAGATATGAAAATAACACCTATGGTCTCCATTATTAGTTGATACCCAAAAATACATGGAATGGACCTCGAGGCGCCTTTGTTTACGTCCCCCTAAGGAGGTTTCCAACTATGTTATTTTCAAGGTTAACTTCTTATTAATTAAAAAAGATTATTTAATGATGCATTTTAAGTTTGACTAACCCTAAGGCACACTCATGAGTTAAGTCATTGATCTAAAATAATGGGTTACACTCACAAAGATGAAATTAGGCTTTCGAGTGGACTAGTTCATCTTGGCCAAATTAACGGTTATTCGTAAGTCGAAAGGAAAAATAATAGATTTTATGTTTCCACTTATGATTTGAGATTCTCTCAAAATTAATTTGAAATTAGTCTAACCTACCCTAAGGCTGGTCCATTAATTGTAAAATTAATTTATTGTGGGTTAGTAACAGTTGTTTTTATGTGTTATTTTGAAATTATTGCATTCATGCATCACGTTTACTATTCTGAAACTCGATATTTATATTTTATTATAGTAAAGACATTTAGTTTATTATTTCTACAGTCAATATCTTCAATGAATAACCTCATTATTTTTGTTGCTTCACTCAACAAACACAAATTAAAATAGTGATAATTTCATGTTAATATTTTATTAATGTGAAAAATATATGTTTATCGTGGAAGAGGAATGTCCTCAAGTGCCAGCTGCCACAACAACTAAAGAACAAAAGAAAAGTACCTTAATTGCATATGATATAATGAAAGACTCGTTATTACTAACTCTTAGGCATGCATAATGTTTCTTATGAAGAAACATGAGAAAGGAGAATTGCATATTTTGATATGTGATTCTATACATGCTATGTTGGAGATAAATGGCAAATAAAGCCAAGAATTTTTGTTCTCTCTCCAATCTTGCAAATAAAACAAAAGTAAAATTGTTTTCTTTTTTTTTTTTAATAGCTCTTAGTGGAAGATGATTTTTTTATCTTGGATAGTTGATTCAGGAGTCACTAATCATGCTTGATTTGCGAAAACTTAGTTCTTTAAGGGAGTTTGCTAAAGGCAAGGTAACCATCAATGATATCATCGTTTCAGTGAAGGTAGTGGGAGCAATCTGTTTAATTTTAAAATTGATTAATTGCTTGAACAATTTTTATTTTAAAATCATATATAAATTTGATTTCTACATCTTTATAGATTGGAAAGTTTTTTGATGTTGCTTTCATTAATAATAAGATTATTATTTCTAAAACGTTATTGATAAATTGTCATAAAAACAATCTAATCAATTGTGTCTCTGAAAACCTAATGAACAATCGATAAGTAATTTGGAATTATTTAAGTAGCTAATCCTTGATTAAAATGACATAAAGTTTCACAAAGTGATGATACATATATTTGACGTCTTAGGTTAGTACATATCAATCTTGATAAGATAAACTGGTTAGTAAAGGATATTCCTATAAGAGTGGTAATAGTTAACACACTTCTGGTTTGAGTATCCTATCTCGAAAGATAAATGACTAAGAGACCTTTCTTTGCAAAGGACCAAAGAGCCAAAGAATAACTTCAACTAGTACATAGTGACATCTGCAGCCCTTTTATTGTACAAGCAAGAGGAGGTTATGAATATTCGTAACCTTTACTGACAATTATTCAAGATACGTATATTTATACCTAACTTAAAGGAAATCTAAAACATTTAAGATGTTCAAAGTATTCCAAGCAGAAGCTGAAAAGCTGTTAGGGACCCATTTTAATAAATATTAGTTAGGATCATACACATATATATATATATTTAATCACATACAAATAGATCAGAGATAACCTCTTGTAGCCTATCAAGTGTCCTTGAGTCTTTTTGTATAAATCAACGATCTTCTTATCCACTGTTCTGAGATCTCACACCCTAATCTTCCAGACAAATCTTCAAACACACAAGGACGTGTGTGGGCACGTAGGATTTTATGTGACTCCCTAGATATACTCGACACATTAGATCTAGAGAGTTTTGACAGAGAGAAGGTTTAGAGAAAACTATCTCTTTTGAGAGAGTCTTATTATTATTCTGAATATCACGTATATCAGATTTATAAAGATATTTAATCTAATTAAATAATCTTTATTTAATTAAAATTAAAACTTACTATATATTTTCATTTAATTATCTATTTAAATCATATTTAAAAAAGAATAATGATATAACTAATTAAACAAATTTATTTGAAATTCAAAACTCAAATCCCAGGGATCAAAAACCCTGATGCTAGGTGCCACACACTGTACTATACAGTGTGTGTTGCCAGCCCTATTAGGGTTGTCCTAATTTTCTTATTTGTTTATTTAATTAACTTTTAAGACAAGATATTTTTTCCAACATAAATATCAGGTATTTTAAAATTTAATTTATCTTAAAATATCAGTTATAAAATAAATAAATAAATATCATATGTTGTTTGTATTTTCTCCCTAGGACACGTGATCACCCGAGTAGGACATGTGCTTCTTTTGATGAGGCCACGCCCTAAGGATAAGTCCTCGGGAGGTTAGTTCTACAGTCGGAAATCATTCTCCTTGGATAGAGAAAGGACGTCGACATCTCCCTAGGGCCATGTCCCGAGAGCTACGGACATCTTCCAAAGGTTAATTATGTCTCGAGGGTGCTTGCCAGTCCACGGGTTTCCTTGCCATCTATTATATTCTAGGTCAAGGACCTAGTCCTCGAGGTCTAAAGGATAAGCTAGGTGTCAGCCAGTGCAGGTTAGCAGCCTCAGAAGAAGACCTGACAACCTTTATGGGCGATCCGCCTACAGTGTTGTTGATGATATGACTTGACAATTCGCACTCCCACTATGCCAAAATACGTACAACATGCCCTGACAGCACCAGACGCATGTTCCCCATAAAGTGGGTACCTTTCTGCAGTGGGCCCCGCAGATCTCGCATGGGTTGTGGTCTCTATTCAATGCAACCCAATGCATTAAATTGGTGTTAATCCCCCAATAACGTGAAGAATGTATAATAATGAGAAATGATTTGTAGTAATTACCCTAGCCTCTATAAATAGAGCTAGGAGTCTCCTTGTTAAGGGTTGAGTTTTTTAGAGGAAAAAACCTTGTACTCAGAGCAACCTAAACGCTGCCTGAGAATACTCCATTGAAGCTTGCCTTCACAAGCTTCCAAACATTTTAATACCAGGGACTCGTGGACTAGGGTTCTTTTATAACCTGAACCAC
Source organism: Humulus lupulus (assembly GCF_963169125.1). Lineage (NCBI taxonomy): Eukaryota > Viridiplantae > Streptophyta > Magnoliopsida > Rosales > Cannabaceae > Humulus > Humulus lupulus. The sequence goes on along the minus strand of NC_084794.1, from coordinate 190,679,527 downwards.
GTAAAAATCCTTGTGTTCTATTTGCTTATTTCTTTAATCTCTCTTCTTAGAGTGGATTGCAAAAAAGGTAGTCAACATCATATTATAAATAAGATATTTATTATTTCTCTCTTAATATTAATCCAAACAAGATCAATATTAATTTTAACCTATAGTTTTTCAAAATAAAAAATATATACTTAAATAATTGATTAATTCACAATTAATCAAATACCCATAATTATCAAATAATTATTTCCTTGCCCTGGAAAATTAATTCATTTGCAATTTAGTCCTTTCTCTTAACAAATCTTTCTTTTGACATCCTTACCCTTGACAGTGCAGGACAGAGGTGATCTGGGGTCCATGAACCTATAATACGAAGCTCCAATAAACCAAATTATTAATTAAACTCTTTAATCTAAGAATCTTATTTATTAATCAATGATTACTCCAATATAAATATGGAATTGCACTCTAAGTATTTATAGAATTATATTTACAGAGTTTTCTCTAGTAGTCCATTGATATAATCAATATATGTAGTTATGTCCTCCATTATTGGTTTGTTAATTATAGCTGGTCAAAATTACCATTTTACCCTTCTAATTACCTCTTGATTCATAAGTACCATTAATTCACTAGCGAATAATTAATCTATAATTTAATTAATATTTGAGCTCAATAACTATTCAGTTCAAGAATCAACCCTTAAGGGAACCAATATTCGATCAGTTTAGGAAAGCATGGATTCCATTATTGTAATTCATGTTTCCATCCATCCATGATATTGAATCTCCAAAACAAAAGCCATTAGCCTCATTATTCTAAGAGGCCTTAACAAGTGAATTAATAGATCCAATGAACATAAAAAGGAGTTCATGAATACTCAAGATTTAGACTGATCTACAAATGATCATCTATAATGTTAAGAATTAAATCTTTACGTCAAACGATAAGTTTATTAAGATAGTTAATTCTCATTGGTCCTATCATATATAATCTCTATTGTATGCAGTACCTTTACTAAAATGTCTATCCACATCAGTAATCTGAATCTAGATTACTTGCATCGTGTATGCTTAGCAAACCGTACTATTAACCATTCATTAAAGATTTCTTACTTTAATATGTTACTAACTATTTTATTCATTATATATGATCTTAACTCTCTCGTACTAATACAAGATCATATTATCATGAATGAATAAGGAATTTTCTTGATATTATTATATAATTAATTCAAACAATAATTATAACATTCAAATATAATAAAATTGTACTTTTATTTAAAGCCAATAAATCTCTATACATGCTTTTAGGGCATTAATCGTAACAATCTCCCATTTGCACTCAAAGAAAGTGAGACATCTCCCTTAATCCCATATGACATACGAGACCATGAACGACTTTGTAGTAAGTGTTTTGGTTAATAGGTCTACCAGGTTCTGTTCTGATGCTATCTTCATGACAGTCACATCACCTCAGTGTACAATCTCTCTTACCAGAAGGTATTTCCTTTCTATATGCTTCCTTCTCTTGAGGTCTTGGTTCTTTGGAATTAGCTACTGCTCCATTGTTGTCATGGTACATGGTTAGTGGCTTATCCATATCTGGAACAACTTTTAGATTAGTGTAGAAATTCCTCAACCAAACCGCTTCCTTAGCTTCTTCACAAACCACTATGTATTCGACTTTCATGGTTGAATTAGCTATGCTGGATTGCTTAATGCTTCTCCAGAAAACAGCTCCTCCACCAAGAGTGAACACTGACCTAGATGTCGATTTTTGACTGTCTTTCTCTGATTGGAAATTAGAATCAGTTTATCCAGTAGGGTTTAGCTCACCCACTAAACATACCGGAATATAGTATTTCGTTATTCTAAGATACTTGAGATTGTGTGTTACTGCAATTAGTTGTTCCAAACTAGGATTTGATTGATAACGACTTACAATCCCAACTGCGTAACAGATGTCAAGCCTAGTACACAACATAGCATACATCAGACTCCCAAATGCTGAAGCATAGGGATAATTTCTCATATCCTCTTCCTCCTGAGGTGTCTTTGGACATTGTTCCTTGGAGAGAGAAATTCCATGTATGGTCGGTAATTGACTTTTCTTGGAATTCTCCTTTAAGAATCTTTCAAGCACCTTATCTATATAATTAGCCTGAGAAAGTGCCAAGAGCTTGTTTTTCCTATCCCTTAGGATTTGGATTCCTGAAACATAACTCATCTCGCCCAAATATTTCATTTGGAACTTTTCAGCTAACCGCTTCTTTATGATTGACAATGTCTCTACATTGTTCCCAATGAGAAAAATGTCATCAACGTAAATAACTAAGAAAACCACCATTTCCCTTTGATGTATTTATACACACATGCTTCGTCGACATTATGTTCGAAGCCATATGTTTTAATTGTTTCGTCAAAAGTGATATTCCAAGATCTAGATGCTTGCTTTAATACATAAATGGATTTTAGCAACTTGCACAACTTTTGATCTTCCCCTTTCTTTATGAACCCTTCTGGTTGTACCATATAGATACTTCATCTAGATAGCCATTCAAAAATGATGTCTTGACGTCCATTTTCATATCTCATAATCATTGGTAGTCGCTATGGATAAGAGGATACGAATGTATTTGAGCACGGCCATGGGAGAAAATGTTTCTTCGTAATCAACACCTCCTCTCTGAGTGTAACCTTTGGCTACAAGCCTCACTTTGAAAGTCTCTACTTTCCTATCTACATCTCTTTTCTTCTTGTATATCCACTTACACCCTATGGGCCTGATATCTTCAGGTGGATCCACAAGTTCCTAGAAATAATTGGAATACATCGATTCCATTTTTTGGTTCATGGATTCTTGCCATTTTTCCTTTTCAGGATCATCCATTGCCTCATTAAAGGTTAATGGATCGTCCTTGTCTGTATCACAAACAAGGACATGTGCCTCCTGTTCGTAGCGAACAGGTTGTCTCACAATCCTCCCACTACGATGTTGCAATGGGGTTTCTTTCCAGAATCATGGTTTCCTCAGTTTCTCGTTTATCATTTATTGTTGAAGATGATTGTCATGGAATCTTATCAGCTGTGAGTTCCTCCAATACTACCTTGCTACAAGGTTTATAGTTATTCATATAGTCATGTTCAAGGAAGGTCACATTTGTTGAAACAAATACCTTTTAATCCTTGGGACTATAGAAATAACCACCTCTTGTTTCTGGAGTGTAGCCAACAAAAATGCACACTTCTGACCTTGATTCAAGTTTCCCTGATTTTGGTCTAAGAACATGACCAGGACAGCCATAAATGCGGAAATGGTGTAAACTAGGTTTGTTTCCATTCCACAATTTTTCTAATGGTCTTAGATGAGACTACATTCAAAATGTACGTCACTGTTTGAAGTTCATATCCCCATAATGAGAGAGGAAGTGAAGAGTTGCTTAACATAGACCTAACCATTTCCAACAAGGTCCTGTTTCTTCTTTCAGAAAAACCATTTTGCTGTGGCGTTCCTAGTGTTGTGAGCTGGGATAGAATACCATGCTCTAGTAAGAAATATTTGAATTTTAAATCCAAATGTTCTCCACCTTGATTAGATCGAAGTGTCTTTAGGGTCTTACCTAACTACTTCTCAACCTCAGCTTTGAATTCTTGAAACTTACCAAAGGTTTCAGATTTCATAAGCATTAGGTTAGTATGACCATATATTGAGTAATCGACGATAAAAGTGACAAAATACTCATACGCCCCTATTGCTTGTACATTGATTGGACCACATACATTGCTGTGTACAAGCTTCAAAGGTTCTTTGGATGTATTGCCTTTTGTTGAGAAAGGACATTTGGTAATTTTTCCTTATAGACAAGATTCACAAACCGGAAGAGTTCGAACTCTTAGTTCTCTCAAAGGTCCATCTTTTCTTAACCGGTTTATCCTATCTAGACCCATATGGCCAAGTCTAAGATGCCAAAGATATGTGTCATCCTTGTTTGAAACATTTTGTCTTTTGTTACCTTGCAGTTTTGCTAAATAATTCAAAATTATTGAGCATTCGTTCATGAAAGCGATAAAGTCCAAATATTCAATTGCAAGTCTAAAGAAAAAATTAAGAATAATCAAATTATAAATAAAATATTCTAAAGTCATTACATGCAATAAAATTCCAAATTAACTAAAAATGAACTAAACATTGTTGAAACAATAATAAAGTTTTTCTTTTAATAAAACTAAAGAATTTTAAAAAAATGGTCTTTCTTTAATGCTTTTTTTGAATTAGACGCTTTTTCTCTTAAACTTTTTGTCTCCATCTACAAGTTCCTCTCGATCGCTCAAATGTCTGTAAAGAAGAACAAATAACAAAAAATATGATTAGTTGTTTCTAAATCAAATATTTAGAACTTTATGTATCATAATCCACTATTAAGCCTAAGGTAAAGGTAAATCATATCTATATTTTTCGTGATTGTGATATTGTCTATAAATCCTCAAAGGCAACATCGCACAAATCACAATCATATTCAATGTGTTCGAACTTTTTCCTTAGCTTATTCTCTTCCATGGTACTAAGACAATATAATCTTGCCATGTGATTTGATCTCATCCAATCAGCATGTTTCTCATGTTCCTCTTCGCTTGCATCCCATGATGGTACATGAGCAGGTCTGTTATCATTATAGATATGTTTAAGATTTTTGGCTAGAAAAATTAACAAAGTTAAATTTCCCATCCATATTTATCCTCATTAGTCATTTTTACTTTCTTTATATGATCATCAATCGTTTTATACACTACCAGGCACGTTATAGGAAAATAATTGGGTGGAAACATTTTACGACTGAAAATAAAACACAATAATATTATCATTTGAAAAAATATCAATGTTTTCGAAAGTAAATATGATGCATGAATGCAATAATTAAAACACATAAATTAACATCTACTTTTCTACGAAAAAACTACCCAACAAGTAAAGTGTCGCCTTAGGGTCAGTCAAGTTAAATTTAGATAGCTTATAAGACAATCGTATCTTTATCATTTTAAAACTTAAAATAACTCTTTATTTTATCTTTTAAATATAAAGTACCGCTAGTTTGGTCAAGATGTAATTATCCACAGCAAAAGCTTAATTACAACTTTTGTAAGTGTAACCCATTATTTTGGAATTCATGACTTAACTTAGAGAGTGTAGCCTTATGGTCAGTCAAGCTTAAAATACATCACTTCCTCCTATCTTCGTAAGAAGCCAACCTTAGTATTGACATGTCTAGAAACCTTCCTTAGGGGGACGGATACAAAGCCGCCTCAAGGCCCTATTCATATCTCACGGTGTTGTACTAATAATAGAGACCATAGGTCACATTGAGGTGTTCACATTTTCCCACTTACTATTTTATATTAAATGTGTTTTGTTAAACTAATGAATTAATTCCAAATTAATTACTAGTTTATGAATAACCCTATAAATGTAATTAATTACAAAAGTCATAATTATAAAATAGCTTGTTTCTATAATTAATGTGATCTAAATAATTACCCATTGCATTCATCTAACTTTACTAAAATATTTTTTTACATAAAGTTGGTTATCTTAAAGGCCTATAAAAACTATTGCCTTTATTATGGTGTGAGTTACCAAGTTTAAACTAATTTAATACTTAGTATTTTACATGAAATTGATTTCACCAAAAAACATTTCATATAAACAAATATAACAATCCTAGATAATCATGTTTCTAAAAGATGCATGATTAATGAGAAACTGTGTGGGGTTTCCTGAATGGCATGTAATTGACTAATGCATGATCATGTTATCAATCAAACATCAATGAAAATTTATTTAAATAAATACAATAAATAAACAATAAATGATGAACCAAGTACTAATGAGTATTTCGAAGATTTACAACCCTTTGACAAAATTAGACATAAAATTGCAATCTAAGCCTATGTAGCTTTCAAGACTCTCTAAGAATGCTCCTCCTCTCCTTTAGACATTCTTGCTAATCTTTAGGAACTTTGTTTTGCCCAACTTATTAATTAGAAACCAATTTGTGTTTCTAATTAATTTATTTAATTAAAACTTACTTTTAATTAAATAACCATTTTTGTCATCTTTTTAATTTAGTTGAATTTAGATAATTAAAGAATCTAATTTAAATAGTTATTTAAACATAAAATATTAAAATATCTTAACCAACTAAAAGATATTTAATTTTCTAATAAAATAAAATAAGATAATTAAACTTTCAAATTCAAATAATTTAAAAATTAATTAAATAAAAGATATTTTATAACAACTTATGAATTAAGGTTTTGGGCACCAAGATTGGTGCCATAGGAATCCTATGACCAGCGGCATAAGGTGCCATGGGCACAACTGCAAGGCTGGGCAGACTGGCTAGCACGGAGGTGCACACACGGCAAGGGCCAGGCGCACGGACGCGGGCGGGGCTCGGACAGGCACTGGGTGCGCGCGGGGCTCATCGACAGGTGCCATGTGCATGAGGTGCTGCTTGTGGGAGGCACCACGGGCGCGCGCAAGGGAGCAGGGACTCGGGTTGGGTGTCGAGCGTGGGAGCTAGGAGCTCGGGGCCTGGGTGTACGCATGGGTGAGGCAGCCACGGGGGTTGTGCGTGCGACTAGGGCTCAGGTCCTTCCCATTTTCTTTGTGTACATATTTTTAACTTAAATTTCAAGAAATAAAATTTTAAAAATCCTATGCCCTTGATGGCTTACACAAGATCTAGAAAACAATAAAATTTCTAACCCAATAGCACCATATAATTAACGATCAATCATTCAACCATACATTCAAAAGACATATCCATCCATTCATTATACATATCAACATGCATATAACAAAGTAAGAAACCCACACTATATTTAATATATATATGTGTATAAACCTAGCTTTGATACCGATTGTTGGTATTAAATGATCAAATCAAAGGTACATAGCAGAATATATGGACCCATTTTAATAAATATTAATACTAGCCAGGATCATACACATATATAAATATTAAATCACATAAAAATAGATCAGAGATTACCTCTTGTAGCCTATCAAGTGTCCTTGAGTCTTTTTGTATAAATCAACGATCTTCCTACCCAGTGTTCTAAGATCTCACACTGTGATCTTCCAGACCAATCCTCAAACAAACAAGGACGTGTGTGGGGATGTAGGATTCAAGAAGTTGATTTATGTGACTCCATAGATGTACTCAACACATGATATCTCGAGAGCATTGACAGAGAGAAGGTTTAGAATAGTATTCAGGTTTGGAGAAAATTATCGCTTTTGAGAGAGTCTTATTATTATTCTGAATATCATGTATACCAGATTTATAAAGACATTTAATCTAATTAAATAATCTTTATTTAATTCAAATTTAAAATGATTAGATATTTTCATTTAATTATCTATTTAAATCATATTTAAAAAAGAATAATTAAATAAATGATGAAACAAATTTATTTGAAATTCAAAATTCAAATCCTAGGGATAAAAAACCCTCATGCTAGGAGCCACACACTGTATAGTACAGTGTGTGTCGCCCTTCCCTATTAGGGTTGCCCTAATTTTCTCATTTGTTTATTTAATCAACTTTTAAGACAAGATATTTATTCCAACATAAATATCAGTTAATTCAAAATTAACTTTATCTTAAAATATCAATTATAAATTAAATAAATGAACATCATATTATAAATAAGATATTTATTATTTCTCTCTTTATATTAATCCAAACAAGATTAATATTAATTTTAACCAATAGTTTTTCAAAATAAAAAATATATAGTTAAATAATTAATTAATTCACAATTAATCAATTACCCATAATTATCAAATAATTATTCCTAGCCCTAGAAAATTAATTACTTTGCAATTTAGATATTTCTCGTAAAAAAATCTTTGTTTTGACATCCTTACCCTTGACAGTGTAGGACAAAAGTGATAAGGGACCATGGACCTATAATACGATGCTCTAATAAACCAGATTATTAATTAAATCTTTAATCTAATAATCTTATTTATTAATTCCATGATTACTCCACTATAAATATGGAATTTAACTCTAAGTATTTATAGAATTATATTTACAGAGTTTTCTCTATTAGTCCATTGATATAATCAATATATGTAGTTCAGTCCTCCATTATTGGTTCGTTAGTTAGAGCTAGTCAAAATTATCGGTTTACCCTTCTAATTACCTCTTCATCGTTAAGTACCATTAATTCACTAGCGAATAATTAATCTATAATCTAATTATAGATTTGAGCTCAATAATTATTCAGCTCCAGAATCAACCGTTAAGGGAACAAATATTCGATCCGTTTAGGAAAGCATGGATTCCATTATTGTAATTCATGTTCCTAGCCATCCATGATATTGAATCGCCAAAACAAAAGCCATTAGCCTCATTATTCTAAGATACCTTAACGAGTGAATCACAAGATCCAATAAACATAAATAAGAGTTCATGAATACTCAAGATTTAGACTGATCTACAAATGATCATCTATTATGATCAGAATTAAATCTTTACGTCAACTGACATGTTTATAAAGTTAATTAATTCTCATCAGTCCTGTCATATATAATCTCTATTATATACAACATATTTACTAACATGTCTATCCACATCGGTAATTCGAACCTAGATTACTTGCATCTCGTATGCTTAGCAAACCATACTAGTAACCATTCATTAAAGAATCCTTACTTGAATATGTTACTGACTATTTTATTCATTATATATAAGTTTAATTCTCTCGTACTAGTACAAGATCGTATCCTCATGAATGAAGAGGGAATTTTCTTGATATTATTATATAATTAATTCAAACAATAATTATAACATTCAAATATAATAAATTGTACTTTTATTTAAAACCAATCAAATGTCTTTACATGCTTTTAGGGCATTAATCCTAACAAACACTTCCTTCAAGGATCATCTACTGGAGGATGGGAATTTATCCTAAGTCACAACACCTAAAACACCACAGCAGAATGGTGTTGCAGATTGGAGAAATAGAACATTATTAGATATGGTTAGGTCATTGTTAAGCTACTGATCGCTACCACTCATATTTTGTGAAATAGCACTAAAGCTATTTTACTCCATGTTCACATACGGGAGTGTACCACTCATGGTTTTCTGAAAACAAAGACTAGGAAGTTAGACTAATGGTCAAAAGTTTGCACATTTGGTGGCTATGGTTCCTAAATGGGATATTACTTTTATAGTCTTAGTAACGAAAGGGTCTTTGCAACCTTTCGTGAATATGACTGAAAGACAAACTAAGTAAAGTTGTACTAGATGAAATTGGATTATAATAATATTAACTAATCCATATCACGATGTGATGCACGACATTAAGAAATAACTAATTCTAGTCAGAATACCCAAGTGCCTTGTTGTAGGGGGAGGATTATAGAACAACCTGTTCGATATGAACATGAGACATAAGTTTTAGTGTTGGACAGAATATAAGACAATCTATTTACTTTTGATAAGGTAATGGATGATTCTCACATGATACCATGAACCAAGAAATGGAAATGTATTTTTATTTTATCCGACAACTAGTAAGATCCACCTGAATAAGTCAAGCCCATTGGATGCAATTGGATACTTGAAAGTACTTTCTCTGAGATAAACTTTTGTTCTTTCTCGAGTCTATACACATTCTTTTATCTATTTCCACTAGTATTGGACTATAATATTCGACAAATGACTGTCAATATAGCATTTATGAATGACTATTATGACAAGACCATGTATATGATCAACGAGAAGGGTTTCAAGGAAAAATACCAAGAACAAAGGATTTGTATGTTGCTAAGGTCCATCTAATGAACGAAAGCAAGCATCTAGGTCTTGGAATCTTTGATTTTATGAACGGTAAAAACGTAAAGTTTTGAACAAAACGTTTAACAATCGTGTGTTTATGGACATATCAAAGATAAGAAGGAGGTTTCTACATTGATCATATTTTACTCATTTGAAATGATGTAGAAATATTGTCAAGTGTTAAAGAAATGGCTAGCTAAGCAATTACAAATGAAAGATTAGGAAAGAGTAAGTTATGTTATGGGCATTAAGATCGTAAAGGATCGTTAGAAAAAAGCTCTAGCTCTATCTCATGTATTCATATTGATAAGGTGCACATGTATTTTAAGATGTAAAATTCCAAGAGTAGTGTCCTAAGACACCTCATGAGGAAAAAGACATGAGACAGATTCCCTATGCCTCAATTATAGGCAGTCTAATGTATGCCATGTTGTATACGAGACCTAACATTTGTTATGCAGAAGTGATGGTTAGTCATTATCAATCCAATACAAGATTGGAGTAAAGCACATTCTCAAGCATCCTAGGAGAATGAGAAACAATATATTGTTATACTCGGGATTAAACCTAGACCCCAATGGATTCACTAATTTTGATTTTCAATTAGACAAAGATGGCCGAAGGTCGACATGGAGGTCAGTGAACCAAGTGACATGACTTTTAAGAAAATAACGTCAAAACAGAACCTTATGGGTCTGTTAACCAAGACTTTATCTGCCAAGTCTTTTTGGATCTTGTAATAAGTATGGGGTTGCGAAAGATGCCTCATGTGCTTTAGGAAAAGTGAGAGATTGTTGGGCATAGTGCCCTAAAAGCAATGAAATTAGTTCATTATTTATGAACTTTATAAAATAAATATTTTTATATATAATTAATGTTTATTATTATTGAATAATATTTAGATAAATATCAGAAAATTCATAATTCATTAATATATCTATGATCTTGTATTGGGGCGAGAGCATTAAGATTGTAGATAATGAATTAAATAGTCTGCAGTTTATATTAAAGTTATGGAATCTTTAATCAAACACTGCTAGTACAGTCTACTAGTATTATGAATACATGTGATCTAGATCTAAATCTTTGGTGTAGTAGGACATCTTAGTGGAGGTGCTTTATACAATAAGATTGCATAGGACTGGACCAGATATGTATTTATCTCTTTATTAAAATATTGTTTACCATGAAGAGTTATAATCATATCACTCAATGATCATATGCAAATCGATCTAAATCATGAAGTTATCATGAACTACTATTTATGTTATTTGGGTCTTTTGATTCACTCGTTAGGGTTTGTTAGAATAATCAGGCTAAAACCTTTTGTTTTGGGGGCTCATTAATGTAGATGGTTGGGGACATGATTTACAGATATGGAATCCAAGCCTTTTTCATAAGAAGATTGAATAATAGTTCCCTTAAGTGTTAATTCTAGAACTGAATAGTTTGTGGCCTCTAATTTATTAAAATGTTTATAAAATAATTTTTCGCTAGTGAATTAATGGTACTTAAGGATAAAGAGGTTATTAGAGGGGTAAAACAGCAATGAAACCTAACTCTAATTATGAATTAATTATTGGTGGATTGAATTGCATGAAATGATTATTTCAATGGACACTTAATAACGTACCCAGTGAATGTAAGTCTATAATTACTAGAGTGCGATCCCATATTTTTAGTGGAATAATATTGAAATTAATAAATAAGATTATTATATTAAAGAACTTTAATTAATAATCTAAATTTAATTGAGCTTGGAATGATGGTTTCATAGATCCCTAGATCGACTCTATAAACATTGTACAAGGTAAGAGTAGCAATGGAAGAAGTATGCGTATATTTGTCAAAAAAATTAGTTTCTGGTTAAATATGTATTTATGAGATAATTATGAAAATTAATTTTTTTAATTAAATTAATTGTAATTTTTTGTAATTATTAATTAATTAAATAAAATAATTACTTTTGAATTAATTATGTTATCTTATTTGAAATTAGTTTGATAAATTAATTTAATATTTTAATTTTGGAAATTTAAATTTAGATAACTTATTTGAAATTAATCAAAATATCTTATCTGGGTTGTTAGAAATATTTTGAATCAATTTAACTTCAATTAAAATATTTTAAATATAATAATAGATAATATCTATATTATTTGAATTAATTAAAATTATTTTAACTAATAAAATCCTAGATGACTCATATAAATATATATTATTATATTTTGCTCAACAAGATATTGATCGTAATATTTAGTCTAACTAAAAGAGAGAACTTTTCAGGGAGAAAAATCAAGAGAGTAAATAAATTGTTTTCACCCTTCTCTTTACCCAAAATCCATTGATCTCATGTGTTGAGAATATAAATGGAGTCCTAGATTATTCTATTGAATCTCTATGTGCCCACACATGTCCTGTTGTGCTGAGATTACGATCTGGAGGACTTTGGTGTGAGTCTTGTGTGCTTGGATAAGATGACGATTTATAGAATCCACAAGAAGATAGCAAGGACAGTTGATAGAATCCAAAAGTTAGATTAATATATATATATAAATCATAGCATCGAATGTATAAAATGGTTTTATATATAAATTTTTTTAATTCTACCGGGGCCAAAAATCGCATTCCGCTGCGCACTTAGAAAATTTGTTTCCAAAAAATCCAACATGGTCGTTGGAGACACAAGTGATGATGACCCATTGTCTTTTAAATAGGCAATGACTAGCACTGAAAAGGAACAATGGTTCGAAGCCATGAAACAAGAAATGAAATACATGCACTCTAATTTCGTGTGGGAACTTGTAGAAGCACCTAGTGACTTTACGACCATTGCGTACAAGTGGATCTATCAGAGGAAACGAGGAGCTGATGGAAAGGTTGAGACTTATAAAGCTCGAATCGTGGCAAAGGGTTATACCCAGAGAGAAAGAGTTGACTATGAGGAAACTTTTTGTCCAGTTGCCATGTTAAAATCCATCTGCATACTCTTATCCATAGTAGTAGTTCTCGATAATGAGATTTGGAAAATGGACATCAAGATTGCTTTCTTTCAAGGGAATCTTGACGAGACCATTTATATGGATCAACCAGAGGGATTTAAAGTAGTTGGACAAGAAAATAATGTTTTCAAGTTGAACAGGTCCATTTATGGACTTAAGCAAGCTTCCCATTCTTGGAATCTTAGGTTTGATGAAATCATTAAAACCTATGGCTTTGAGCAAAATGTGGATGAGCCTTGTGTTTACCAATTAAAGGCTAATCACATTGTGGTATTTTTGGTCCTTTACGTAATTGATATATTGCTTATTGGTAACAATGTTAATAAATTATCAAATGTAAAGGAATTGCTGAGCAATCAATTCGAGATGAAAGACTTTGGAGAAGCAAGTTATGTTCTTGGTACCAGATCATAAGGGATACAAAATGAATAGAGTCCAGGCTCTATCTTAAGCGGCTTACATAAATAAGGCGTTTGAGAACTTCTATATGACAAACTCCAAGAAATGACGTTCTCCGTCCTGACATGGAGTTCATCTTTTGAAGACGCAGTCTCCCCAGAATCCTGAAGAGGAAGATGAAATGAGAAGAATTCCTTATGCATCAGCAGTAGGAAGTCTAATGTACGCTATGTTATGTGCTAGACCAAACATCTGGCATGTAGTAGGAGTTGTGAGTAGGTTCCAGTGAAACCCAGGAAGGGAACATTGGGTAGCAGTCAGGCACATCCTGAAGTATCTTCGACGAACCAGGGATGCTAGTCTACTTGGGTGGAGTTCTGAACCCGTTAAGCTACACAGATTCAGATTTTCAGACTGATGTCGATGACATGAAGTCAACTTCTAGAATGGTGTTTACTCTTGGGGGTGGAGTTGTGATATGGAGAAGTGTTAAGCAATCTTCGATCTTAGATTCTACCATGGAGACTGAGTACATAGCCACGTCTGAGGCGGCTAAGGAAATAGTATGGCTGAAAAAGTTCTATTTTGATCTTGGCATTATTCCAGAGATGGATAAACTCCTCGTCTTGTTTTACGATAGTACAGGAGCAATAGTCAATTCAAAAATAATCTGAAAGCTATAAGAGGAGTAAACATATAGAGAGGAAATACCAAATGCGAAAGTCATAAAGATAGCGTCTGAAGACAATCTTGCGCATCCTTTTATGAAGATGTTGCCAGAGATTATTTTTGATAAGCATATCAGGGGGGTTTAGTAGAAATGTCGCATTTTTTTTAAACAGTGTGTTGACGGTGAAATCTCATCAACGAAATTAGATCGGAAAACTCAAAGGTAAGTCAGGTGATGTTTATATAAGAACTGAGAATAAACTTTAAGGAAAAGTAAACACAGATAAATGATGGAGCAAGTCTTGGTATATTTCTCAATAGCCTCTGCTTACAATGAATTTTCCAACCCCCTCTCAGGTGGTGTTAGAGTTCATTTTATAGTAGGCTCTAATGTCCTTAGGTACATGGTGGTCCAGGAGACCAAGTGGTACATAAGTACTAAGTCAGGGAAGTAGCTTCAGAGGTTGTGGTCGTACATCCAGTACAGGAGCAGATGTCAGGAGGATGTCTCCACTACTTGTCTGTACCCATGTCTGATAAGTGGTGGCAGGCATAGTGGCGCAGGTGATAGTGGTGTCGACTCTGACCTTTGGCCGTAGACGTACGGGCCATAACTCTTATCCCAGCAGTCCCACTGGTACTGGTGTCCGTACTCAGTACTAGGTTGTACAAGTATGTCCCATTCGACTCGTACTGGAGCCTCTAAGCATAGGGGTCTCAAGGTGTAAGGAATGGGACCCTTGGTGCATGGCTCTACCCATGTGGCCACTAGGTGACGTAGCTCTCATTCCTTCGCGAGGCCCCCTTGGAAGGCTTACTGATGGTGCGACTCTTTTGGCTATTCAAGAGGTCGAGTGTGTTGCGGGTGTGACCCCCATGAGGCCATGGCCGAGGCCACCATGGGGCCTAGATAGCGAGGCCACCACGGGGCCTAGATGGCGAGGCCACTCCGTGGGCGTGGACGAGGCCACCACGGGGACTAGATGGTGAGGCCACTCCGTGGGTGTGGGCGTGGGCGTGGGCGAGGCCACCATGGCGCCTAGATGGCGAGGCCACTCCGTGGGCATGGGCGAGGCCACCACGGGGCCTAAGTGGCGAGGCCACCTTGAGGCCTTGGGCAAGGCCATTCGGGACTATGTGGCGAGGCCACATTGGGGCCACTCGGGCACTTGGAGATGCGCGCGAGGTGCCCGAGCGACGCCAGGGAGACGCGCGCGCAGTGGCCGAGCGACATCATGGAGATGCGCGCGCGGTGGCCGAGCGACGCCAGGGAGACGCGCACGCGGTGGCCGAGCGACGCCAGGGGGTGCGCGCGCGAGGAAGGCCTCACGCCTGGGGCATGGCCGAGCGTGGCCATGGTGATGGGGCTGGGACCTCACATATCGCGAGTTGCTCCGAAGTTTTCGTCAAAGGATGATGGGCCTTCACGGGATCTTATATGGGCGCGGAACATTGAGCGTCCACACTTCTCATGAGACAATCTCCTCTATTCAAAAAGGGCCTACAGGCTCGAGTCCAATTGCATGATTAAGTGGCCTTTATCCCTCTGCTCTAATAAGGGACTAGAGATTTCTTATTTGGTGGATTTTTGGCATCTACACAGTGCAAGAGGGATTTGTTGGGGTTTTATGCCCTATGTAAAACCTATATTCTATGTAAGCTCATTTCATTATCAATAAAGAATAGAAATCTATTTTTGACTTGTCAATCACATTGCTCACTTATTTATTTACATGATTATTTATTCAATATAAGCATCTATTAAATCCTGAACATATTGATAATCAAAGTTATAGTGAGTGTTATGATTGGTTAAATACAAAAGATAAGTGTTAAAATACATGCAAGGTATAAACACTTTTTGAATTTCAATTGTAGGCACTTTAAAATTGTATATTTGGGTCCAAAGTGATGCATGGAGGCATCTAAGGGTCCCCAAAAGGTTTGGTAGGATTTGGAGCATTTTTTGGACCTTTGGAGGGGTCCAAAGTTAGATGGGGGTGGTGATGCGTTGCCACCCAAGTAGCGTAGCATCGCCTGATGCATAGGGTTTTTTGAAACCCCAGCATGCGATGAATTCCCTGCATGTAAGCAACGTATCGCTTGGTAGGCAATACATCTCCTACATACAGGCAATGCATCACTCACTTGAGTCCGTACAAGTTAAGTAAATTGCTCTAAATGACGTGTTTCACAAGTCTAATCCTATTGGTTAGACCTAATGACAGTGCCTACTCTATATAAGGGTCGAAATAGAGTCTTGGAAGACATGATCACTCTCTCCAATCTCTATCCACTCTCTCTCTCTCTAGCTCCAAGAATCTAAAGTTTTCTCTAAGAAATCATAAAGAAAGTACTTGACTTTGTGAGTTTAAGGCTTGTTCAATCTCAATCCTCATTTACTCCTAGAAAAAGCCTTAAGCATCAATGATGGCTAGGAAATAGAGTATTAGGACAATGTTAAGAAACGTGATAAGCCTTGGATTTGTGGTTTTGCATTGTTCTAAGGATTTTCTCAAAGTGGTGGTTCTACAAGGGTTTTGAAGGTTCATCAAAGTTGTAGAAGATCACTCACCAAGTTGGGTTTGCATAATCTTTCTCAATCTTTATTTAGTCTCTGCCATTCAATTTTTGTGTAGATTCTAAATTTTGAGGTGGTGTTATCTCACTCTTCCTCAACAGTGACTTGGTCACAGTAGACTATAATTGTGGTTATATGTTCTAAAGCATTAGTCCTACGATTAAGTTAGTGCACAGGATTTACACTGACTTGTTAATCTACAATATGATTTACTTACACAATCTGGTATGATGTCCTATCCAGGACATTGACCAAGTAGATAAGATTGGATGTATTTTGTTACATCGGATAGGACCGATATTGATTATAGATTGATAAGTAAAGTACCATTAATATCTAGTCTAGTCATATCATAAATTTGACCATAGGTCAATTCAATCCTAATTCTTAGTGATTAATATTCCACTTATTATATTATTCAAGTTCTTAGATTTGTTCGTTACCAACATACCCTACGGGCTAGCCCACACTTACATATTGGGGGACTTGATAGTATAATTGAGTGGGAATGTTTATCATATATATGAAATCTATAGGTTATGTCTAAGAAGTGAAATGATGACTTCCTTATAACTTAGTTCAAGGCGTTAAATGATAGGGATCTCATTTCTGTAATTAAGTTTACGGAAATATCACTTACAAGGAACTTAGTGGTATTTAAGGATAAAATACAAATGAGGGGTAAAATGGTAATTAGAACATGCCTCATTAGTAGATCATCTATAGAGGGTTGAATGACAGTAATGGTTGTAACAATGGATAACATATTTATATTTGGTGTAAAGCGTTCTATGAATTCAAGAGTGAAATTCTGAGTCTATAGTGGAGTCACGATGAATTAATAAGGTAGTGAAATTATTCATAAATAAATTCACGATAACTTATTGGAGCTTGATTTCATAGATCCATGGTCCCCGCACCACCTTTGAGTAAATCATTTAGAATGTCTCAATTAATTGATTTAATTATCAATTAGGATTTTTAATGTTGACTAGGTCAATTTTGAAAAATTTTACATATATATGTGGTTTAGAGAATATTGAGCATATTCATTAATACTGACATGGTGTTAATATTAATAAATAATATTAAATTAAGTTTCAAATTATAATAGTTAATTTGAATAAGGATTTAATTATTTAATTATAAATGTATAAATAAAAGGGTCCTGAATTTGAGTCTATTAGGACTTAAATTTCAGATACATATCATGAGCCCAACTGATATGGTGTGGGCCAGCCATGATAGAGCTTTATTTATATATATTTTATATTTTAATTAATTTACATAACAAAATAAGCCCATGGATGTGTCTATAAATAGAGTGCTATAGCTAGGGTTTTCATAAGTCAGAAGACTACAAGAGACAGTTGATAGAGAACAAGTTTTGGTAAGTGCTCAGTCATAGAAAACTCTAGAATCACACTCTTCAAGCCATTCTCTCTTCTTCTCTTCTAGATCTCTATTTCATTTGTTTAGAACCTTCCCACACTAGTTCTAGGTTGATCAAATGCTTGGTGAGGAAGACTGTGTTGCTAATCTAGTTCAATCTCTAAATAATACTTTGCTACAGACACTACACCAAAATACCCCTTTTGTGTCAGTCAAATGCGTTAGTCAACACAGTTGACTGACGCCGTTGACTGAGAATCAGCATTTGTGTCAGTTGAGCACTTCCACAAATGCAGGGGCATTTACGTCGGTGATAACACTAACGCTGTTAATTGTCAAAGTTTGCGTCAGTGGCCAACTGACGCCGTTAACGCACCGTTTGCATCAGTGGGCAACTGACGCTAATGGCGTGTTTGCGTTAGTGGGGCACTAACACAAACGGTGAAGCAAAACACGCGTTTTGCTTAACCGTTTGCGTCAGTGCCCCACTAACGCAAACACACCGTTAGCGTCAGTTACCCACTGACCCAAACAGTGCGCCTAGTATGAAATCCCAACCATCGACCCTGAGCCCCTCATTCTCCCAAATTCAATACTTAGGTTTTCTCCCAAGAACCAGGAGCGGCTCTGACATCCTAGACCCATTTTGGTGAGTTTTTTTTTTCATTTTTTTAATTTTAAGGTTAAATTGATGAATATAATATGTTTATGAACCTTATACATCACTTTTTTTTTTATAGATTTCTGATTTTGAAGATTATATTTTTTCAAAAACCAAAACCCAAAAACCTTCCTCTTTATTTTTTCTCTGACTGGGTTCGTAGGGGTCATTTATATTGCTGGGGTCGTGGGGGGAGGCTGGGGTCGCAGGGGTTGAGAAGTGGCTGGCTGGGGGCTGTGTACAAGGGGGCTGGGAAATACCAGATTTGTGATAGTTCCCCACTGACGCAAATGCTATCCTGGTTTTCATCATGGCATTCCGCGTCACATATAAAACTAACGCAAAAGCTCAATTGTGGCAGTTAGAAACTGACGCAAATGACCTTTTTTGTAGTAGTGAGAAATGAATCAAGGGTTAGAGAGATTGAAGGAATGAGTTGTTCCAGTTTCACTACGTAATTTAAGTTTCTTTACTTTACTATGTATTTGTATCAATTTCATAGGTGCATGTTCTAGGAATTTGCATGTTTGTTGGATAATATGTGAATTACATGTAAATAAACAAAGTTCCTGTATATGTATTTTCAATAGTTAGATCAATGACAAGTTATTCCTCATTGCCATTGTCATTCTGGGGCTACGCAATTCAATGTGCAATGTACATATTGAATGGTGTTCTATCCAATTCTATTCAGGAGACACTATTAGAACAATGGAATGGTACTAAACCTAGTTTACACCATTTCCGTATTTGGGGGTGTCTAGCACACGTGATGAAAGGCATGACTAGAAAGTTGGACTCACACATTAAATTATGCATGTTTGTAGGGTATTCCAAAGAGACAAGAGGTGGTATATTTTATAGTCCAAAAGAAAGAAAAAAATATTTGTATTGACAAATGCTACTTTTCTTTAATATGACTATATTAATAAGCACAAGCCTCACAGTATGGTTGTACTAGAGAAAATGGTCTCAGATCAAGTAAATAGATCACCAATTGTTCACAATGAACAAGGACAAGACGAAGCCACAAGTTCTAGTCAGGATAATAGAGAGCTTCGTCATAGTGGGAGGGTTGTCAGACAACCAATTCTCTATGAACACGAAGTTTAAATGCTTGTCTCTAACAAAAACAAAGATGATCCATTGACAAATAGAGATTCAATGAGAGATTCTAACAAAGAAAAATGGCAAGATGCCATGAACCTAGAAATGGAATCGATGTATTCCAATTTGATCTATATTCTTAAAAATCTACCAGAAAATGTTAAACCCATTGGTTTCAAATGGATATTCAAGAATTAAAGAGGAGCGGATGGGAAAATGGAGACTTTCAAAGCTAGGCTTGTAGCCAAAGGATATACACAGAGAGAAGAGGATGATTATGAAGAAACATTTTCTCCTCTAGGCATGCTAAAATCTATTTGCATACTCTTGTCCATAGCTGCTTGCATGGATTATGAGATATGGCAAATGGACGTCAAGACAACATTTCTGAATGACTATTTTCACGAGACCATTTAAATGTCTCAACCAGAAGGGTTTGAAGTCAAATATCAAGAGCAAAAGGTTTGCAAGCTTCTTATCTCCATTTATGGACGCAAACAAGGTTCAAGATCTTGGAATCTGAGATTTGATTACATAATTAAAATGTATGGTTTTGAAAAAAAAGTTGATGAACCCTGTTCCTATAAACAAATCAAAGATTACACTGTGGTCCTCTTAGTTCTTTATGTTGATGATATTCTACCGATTGGAAATGACGTAGAAACATTAACAAAAGTATAGAAATGGCTAGCTGAGAAATTCCAAATGAAAGATTTGGGAGATGCAAACTATGATTTGAGCATCTCGATCCTTCGGGATCGATTGAACAAAGTTTTGGCGCTGTCTCAAATGACTTATATTGATAAGGTACTGAAACGTTTTGGAATGCGAAATTCCAAGAAGGGTGATATGCCAACCTATCATGGAATTATCTATAACGTCCTCCTAATCCAGGACCGTTACACTGTGTAATTAAATAGTGCTTAACTTGCTAAACGAGTCATTTGCACTTAAAACGTGTAATTGAAACTAATCACAGGTTTAGGGACTAAAAATTTTAGTCAAAAGTCAACCATTTCATTAAAAGAGTTTGAGTTCAATACATGGGATCCCAACAAAGTTTAAAACTATTACAAACTCAAAATGAATACAAAAGTCGACATAAGCAGAAAAATCAGGGTCCAACCATAGTTCCAACTAATAACCTCGGCCATGGCGGTTGAGCAGGCCGCATATGTACACCCTGCCTCTGAAGCTCTCCAAGTCATGGCTAGTCCAACTTTTCTTTTCCTTTACATACACCATTTAGCACCTGTGAGCCAAGGCTCAGCAAGAAAACATAATCATGCTCGTAAGCAGTAAATCATCAAATCAAATAATCATACTCAGCATGCCTAGCAGTAATAACCCTACTCGTGCATGCAATAAATTCAGATAAGTGATAATAAAGCCACGCCAGGGCCCATTGCCCAATTCCTCGTTTAACCATCCTTAGAGCTGGCCAAGCGTACCTAGCGCTTATTATTTCAGGCGGCCATAGGGTCATTCAAATGTATATCACACTTCCTGGTTAGCTTAACCACATCGATTGGAGTTTGGCACGCTATTGCTACCCTTGACTCATAAGTCGATCCTCTAAAACCCTTGACTTATAAGCCGAGCCTTGTAAATCCTCAACTTATAAGTAGAGTCTTTTAATCAGATATATCCTCAACTAATAAGCCGAGCTTTTAATCAGATACCATAGACAGATCCTCGACTTCTAAGCCTAGCATTTAGGCAGATACAATAGATAGATCCTCGACTTATAAGCCAAGCTTTTCAGTCGAATATAATCGATAAACTCTCGACTTATAAGCCGAGCCTTTCAATCAGATATAACAGATAACCCTCAACTTATAAGTCGAGCCTTTCAATCAGATATATAGATAAGCAATTATTACTTAACACAGGTAAGCACGGTGCAATCGACATGTTTAATCAAACATTCTCAGCATGGTTATAACCATATTCTATAGTTGGGCCAAGCCCTAAACAAAAACCAGATACAGTTTTCTTACCTTAGGTCCTGATTGAATAGCGTATGACGACCCCTAGTACGATCCTTTCCCCCTGAGCCTAACGGTTCACCCTAGTCACAACCATAACAAGGAATAACTATCAGGAACGAACTAATAAGGTCTTCTGGACTATGTCCTAGCCTCCTGAACCTTGCATTTATCTAACCCGGGTAGTAGAACCATTCTCGAGCCCTTAGGTTTGGGTTCCCAGCTCCCAAAATATACTTCTTATAATTCCCCCAATTAGAGCCACGACGCCCCCTACTAAGGGCCGCCACACAACAAGTCAGAGAGCCCTGAGCCCAAAACCACAGGGCACACGCCGCGGCGCAACCCGCCTAGTGTCGCGGCGCCAAGGCAGATCGAGGCACCTCCATGCCCCTCAGAGTGCATAAGGACAGCGGCGCCCCAAGAACAGCACCACGGCACAACCTGCGAACCCAGAAAAACCAATGATTTTAAGAGTCCCCAACTCCCCAAAAATCATCCCAAAACATGATTTTAACTAGTTTCAACCATAATAATGGTCCCAACAGCTTAGAAACATCAAAACCAATCTTAAAAATCAATCAAAATATCTTCAACTTAGAATTCCAATAAAACTTCAAAAACCATAGAAAACCAAACTAAACTCAAATAATTGAGGTACCTCTGTTAGAATTCGAATCCTCAGCTGGTACTCCTAACTTTAGCAACCTCCAACTTGCCCCAAATCTCCTTAAAAATTCAAATCCTATTTAAAAACCTTAAAGCTTAGAGAGAGATAAAAAAAAATGCGTGTGAGAGAGAGAAAGTTCTGTTTTTGTGTTCCTCTATTTTCCTTCCCCCTAAGTTGATAAACTTAGCTACAATAGCTTAAGGGTCCAAAAGACCAAAATTCCCCGAAGGACAAACTTTTCTCTCAAAGCTCACTAAGGGAAAAATCGTCATTTTACCCTCCCGTCTTGCAATACACTTAAAATTCCAAGTTAATTCCCCTAAACTCGGAATATCTCTATTTTCCCAAAATACGACCCATACTCTAGTGAGTCCTAGTAACTCACCAAATTACCGAAATACCCCTTGGCTCACCCCAAGGCGGGTAAAAATCCCCATAGTGACTAAACCCCTATCTTGCTCAAAAGCACTGACTTCAGTCGAATATCTCAAATATATCCACATCATAATGTGTTCTTAACCATATAATCACAATTATACCCTCAACAGGTCAAAATCACAAATATGCCCCTTTAAATAAAAGCGGGCCTGTTTCGCACATTTAATACACTTAAACACACATAATCAGTCATATAATAACACAACCCATCCAATTCACATAAGCACATAAATATCCAATTACTTCGCATATAAACACACAATACTCCAACATTGTCCTCCTGGGCCCCTAATCAAGGCACTAAGCCTTATTAGGAATTTTGGGACGTTACAGCTACTCCATCCTTATAGAAATTTCGTCCTTGAAATTTACATGAACAACTTGGGACACTGATCCCCCATGTCTGACTGTAATTCTCAGGTCACTTCATTGACCTTGTTGTTCCTCCATAATACCTTAGCGAAAGGTATGATTTTGTTCCGCAATACTTTGTCCTTTCTATCCAGGAGATGAACTAGTCGATCCTCATATAACAAATCTGTCTATAGCTCCAGATCCTAATAACTCAACACATGAGTTACCTCTAACACGTATTTCTAAAGCATCAAAATATGGAATACATTATGAACCTGTAATGCCCTGGATAGCCAAGACCGTTACGCTGTGTGTTTACAAAGTGCTAGACTTGCTAATCAAGTCATTTAATTAAAAGCGTGTTGTTGAAACTATAAAGGAACTAGGGTTAAAATGTTTTGTTCTGAAAAGTCACATTTTCATAAAGAAAAGTATCCTGTACACGCGGGATCCCAAAAATATCAAGTTTGACGACAATTTACAAAAGTCATAAGGTATAGATACAATAACAAGCCATATTAAGGCAAACAGACAGTTAGGCAATCCCTGTCCTGATCCACTACTCAATAGTGGCGATCGAACAGCTGGCTATGTACATTCAACCTCGCAGCTCTCCATCTCAGGATTGGTCCAGCTTGCCTTTGCCTTTACCTGCACCACATAGCATCCGTGAGCCAAGGCCCGGCAAGAAAACACAATAACAGAGCATAAGCAATCAACAGAAAAATCAATATCTCATATTGCATCACATATTCTCAACCATATAAGAATTTAGTATAATCGAGTATTCTGCAAGCTAAACATATAAACTCATATCATATATCAGTTCACAAATGATAACTAGGGCTAGCGCCCTCAGGCTGCTCCCTCCGTTATCCCACGGACTCCGGCCCGCTTAAACCGAACTCAGTGAATATTAAGCTGTCCTCGGCTACCAGTGGCCAAGCTGCACCCTGTGCGCAAATATTGTGTACGACACTCTTAGGCCGCTATGACATGTCCCATGGCATGATACCATCATTGACATAATACAAATATCGGGAGCACTTAGTCCCATCCCAAATATATAACCGGGTGCAGTTTTCTTACCTTTCGATTCGCTAGTTTTGATCACTCGACTCCTTGAGCACGATCCCTCTCGAGCCCTAGCGCTCACCTAAACACAACCATAGGTCAAAGTCTTCATCAACCCTCAAGTCCAAAACCTAGTCTCGGGACCAATCCCGAGCCCCCGGGAAGTTCTAGTTCCACCAAACAAGGTGGTGGAATCAAACCCCAAACCCTTGGTTAAAACCCCTTGCAAACAACCCTAAAATCCCCTTATGAAAATAGGGCAGCGCTACAGCGCTCTTAGGAGGGCGTTACAGCGCTACAAACAAGAGCAAAATCCCCCAGGAAGATTGGCCTAGCGCTACAGCGCCCAAAGGCTAGCGTTGTAGCGCTAGTCACAGACAGGCAACTTCTAGATTTCCCTTCCTGCAATTTCCCTCGAAACCAAACTCAACCAAAACTTCTCCAAACCTTCACCAAACTCAAAAACAAGCTTATGAACATACTCCACTCATCCCAAGCACCCCAAATACTCAAAACCCAACCACATGCATCCCTAATCTCAAAATTCACCATAGCCACTTCTAGACTTCAAAAGTCATCAGAAACCAGTTAAACATCAAAGTTAGAAGCTTAGAATCCATACCTTTAATGGGATTTCGATTTCAAGACAACCTCTACACCTCCTTAGCTTGCTCTTCCTCAACCTTTGGCCTGGATTCCATAAAGTTCCCACCAAGTCCAGGTTATACGCCATAGGTCAAAATCTAAAACCAGAAACTGAAGAAGCTACAAAGTCTTACCTCAAGTGTTAGGGTGTTCTTGCTAAACCTCTGGAAATTCTCCAAGCCTAGCTTAGGATTCTTGATGCTCAGACTAACTTAGCTCCTCCCTAAGCTTTGCCCAAAAAATACTCAAGAAACTGATGAAGAAAGCATAAACCGACCTTAGGAAACTCTCTGTTTTCTCCCTTCCTCTTTTCTTTCTTTTCCTTCTTTTCTCTCTTTCAGACTTCTATACTTTTCTAAAACTTCCACTATCATAAAGCCTTAGTAATACCCATCTTTAAAAGCCAAATTACATTAATGCCCTCCCTTTTATTTCTAACCCTTTAATCCATATAAGGGCATTTTAGTCATTTTACCCCAATTCTTGCTAACTCCTCGAGTGTCTCTAATATTTACCGCTTAATTCCCGATACCTAATTAATCACCAATAATATTCCTCGATGTCAAAATAGACCCCAATATACTCACTAAATTCCCATTTATACCCCTAGCCTCACCCCGAGCCGGATATAAATCCCCGCCATGACTTTTTCGCTAATCTGCTCACTAGGATCGTCTCGAGTCACAGATCACAGATATATCCACATAATAATGTGGTCTCGACAATTATCAAATATATCAATCCAGTTATGCCCATAATGGCCAAAATTACAATTATGCCCTTCTAACCTAATCAAGGCCTACATGCATACTAATACACATAGTCATGCACCTCAAATATTCAAATAGTCATACAACATGCTTTAAATCATAATCATGCATTTTACTCATTAAAGTCACACATAATTCCCATTATGCCCTCCGGGCACACTAATCAAGGCCCTTAAGCCTTATTAGCGAATTTGGGTCATTACAACTATCCCCTCCTAATGAGAATTTGGTCCTCAAAATTTACCTGAACAACTCGGGATACTGATAACGCATCGCTGTCTCAAGCTCCCATGTCCCCTCCTCGACCTTACTAGTTCTCCACATCACTTTAACAAGAGGAATCGTCTTATTCTGCAATACTTTATCTTTCCGATCCAAGATCTGTAATGGTTGCTCCTCATAAGCCAAATCTTCCTGTAACTCCAAATATTCATACCTTAACACATGAGTCACATCTGAGACGTACTTCTGAAGCATGGAAACAGGGAATACGTCATGAACTCCAGACAATGATGGTGGCAAGGCTAACCTATACGCCACCTGACCAATCCTCTCTAGGATCTCAAATGGTCCAACGAATCTAGGGCTTAGCTTGCCCTTCTTTCCAAACCTCCTCACCCCTCGCAGTGGTGAAACTCGGAGAAAAACTTGGTCCCCAACCTGGAACTCCACGTCTCTACGCTTAGGATCAGCGTAGCTTTTCAGTTTGCTTTGAAATGCGAGCATTCTAGCCCGGATCTTCTCTATAGCTTCACTTGTCTTCTGAACCATATATGGCCCCAAATATCTCCTCTCACCCATTTCATCCCAATGAATGGGTGACCTACACCTCCTCCCATACAACATCTCATAGGGATCCACTCCAATCGTTGATTGATAACTATTATTGTACGATAATTCAATCAACGGAAGATACTTACTCCATGAACCCTCAAAATCAATCACACATGCTCTGAGCATATCCTCTAATACCTGGATCGTCCTCTCAAACTGTCCATCAGTCTGAGGATGAAAGGCTGTACTGAATTTCAACTGAGTCCCCAAAGCCTTCTGCAAACCACCCCAAAACTTGGAAGTGAAAATAGGATCCCGGTCTGACACTATAGACTTAGGAACCCCATGGAGACGTACGATCTCCCTCACATACAACTCAGCAGACTGATCCACAGTATATGTCAACCTCTCCGGAAGAAAATGGGCTGAGTTGGTGTATCTATCCACTATCACCCACACCGAATCATAAAGCCCCACTTTCCTAGGTAAACCTCCAACAAAATCCATAGTAATGTCCTCCCATTTCCATTCAGGAATACCCAAAGGCTGAAGCAACCTTGTTGGTCGCTGATGCTCAGCTTTCACTTGCAGACATGTTAAGCATCTGGCAACGTACTCTACCGCATCTTCATCCCGGACCACCAATATAAAGTCTGTAAATCCTGATACATCTTCGTGGTACCCGGATGAAGTGATTACGGCGTCGTATGAGACTCATCCAGTATCTCTCGTCTGATCCCCTCATCAGTTGGAACACAAATCTGTCCCTGATACCGAAGCAAACCAACCTCAGATACAGAATAGTCCTTAGCTACCCCTGCTAAGACATCCTCTCTAACCCTCTGTAACTGAGCATCCACCAACTGCCCTTCTCTGATCCGCTCTTGCAGGGTCGACTGCAATGTAATATTGGCCAATCGGCCCACCCCCAACTCTATCCCAGCTCTAACCATCTCATCAGCTAACTTCCTTGAGATCTTAACGGAACTTTATAACTGACCTGGACCTCTCCAGCTCAATGCATCCGCCACCACATTGGCTTTCCCCGGATGGTAAAGAATATCACAATCATAATCCTTTACCAACTCTAGCCAACGCCTTTGTCTCATGTTTAGGTCCTTCTGCGTAAAGAAATACATCAGGCTCTTATGGTCAGTGTATACCTCGCACTTCTCCCCATACAGGTAGTGTCGCCAAATCTTCAGTGCAAAAACCAGTGCTGCCAGCTCCAAATAATGAGTAGGATACCGCTACTCATACTCCTTCAGCTATCATGATGCATAAGCTATAACCTTCTCATTCTGCATCAACACCCAGCCTAAGCCCAACCTCGATGCATCGCAGTAAACAACAAACTTCCCTTCCCCCGAAGGAAGAATCAACACTAGCGCTGTAATAAGTCGTCGCTTCAGCTCTTGGAAACTGTCTTAACACTTATCTGACCAGATAAACTTCAGATTCTTCCGTGTCAATTCTGTCATCGGTGCTGCTGTCTTCGAAAAGCCCTCTACAAACCGTTTGTAGTAACCTACTAACCCAAGAAAACTCCGCACCTCCGAGGCGTTCCTTGGCCTCGTCCAATCCCTAACTGCCTCTATCTTGGATGGATCCACCTAAATCCCATCTGCACCTACGTTATGTCCCATGAATGTCACTTCTGGTAACCAAAACTCACACTTCTTAAACTTAGTGTACAACTGATGCTCCCTCAACCTCTGAAGAACCTGTCGAAGATGAAGCTCGTGCTCTGCCTCTGAGCTGGAATACACCAAGATGTTGTCGATGAAGACTATAACAAACTGATCCAGAAAATCCTTGAACACCCTGTTCATTAGATCCATAAAGGCTGCTAGGGCATTGGTCAAACCAAAAGACACGACCAAGAACTCATAGTGCCCATACCACGTTTGGAAGGTCATCTTAGGTATGTCCTTATCCTTGATCCTCAGCTGGTGATAACCAGATCGAAGATCAATCTTTGAGAACACCGTCTTACCCTGCAGCTGATCGAACAAGTCATCAATCCTTGGTAAGGGATACTTATTCTTGATAGTTAACTTGTTCAATTCTCGGTAGTCGATGCACATTCCCAAAGTCCCATCCTTCTTCTTTACAAACAAAACTGGAGCTCCCCATGGCGAGTAACTAGGCCTGATGAACCCCAAATCCAGAAGCTCTTGCAGCTGTATCTTTAATTCTTTCAGTTCCGCCGGTGCCATCCTATATGGTGCCCTCGACACTGGCTTTGTCCCTGGGGCAAACTCAATGAAAACCTGAATCTCTCTACACGGCGGCAACCCAAACAAATCCTCAGGGAACACATCCAAGAACTCGCAAACCAATCTGGTCTCCTCCTGTCCTACTGGTGAAACTTTAGTGGTATCCACCACACTAGCCAGAAAGCCTATACATCCACCCTGTAACAAGTCTCTGGCTCTCAATGCAGATATCCTAGGTACGCGGAATCCATGCACCGCTCCCACAAACACAAAGGGATCCTCGCCCTCTGGCTCAAAGGTCATCATCTTCTTCCTGCAGTCAATGGTAGCTCCATATCTAACCAGCCAATCCATACCTAGAATCATATCAAAGTCCTCCATACTCAATTCAATCAAGTCCACTGACAACTTCCTACCATCAACTATCACTGGCAGTGCTCTAATCCACCTCCTAGATACTACCAGTTCTCCTGTAAGCAAAAAAGTCCCAAACCCTAAAGTACTATACTCACTAGGTCTACACAATCTATCAATCACCTTATCAGATACAAACGAATGCGTAGCACCAGAATCAATCAACACAGTAAAAGAAATGCCAACACTAGAAAGCTGACCTGTCACTACCGAGGGACTAGCCTCGGCCTCCGCCTGCATCAGGGTGAACACTCGAGTTGGAGTCAAGCTGTCCACCTTCCCTGTATCTCCCTTCTTCACTATCGGGCAATCTATCCTGAGGTACCCCACCACCCCGCACACATAGCAGGCCTTAGCCCGACACTCGCCCGAATGGCGTATCTTGCACCTCGTGCACTCTGGATAGGTCCTCCATGTGTCACCGCCTCCCTGACGGCCACCCTAAGTACCCCAACCTCTCCTATCAGGACCAAGAACGGTCGAAGCCTCAGGGATCTTCCTCTTCAAATCACTGGGGCCTCCGCCCCTACCTGAACAAAAATATGGAGGCACCGCCCTGTGGCCCTCCCTTCTCACAACACTTTCTCTCCATATCTTGTTTTCTGCTTCCTCAACGATAAGAGCCTTCTCCACTGCCTAGGCATAAGTTGTCCCTCCAGGAACTGTGGTAATTCTCACATCTCGGCCTATCATAGCATTCAACCCACTAATAAACCTGTCCTGCCTAGCTATATCATTAGGCACAAGATCCGGTGCGAACTTCGCAAGTCTGTCGAACTTCAGGGCATACTCTGTAACTGTCATACTGCCCTGAACCAGTCCCACGAACTCATTTATCTTTGCTGCCCTGATGGCAACATTATAATACTTCTGACTAAACAAGTCCTTAAACCCTTCCCAAGTTAATGCGGAAACATCTCTAGTCTGTGATGCCACCTCCCACCAAATTCGGGCATCCTCCCTCAACATATAAGTGGCACAGGCCACCCTGTCATGTCCTTCTACCCTCATGAAATCAAGAATGGTAGTGATCATAGTCATCCACTGCTTAGCCTTCAGTGGATCTGGTCCTCCCTCAAAGATCGGGGGCTACTGGTTCCTGAACCGCTCATACAACGGTTCCCATTTGTTCCCAACCTCAACTGGCTGTACTACAGGTACCACTGCAGGTGGCACAACAGGGGCAACACTCCCAGATGGAGCCTGCCGCCACAGAATTCGAATCTGTTCATCTTGGCTCTGAAGCCGAGCCTGCATGTCGGCCATTAACTGTTGCCAGTTCTCAGGGACTGGCAGAGAGGTCTGGCCCTGATCATCATCCCTAGCCCCAGACCTGCCGGCTAGTCGCGGGGATTTTCTTGGACGCATAACTATCCAAGTCAATCTGCAGTCAATGACTCGGTAATCAGACTTTGAGGACAGGGTAATAATCCTTTCATGATCCATCATTGGAACTCCAATCATTCACAAGCAATCAATTTATAATAATTCATCCAGATATTCATTCACATGCACAGCAGTGCTAATAAGCACGCCTCAATAACATCATGCAATAGTAAAGGGCCAGGGCCTATCAGTTTCTCATGCTCCCTACTCATCAAACAGATATCAGCAATCATATCTCACTCAAATCATTTAAGCATAGAATCATGTATACATAATTACCAAACCCTGAGTTGAGCATGTCTCTCGCGGCGAATGTACATATCCAGCCAGTCTTCAAGACCCACAAACCTAGGACGCTCTGATACCAAGTTGTAACGCCCTGGATAGCCAAGACCATTACACTGTGTGTTTATAAAGTGCTAGACTTGCTAATCAAGTCATTTAATTAAAAGCTTGTTGTTGAAACTATAAAGGAAATAGGGTTAAAACATTTTGGTCTCAAAAGTCACATTTTCATAAAGAAATGTTTCCTATACACACGGGATCCCAAAAATATCATGTTTGAAGACCGTTTACAAAAGTCATAAGGTTTAGATACAATAACAAGCCATATTAAGGCAAACAGACAGTTAGGCAATCCCTGTCCATATCCACTCCTCGATCATGGCGATCGAATAGCTGGCTATGTAAATTCAACCCCGCAACTCTCCATCTCAGAATTGGTCCAGCTTGCCTTTGAATTTACCTGCACCACGTAGCACCCGTGAGCAAAGGCCCAGCAAGAAAATACAACAACAGAGCATAAGCAATCAACAGACAAATCAATATCTCATATTGCATCACATATTCTCAACCATATAAGCATTCAGTATAATCAAGTATTCTGCATACTAAACATATCAACTCATATCAAATATCAGTTCACAAATGATAACTAGGGCTAGCGCCCTCAGGCTGCTCCCTCCATTATCCCACTGACTCCGGCTCGCTTAAACCAAGCTCAGTGAATATTATGCTGTCCTCGGCTACCAGTGTCCAAGCCGCGCCCTGTGCGCAAATATTGTGTACGACACTCTTAGGCCGCTATGACATGTCCCATGGCATGATACCATCATTGACATAATACAAATATCGGGAGCACTTAGTCCCATCCCAAATATATAACCGGGTGCAGTTTTCTTACCTTTCGATTCGCTAGTTTTGATCACTCGACTCCTTGAGCACGATCCCTCTCGAGCCCTAGCGCTCACCTAAACACAACCATAGGTCAAAGTCTTCATCAACCCTCAAGTCCAAAACCTAGTCTCGGGACCAATCCCGAGCCCCCGGGAAGTTCTAGTTCCACCAAACAAGGTGGTGGAATCAAACCCCAAACCCTTGGTTAAAACCCCTTGCAAACAACCCTAAAATCCCCTTATGAAAATAGGGCAGCGCTACAGCGCTCTTAGGAGGGCGCTACAGCGCTACAAACAAGAGCAAAATCCCCTAGGAAGATTGGCCTAGCGCTACAGCGCCCAAAGGCTAGCGTTGTAGCGCTAGTCACAGACAGGCAACTTCTAGATTTCCCTTCCTGCAATTTCCCTCGAAACCAAACTCAACCAAAACTTCTCCAAACCTTCACCAAACTCAAAAACAAGCTTATGAACATACTCCACTCATCCCAAGCACCCCAAATACTCAAAACCCATCCACATGCATACCTAATCTCAAAATTCACCATAGCCACTTCTAGACTTCAAAAGTCAGCAGAAACGAGTTAAACATCAAAGTTAGAAGCTTAGAATCCATACCTTTAATGGGATTTGGATTTCAAGACAACCTCTATACCTCCTTAGCTTGCTCTTCCTCAACCTTTGGCCTGAATTCCCTAAAGTTCCCACCAAGTCCAGGTTATACACCATAGGTCAAAAACTAAAACCAGAAACTGAAGAAGCTACAAAGTCTTACCTCGAGTGTTAGGGTGTTCTTGCTAAACCTCTGGCAATTCTCCAAGCCTAGCATAGGATTCTTGATGCTTAGCCTAACTTAGCTCCTCCCTGAGCTTTACCCCAAAAATACTCAAGAAATTGATGAAGAAAGCATAAACCGGCCTTAGGAAACTCTCTGTTTTCTCCCTTCCTCTTTTCTTTCTTTTCCTTCTTTTCTCTCTTTCAGACTTCTATACTTTTCTAAAACTTCCACTATCATAAAGCCTTAGTAATACCCATCTTTAAAAGCCAAATTACATTAATGCCCTCCCTTTTATTTCTAACCCTTTAATCCACATAAGGGCATTTTAGTCATTTTACCCCAATTCTTGCTAACTCCTCGAGTGTCTCTAATATTTACCGCTTAATTCCCGATACCTAATTAATCACCAATAATATTCCTCGATGTCAAAATAGACCCCAATATACTCACTAAATTCCCATTTATACCCCTAGCCTCACCCCGAGCCGGATATAAATCCCCGCCATGACTTTTTCGCTAATATGCTCACTAGGATCGTCTCGAGTCACAGATCACAGATATATCCACATAATAATGTGGTCTCGACAATTATCAAATATATCAATCCAGTTATGCCCATAATGGCCAAAATTACAATTATGCCCTTCTAACCTAATCAAGGCCTACATGCATACTAATACACATAGTCATGCACCTCAAATATTCAAATAGTCATACAACATGCTTTAAATCATAATCATGCATTTTACTCATTAAAGTCACACATAATTCCCATTATGCCCTCCGGGCACACTAATCAAGGCCCTTAAGCCTTATTAGCGAATTTGGGTCGTTATAGAACCCCTGACAACGATGGGGGTAAAGCCAACCTATAGGCTACTTGACCAATCCTTTCCAGGATCTCAAAAGGTCCTACGAACCTAGGGCTCATCTTTCCCTTCTTCCCAAACTACTTCACCCCACACATTGTTGAAACACGCAAGAAAACATAGTCCCCATCCTGGAGCTCTCTGTCTCTATGCTTGGGATAAGCGTAGCTCTTCTATCTACTCTAAGTAGCAAGCATTCGAGCTCTAATCTTTTTAGTAGCCTCATTGGTCCTCTGAATTTCTTCAAGACCTAGATATTTCCTCTCACCCATTTCATCCCAATGGATGGGTGATATGCATTTCCTACTATACAACATCTAAGAAGGAGCCACTCCAACAGTCGACTAGTAGCTATTATTGTAAAAAACTTAATCAATGGCAAGTACTTAATTCAGGAGCCTTCAAAGTCCAATACACATGCTCGCAACATGTTTTCTAATATTTGTATCGTCCTCTCATATTGTCCATCTGTCTGAGGATGATAGGCAGTACTAAGCTTTAGTTTTGTACCCGTAGACTTCTGCAAACTTCCCCAAAACATGGAAGTAAAGATGTGATCCCAATCTGACAAAATTTACCTAGGAGTGCCATGACGGTGTACTATCTCTTTCACATAACGATCAACATACTGATCCATTGTAAAGTTCATCCTCACTGGCGAGAAATGGGCTGATTTGGTATACTGATCCACAATAACCCAAATTGAATCATACGGATCCACGGTCCTAGGTAATCCCACTAGGAAGTCCATAGTAATGTCCTCCAATTTCCACTTATGGATACCCAAAGGATGTAATAGCCCTGCTGGTCTGTGGTGTTCAGCTTTCACCTACTGACACAATAGGAACTTAGCCACATATTCAATTACATCTTTCTTTTTCCTAGGCCACCAATATAGTGATTTCAAACCCTGATACATCTTTGTGGTACCTGGATGGAGTAAATACGGTGTGGTACGAGATTCATCAAAATATCTCGTCTGATAACAGAGTTAATCAGAACACAAATCCGGTCCATGTATCTCAGTAAACCCATTTTTGAGACTGTGTAATCCCTCATCAATGGAGGATCATTCATCTGCCATTCTCTAATCTCTCCAAGAGGGTAGATTGCAAGGTGATGTTAGCTAACTATCCGATTGCCAACTCTATACCTGCTCTAGCCCTTTCTTCTGCCAACTACTACCATATTTGTTTCAAGCTAAATAGATGTCTCAGACCTCTCCGACTCAAGGCATCTGCCACCTCTCCGACTCAGACCTCTCCGACTTGGGTGGTAATGAATCTCACAATAATAGTCTTTCACCAACTCTAGCCAAAGCCTCTATCTCATATTAAGATCTCTCTGACTAAATAAATACTTCAAGTTCTTGTGGTCAGTGTATATCTCACACGTCTCCCCATAAAGGTAGTGCTGACATACCTTCAAAGAAAAGACCACCCCTACTAACTCCAGATCATGTGTAGACCACAAAATTCTCCTGATCTGAAGGAAGACTCAGAGCAGAAGTGATAAACCGCCACTTTAACTTCTAGAAGTTGTTCTCACACCTTTCTAACCATAAAACTTCAGGTTCTTGAGTGTCAGCTTCGTTAGTGGTGTTGCAATCTTTGAGAACCCTTCCACAAAACGTCAATAATACCTGCCAATCCAAGGAAACTTCAAATCTTTGTAGCACTTCTGACCTTGGCCAATCCGTGGCTGCCACAATCTTAGTCAGGTCCACCTTAATTCCATCTCTACTGTCTATGTGACTGAGGAACATCACCTGTGATAACCAGAACTCACACTTCTAGAACATTGCATACAATATGTGCTCCCTCAACCTCTGTAATACCAACCGGAGGTGCTTCTCATGCTCTACCTGTGATCGTTGAAGACTATCACAAACCTGTCCAAGTAATCCTTGAACACTCTATTCATCAGATCCATAAAGGTTGTTGGGGCATTAGTCAGTCCAAATGACATGAGTAAGAACCCATAATGCCCATACCTGGTACGAAGGGCCATCTTCGAAATGTCCTCATCTTTGATCCTAAGCTGGTGATAACCAGTTCGAAGATCAATCTTTGAAAAAACAATCTTGCCATGTAGTTGATCAAACAAATCATCAATCCTTGGTAGTGGATTCATGTTCTTTATAGTCATCTTATTCAGCTCTCTGTAACCAATACACATCCTCAAGGAACCATCCTTCCTTTTTACAAATAAAACTTGCACACTCCATGGTGAGAAACTGGGCCTAATAAACCCCAAGTCCTACAACTCTTGTAACTAAAATTTTGATTCCTTCAACTCTGCTGAAGCCATCCTATATGGTGCCCTAGACACTGGCTCTGTCCTCAGTGCTAACTCAATAACAAATTTTATCTCTCTGCGGGGCGGCAACTGTAATGACCCAACTACTCTAGACTTTGGACCATTAACGACAACTATACATAAACACTAATCTTTAATAAAACTTACAAGTGAAATAATCATTACTTCATTAAAAACTTGTAAAACCAAATGTTAAACTACATAAAATTTAAAGTAGGATATGGGATCCCATTGTTTGTAAAAGAAAACATAACATAATTTTAATAGAATGGATTACATAATAAAGTGCGGAAAAATACATATAAAATTATAATTAAAGAAACTTCATCCTCGAATCGAACTCTCGGTCCTTTGACTCCATTCTGCCTCAATACACATTCCCAAGCTTCCAAGAACCTTTCCCACCACCAAAGCTATTTTCCTGCACATATAAACATAAAGGAGTGAGCCTAATGCCTAACAAGGAAAATCTAACACATAAACATATACATAAAATTCATAATGCAACATAAAACATATCATAAACATATGTTAAACGTATTATAATGGCCATTATTACTTGGGTTCCTATAAACTAAACAAGTCATATGCCCATTAGATTTGTGGGGCTTGCTAGCTAAGCAAGTCATATGCCCATAAATTTATTGGGGCTCGTTAGTTGTACAGGTCATATGCCCAAGTCTACAAACATACATAACATCATAAATCATAGGTTAACATAGCACATAAATCATAAGATAACACATAACATAACATATACAATCCTATCCTATTTTCCTTACCAAAAGTAACGGGATATGAGAACAGGTTTGGGATTTTGGAACACTCCTAAAAACCATAAATGAAAGGGTGAGTATACTAAAGAAAAGCGATGAAAGTGATGAAATAACTATACCATTAAAATACACTTACCAAGAATCTTATGTTCCAGATCTTAGATAATACCAAAATGAAAGATAACTATAAGAACTTAAAGAAAGATAATACCAAAATGAACTAGAGTTTGGAATACCTTAAATGCTTTTATGACCAATCTAAACCTTGAACCAAAATGTGCTATAAACCTTACTTCCCAAGTGTTTGGTAAGCATATAATAATTAAGCTTATAATTCCCAACCCAAGTGTTTACACTCTCACAATAACCTAGTAACTTGAAGCCTCTGAACTTAGCTTGATGAATGAATAAATGGCTGGGTACTAGGTCCTATTTATAGATGTCAAGAATGAAAAGATCTTCATTTAACTTGAATAAAAATAATGGCTTTATAAGTAAAAAATATTTGACGCAATAGCCCATGACACAAACCAGAGTGTCATTTGCGTCAGTGGGGCATTGCCACAAACTGACATTTGTGGCAGTGCCCCACTGACGCAAATGACACTCTGGTTTGCGTCAGTGAGACACTGCCAAAAATGTTAAAAACGAGTATTGTTTGCGTCAGTTGGGCACTGTCACATAAAGTATTAACCAGGGAAGTTGCAAATGTTTATGCCAATTTCCCTGGCCTGTTTTGATAAAAATAATCAGCAGCAAAAACAGAAAAAGCAGCAGCAGAAACAGAAAAACAACAGTATAAGTTTTTATAAACATTTATCTAGAGTTAACATTTGTGATCAAAACTATAAAAGTAATTCAAATATCAAAGTTAATATATGTACTCTTGTGTTCTAAATTTCTAAGTGTCAAACCTACTTAAACTAAAATTTCCTCACCCACTTGCTCATTTGCTAATTGAGATATGCCATAATTGATTCAGTCCACTCATCCCGTATCTCGTTGATTTCGTCAGCCGAATATGGACTCGTATTCGTAAACTAATTAGAAAATATTTAAAATAATAAGTTAGAAATAATCATCCAAATAAAATCATGAACTATAGTTTAAATGAAAATTAAAAAGCAAAACAATACCTCATTTTTCAAGTAGGCCTTCAGTCTAAGCTGTGAAATCAAGTCTCTAGCAAATTTCATAATGTAAAAGCCACACTCGGTTGGCCCAGTCTGGTTTCGATACTATTACAACATAGTTATCCAAAGTTAAGTATTATATTTAGTAAGTTATTATAATAGAAATATGTCAAAAAGTTGAATACGATAAGTAATATAATTTACTTACCTTAGGAACACAAACTTTTAGATTGATTGACTCTTTTAGTCTTCCGTGTGTATCATATTGATCCAACGCCCTGCACACAATATTAATATTTACCCATATATGAGTTTTAAATAAAATCATAAATTAATTAAGTAAAATGAAAAACTTACATGATAATTATCTCCTTGATTTCCGGACGGAAATGTGAGTTTACAGGATCCAAAAAAGCTACCGAATGACTGTGGGGCTGAATTAATACTAACATTCAATGAAAGCTGCAATAAAAAAACTTCTGTAAGATATTTATCAATAAACAAAATATATGAATATAAAATTAAGTTAACTTACTTGTTGTTCCAAGGACAAATTAGAAATTGTGTCTCTAGCTCCATCTGTAGAAACCGATCAAAGAGATTTTTAGCACGTATTTCATTGGTCACTGCATTAGTTGACACTAAAGCGGGATGCATGAAAGTGTACATGTGGTTCAATCCCTTCGTTTGCACCAAATCATCGAGGAAGCTACATATAATTAAAAAAGTTAATAAACTATTAAATTTCAAGTTAAACTAAATAAACTAAGATTATAAACACCATTGTACCTCATATATAATGCTAGCTCAGTCTGTCCAATCATCTCATAGTTGCACAAGTGGAGGATATCATCTTTCCCTAATAGAGCGATAGTTTCGAATCCAAATACCCTTTCAACAATTGGAATTTCTACCACGCGGTCAGCTTTCCATTTATCAATAAACTTCACCAAACACCTCAATATTTTTGTGATAGGCACTTCTGTAGGTGTTTACCGAGTTTTTCGGAAACGAATACAAACAGAATAATAAAAAGATAAGAAGTGCAGAAGTGCTGAAATGTAACTAAACAAACAGTGTTTTTACGTGGTTCAGGCGTTAACAAGCCCTAGTCCACGAGTCTATTTTATTATCCTTAGAAAAGGTTACAGTAAGATGGCTGGTGTACAAGAACTTCACACACTCACAGTATTTCTCTCGGGTTCTCTTGAAGAAGATGAAGCTAGAGAGATTTTGGTAGAGTTTTCGCTCTGTGATTTGTTGGCCGTCCCTCTTCTTGTAAAATGAAGGGGTCTTTATAGCTAGGGTTTCGGATTAGGGTTTTTCTCTACGTACATGAGTCTTAATTACACCAGCCATAAATAGGGATACAATTACTGTAGTAGCATGGCTACAAGACTCTATGTGGGTATATTTACGTGAAAGTATGGGGAACACACAAAGTCAGCCGTCTTTTCCAAGTTGTCAGCGGAACAATAGGCGAAAAGGTACCCTTAGGCATGCTGGGATGTGTGCGGCTTTGACCTGACGGGCGTGTCAGGCGGGATCCTGTGTCAGGCGGATATCATTCCAAATATGCCTCCTCCAGGACTCGACCGTTTGGTTTTGTTCCGTGCGAGGCACGGAACTGTTTCCGCGGAGACCACTCGAAGAGCTTCTCCTGGAAGGGGCTTCCCCGAAGGATACCCCTTCGGGAGTCCGGGAGAGTTGACGAGTTTCCGTGTTGTGTTTGCTTGGAAGAGTAATCCAGACACTAAACGGGAGAGGCGAAGCCTTTCTGTTCATCCGCGAGCTCTGGTCACCTTCCGTGAAAGACATCGATAATTTCGCTTCCCCGAGGACATCAATCTAAACGCTATCCGGAAATCTGGATAACATTTACCCCCCAAGGTCACGGAGCTTTGAGAGATCCGGGAGCTTGTACAGTCCTCCGGGTATTTCGGTCTCTTAGATTAGGCGAGGGGGCACCTTCTGTGTTCCCGGAAGGGTCCCTTTTTCCCGCCTGAGTGTTAGTATGAAAAAGAAAGGGAATTTCTTCTGTTTGAACTCAAGTACTCAAGTGCGGCAAGGACCACGTGTCATTCTGGGAATGGTTCTTCGACCAAGACGTGTGCGTGAGGCGACTGGTTGAGTATGCGTGCGTCAGTCATCTGAGTAATGATTTGACGGTTTTTAATGGTACTCCGGGCCCGAGGTGGTGTAATGATGGGAAATAAATACTTTATTCCCATCCGAGGAGTCATAAATAGGATCGTCGCTTCATCTCCAGCCGTTGGATCTGACGCACACGGAATGGGAAGATCGGGACCGTCCATTTGAGGAATTCGAAACGACTTCTTCCCTGCTATAAAAACGAGGGAAAGGACCTTTCTTCGTCTTTACGCTTTCAAATTCTCTATCTTTCGGATTTTCAGATTTCCAAACCTTCGAACTCTCAGGCTTCCCAGCTTCCGTTCCTCCGAACTTGCCACTTCTTTTGGTAAGGATTTGGAAACTTTTCTTTGATTTGGCAGTGGGTTTATTCGCCGAAGTTCCTGGTTTGAATCGCCGTTCGTCTTTGCAGCTTTTACTCCTCGCGATCGTGCTGTGCAGTGATCCAATTACTCCTTCAACCTCCAACTACCCGAATATCAGTAAGTATTTCTACTTTGCTCTTTCCTCCCGAACCTTAGGTTGTTGGTAGTTGTTAGAGTAGAGGTTTCTGCCATTATCGCTTATGTGCATGCGTGAATAGGGCTTTGGTAGGCATGTGATTGATGTGAGTCGATAAGTAGCCTTTTTTGCATGCTTTGGCGAGTTGCGTTTGGAAAGTCGTTCCTTGTTTTGCTGTTTTAGGGCATAAGCACGAACGCCTTTAGGGTGTCTTTCTCTGGAAAAACACTTCTTTTGGTGGGCTTAGGCTCGGAGTCTGAGTCTGGTTCCTTGCTGCCCTTCGGGTGGCATGGTGCCAATCCCTCGGTAAGCTCGGTGGGAGCCTCTCCAAGCAGTTTTCGGGGAGGGTCTCCCCGACGCCTTTGATACCACTAGGGTATGACAAGGGTGCTGACTGCTTAGAGTGTTTTCTTCTTTCTTTCTTTTTTCCAGTGACGAACATCTCAAAGGAACAACTCCTTGCTGTGGGGGAGGCTGATTCTGCCCAGGAGAAGGGTTCCCCTGTCGCTGGTGCAAAGGGGAAAGGAAAGGCGAAAGTGGTCGCAGCTAGCCCACCGACTTCCAATAGTTCAATCTGGGAGATGGACCAAAAGCCGAACCTTTTCAGGAATTATGGCATGCTGGAGCTGTATTCCTCCGAGGCAGGCCTGAAGAACATCCCAGGTCTGATGTGGCACCGTCTGTCAGTGCTGGGCGAGTCGGCTAGCCAGAGTCACGAGGGCTTTGGTGCCTGGAGCTGGGCACACATAGTGTGTGGGGCGCACTTGCCCCTAAGGAGTTACTTTGCTAATTTCTGTGTGAAGGTGGGGATTGCCCCCTTCCAATTGATTCCTCCCATCTACAAGCTCCTAGCAGGGTGGTTCATCTTTTGCAATTCCCGGAAACTGGAAGCTCCTACCCCGGAGGAGGTGCTGTACTTCTACGGGTTGAAGTCTCAGCCTATGAGGGGTCATTCAGACAAGGTGGGGTTTTACAGGCTGGAAAGGCACCCGGACGTGATGTGCCCCACCTGTCATACCGCGAGGGTTCCAGACCTCCGGGAATACTGGTTCCTGACGACTGGCTTTCCGCTGAAGAGGGTGCCAGCCCTATCTTTGGACTTCAAAATCCCTGGTAAGTGCTCCCTCCTCTCCTTTTCAACTTTGTTTCTTTGCGTTTGATTTGCCTTTTGGTAGGATCTCTAACGCTCGTATTTGAATTTTGCAGAAGTAGTTCCGCGGACACCTCGCTGCGCGGAGATGATAAGGAGGTCCAAGTTCTACGAAGGGCTTTCTGAGGAAGAGTTGAAAGTGGAGGGACTTGTGACCTCCGAATCTTTGAGGGAGTATGGGCTACTCGCCTCTTTCCAAAACATCGAGCCAGTGAGTGGCAGGGGGCAAAGTCAGGTGTCAGCTGACATCCGGGAGCAGATTGCCCTGGAGCTGTCCAAGGTGATCACCCAAGCAGCCCGGGACGAAAATACTTTATCTCCTAGTTGGGCGGAGAGGTTCCCCGACCCCCAACCGGAGGAAGAGGAGATCGAGGCTCGCTACGCCGCGGCTTACCCTAACAAAGGGGCTCCGGGGGCTAGTACCTCCGGGAGAGGTAAGACTAGTTTTCGATTGATCCACACCCCCAGCCTGTCTGAGGTTTCCCGGACCTCTCAGATGGGGTTTGATCCCCGTTTCCTTAGGCTAGATCCGCGTAGGATACCCTTCGACAGATATTGCGATAGGGTAGATGAGCTCCTCGGGTGTCTGAGTGACGGTAGTCTGCCAGAAGGTGTCATCATGGTTGACCCTTCTTCCCTCAGTATGTCATTCCCGGACTTCAAGGAGTACGGGAGCTTCCTGGAGCAGGAAGCGATGTTTTGTTTTGCTCGGGGAAGGCCATCCACGTTTCTCGTGCATGGTCGTCCCTTTCAAACTTTTCTTTTTCTTGTTTCTTGTCCCCTCTTGGCGGGCTTGCTTGTGCTTTTTTGTTGATTGTCTTGTCTTCCGCTTATCTTCTTTCTCATTGCTTGTTGGTTCGTTAACCTTGCTTTGTACGTTTCTTGCAGAGTATCCAGAAGCCAAGATGTTGGGGAGGGTTACTTTGCTCATTAAGAAGGCTGCCACTAGCCAAGACCCGTCCACGGGGAAAGGACGGAAGACCAAGGCTGGTAGGGGAGGTAAAACTGCCTCCCCCAAGAAGACAAGTGGCGAGGCGCAAGTGTCTCCGAGGGTAGAGAAATCTCCTGCCGACGGGCCTTCCGAGACCATGATGGTCTCGAGTAGCAGCAGCGACGGGGAAGGGCTTGTGTTCCCCGTGAAGACAACTGGGGTGAGCAAGCGTCCCGGAGAAGATGCTGAGGGTGCTAAGAAGAAACGCCTTAGACACTCTTCTCCTGGTCGAAGGCAACAACAACAGCAACGACAGCAAGCACAACTACAACAACAGCAGCAACAAGAACAACAGAGACAATCACCAACGTCACAGCTGCAGCAACCACAACATCCAAACCAGCAGTAGCAACAAGGGCAATTACTTCCGCTGCCGCAGCAGCAAAAGCAACAGACCGGGGCTTTAATACCCCGTCTGCCTCCTCCTCTAGCCCAAAGGGAGTCCACCCTTTCAGGGTCTCCTTCTTCTCAGCCAACAAACCTTCCTCTGCCTGGCCTGAAATTCCACTTCCCTCGGAAGCCAACCAGTTTCCCCGCTGCCCTCCTGGAGGGTGTAAGACGGGCCGATAGTTTTTTGAGAGGCGGTTAGAGGCGGAGAAGGTTGTTACTCAGGGAAGGGCAGATAACTTGTCTGCCGTGAAGAGAGCTGAGCTGGCCGAGGGGGTGAGATCCCTTCACCCGGCCGGAGCGGTTTTGGATGGCCCAGCCTTGGAGAAGAGGCTGGTGCCAAGGCTCGGACGTGCATTGGCACCGTTCGGAGCTGAGATGATGGAGGACATGGCCCTGAGCTTGTGCGAGCTCAATTCTGAGAAATGGGCCATCAGTAGCAGTAAGGATCCGCTGTTGCTGACACACGCTGTGAAGCAGCAACTGTCCGGGGTAAGCCGTTAGTTGTTGTGTTTTGGGATCATCTGTCTTTTGGTCCGGCTTAACTCATTCTGTTGTCTTTCCTTGCAGGCCTCTATGATCGCGGAATGCTCGTTCCGGGAGGTTGGTGCAGTTCTGGTTCAGCTGGAGGAGAGCCAGCTGGCTCGCCAGGACTTGGAGGCGGAGAAGCAAAAACTGGCCCAACAGGCTTTGGGGGCCTCGGAGAAGATTGATCAGGCTCGGCGCACGGCTGAGGAAGAGGCAGACAAGAAATATCTTGCCAAATATCAAGAGTACCGGGCCAAGGTAGAGAATGAGTTTAGACAGCGGTCGGATGGGATGAAGGCCGAAAACTCCAAGCTCCGGGAAGAGCTGTCCCAAGCCAAGGTGGAGAAGGACACCTTGGAAGCTCGCTTGCAATCAAAAAATGATCTCCTCCTTAAGCAGCAAGAGGAATATTCCACTCTTCAGAGTAAGCTGCACGAGGAGGAGCAACTCCATAAGAGGAGCAGGGATCTCGTGTCTATGCTGCAGTTGGGGCTCGCCGAGAAGGATAAAGAGATCGGGGCCTTGCAATTCACTGCCAGGGGGCATGTGACCGAGAAGCAATCCGTGCTGAGCCA
Source organism: Humulus lupulus (assembly GCF_963169125.1). Lineage (NCBI taxonomy): Eukaryota > Viridiplantae > Streptophyta > Magnoliopsida > Rosales > Cannabaceae > Humulus > Humulus lupulus. Next base: position 190,635,804 of record NC_084794.1, on the reverse strand, counting down.
AAATAGGGAGCAGCGCAAGGAGATTGATTCTCTTAAGGGGGAGCGTGATGCCTCCAAGGCCGAAGTGGAAAAATTGAGGGCTCAACTAACTGTCGCGGAGGCACAGCTGGCAACCTCTGAGGCGGAGCGCTTGAAGGAGAAGGAGGATGCTGAGGTGATACTGAACAGGACGATTAATATATCGCATGTGGTCCTCATGCATCAACTCTGGAAAGTGAACCCGGAGGTATTAGGCTATCTGGGAGATGATGCCGAAGCCATGAGGGAGAAGCTACTCGTGTGGGATCAAGGCCCAGAGGCGTACGTCCAAACTTACAACATTGACGAACGTACTGGAGCTCCTGAGGTGGGAGATCCCGGAGAGGCGGGGACCTCTGAACCTTCTCATGACAAAGTTCCGCCTTCCAATGAGCCGACTCCGCCAGCCTCAGTTGAAACCGATGCCCCCGAAGCCGCGGTCGTGGAAGCTGTAGTTACCCCCAATGCTTGAAGGGGTTTTATCTTTAATTATTTTTCATTTTGAGTTTTTCATTGCGGACATATTTGCCATAATTATAGCATTCTCCTTTCTTTTCTGCCGAGTTCTTTATTTATCTTTGCGCTTAGGGTAGACATTTATACGGTAGAAACTGTTGTAGGGGCGTATGAGGTTTTGGTTCCAATGGCCAAAACCTATGCACTTCCCACTTGAAGCTTTAACGGATGATGTCTTTTCCCACGTAGTTTCTAGGTTACGAAGGTTTCCTGGTTCCAACGGCCAGGCTCCTTTCACCGTATTTTAGCTTTCCTAAGGCAAATAGCCAATTTCGGGACTTGTAGTTATACTGTTCGCTGGGATTGCTAAGGTGAGCCGTTCCATGGTTTGGAATGGGAGTTCTTTTGGTGAGCGTCGCTAGACTTAAGGTTAGATCTTTGCAAAGCAAAACTAACTGTTGTTGCGAACCTCATGGTGGCTGACTTCAGGGACCTGGCATGGAGCCCTGCGAGGCAAGGCTCATTGCTGTCGGGGAAATCGCCACGACCACCAGGTGTGATCCCGGAGCAGGGGCTTTGCGAAGCAAGGCCTGCTGTGAGTGGGGGATCGACCATGTCTGCTCCTGGAGCTGAAACTTGCAATGGCCGAGGAGCTCGCCATGCATTATTTTGTGAGATCCGGAGTTGGAGCCTGCGAAGCAAGGCTTACAACGGTCGCGGATCTTGCCATCTTTCGCCTTGCGGGGCCCGGAGCTGGAGCTTGCGAAGCAGAGCTTTACAGCGATCACGGATCTTGCCATCTTTCGTCTTATGGGACCCGGAGTTGGAGCCTGCGAAGCAAGGCTTACAACGGTCGCGGATCTTGCCATCTTTCGCCTTGCGGGACCCGGAGCTGGAGCTTCCGAAGCAAAGCTCTACAGCGCTCGCGGATCTTGCCATCTTTTGCCTTGCGGGACCCGGAGCTGGAGCTTGCGAAGCAAAGCTCTACAGCGATCGCGGAGTATTCTGCAAAGGACTTGTCATGGAGTTGGGGGTGTTTTGGCGTAGCTCTATGAACGTGCCTCAACCCCCAGTCCCGTCCATCGCTGGGCTACACAGGAGATAATTTTCATGATACATAATGGCAGGCATTTCCATGGAAATTTTCACATAAGCACATAATGCACATATGACACGTAATGCAAGCATGTTCATGGCAACAAATAAACCTAAGCTTAACAATTTAAACATTTCAAACAATTTAAAAATTTCAAACACAATGCTAGCACATAAGTGGTGTTCTGTGTACGTTTTGTTCAAGGGGCGTATGGCTATGCCTTAGCCATGTATACCCCCCAAGTGAGCGTGGGGTCCGGATGTCTCCGGACCGCGTGGTCACTTGTTAAAACGCAGCTTTGAACACAGGGATAAAAAGTGCAGTAAAAGCGGAGTGAATCTCTCCGTGTTTCATTAAATTAGCCTGCTAGGCGTGAGTTTTACAACAGGGAGGATTATTTCCACATTTTTCACTTTTGCTAATTTCACCAAGGACTTCCGACTGGATGGTCCGGGGCCTACTGGTAGTAACGGCGGAGGTGCTCCGCGTTCCAGGCGCGCGGGACTTTAGATCCGTCGAGTCTCTTTACGTGATACGTCCCATGGCCCACTTTTTCTTGGACTTCGTAGGGGCCTTCCCAGTTGGGTCCGAGGACTCCTACTCCCGGATCCTGCGTAGCAGGAAATACTCTCCGTAGGACAAGATCCCCAACTTCGAATGTACGGCTCTTGACTCTCGTGTTAAAGTGTCGGGCTATCTTGCCTTGGTACATTTTTAGTTGGACCTGCGACTGCTCCCGGAGCTCTTCGATCATGTCCAAGGACTCCTGGAGAAGGGCATGGTTCCGGGTAGGGTCGTAGGTATCTTGCCTGTGAGAGGGGATCATAGTTTCTACTGGGATGAAGGCCTCGCAACCGAAGGTCATGGAATAAGGCGTGTGCCCCGTCGAAGTTCTCTCTGTTGTGCGATAGGCCCAAAGTACTCGCGGAAATTCTTCCGGCCAGTGAGCCTTGCAGGCTTGGAGTTTTTTCTTCAACGTGGTCTTTAATATTTTGTTTACAGCTTCCACTTGCCCATTAGCCTGGGGTCTGGCGACTGCGGAAAAGCTTTTGATAATTCCATGCGAAGCACAGAAGTTCGTGAAGTGTTCACTGTCAAATTGCTTTCCGTTGTCGGACACAATTTTTCGTGGAAGCCCAAAACGACACAATATATTCCTGATGACAAAGTCCAGTGCTTTTTTAGATGTGACCGTGTTCATAGGTTCAGCTTCAGCCCATTTGGTGAAGTAGTCTACCGCGACTATGGCGTACTTCACTCCACCCTTTCCAGTTGGGAGGGAACCTACTAGGTCAATGCCCCAAACGGCGAACGGCCAGGGGCTGGTCATTAGGGTAATTTCTGTAGGCGGCGCTCGCGGAACCTTGGCGTACCTCTGGCACTGCTCACATTTCCTGACATAATCCACACAATCCTTCTTCATGGTGGGCCAGAAGTATCCTTGTCGAAGGATCTTTTTGGAGAGGCTCAGCCCGGAGGTATGATCGCCACAGAAGCCTCCGTGAACCTCATGGATGATGGTGCTGACTTCGGTTCCGGCAACACACCTAAGGAAGGGTATGGACAACCCCCTGCGGTAAAGCTTTCCATCCATAACCACGTATTGGGGAGCTTGATATTGGAGCTTCCTTGCGTCAGCTTTATCAGTGGGGAGCTCTCCGGTGGTGAGAAATCTGAGGATGGGTCCTATCCAGGAGTGGGAATGGTCGATGATGGCGTTTATCCTTCGTGTCTCAGTACTGGGGGCTTCTAAGTGCCCGATGGGGACTAGGCCATACTGTTCAATCTCCGGGTCCGTTGCAAGCTTGGCCAGCGTGTCCGCGAGTGAGTTCTGGTCCCGGGGGACCTGGCGGATTTGGTAGCCTTTGAAATGCTGCAATAGGTCGCGGGAGAGAGACACGTAGGCAGCCATTCTTTCGCCTTTCGTCTGGTATTCCCCGGATATTTGGTTTACCACAAGTAGGGAGTCGCTGTATACTTCGATTTTTTGGGCTCCGACTTCTCTGGCCAGTCGTAATCCAGCTAACATGGCTTCGTGTTCTGCCTCGTTGTTGGATGCTGGGAACGCGAAATGGATGGCGCTCTGGAGCTGATGCCCTTGGGGAGATATTAGGATGACCCCTGCTCCAGCTCCTTTTTCATTTGAGGCTCCGTCTACATAGACCTTCCAGGTGGGAAGTTCCGGGACAGGATCTTCCGGGAGGTCATTCATTCCCGAGCATTCCACAATAAAGTCCGCGAGAGCTTGACCTTTTATGGAAACACGTGGTTGGTAGTGGACATCGAACTGGCTCAGTTCCATGGCCCACTTAAGCAATCTGCCAGAAGACTCGGGCTTCTGCAAGACTTGTCGGAGAGGGTGGTTGGTGAGTACTTTGATGGTGTGCGCCTGGAAATATGGCCTCAGCTTCCGTGAAGCAATTAGCAAGCAGAGGGAGAGTTTCTCGATCATTGAATATCTGGACTCGGTGTCCAATAACCTCTTGCTTACGTAATACACAGGGAGCTGGATACGGCCATCTTCCCTGACGAGAGCGGCACTCACTGCGTGCTCAGTCACAGCTAAGTATAAGAACAACGCCTCTCCTTCGACAGGTTTGGATAGAATGGGAGCTTGGGTTAAATGTTCTTTGAGGTGTTGGAAGGCTGCTTCGCATTCGGGGGTCCACTCAAACTTCTTGTTTCCTCGCAACACATTGAAGAAGGGGATACACTTGTCAGTGGCCTTGGATACGAAGCGGCTGAGAGCAGCTATCCTTCCGGTAATGCTCTGGACATCCTTATGTTTTCGGGGGGAAGGCATATCTATGAACGCCTTTATTTTCTCAGGGTTGGCTTCCACTCCGCGGGAGCTGACAATGAAACCGAGGAACTTCCCAGACGAGACCCCGAAAGTACATTTCTTTGGATTCAGTTTCATCCCGTACTTTCGGATCACGGCGAAAGCTTCCTCAAGGTCGTCACTGTGGTCCCCGGAGGTCTTGGACTTTACCAACATGTCGTCCACGTACACCTCCATGTTCCTCCCCAGTTGGTCCTTGAACATTCTGTTTACTAGACGCTGGTACGTCACCCCAGCATTCTTCAAACCGAAAGGCATGACCACGTAACAGTAGACACCTTTGTCCGTGAGGAAGCTGGTGTGTTCCTGGTCCGCGACATGCATCTTGATCTGGTTGTATCCGGAGTACGCATCCATGAAGGATAAGAGTTCGTACCCAGAAGTAGCGTCTACCATCTAATCGATTCGCGGAAGAGGGAAACAATCTTTCGGGCAGGCCTTGTTTAGGTCCGTGAAGTCAATGCACATTCTCCAGGACCCATCGGGTTTCGAGACCAGAACTGGGTTGGCCAACCACACGGGATAGTGCGACTCCTGGAGAAAGCCTATGGACATCAACTTGTCCACTTCAGCTTTGACGGCTTCGGCCCTCACTGGGTCTAACGGCCTCCTCTTTTGGCGAATTGGAGTTGCAGATGGGTCTATGTTGAGTGCATGGCACGCAACATTAGGATTAATCCCCATCATATCAGCGTGGCACCATGCCAGGATATCCTGATTATTCTTCACAGTGGCCACGATTTTATCTCGAATGGCCGATGGCAGGTTTTTCCCCACCTGAATGACTTTGGTGGGTTCTCCCGGGTTGAGGATCACCTCTTCGACTTCCTCCATCGGCTCTATTGCTTTCTCGATTCCCACTCTTGGGTCGAGTTCGTCAAAGTATGCCTCCTGAGCACCCCCAGTTTCTGGTAATTCTTCTGCCAAAGGAATGGCAGCAAACGTCTCCTAGACCGTGTAGACGGATCAGACGGAGACGTTATAACAGCTCCGTGCACTTCGCTGGTCTCCTCGGAGGGTGCCAATACGCCCATCGTCGCATGGAAACTTCAAGCATAAGTGGCGTATCGAGGTTATGGCCCCACAATCGATTAGGACCGGTCGGCCTAAGATGGCATTATACGCCGTGGGGCAGTCGACCACCACGAATGTGCTGTGCTTGAAGGCATAAGCGTCGCTTTCTCCTCTGAGGGTGACTGGAAGTTGAATTTTGCCCAATGGCATGAGTGCGTCCCCATTGAACCCTTGAAGCTGGATGGGGCATGGGGCCAGGTCTGTCTCGGTTAATCCGATCGCGTGGAAGGCCGCTTTGAAGAGGATGTTTACGGAGCTTCCGTTATCGACCAAGATCCGTGAGACCTTCTTATTGGCAATCTGGGCTTCCACCACGAGGGGATCGTTGTGGGGGAAGTGCACATGTCGAGCATCGTCCTCCGTGAAGGTGATGGGAAGATCCATCATTCGGGGACGTTGAGCAGGTGATTGAACCAAGGCGCACATCTCCCCGGTGTGTTCTAACTCCCTCAAGTACCTCTTCTGGGAGTTGCGGGTGCTTCCGGCAAGGTGCGGTCCTCCGGAAATGGTGGCTATGTGTCCATCAACGGGTGGCGGAGCAAGGCCGGGCGGGTATGGGTTGCCAGGCCCTGGAGCCAACAAGGCAATGGGTGCCGGAGCGGCTGGAGCAGGAAGCGCTGGGAACTGAGACCCGGGAGCTTGGGGGTGACCGGCTCCAGGAGCGCTAGCGGTCCCCCTCTGTCCCGGGGAATATGCAGCTCCGTGAACTACCCCCTGTCCGGGATAGATAATGGGTATCCTCACCCACTGACCGAGGTGTCCCGCTCTTGCCAGGGACTCGATCTCATCCTTCAGCTGAAGGCACTCGTTTGTGGTGTGCCCCACGTCTCCATGGAACTCACACCTTTTATTGGAGTCTCGCGGACGCCTTCCTCCGTGAGACACTTTCGGGGGCTTCCTGTAGTTGACCATATTACAGGTCGCCCGATAGACATTCTCTCGCGAGTCTATCAAACTGGTATATTCCGTGAACTTGGGCTCATAGTCCTTCCGGGGCTTCTTTGAATGGTCTCCCCAGTTGGAGTTTCTTCCGCTTCGTTTGCTCCGCGATTGGCTGAAATTTCGTTCTGGGGCTTCCGCTTGCGGCTGCGGCATGCCAGGAGCGATACTACATCCGGTTTGTACAGCTCCGTACCCAGAGAAATGGGTTTGACTCGGCGTCTGAGCAGACGCGGAAGGCCCATACACACTTGGAATGAATTGGGCTCCTGGAAGCGTGAGGGCTGGTGCGGGAGCTTGCGAAGCAAAGCTCGGCGCAGTCACAGAAGGTGTTGGAGCTGGGGGAACTCCAAAGGCCTGCTGGTAGGCATCCTCAAGGTTGATGATTCCCTGAGCCTTTGACATGAATTCGGACAGCGTTTCTGCCCGTCTCCTCTGCATTTCCCCCCATAGCAGGGAGCCGACAGTAAGGCCCGATTGAAGGGCGATCAGCTTTATGTCATCGTTGACCTTGGTCTTTGCAGCAGCTTCCATCAATCTCTGAATGAAAGCTTTGAGGTTCTCAGTGGGTTGCTGCTTGATGTTGGTTAAGGAACAAACCTCCATGTCGTGGTCGCGGGCAGCAATAAACTGCCTCCTGAATGCGGACTGTAGCTCCTTCCAACTGTGGATTGATCCGGGAGCTAATCTTTTCCACCAGTCCTCCGCGGACTTGGTAAGGGTGAGTGAGAAGCACATGCATTTGGCGTCCTCACTGACACGCGCCACTTGCATCATTTTGTTGTATTTAGCTAGGTGGGTACGCGGGTCTGTCCTCCCATCATATAATTCTATGTGGGGCATTTTGAAGTTATCCGGGAGGGACGTTTCCGCGATCCTCCGAATACATGGTTCCGGGTCTTCCTCCTTAGAGTCTGACAGGGCCCCACTTTGCTTTCGGACCAGCTTGGTCAAGGCAGCAATCTGTTCCTCGAGCCTCTTCGTATCACTCTCCGGGAGGTCACGTCCCCGGAGCTTGTCATTAATATGATTTCGGAGGTCATCTCCGCGAGGCCGGGCCTTTTCTCCTTTGGCCTTTTCATACTTGGCCTTCAACCTTCTTCTTAGGTCCACCGTGGACCAGCTATCTTCGGAGTGCGAGTTTGCAGCCCGACCGTCCTGATTGACGGAATCACTGGGGCGGTTGTTCCTTCCCCTAGGCCTGGGTGCCTTAGCACCGGGCCCTTTAGGCACGGAGTGCCCCCTTGGGGCTGAAGGACGTCTGGGCTTAGGAGCGCCAGAGACCTTCTGCGTGCGGGGGCGGGGGGCAGTCGGCCTTGTGATTCACGCCTTTAGGAGGTGCAGGGGCGTCAGCGCGTACAGGCTCTCCAACTCTTTCTTTGCCCTTGTTAGGGGCGGCTTTGGATGGTCCAGCAGCGGCTGGATCCGGCATAGCGGCATCAGCACCACCTAAAACAGAGGCGTCCTCGTCCGAGTTGCCTAGGTCTCCGAACTTGCTTTGGAGGCGCTCCATCATGCGCTGCATTCTTTCGGAGAGGCGCTCCTGCTCAGCAAGCTTGGCTTTGGTGACCTCCAGTTCTTCGGCTACTTGGACCAGTTCTGGGTCCTTCTCATAGTAGCAGCCGTCCTTGTAATAACCGTCTTGGACATACTCTTCTTCGTCTTCTAAGTATGTTGTATCTTCGGTACTGACCCGATCCTGGCGGGATGTCGGATCTTCACCTTGGTAGTCCAAGGGTTCGCTTTGCACCACATCTTCCATCGCAGTATCGGGGTTGACCGTAGCATTTTTGTCAACAGCGGATTTTCTCGTAGTCACCATCTCTTTAGCACGAAGTGAATACAAAAAACGTACACAGAAAAAGAGCTGACTAACAACTTCCTACATCTCTCAATGAAACCACCAAAATGTTTACCGAGTTTTTCGGAAACGAATACAAACAGAATAATAAAAAGATAAGAACTGCAGAAGTGCTGAAATGTAACTAAAAAAACAGTGTTTTTACGTGGTTCAGGCGTTAACAAGCCCTAGTCCACGAGTCTATGTTATTATCCTTAGAAAAGGTTACAGTAAGATGGCTGGTGTACAAGAACTTCACACACTCACAGTATTTCTCTCGGGTTCTCTTGAAGAAGATGAAGCTAGAGAGATTTTGGTAGAGTTTTCGCTCTGTGATTTGTTGGTCGTCCCTCTTCTTGTAAAATGAAGGGGTCTTTATAGCTAGGGTTTCGGATTAGGGTTTTTATCTACGTACATGAGTCTTAATTACACCAGCCATAAATAGGGATACAATTACTGTAGTAGCATGGCTACAAGACTCTATGTGGGTATATTTACGTGAAAGTATGGGGAACACACAAAGTCAGCCGTCTTTTCCAAGTTGTCAGCGGAACAGTAGGCGAAAAGGTACCCTTAGGCATGCTGGGATGTGTGCGGCTTTGACCTGACGGGCGTGTCAGGCGGGATCCTGTGTCAGGCGGATATCATTCCAAATATGCCTCCTCCAGGACTCGACCGTTTGGTTTTGTTCCGTGCGAGGCACGGAACTGTTTCCGCGGAGACCACTCGAAGAGCTTCTCCTGGAAGGGGCTTCCCCGAAGGATACCCCTTCGGGAGTCCGGGAGAGTTGACGAGTTTCCGTGTTGTGTTTGCTTGGAAGAGTAATCCGGACACTAAACGGGAGAGGCGAAGCCTTTCTGTTCATCCGCGAGCTCTGGTCACCTACCGTGAAAGACATCGATAATTTCGCTTCCCCGAGGACATCAATCTAAACGCTATCCGGAAATCTGGATAACAGTAGGCTACTGTGTCAATGCCTCTATTATTTTCTTTGATTGTCTTGGTTGTTGAGTATAGGGCACAAGTGGCTCTTTCATTTGTTGATTAGTAAGAACCCAATGTTGTGGCCATCCAACATCATACCCGACTTCTTGTGCAACCAATGTATAACCTTCCATTGTAAGCGGATATGGTAAACTAGCGTTCTCTTGAATGGCTACCTCAACTCTGACACGATAATTTCCAGGAGGCAGTTGAACGCTATGTATTTCTGTGCAACAGGTACTTACAAGTTTCCCCTCTGAAACTATATTTTGTGTCGAACCAAGACACAACTTACAATTAATTTGTTACATTCCAATTAATCTGTTAGACTTTTCGATAAACTAGTTTATTTTTACTGTATCAAATATATGCAATAATGAATTAATAAGAAACTATTACTTCCTCAGGAAATTTGACTGTGGTGATTGGGGAGCACATGGTGCCTGCGTCGGTGGTGGAGGAGCAAGTGGTAGCTGTGAGGGTGGTCGGTGAGCATATGATGTCCATGTCGATGGTGGCGGAGCATGTTGTGCCTGTGTCGGTGGTTGAGGGGAATATGGTGCGTGTGGTGTGTTTGAGGCTCCTCCTACACCTGAACCAGATGCATTTGATGATCCAAATGCACCGCTCTGTTGAGATGCAATATGCGCCATCAATTGGTTTAAATTTTTCTCCTGTTGACGTGCCCTTTTTTCAGATTGACGCCATTTCTCTTCAAGGTCTTTATAATGAGCATCTTCCACACCTTTTTGTTTGTGATTGAATATTTTTGGCAGTGGGACATAAAAAATTGATGGGGAGCGACATGTGCACCGACCCCCCTAACACGTCCCCCATGCTCTGGAGTGCCTAATGCCATTGTTAGTATATCGTTTGAACCTTCCTCCACCAACTCGCCTTCTGCTACTTTTTGCCTGTATTCCGCCTATATACATAGTAAATAAATCGATTAGAATTTAACACACACATTAATCATTACAATTATTTTAAAAAATCGAAGAACACTTACAATCTTTTTGACCACATCTCGAGCTTCTTCATCAATAACTTCTCGATTCTTGTTCATCCGTGCCCGTGTCCACATCTCAGCTCTGTCATACTCGGTCAACTCATGACCCAATTCCTCTTCCATTTGTTGCTCTACCAGTGCATAACCACCACGCCCTGAGTGATGTGGATACTTGTTCTGAGCCCGAGCATTTTGTTTTTGTTTTCTCATCTCTTCCCAGTCTGGGGTTAGTCTTTTTGCAACAAAATTTTTCCAATCTTCCGGTTTGTAATACTCGATGTACTCTGATGGCGGCTTGGCAAGAAGCTCAGGAGCTACATTCTTATATACATATATAAGATCTTTTGTTAGTCTTGTTTTCCAATTTCTCCATGTTTTTCCAGCTTCTTTGAGGACGTCTGTTTTAGAAGAATTTGGAAGTTTGAACGTTTCCTGCACAAACGAACCCAAAAATATTAAACTTTTTTCAATATATTAATTCGTTATGATAAATTTAATAGTCAATATTATAGGTTACCTGTATTTGACACCATAAAGTCTCTTTTTTATCCTTTGGCATTTGTTTCCAATTGTCGATATCTAAAGGAAGGGTTGTGCGTGATAGAAGACCGATGGTGTTGTTCATCTTGATCCCCCCTTTTCCCATCGCTCGACCAAAACGATTGTACTCGACCTCATAATTGTGACCCTCACTTCTTGCTTTGAATACATCACTATAGTTTGATTTACCCCTATATTTCTTATCTTGTGTATTTGTTGGTGCGGTAGGATTAATCCCCTCTAGACCATTACCATGATCATCAACAAATGGATCGCCATCTTCATCATATGATGGATCCATAATCAATGTACCTGCAATTAAGTAAACACAAATATTATCTGGTATAAACTTCACAAAATACATAAAAACAAAATCATAAAATTAATATATATACCTTTAATTATCTACCCACAACCCTTCACCATTCTCGCGTATATAGTCATCATCATCGTCAATGGTGACATCAATAGGCGGTGAATCAATGGTAAATGTTTCTTGTTCAAGTATAATGTCATCGCTCCCAGACTCTTTGATCAGATAATCTTTCAGTTGACTTGTTAGGACAACTGACCATCGAGCATCTACTAGATCACTCACATAAAATACTTGCTTGGCTTGTGATGCCATTATAAAGTGGTCAGATTTATGTCCTATTCGATTTAAGTCCACCAGTGTGAATCCTAAGTCATCTGTTTTGACCCCATTATCACTTTCCACCCAATCACACAAGAAGACAGGAATTCGAATAGTTACATAATCTAGTTCCCAAATTTCTTTGATCACCCCATAAAATGTCATATCACAATTTATGGGATTTTTATCTTTGGAACTAGATATTTGAAAGGTCTGGGCGATAATAGTAACACCACTATTTTGTGTCTTTCTAATATTATCACGTTCTACGGTGTTGAATTGAATACCGTGAATATAATAGCATTGATACTTAATTACGCTCATTGAAGGACCTCGTGCTATCCATTTTAGTGTTTCAGACACTTTGTTTGTGGTGTTAATAAGAACCTAGAATACAATAAAATAAAACAAAGTATATTAAATTCTAACAAGCTAAAATACAATAACACTCAAACAAGAACAACACAAGTATTTTACCTCATTCTCGAACCAAGTGCTGAAATTTCGATAATGTTCATCTTATACCCATTTTTTATTCTGAGACTTATTAGGATAAGTAGTCTTGATCCAATTGAAATGTCCTCTTCAAGAAATATCATTTATATCATTGTCAATATAATGAAAGAGAAAAATAAGATTAATCATGCATATGTATAAGAACTTACTCGATGTATGGTTGAACATCATCAATATTTGTAAGACTAGGCGATGTGCTTCATCTTGATCAGATTTATTTACTTCAGAAACAACACCACCTCTACCACCTTTACTTATTTCAAACTCAATTTTAGAAAAACATAGTCCAATGCTTGCAACACCTGATAAGTATTCTGAGCAGAACTCCATTGCTTCTTCAACGATGTAGGATTCAACTATGCAACCCCCAGGTCTACTTCTATTTCTAACATAACCTTTTAAAACCTTCATATACCGTTCAAATGGGTAAATCCGTCTCAAGTATACTGGTCCACACAATTTTACTTCTCTCACCAAATGAACTATTAAATGAACAATTATGTCAAAAAATAAAGGTGGGAAATACTGCTCCAACTCACACATAGTTATCACAATATTTGTTTAAAGATTGTCTAACTTCGACACATCTACCACTTTACAACAAATATATTTAAAGAAAAAGCATAGTTTGGTAATTGCATATCGAACTTTTTTGGGCAACACAGAGCGGATAGCTACCGGTAGAAGATGTTCAAGTAGTGTATGATTGTCATGAGACTTCATTCCAACTAAATTCAAATTTTTCATATCTACCAGAGAAGAAATATTTGAAGAATAACCTTTCGGTACTTTCACATTCGACAAAGAATGACATACACTTCGTTTTTCTTCTTTAGACAGGGTATAACATGCAGGTGGTAAATAGGTTCGTCTCTCACCAACCTCTGGTTGTAACTTACTGCGTATACCCATTACTTTTAAATCCAACCGAGCTTTGATTCCATCCTTACTCCGACCAGGAATATTCAGCAATGTACTAATTAAGCTATCTGACACGTTTTTCTCAATGTGCATTACATCCAAGTTGTGCCGCAAAACCAAAGGCTCCGAATACTCAAGCTAAAAAAAATAGATTTCTTCTTCCAACAACCTATCGCACCATCTACAACCTCCTTTGTTTTTTCACGTCTAACATTTTTTCTCTTATTTGTAAAATTTCTAGGTTTTCCGAACTTGCATTGGACTTTGTTCAACTTTGTTAACAATTGTCCTCCAAGTAAAGGTGGTGGAGCCTTTCCAAATTCAGGTTTACCATTAAAGGCATCTGTCAAACTTTGAAATTTATGTTTTTCGGATAAGAACTTTCAGTGTCCCATAAAACAAATCTTTCTAGAATGTTTTAAATATTCAGAATGAGTCCCTTCTTAACAAATGGGACATGCCTTGTACCCTTTCACACTAAATCCAGAAAGATTACCTAAGGCTGGAAAATCATTAATAGTCCACAACAACACTGCTTTAAGATTAAAATTTTCTTTCTTATAAGCATCGTAAGCATTAACCCCCTCATACCACAATGTGCTCAAATAATCAATTAAAGGAGCTAGGTATACATCAATATCATTTCCAGGTTGTTTAGGACCAGATATCAACAAGGTCAACATGGTAAACTTCCTCTTCATACACAACCATGGCGGTAGATTATAGATGACTAGCATTACAGGCCAACAACTATATTTACTACTAAGGGAATTGTGTGGATTAATTCCGTCAGCAGAAAGACCCAAACGAATATTCCTCAGTTCATTCCCAAATTCCGCCCATTTAACATCTACTGTTTTCCAAGCTGGCGAGTCAGCTGGATGTCTTAGCTTGCCATCCTTTACTCTATCTTTAGCATGCCAAATTAAATTTTTAGCATGATCATCATTTCGGTACAACCTAACCAAACAAGGTATCGGTGGAAGATACCATAAAACCTTTGCAGGGACACCTTTTCTAACTGCATCTGAATTTTTTTCTTTTGCCATCTAGACTCGCCACATGTCGGACATGCAATTGCATCAACAAATCTCTTTCGATATAAGATGCAATCGTTAGGACAAGCATGTATTTTTTCATATTGCATGCCTAACGAATGCAATGTCTTCTTTGCTTCATAAAATGAAGACGGCATTTCATTACCTTCGGGTAATAATTCTCCTAAAAATGTTAACAACTCTGTCATTCCCTTATCACTCCACCCATGTTTGGCTTTTAAGTTATACAATCTAAGCAGTGCTGATAATTTAGTGAACCTTATACAATTAGGGAAAATGGGTTTCTCAACATCTTCTAAGATTGACTGAAATTTAGTTGGATCCACATGTGATTCATATTGTGCATCATCAATCATCTCTGCAACATCATCAACTTCGTAATCAACATCAAAATACTTATTATTCTTAGATGGTCCCTCATCAGTTCCTTTCATTCTTTCACCGTGCAAAAACCATACTTTATAACTTTTCTCTATTCCATTCCTAAATAAGTGGTCTTTTATTTTAAAAATTGGCATCCTCACAACGTTACCACACTTAACACATGGACAAGGAATAATATTAGGAGATTGAGTATTTCTTGCACAAAATTCCAAGAAAAACTCAACTTCATTCCTATATTTCATAGATAACCTATCCGCTGACATCCAATGTCTATCCATTGTCAAAATTCACACAACAAAAAAAACAAGCAAACAAAGCAACAAACATTAACAATTAAGTTCGTGGATTACTTAATTGAAAAGTAAATAAAGGAAACAATATGTCCAAAAAAAATTAGGCAGCATTTCCCTTATTTCTATCACATTTCCCAAATTTAAAATGTGCATTTATACAACTCATGGTATACACAAAAATATTCAACTAATCAATCAAACATGCATAATTCTCAAATTACAAAATCCTAAAAAAAATTGACCAGCATTTCCCCTATTTCTATCATATTTCCCAAAATTTAAATAAACATATTTCATCACATAAACACAACAAACCAATTAATCAATCAAACATGCATAATTCCCAAATTACTAAATCTTAAAAAAAAAAATGGATAGCATTTCCCCTATTTCTATCATATTTCCCAAAATTTAAATAAACCTATATTCATCACATAAATATAACAAATCAAGTAATCAATCAAACATGCACAATTACAGCCTTATATCACCGCAGCACACAGTCCCAGATCCTATCTCCACTATTTTATAATTCGTACATGCTACTAAGTTCAATATATTAATTATACATTAAGGTTTAAAATATTACCTCTAATATAAAATCATCCAAAGCTTGATCTCACCAACAAAGTTGTCAACAAAATACCTACTCAAATATAACAATATACAAAAAAAAAATAAAAAAGTTAACAAAATATAAAGAAAAATATCATAAAGCTATATTGTAACTAAATAAATAATAAAATACTTAAAGAAAACAAATAATTTGTTATATGTACTCATTTGTTTAATTAAAACCGAAATAATTTTTTTTTTAAAAAAAGTTAACAACTCACATAAATAAAAATCGACTATAAATATCCTAACAAAATCAATAATAAAATATAACTTAAAAAAACAAACAATTTTAATATATACCTATTTAACCAATTAAACCCAAAATTTAAAAATAATTTTAAAAAGTTAACAAAATATAAACAAAACTTTACTAATAATAATCAAACTAAACATTTAATAAAATGAAACTTATACAAAATATATACATTAATCTATATATATACTCATTTACAAAGTAAATTAGAAATTTAATTAAATTTTAAAAAAATTAATAAAACTATCTAAAAATTAAAAATCCGAAATATAGTCAATTTATAAAAAAAAAAATCACAAAAATTATATTTAAATCATAAAAATTAATAAAATTACACTTGTGGTAATTGTGCAATGTGGGTTCTTGATGTAGAAAACCCCAAAAATCCAATAAAGATTATGGGTTTTCAAATTATATCTTCAAAAAACAAAATCTATACAAAAAATAATCCAAAAAAACTATATATAAGTTTCATAAACATATATAAATCATTATTTTAACATTATAATTGAAAAAAATGGCTGAAAACGTACGTAAATGTAGAGAACCTCGGTTGGGCGCCGCTGGTTTGGGAGGAAAACGCAGTCTTAAATTATGGTTTGAGTGAAATGGGGCTCGGCTGGGACGATGAGGGTTTTAATATAGGAGACCCAGTTGCGTCAGTGGCCCACTGACGGTAACGGGCGTTTGCGTCAGTGGGGCACTGACGTAAACGACAAAGTAAAACGCGCGTTTTA
This sequence comes from Humulus lupulus, assembly GCF_963169125.1. NCBI lineage: Eukaryota > Viridiplantae > Streptophyta > Magnoliopsida > Rosales > Cannabaceae > Humulus > Humulus lupulus. Next base: position 190,619,592 of record NC_084794.1, on the reverse strand, counting down.
CTTTGCCGTTTGCGTCAGTGCCCCACAGACGCAAATGCTTCATTACCATTAGTGGGCCACTGACGCCGTTAACGGCCCGTTTGTGTTAGTGCCCCACTGACACAAACGATCCCATTAAATAGCGTCAGTGTACGTTATGACGCAATTGGGCCCTCATTTGTGGCAGTGTCCAGCTGCCATAAATGCTAATTCTTGGTCAACAGCGTCAGTCAACTGCGTTGACTGATGCGTTTGACTGACACAATTGCCCTTTTTTGTAGTAGTGTCACTCGCAAGAAATGAGCTTATTTGGTATATCGATCCACAATCACCCAAACTGAATCATACCGTCCCACGGTCCTTGGTAATCCCACTACAAAGTCCATAGTAATGTCCTCCAATTTTCACTTAGGGATACCCAAAGGCTATAATAGCCCCACTGGTCTCTAGTGTTCAGCTTTCACCTGCTAACATGTTAGGCAGTTAGCCACATATTCAATTACATCTTTCTTCATTCGAGGCCACCAATATAGCAATTTCAAATCCTGATACATCTTCGTGGTGCCTAGATGGAGCGAATACAATGTGGTATGTGATTCATCCAGAATCTCCCGTCTGATAACATAGTACATATCCTAGGGCAACGGGCCCTAGTGCAAATACTTGAGTGTGAATGCTTGTTTATTTGGTCTTGGACCGTAGGATGACAAGATGTATTATTATTACTTCCAAATTGGTTGAATTGACTAATTAATCAAGGTATAAGCTTGGAAGTATGCTTTGAGTGCATTCAGATCTGCAAGCCGGCCATGAAATACAGGCCAGAATGATAATCAAGGTCAGACCCTTCCACCAGCTCCTGAGAACTAGCAGCAAGTGCTTGTTGTTAAAAAAGCCAGATTACATTATTGGGACCATTCAGCCAAAGGTGCCACCTGTGTTGGTGCCGACAATTGTATAGCCATCAGAGGCTGGGAACAAATTGGAACGTCTCTGTGAAAGGTTTAGAAAGCACCACCCTTTAGTTTTTTCGGGCAGTGTAGATCCGGCCAAGGTCTAACAATGGATGAGTATGGTTACCTCTATCCTGGATTCATGAGGATAGTTTGTAATGAGAGGGTGGCCTATGCCACGTATATGTTTCGAGAGGATGCCCAAATTTAGTGGGAAGTAATATCCCATACCAGGAATGTGAATACCATGGATTGGGAGGAGTTCAGAACGATATTCAATGAAAACTACTATAATGATGCAGTTAGGGCTGTAAAGGCAGAGGAATTGTAGTGCACCAAAATTTTTTTTTTTTTTAGATTATTTAAATTTTGTGCTTTATTTGATTTAAATGTTAAGTGTGATGAATTGTTTTATTTAAGTGTTGTTATTATATTTAATTGTTTATTTGATTTATTTGATGGTTTGTTATTTTATTTAATTGTTAGAAATGTTTTGGTTAATTAATTTAATAAGTGATTAAATGTGTAACATGTTATCTTACTATTAGTGTTACATTTTATTTAAGTGTGACAAATGAGGTATTTATGTGAGCTATGGTGGAATGCACTAAGGTGCATGATAGATAGTAATGCACCCAAGTAATTTAGTGTGTGCTAGTGCATGGTAGCATGGTGCACATGTGTAGATTTTTCTACACATTTTAGGTTTCCTTATTTTAGATTTAATGGAGTTATTTATTAAAAAAAAAAAAGAATAAAAGAAAAGGGAAAGGAGGAGTGGGCGTGTGACCTAGTGGGAATGCAATATATCATTAAAATGGTAAAAAGGATCAAAAAAATTGAAGACTATAATCATTTGGGGATAGGCTTGATCATGTTTTATTCCTTGTATCTTTTTGAAATAAAGAAAAATCAAGGAAAATAAAAGAGAAATGGAAACTTACCTTAATTTGTTTGGGAGACTTTATGAGAGGATTTGTCATAAAGGGACTAAGAAAGGAGAGAAGAGCCATTGCTCTTGTGTGTGTGTGTGGCTGCCGTGACCTAGAGAGAGAGAGAGAGAGAGAGAGGCGTGTAGAGAGAGAGAGAGAGAGGAAGAAAGAAAGAAAGGAAGAAGGAAGAAGAAAGTGAAGAGGAACCCCCTAGAGTATGTCTTCTTATTTTCTCTTTGTTTAATCTCTTTATTTGATAATATGATATTGATTTGTGTTATGCTTTGTGTGTGTTTGGATTCTTCTTTCTCCTCATGGTGGCTTTCCCATAAAACCCTAGGCTTGAACAAGGGTGTGGAGTTTGTGGTATTGATCTTTTGTGTTCTTGATTCTACAATCAAGAGAGGTAATGGTCTTTTCCTTAGCCTTATATTGTTTTTGGTGGTTGTATTTGAGGTTTTGCTAATGGTGTTAATGGTTGATTTTTGGGTAGGAATGATGTATAGGATTTGGATTTTGTGAGAGTATGACTTGTGTTTAAGGGTTGTGATGTTGATTTTGCTATGCATGAAAAATTGTAATAATCTATGAGCACATGTAAGGTGATTTCGGCCTAGGTACACCCAAGGGTGTTCTTGATTTGTTGTGTGATTTACCAAAATATTTGATCCATGTTTTAGGACCTTTGATATATGGGTAAGAGGACAAGTGGTAATCTTGATATTTTTTATCATGAAATGTTGTTAGATGCATGTTTTGTTTTGAATGATTAAATTGTGAGATGCATGAAAATAATGATAGAAATATGCTAGGTTAAAATAAGGCACATGTGAACATGGTATAAATTTACTATATGCTATTTTATTGAAAAGGTTTTGTTGGCTTTCATGGAATTGCAACAAATGATTTTAAAAGGATTCATGTGATTATGTTAGTGGAATCATGCATATTATAAGAGCATAATGAGATTATAGGCATGAATGATTTTATGTAATTTTTGAGACAAAAGTTGAGTTTTACAAAGAATTAAGCTTGCTGTTTTTTTCAAGATAATTGGGTAAAAGTTGATAAAAATATGAGTTGCATGCATAAATAATGTTCTTGATGAATGTGTTAATTTTTATGAAATTAAAAGAGGATTTTAAGTCTCATATTATGATATTTTACTCAATTAATTTCCTACAGAATTTTTATTGAATTTTGAGAAAAAATGAGTTTATAAAATTGAATATGGTGATTTTAATGATAAAAAAATGGTTGCTGGAATTTTGTAATAAAATGTGAAGAAAGTTTCACTAAAAATGGATTTGATTAATTTTTGGAATAAATTATTTTTCCTAAGTTATGGTAATATTGAAAATTGATATTTTAATGGTATGAATGCATATTTTGATAAATAATGATTTTCTTTATTTTGATTGAGAAAAATATTTAGACTCTATTTATTTATGATTTTTGAATAAAATAAATAGTGGCTGAAAGTTTGTTTTAAAAAGTTAACAATTGTTATTAAATTGTCACATATGGGTTTTTACCACTTAAAAACTAAGTCTTAAATAAATTAAATCAAAATATAATTTTTCCACACTTAAAATATATTTTTCACATCATTTTTGTAACACAATAATAAAATATATTTTTCTAAAGAAACATGTTAAAATAGGTATTTTAATTAAACCCAAGCTTGTTGGTTAATTCTTGGTAAATTAATATTTATTTAATGAAAATGTCACATATTTTATTTTGAGCTAAAATAAAATAAAGTTTTGAGAAATTTAATCAACTTAGAAATTTTAAAGAAAACATGTAATATGGCCATTGATTTTCAAACAATAGAAGCAAGAAATGTAGGGTTATCGTTTTTGAAAACGTCTTTATTACGCAACGTTCCCACGTATGCATGTTACATGCAAATCAACTTTTACGTCCAAAATCATGATTATTATTCAAATATGTAATTTTTATAAAGCAATCATGTTAGCAAAATGGGTAGAACGAGCATTATTCTTTTTGGCGATAATTGCATGTTTTAGTGTAACGGTTATCATGAGTGCATGGCCCATGCACACATGAGTTGTATGGAAGGGCAAAATAGTAATTTTATGAACCTAAGAAACGTTATTTTGATTATGATATAGGCTCGTTGAAAAGATTGTGAAATTCTTAGCTTGGACCTGAGGTAAGGAAGTTAGATAGATTTTATGTTTCTATGCTATGAATGGTAAGGCTGTTTTATGAATGAACTGTTATGCAATTATGAATGCCTTAATGTGATGATATGATTGAATGTGAAATGTGAATGGATGTTAGATACATCAAACAGAATACGATGTTAGATACATCAAACAGATTTCGATGTCAGATACATCGACCGAGTTACTAAGGACATTGAGACGTGACTCCTAGGGCGGACGCGCCGAGGTTATTCAAGGACCAGTGATCTCCTGTATACCTCATAGGGTGACATGGACAACTAGCGTTCCATGCTCATCATGTATGCTGTATGTTGTGATATGATGATATGTCACATGTATGTTATGATATGTTGATATGTCACGTTTATGTTATGATATGATGATATGTCACATTTATGTTATGATATGCTGATATACTTATGTTATGATATGATGATATGTCACATTTATGTTATGATATGTTGATATGTCACATTTATGCTATGATATGTTGATATGTCACATTTATGTTATGATAAGATGAAATGTTACGATTATGTTATGATAGACCATGATGTTTTAGATGAATGTTAGTGTTTGGTTGTTTGTTGTTTTTCTTACTTGCTTACTTGCTTGTACTTCCTTACTGGGCTTTTAGCTCACCCCCTTACTTTCCTTCCAGGTAGCAAATAGGTTTTCTCTATGGCACGCGTGGTGACGTGGGGAGTTCTTCATCATGGGGTGTATGGCGTGGGGCAATCCTATGGACGATAAAACGATCAACGTAGAACGCCATTTTTATTATGTTTTGTTTTAAGAGACTTTTTCCTAAAATTATCAGTGGGACTCTGTTATTTAAATTATTTGGTTTTCTTGAACTTTGCATAAAAACCTATGTTTTATTTTAAACTTATGGCGCCAACTTGCATGAATTTAAATAAGTCCCCTGAGACTTTAGAAATGGACGGTATTCTTTTATAAGCTATGTTGTACGAATGTTTTGTAAGTACTAGTCTAGGGCGTTCTTTACAGGAATTCAGTAAGTTGCTACAGGGAAACATGTCAGTGATAGAGTATGCATTGATATTTAACTGATTTTCCATGTTTGCTATAGACTTGGTGCCCACTGATAGGACAAGGAAAAAAAAGAATCATTCAGGGGCTACAGCCTATGATAGCTCGGGATATTCGCATTACCATCGTGCCTGGGGTGATGACTTATGCACAGGTGGTGGAGAAATCCCTTACAGCAGAGGGCGCAGAGAACAAAATCTAGCATGAGAACACAGCCAAGAGAGACACTAGGAGGATGGGACCTCCATTTATGGGTTCTGTTAGAGGTGAAGGCCCTAGTGACTAGAAAAGGAAGGCGTCAGATACCTTTTCAACTTCAGGCTCCGACAGGAGGTCAACGGGTATATAGATAGGCTGCCAAAGTGGAAATGAGAGCTGGAGGACTTACCCAGAGTACGCCACATGTAGGAGGTGCCATGTGAGAGAGTGTTGGGCAAGTGCCCGCTTCTAGTACAGGATAGTTGGTCATTTGAAGAAAGATTGCCCGAGAGCAAGAAAGAAAGAACCAATGAAGGTGGATAGCTCAACTCCAGCTCGAGTGTTTTAATTGACGCATGTAGAGGCTAAGGCTAGCCCCTCAATAGTGACATATCAGCTTTCTAGTGTTGGAACCTCTTATATTGTTTTGATTGATTCTGGTGCTTTAGGCTCTTTTGTTTGTAGTATGGTAATTGATAGACTGTGTAGACCATGTGATTATTATACTGTGTGGTTTGGAACTCTACTGCCCACTTAGGAGTTAGTAGTCTGTAGGAGATGGATCAGATCATTGTTAGTGATAGTGGATGGCAAAGAGTTGTTAGTTAATCTGATTGAGCTAGTAATGGATGACTTTGACATGCTTTTGGGCATGGAATGGTTAGTGAAATATGGGGCAACTATAAACTGTAAGAAAAAGATAGTAACCTTTAAGCCCGAGGATGAGGATCCCTTTTTATTTTTTGGAACTGTGCATGGATCCTGTGTACCTATTGTTGACGGTGAGAACTCATCAACCAAGTTAAGTTAGAAAAATAGATTTGTAGAGATTATCAAAAGAAAAACTTTAAAGATCTAATTGGAAACTCAAAGAACACTTGCAGAAGAAAAATGATGAACTGAAATTGTATTTCTTATGGTGTAGTGCTACAGTATTTTTTCCAACCCCCCCCCCCCCCCATGTGGAAGTGGGGTTTATTTTATAGTGGGCTCTAATGGCCTTGGATACATTGTGGTCCAGGGGACCAGGTGGTACACAAGTACACTGTCAGGAGAGTGGTTTCAGGGGTAGTGGTGTTTGTTCCAGTAGATGGCCAGGTACCATGAGGATGTCTCCACTACTTGATCCGTACAAATGTCAGAGGAGTGGTGCAGGTGGTAGTGGTGTCGACTCTGACATCTGGCCATAGATACATATGCCATGCCCCCTCTCCTGGTGCTCCCACTACTTGTCTGGCAGGGTACCATATTCGTACTCTAACTCCTCTAGGTTTGCAGGTACATTCCATATTCATGCGTGTACCGTGCAACTAGTGGGTATTCTCACCTTCTTAAGGTGTGCCTGTCGATCTAGCCCCTTTATGTCTATCTAAGAATCAGATTGCTTATTGTTGAGAAAAGATACGTATGGGAATTAAACTTTGTTGGCTGGGCTAAGGGGGCTAGGTGTAAGAGGTCCCACGGGGTGCCCAGGCACTTAGCCAAAGCGAGGATATCTCATGTGAGACCCCTAAGGGCATCCCTGGCATGCACGGGTGCTCCTTGTGTTGTGGCATGGCGTGTGCGGGACGGGGCCTCGAGTGCGAGGCTCGGGCGCATATGGATGAGGCGAGGCGAGACGCAGCCTCGCGTGCAAGGCTTGGGTGCGCAGGGTCGAGGTGAGGCGAGGCCTCGCGTGATCCATCGGGTGTGCACGGTCTAGGCAAGGCAGGGCCTCGCGCGGATCCATCAGGTGCGCGCGGAGGAGGTAAGGTGGGGCCTCGCGCGGATTCCTCAGGTGCGCGCGGAAGAGGCGAGGCAGGGCCTCGCGCGGATCCCTCAGGTATGCATAGACGAGGCGAGGCGGGGCCTCGCGTGCGAGGCTACGATGCGCAGCCAAGTCGCAAGATGGACGCGGGTCATGGACGACCTCACATAGTGAGGCCCTTGTGGCCTTGGCAGGTACTCGTGCCTGTTGGGTACCCTCGCGTGGCAAGGCCTTGGGTCTCTCGAGGCATCTTCATTAAGGCCTCCTATGAGACATGGGTTGTGGGGAAGAATATTGGGTTGCTTGGTTTGCCTAAGGCTAATGAGGGTAAACCTCAATATTTTTCCTTGGTGGAATTTTGAGCATCCACACTTGCCCCTCAGTCTAGGAGAGGACCTTTATGTGCTTTGGAGACTCTTCTCTTTAATACTTATAATAGACCCCCATGCCAAGTCTATTATTTACACTCTATCTCCTTAGCTTAGTGGCATATGGATCCTTGCTCCTTCCAAGAGGTAAGGGGTTCAATCCCCCACAGCCTCATTTTTGCTATAGTTTCTTCCCTTTTTTTTATTTTTATTTTTATTTTTTATATTTGAGCTAATTTTTGGTATGTCTATATCCCTTCTTATATTTTGGAGGCTAACACATCTTTTCTGTTTATTTTTGCAGATGCATACTTTCGATCATTTGGCTCTTTTTGACCGCGACGGTACTTTTGGCCCCCAACCTCCTTTTGACCACGACAACGTCTCATTTTTCCTGCTTGAGGTATATTCTCTTTTTCCCTTATGTTTATTGGGTCCACCTTAGCACCAATCCGGATGGGGTACATTGGCCTGAGCCCGTCGTGATTTAGCTGTGAGGCGTGCCCCTTTATTCACACCCCGTAGCGGGTCATTTAGACTGTTGGTGCCTAGAAGTTTTGAGCCCATTCCTTTGTGTTTTGTAGCAATCCTCTCATTTATACGTGAAACCCTTTTTGCTTTCGGGATGAGGTCTCTGGCAACTGACGGTCCGTTCGGCATACCTTCGGGGGTTGAGTTTGTTGACTTGTCTTCAGACTCAGAGTCCCCTGAGGAAAACCCTTACCAAGACTATGACTCCTTAAGGAAGGACCGTATTCGTCATCTTAAGCACATGGCTGAACTTAGGCGTAAAATTTGGGTGGTGGAGAGTGAAATTGACTCGGATTTGAGAGGAGACGGAGCACCTTTCCCCCCTCACCTTAGTGACCAAGTAGCGAGCCTTAGGATGACCCTTTTAGATTTGTAGGGGGAGTTGGAGTTTATGGAGGGACATCTTCCGCCTGAGCCTTCTAGCCCATCCTCGCCTGATGACTATCATGGGGCCGCTTCTGCTTCTCTTCAGCCCTTATTTTTGATCTTCCCTAGCTTAGCGCTTCCGCAGCCGGTGCCCCAGTGGAAGACTCTTGCTAGGAAGAGAAAATGGAGGGTCAAGTGTTCTGTCTCTTCCTCACCTTTTTCTTTTGGTTTTGCAGAAATGTCGAAGGGAGGACGACGACAGGTATCCATCAATGAACAGGACAATGCCCCTTTATTGGCATCCACCCTGGTGTCCCACGTGTCAGAAAATAAACTAAGGGAAATTGTGAAGCACTACTGTGTTCCTCCGGTGTACGCCTTATACACCCCTTCGGACAACTACCAGGCTGACTGCCCTAGTCCCGGCTTCATGGCCCTTAGTGAGCATATCCTGAAGGCGGGTTGTACCATCCCATTACACCCGTTCTTCATTGCGGTCCTCAACTACTTCGACCTTGCTCCACTTCAGCTGGCACCCAACAGTTGGCTGACCTTGAGTTGTCTCTTTATCGCGTTTGTGGAACTTGCCAAACGTGCTCCTACGGCGCTAGAGGTGCACTTCCTGTACAATCTCATGCCCTCTCCCAAGTCCAAGGGCTTCTATTACCTGCAAAAAGCCAATAATGAGGTCTCTTTTATAAAGGACTCAGTGTCTAACTCGGGGTCCTAGAAGCATGACTTTTTCTTCGTGAAAGGCCCTCTTTCTGTTCACGAGCACTTCCGTTCCGCTCCCAGTAAGTACCTCGAGCCACCCTTTCTCCTCTTTTTTCTTTTTGCTGAAACTTATTGTTTTATAACTTATGTTTGTGTCGACACTGGTGTGGATCATGCATAGCAGTTTTCCATACCCGAGGTTATTGGGTCAGAAGTGGATGCCGTGAAGGATCTTATCAACGCTAACCCCGCCGTGAAAAAGGTTGCGTACGTATTCACTGTGGAAAATCTTAACCTTCACCGGTTGTCCCCAGTTTCAGATCCCAGGTGCTGTGGACGATTTCTGGGTCAAAGAGGATGAAGGTTGCATCGGCTGAGCCTTGCCCGGGTGAAGGTGTGGCTGAGGATGTACCAGAGGAAGTCCCCCTTGGACACGGGCGAATTTACCAACTATCCTCGTCTTCCGGGGGATGTCCTCCCTTTGTCCCTTCCGACCCGGACATGGCTTCCCAATCCCAAGGTCAACATGCCATACCGGGGCATTTTGTTTGCCCCGACCCCGCGAACTTTGACGCTTTTACTCAGGCTCCCCTCAACCCTGGTCCATCGGAGGCTTACTTTCCCAATCTTCCTGCACCCCCTCCTGATCTACCAGGGGCTCATTTTTCCAATTTTCCTGCGCCCCTCCTCTTTCGGCGAGCGGGTCATCTGTCCTTACCCAACCAGGTGCCCTTGACCCGGAAGGGGTGCCCTGGGTGGGTCGCATGGTGACCTCTTATGGGCGGTGGTATGTCCAAATCGCCTCAGACCTCCCCGAAGCTGATAGGAATGGTCTTGGGAGTTTCGCCCTGTCGGACCTTGGGGAGACTCTGACGCGCACGACTGCTTGGGTGAGTTCATGCATCTTGTGTTGACCTTTTTTTTTTTTTTTTACTTATCATTGTTGTTGTTATCTTTCTTGTGCAGGCCTATACTGTGGCTTAGCGGTTTACCGACTCGGCTCACAATCTTTCTGCGTCGAGTACCGAGAGGGATCATCTTAGGGCCCGGGTCCAGGAGCTCAAGAGAGAGCTTGATGAAACCAAGTCTAAGCTAAAAAAGGCTAGGGAGAAATTTTCTGCCTCATCAAAAAGGAAAAAGAAGGCGGTTGTCAAGGCCATGATGCTGCAGGAAAGGGTCACCAGCCTAGAGGGCGAAGTCCAGGGTGCCCAGGCTATCATGGCTGCGTCGCAGGAGAGGGTTGCTTCCCTAGAGGCCGAACTTGAGGTTGCCAAAGTTGATGTAGTTGCGTCGCAGGAGAGGGTTTCCTCTTTAGAGGCAGATAGGGCAGCCACTGAGTATAGGTCTATAGAGCGTGCCCTCTATGGTGTATGGAGGAAGGATCCAAACTTCAATTTCTCCTCCTTTGGCGAGCATGCCGTTGCCCGGGCGGCTGGATGGAACGCCCGGGGCAAGAGGCCCTGAGATCGTTATTTCATAATCTTTTCCAGTTAGCCCGCTGTGGGTGTATGCTCATTTGAGCCTTATTATGCTTGTAATAATTTTTTTTTTTTTTAACCTTGCCATGTTACCAAGACTCTTTTTTTTAATATATACATATGCTGTTATTTATTTCCTATTCCTCTGTGTTTGAGGTCTTTTTGAGCCTGCATGATGGGGTTTGGTAAGTTCCCCTCTTTTATATATCAGGCTAGAGGTCCTTTGGAGCCCATGTGAAAGGGTTCAATGGGTCCTTTTTTGGTGCCCCTTGACTATTTCTATAAGGATATTTTGACCCCTTGCGTTCTAGCTATCCTTTTATACATTTTTGTGCGCGCTTATTATTTTTTGCGAGAAGCGTCCTTCTCGTCATTATTCATAGTACTATTTTTGCAAGGGTCTCTTTTTGGACCCTTTTTGGCTAGACGGCTTGGTGGCCGCTCTAGGCTTATCGGCGGGTGCTCTTTCTTGAGCTTCTCCCTTTGAGAGAGTATCTGCCCTTATTTGGGAGCTCGTTGTTGTTCTTGTTTTCCTTTTTTTTTTATAAGACCTTTTGGCCTCCTTGATGTTGGTAAGGGTAGCTAATCCTTATGAACTTCGGGAGATGCCTTGCAAGGTCTCCTCCCTGTTTGTTAGGGTTCACCATGCCTCGATACAAGGGGTCCTTTAAGGATCCTCCTTTTTAGGAGCCCTTTTTAGGATCCTCCTGATAGAGGGTCCTCTTTAGGGTACGAGGAGTCCCTTTAAGGAACTCGTTTAAGTCCCTGATATAAGGGGTCCTTTTGGGTTCCTCTTTTTTAGGATCCTCCTGATGCGAGGAGTCCATTTTAGGATCCTCCTGATAGAGGGTCCATTTTAGGATCCTCCTGATAGAGGGTCCATTTTAGGATCCTCTTGCTTGCTGTATGCTTTTGCCCCCTGTCCTACCTCCCCAAGTGTTTGGTGAAATTTATTTTGGCAGGCACTTTGGCTGATGCTCGCATAGAGAAGAAAAATAACACGTGAAGTTGTGAAGAGTTTCATTCACAGCATGTGGTTTACAACGACATATATAAAAAAGGGTTACATCTAATTGGGAGGTTACCTAGGTAGCCTCTTTGATTTTTACTCACTAACCTAACATAAAAAGCAACAAACTAAACATAGGTCCTCTTTGCACCGGGTGCCGAAGCCTCACTGGTAGCATTTCTGGAGGTGTTCCGTAACTCGTGGGTCCAACTCATGTCGGTCGCGCCTTCATACACAACCATTTCCATCGGCACCGATGGTTTTGTGGTCGTGCGGAGGGACATGTTATAGCATTCCCTCGCCTTCTTCTGCTCCCCTTTCATGCATGCTATTCCCCTAGGGGTTGGGAATTTCATAACTAGGTGATACACAGAAGTTATCGCCTTCAATTCTCTCAGAGAGGGTCTCCCTAATACCGCATTGAAGGCTGAGGCGCAATCCACCACAACAAAGTTTGCCATTATGGTGGTTTGCCTGGGTTGTTCCCCCATGGTGAGGGATAATTCAATTGCACCTAGGGATTGTATCGAGTCCCCTGTGAACCCGTAAAGGGAGGTATTGCAGGGTTTCAGGTGTCAGACACTTAGTCCCATCTTCTCCAAAGCGGAGCGATGCAGGATGTCTACAGAGCTTCCATTATCCACTAGGGCCCGATGTACTCTCATGTTCGCAAGCTGGACAGTTAGCACCAGGGGGTCATTATGAGGGTAATGTACCCCCTGCGCGTCTTCTTTAGTGAAAGTTATTGAGTCATTCTCGCCCTTGAAACTCTTCAGGGGGCGTTGCTCCAAACTAAAGACGCACGGTGGTGGACTTCGTCTGGCCTCCTTGGCATATATTTCTCGTCCCTTCCTTGAATTGCCTCCGAATCCTGGACTGCGGCGGGGATGCTCCTTCTTCTAGCCTCTGGTTCTCCTTGCGCACATATCTGCCCAAATGTCCCCTGCGGATGAGCTCCTCGATTTCCACCTTCAAATGGTTGCATTCCGCGGTGGTGTGGCCGATATCCTTGTGATACTGTCAATACTTGCTAGGGTCTCTTTTAGACCAGTCTTTTTTCATTGGCGGGGGCCTTTTGAAAGGGACCTGGTTTTCGTTCGTAACAAAAATATGCTCTCTCGCATGGGTGAGGTCAGTGTAAAAGGTGTAGGGGCCCTGTAGGCGCTCATCAGAGCGCTGATGCTTCCGGGGTCGATCATCCCTCGTTCCCTCATAAACCCCCTTCTTCTTTGCACCGCTTTGGTTTTCTCGGATCGAAGGTTTCGAGGGCGACTGGCCTTTTCCGGCTTTGACGCTCTCATGACCATCCTCCACGCGAATATATTTTTGTGCTCGCTCGTAGAAATCATCCAAGTCTATGACCTCCCTCTTGAGCATATTATCCCATAACTTGCTTCCTGGGCGCACTCCAGCTATGATGGCCATTTTCAACTCTCGGCGGGTCAGGCTCCCTACTTTAGCTGCCTTCATATTGAACATGTGAATGTAGCTCTTCAGACTCTCATTTTCTCCTTGCTTCACATTTGCGAGGCTGGTGCCTGGCATCCTGTAGCCTCGCACGACGTGGTGCTGCTGGAGGAATTCATCATAAAACTATTGCCAAGATCTGATGGACCCCGGTCTAAGTCTTTTGAACCATTTGTATGCAGATCCTTTTAATGTGACAGCGAAGCAATGACATCTCGCCCCGCTACTAATTCCCCTCAGCTTCATCAGGTCGTTAAATGCATCTAGATGGGGTCATATGGGGCTCCCTAAAGTTGGTTGGGATTCGGATGGCTTGGATCTTCTTGATGAAGGGTGACTCATGATTGAACTCTTCCTCAAAGGCTTGACCTCAGGAGGCGGTGAAGATTTTTCTTCGCAGGCTCCTCATTTCTGTGTCCAAGTCTTGCCTCCTCTTGCTTAGGGAGTCTCTCAAAGCGGATGGGTTAGGATCCCCTTTTCCTTTGCTCTCTCGGGGCGCCATAGGGGATGTGGTCCTTTTACCTGCCCTCTTTTTGTTGAGCTCTTCCCGTAGATCTGAGGGTGCTCTCTTTGAGGTGACCTCGTCATCGATACGAGGGGCAGCATTGGTCTTCGGCCCTAGCCCCTGGGGCTGCTTCGGTGGTCCGGGATGTTTGCGTTGCTTCGCTCGGGGGGTGCTACTAGTGGAGATTCACGTCTTTCTGTCATCTACTGGGACAGTGGTTTCTACCTCCTTCTGGTCTCTCTCTTTGCGCTTAGGGAGTGTCACGTTTGATCTCCCTTGCAACAGCCCATTTAGCACCTATTGCATGTTTTCCAAGGTGGTCTCTAACCTCTGATTCTTGCGGTGAAGTTCTCGTGTCTCGTCTTCGTAGAACTGAGACTTCGAGCTTGAGCTGACAGAGTGGACTCGAGGGTGCTTGTCAGCCCGGCGCTTCGACAGGCCTGGATCCTGTCAACCAGGGTTTGGCACCTGTGGTGGCTTTGGAGGCGGGAACTCATCGGTGCCCCTTACTGGGGCAGTCGCCGACCTTGGGCGATCCTCCTCAAGTGGGACTATCGGGGACGAGGCCTCCCTTTCGTCTCTGGGTGCCTTAGGCTCCCTTGGGGCCTCCATGTTTGCAGGTGCAGGAGGATCCCTCATGGAGGCTTTTAGGTAATCTCCGTCAAGGTGGACTTCCACCTCGCGCGGATCTCTCAACTGTTTCGAACGTCGCGACATTTTTTCTTATCGGAATCGATAGAAGAATAGTGACTTGCAATCTATTCTTCCCACAGACGGCGCCAAACTGTTGACGGTGAGAAGTCGTCAACCAAGTTAAGTTAGAAAAATAGAATTGTATAGATTATCAAAAGAAAAACTTTAAAGATCTAATTGGAAACTCAAAGAACACTTGCGCACATGGATGAGGCAAGGCGAGACGGGGCCTCGCATGCGAGGCTCGGGTGCGCAGGGTCGAGCCGAGGCAAGGCCTCACGTGATCCCTCGGGTGTGCACGGTCGAGGCGAGGAAAGGCCTTGCGCAGATCCCTCAGGTCCGCGCGGACGAGGTGAGGCGGGGCCTCGAGCGGATTCCTCAGGTGCGCGCGGACGAGGCGAGGTGAGGCCTCGCGCGAATCCCTTAGGGGCGTGCAGACGAGGCGAGGCGGGGCCTTGCATGCGAGGCTAGGGTGCGCAGCCGAGTCATGAGATGGACGCGGGTCATGGACGACCTCGCATAGTGGGGCCCTTGTGGCCTTGGCGTGCATGTTGGGTAACCTCACGTGGCAAGGCCCTCGGGTCTCTCAGGGCATCTTCATTAAGGCCTCCTATGAGACATGGGTCATGGGGAAGAATATTGGGTTGCTTGGTTTACCTGAGGCTAATGAGGGTAAACCTCAATATTTTTCCTTGGTGGAATTTTGAGCATCCACACCTATGATACTAGTATTGAGGGCATGAGACCTACTGCGAGGTGGTTGCATAGGATTCCTAACTAGTGTGGTAGATACCACTCAGGTCTTGCTAGTGGGACTAAAAGAGACTAGATTAGTTTGTGAGTTCCTAGATGTGTTTCCAAAGGATTTACTAGGGTTGTCGCCACGCAGAGAGATAATATTTGTTATTGAATTGGCACCATGGACGGAGCCAGTGTCTAGGGCACCATACCAAATGGCCCCAGCAAAGTTGAAAGAACTGAATGTACAGTTACACGAGTTGTTACACTTGGGTTTTATTAGGCGCAGTTTCTCTCCATGGGGTGCGCAAGTACTATTTGTAAAAAAGAAGGACGGTTCTCTGAGGATATGTATTGATTACAAGGAACTGAACAATTTAACCATTAAGAATAAGTATCATCTGCCAAGGATAGATGACATGTTTGATCTGTTGCAGGGTATGACGGTATTCTCATAGATTGATCTTCGATCTGGTTATCACCAGCTAAGGATCAAGGAGGGAGATACACCAAAGACTTCTTTTCGCACCAGATATGGGCATTATGAGTTTCTAGTCATGTTGTTTGGTTTGACTAATGGCCCAGCAACTTTCATGGATCTGATGAACAGGGTGTTCAAAGACTTTCTGGATCGGTTTGTGATCGTCTTCATCGATGATATTCTAGTTTATTCTAATTCAGAGGAAGAGCATGCGTTGGATCTTATGTTGGTGTTATGGAGAATGAGAAAAATAGACTGTGTACGAAGTTCAAGAAGTGTGAGTTCTGGCCACCACAGGTGACTTTCCTTGGTCACATTTTTAGTAAAGATGGGATCAAAGTGGACCCAGCTAAGATCGCGACAATCATAAATTGGCCAAGGAACGCCTCAAAGATCAGGACATTCATTGGATTGGCAGGTTATTACAGGCGTTTTGTGGAAGGATTCTCAAGGACTTCTACCCCACTGACAGAATTGACACGCAAGAACAAGAAGTTTGCGTGGTCAGTTAGGTGTGAGAACAACTTCCAAGAGTTGAAGCGATGATTGATTATAGCTCTAGTACAAAGTCTTCCAATAGTCCAAGAGATGTTTGTAGTGTATTGTGATGCCTCGAGACAGGGTTTGGGTTGTGTTCTTATGCTGGCAGGGACGGTGATTGCTTACGCCTCATGTTAGTTGAAGGAATATGAGCAGAGGTACCCCACTCATGATCTGAAGTTAGCAGCACTGGTCTTTTAATTACCTTTATGGGGGAAGTGTGAGATATACACTGACCACAAGAGCCTGAAGTAATTCTTCACACAAAAAGACCTGAACATGAGATAGAGGTTTTGGTTAGAGCTGGTGAAGGATTATGACTGTGAAATCCTGTATCACCCAGGAAAAGCCAACGTGGTGGTAGAGGCCTGAAGTCGGAAGGGGCTGGGGCAATTATACAATCCTAGACAGATATCCAAGGAATTCGCAAAGGATATGACCAGAGCTCGAATAGAGTTAGTTGTGGGCCAGTTAGCCAACATCACCCTACAGTCTACTCTTTTGGAGAGGATAAAGGAACGCCAATTGAGTGATCCACAACTGACAAGGATTAGAGGGGACGTCCTAGCTGGAGTGGTTAAGGACTATACAGTATTAAATATGGGCTTACTGAGATACAAGGGTCGGTTTTGTGTTCTGAAGGATACTGTTATCAGATTGGAGATTCTAGATGAATCTCATAATACCCCTTACTCTTTGCATCCAGGCACCACCAAGATGTATGAAGATCTAAGGATTTTATATTGGTGGCCTAGGATGAAGAGGGATGTAACCGAGTATATGGCTAAGTGCCTGACATGTCAATAGGTAGGGGTGTTCATATAAACCACAAACCGCAGTTTGGAGCCAAACTGCACCGCACCAAACTACCAAAAATCATAACCGGTGAAACCATTTTTCGATGGTTCATTTTAACCGGACCGCTAAACTTTAATGGTTTATCATGGTTTCTACTTTTTTAAAACAAATTAAACTGGACTGGACCGTGAGTTTTTCTAAAAAAATTTTTTTTAGAAATGATGGTTCAAAGGTTTGAACCCCTACACTTAAGTTAATATAAAGTCTACCAAACCATCCAAGCCAAACAATTTAACTGTTTAGGATATGTTTTTAGTAGTATTTAATACATGCACAAGTTTCAAAAACTAAAAAAAAAAGAGAAATGTAAAGTCCCACATTGTTTAGAAAGTAGACATTTCTTTTTCTCACTTCTATAAAATGATTCAAAATACTTAAACTTACAACAACAAAGGCAATAAGCTTCTTGTAGACTTTTATGGTCTTAAAAGTAAAGCTAAAACTATTATTATTTAAATAAAATTATTTAGTTAATTATTTTATAATAAAAAAAGTTTTAAATTTTAATAATTTGGTTATATGGTTAAAACCAAACCAAACCGTTTATTTATGGTTTGGTTTTTTTAATTTTAATGGTTTGGTTTGGTTTTTCATTTTGAAAAAACTGCACGAGCGGTTTGGTTTCAAAATTCCTTTAAACCGCACCAAACCAAACCGTGTACCTATCAACAGGTCAAGGTTGAGCATCATAAACCAGCAGGGCAATTACAGCCTTTGAATGTCCCAGAGTGGAAATGGGAGGATATCACAATGGATTTTGTGGTGGGGTTACCCAGGAATGTGGGTCTACATGATTTGGTGTGGGTTATCATGGATTGATACGCCAAATCATCTAACTTCTTACCAGTGAGGATGACTTATACAGTGGACCAGTACACAGATCTCTATGTGAGAGAGATAGTGTATCTTGATGGGGTTCTGAGGTTGATTGTATCAAATCAGGACCCTACATTTAGTTCCATGTTTTGGGGAAGTTTGAAGAGGGCTATGGTAACATAGCTAAAATTTAGTACTGCTTATAATCCTTAGACAGATGGACAATCAGAAAGGATGATGCAAATATTAGAGGACATGCTGTGAGCATGTGTGCTTGACTTTGAAGGGTCCTAGAGTAAGTATTTGCCTTTGATTGAGTTTTCCTACAATAACAACTACCAGTCGACCGTTGGAGTGACTCCTTATTAGATGTTGTATGGTAGGAAATGTAGATCGCCCATTCACTGGGATGAGATGGGAGAAAGGAAATACTTGGGTCCTGAGGCAGTTTAGAGGACCAATGAGGCTATTTAGAAGATCAAAGCCTAGATGCTCACGTCTCAGAGTAGACAGAAAAGTTATTGTAACTCCCTACTTCCTTAGAACGTGTAGCTAAATTATGATGAACAAGTTGTTCACAGGAATTTAATATAAAAATGTGGTCATTCATTGAAAACATAAAGAGTTATACATTTGGGATCCCAAAATACGGTTTAGAAAATACTTTACACCTCAAAATACATTTAAGGTCAACTTAGGCGACAAATATGTACCAATACATTACATTTTTTCCAAAATAACCCTGACCGTGGCAGCTAAGTAGACCATACATGTACCCGTCGCTCCTACCTGCCCTTACCTGCACCATAGAGCACCCATTAGCCGAAGCCCAGCAAGAATACTCAACACAAAACAATTAACATATGCATACCTACTAACATCATATAACAAAGCAGCCCACAGGCTAGACACATAGCGGCCATGCTGTCCCAGGCGCTTTACCAGGCCATGGGTTCGCAGTCTTCACCGAGAGGATGATTCCAGCATCCTAGGAGGGTCTCGCCCTAACTGCCTGCACTCCGCGTGCTCAAAATAGTTCCCTACCCCTTGTCATACTCGGCTTTGCACTCCGCGTGCTCAACGCCATTCTTGGCCCCTTGCCGTACTCGGCTTCCTACTGTTCTCGGCCTTTGCCGTTTCCGGCCTTCACCGTTCCCGGCCATCACCGTTCTCAGCAATTGCTGTTCATTCAAAAATATGCACTACATAGCATAATATCAAGAAATATTTAAACATAAACAATACGGATACGCCCTGCAATTCAATCAATAGGGGCCATGCCTTGCAATACAAGCAATATGGCCACGCCCTGCTCTATGGATACAACAATTTTTTTACTTGTGTCCCAACCTATCTGAGCACCGCAATCCCAAGCACAGTCCACTAACACGAGCCTCGTTGAAAACCTAGTTACAACATATTTATCATAGCCATTCATCAAGTTCTAATCCAATAAATAGCTTCAAGACATAAATCTAGTCTCCGGGACCTTGGACTCTACCAAACTTGGTAGAAGAAACCTTCCTGAGCCTTAACGTTTAAGTTCCCAAGCTAAAAACCTTCAAACAACCAAAATTTTGCATACGGGCCGCGACCCATCCCCCCTTAAGGGTTGTGGCATGCCCAAAGTCAGAGGCAAAATTCCTCTCTGCTGAGAGATAGGGGCCGCAGCGCCCAAACCTCGCACCGTGATGCCTGGGCAATTTTTCCAAAGTCCCCTGGCCTATAAACTCAAGCTGACCGCGGTGCCTGATGAACAAGGTTGCCGCTCGAGCCTGAAACCCCAAAAATACCTCCATTTTTAGACTTCTAAATCCCCTAAAAATGAACCCAAACCTATGCTAAAAACATAATTCAGCCCCAAATCACTTACACCAAACTTATTGCAGCACATAAACTTAAAGAAACTAAACAAAATCCCACTACATTCCAAGTTAAATTATCTAGGTTCCAACCCCCAAAAACTCCAACAAAATAGAGAAATTCATCAAGAAACTAGTTCTAACTCTTAGCTTGAACGTGCAGAACGATCTCCAGCTCCCTTGGCTTCAATCCCTGGCTTGATTTTGCCCACTTTGATCTACAAATTCAAAAGTCCTTCCTTGGGTTTCTAACTTCCTCTAGAGCTTCCAAGAGACCCAAGCACAATGCCAAAGTGAGAAAGAAATGTGAGATACCTTCTTCATCCCAAAGTCTATCCATTATTAAGGCCAATTACCACTTTGCCCATCCTTCTAATTAAACTCCTATACTAACCTCAAGGGAATTTCCGTCATTTGTCATATCCCGCTAACTCCATGAGTGTTCCCAAAAATCACCGTTTAATCCTGACATATCCAAATCATTACTAAATTACTACCCATTATTCAATAAATCCCAAACAAATATAACATTCCTGAAATACCCCTAGGCTCCTCCCGAGCTGGGTATTTGACCCCATTGTGACTTTCTAGTTAAACTGCTCCCTAGGACCGTCTTGGATCGTGCTTCAAAAATATATCACCACTCACACGTGGTATCAATCACGATATACACAAATACCACATTTATGCCCTCAACGGGCTAAAATTACAAATATGCCCTTAATAACCAAATGGGGCACACATGCATATTTAATTCACCTAAACATGCATTTCTAATCACATAGTCATCAAATTCACATATTAAAATATTTAATTCAATTATTTCCCTCCCAGAACACTAATCAAGGCCTTAGGCCTTATTAGCAAATTTGGGACGCTACAACTATCCCCTGCTTACAGAAATTTCGTCCTCCAAATTACCTGAATAACTCAGGATAAGGATCTCGAATATTTGTCTCAAGTTCCCACGTCACCTCTTCTACCATGTTGTTCCTCCATAGCACTTTTACTAAGGTGACAGCCTTGCTCCGCAAGACCTTATCCTTTCGGTCAAGAATCTGAACCGGCCTCTCCTCATACAATAAATCTTGATCCAGCTCCAAGTTCTCATAACTCAAGACGTGCATAGAATCTGATACATACTTCCGGAGCATGGATACATGGAACACATTGTGACCCCTAATAGAGCTGGAGGCATCGCCAATCTGTTAGCTACCTCTCCAACCCATTTCAGAATCTTAAAGGGGCCAACAAACCAAATGCTCAACTTGCCCCGAACAGCAAACCATTTCACTCCTCTCAAGGGAGAAACTCTGAGAAATACATGAAACTCTACGCTCCCACGTCTCAAGTCTGAGTAACTCTTATGGAAACTCTGGGAGGCGAGCATTCGAGCTCTAATCTTTTCAATCGCCTCATTGGTCCTCTGAACAACCTCAAGACTCAGTTATCTCCTCTCACCCATCTCATCCCAATGGATAGGTGATCTATACTTTCTCCCATATAACATCTCATACGGAGCCACTCCGATAGTCGCCTGATAACTGCTATTGTACGAAAACTCAATCAAAGGGATATACTTACTCCAAGATCCCCTGAAATCCAATACACAGGCTCATAACATATCCTCTAGTATCTGAATTTTCCTCTCAGACAGTTCATCTGTCTGAGGATGCTAAGCGGTACTAAACTGTAGCTGCGTGCCTATAGCCTTCTGCAGGCTTTCCCAAAACTTCGAGGTGAAGGTGGGGTCCCTGTTGGATACTATCAACCTCGGAGCCCCATGAAGTTGAAAATTTTCCTTCACATACAACTCGGCATACTGCTCAACAATATAAATCGTTCTGACAGGTAAAAAGTGGGCGAACTTTGTATACCTATCAACAATCACCCATACTAAATCATGTTGTCCCACGGTCTTCGGCAAACCAACCATGAAGTCCATGGTGATATCCTCCCACTTCCACTCTAGAATCCCTAGAGGCTGTAATAACCCTACCGGCTGCAATAACCCTACCGGCCTCTGCTGTTCAGCCTTTACCTACTGACAAGTTAAGCACTTAGCCACATAAACCACCATGTCCCTCTTCATTCCTCACCACCAATATTATATTGTCAAATCTTGGTACATCTTTGTAGTACCTGGTTGTAAAGAATAGGGAGTGGTATGAGACTCATCCAAGTTCTATAACCGAACACTAGAATCCATCAAAATGAAAATTTGACCTTTGTACTTCAGTAATCCCTTCTCCCAAATAAAGAAGTCTTTAGCCACTCCGGCTAAGACGTTCTCTTTGTGCTCTCTCAACTGGGGATCCTCCCCTTGTGCCTCCTTGATCCTCTCAAGGAGGGTAGATTGAAGAGTGATGTTGGCTAGGTTACCAACCACCAACTCTATACCCACTCTAGTCATCTCTTTAGCTAACTTATCAGATATCTGCCTTGAACTGAACAACTATCCCTGGCCCTTCTGACTCAGCGCATCAGCCACCACATTGGCCTTCCCAGGATTGTACAGAATATCACAATCATAATCCTTTACCAATTCCAACCAACGTCTTTGGTGCATATTCAGATCCATCTGAGTAAAGAAGTACTTCAAACTCTTATGGTCAGTGTATATTTCGCACTTCTCACCATATAAATAATGTCTCCAAACCTTAAGTACAAATACCACTTTTCCCCTCCTTCCTTGGGTTTCTAACTTCCTCTAGAGCTTCCAAGAGACCCAACCACAATGCCAAAGTGAGAAAGAAATGAGAGATACCTTCTTCAGCTCAAAGTCTATCCATTATTAAGGCCAATTACCACTTTTCCCCTCCTTCTAATTAAACTCCTATACTAACCTTAAGGGCATTTCTATCATTTATCATATCCCGCCTACTCCTCAAGTGTTCCCATAAATACCAATTTAATCCTGACATATCCAAATCATTACTAAATTACTACCCATTACTCAATAAATCCCGAACACATATAACATTCTTGAAATACCCCTGGGCTCCTCCCAAAGCTGGGTGTTTGACCCCGTTGTGACATTCTAGCTAAACTACTACCTAGGACCGTCTCGGATCGTGCATCACAAATATATCACCACTCACACGTGGTATCAATCACAATATACACAAATACCACATTTATGCCCTCAACAGGCTAAAATTACAAATATGCCCCTAATAACAAAATGGGGCCCACATTTATATTTAATTCACCTAAACTTGCATTTCTAATCACATTCATCAAATTCACATATTAACATATTTAATTCAATTATTTCCCTCCCGGCACGCTAATCAAGGCCCTAATCCTTATTAGCAAATTTAGGATGCTACAATTATGCAGATTTGAAGAGCAGGAACGTGGAGTTCCAAATGGGAGACTATGTTTTCCTTATGGTTTCACCATTGAAAGGGGTATAGAGATTTGGAAAGAAGGGCAAGTTGAGCCCTAGGTTTGTAGGACCGTTTGAGATCCTGGAGGGGATTGGTCCAGTGGTTTATAGATTGGCCTTACCTTCGGCATTGTCGGCCGTATACAATGTGTTACATATTTCAACACTTTGGAAGTATATATCAAATGTGACTCATGTATTGAGTTACGAAGAGCTGGAGTTGTAGGCAAATCTTTCCTATGAAGAACAGCCAGTCCATATACTTGACAAGAAGGACAAGGTCATGAGGAACAAAACCATACCTTTGGTTAAGGTATTATGGAGGAACATCAATGTCGAAGAGGCGACCTGGGAACTGGAGTCCAACATGCAGGATCAGTATCTCGAGTTGTTCCTGTAAAATTTCGAGGACGAAATTCCTGTATGGAGGGGATAATTGTAAGGTCCCGATTTCCCTAATAAGGTTTAGTGCCTTGATTAGGGGGCCAGGAGGGCAATAATTGATTTAATTATGTATTATGTGATTATATGCATGATTATAGGTATTATGTGAGTTATATTATAATATGATTGTATTGGCATGTTTAGGTGTATTAAACATGCACGTGAGCCTGTTTCTTATTTGAAGGGCAGTTTCAAAATTTTGGCCCATTGATGGCATATTTGAATATATCTATATATATATAGATGTGTGTGTGTGTGTTATATGATTGAGACCACATCATTATGTGGATATATTTGGATTATTCAGCATGAGGCAATCCTAGGGATCAAGTTAGTGGTTTAGTCATAACGAAGTCAAAATACCAGGCTTGAGTGAGCCTAGGGGTATTTTGGTAATTTAGTACATTACCATGATTCATCGGGTAATGGGAAATTATTTAGTGATTATTTGAGGATTTTTTTGGAAGTTACGGGAATTATGAGGCGTTAATTGATATTAGTGGGAAAAGTGGCAAAAGAAATTTTTTCCCTTGAGGGTATTGAAGAGTACATTAGTGAGCAAGGGGCATTTTGGTCCTTTCCTTCCTAGTAGTGACTTAGTCATTGAATTCCTTTAGAGGTATGAAAGCAAAGAAAAATAATCACTCAGCTCTCTCTCTCTCTCTCTCTCTCTTTCCCTCACATTCTCTCTCCCTTTCTCTATGTTGGTTTGTATTTGAAGAGGAAAAATTGGAATTCAAGCTTGGGAGCTTATTTGCTTAGGGAATTAAGGAGCTTGAGGCAAGTTTCGAAACTGTGGAGGCTTAAAAAACAGCTTGGAATCGAATTAACAGAGGTAAATCCAAGGTAAAGTTATGAGTTTTTTTGTTATTTTTGAGTTTTAGAGTTTCCCTTGGATTATGAGTTTCAGTGGTGTTTTGGTTGGGTTTTTGGGGTCTATAATTTGTTTATGATGTTTGGAAATTCTTATGGGGTATAGTTTATTGTTTGGTTTGGAGTTATAGTAAATTAGTAGGGTTTTGGCTCAGAGAAAATCGCTGGTTTTCAAAGTTCGCAGGGTCGCACCACGGCCCTTATGAACTCAGAGGGACAAGCAGCTGTCTCGAACCACCTTGGTGCAAGGCAGGTTTGGCCATGGTGCATACCCTGTGGTTTTGGGCTCGGGGATCTCTGACTTCTTGCACCGTGTCTCTTTTTTGTTGGGAGGGGGGGGGGGGGAGAGAGGTGACGCCTCGACTCTATTAGGGGGAATGAGAAAAATTAGGTCTCGGGTGGTGGGAACTTGAACCTAAGGGCCCGGGAAGGATTGTACTACCTATTTTAGTAGAATTCGAGGTCCCAAAGGCAAGGACTCAGTCTGGAAGCATTTATTTACTCAAAATTGATGGATATCACTTATTATGGTTGTGACTAGGATACCGCTAGGGCTCGGGACGAGATTGTGCTCGGGACGAGATCGTGCTCGGGACGAGATCGTGCTCAGGGGTTATTGTTGTTAGCCAGTTCTTGGACCAGAGGTAAGAAAACTACACCCAATATGAGATATATGTGATTAGGGCTTGTTGCGATTGTTAAATATAGTTATGAATAAGTCCCGCACCCCTGTGAATGAGCATGATTATGATTATGCCTATGATTGTTTGATTAAGCATGCCTGAATGCTCTATATCTAGATAATTGTTATGTAATGTAATCTTGTCTGCATTAACAAATTAAAAGGGGCTTGACTTATAAGTCAAGGATGACAATACAAGCTGGTCGAAAGCATTGACTTATAAGTCAAGGGCAACAATAGCGCATTTAACGCTAGTCAAAAGCGTTGACTTATAAGTCAAGGGTGACAATAGCACGTTGAGCACTGGTCGATATGGTTAGGCCTAATCAGGAGCGTGTTATACGCTTGAGCAACCCTATGGTCATTGGAAAATGAAAGAGCCAGGTACGCTGGACCAGCTCTAAGGCTAGTTATACAGTACGAGCCCGAGGTATGACTTATTAGTCATTTATTTAGGGCAGCAGCCCGGGGTGACTCTATGGTCACGTAATTAGGGCAACGAACCCCAGGGCCCTGGTATGATACTGCAGTCACTTATTTGAATAAAATGCATGCATGAGTAGGGTTATTATTGCTAAGCATACTTATATTGATTCTGCAATATGTTGTTAACTGCTTATGAGCATGTTTAAGTTTTTTTGCTGAGCCTCAACTCACGGTGCTTCATGGTGCAGGTAAAGGGAAAGGGAACCTGAAATAGCAATGAGTTGGAGAGCTTCAGTGGTGACGTGTACATAAGCGGCTGCTCGACCACCACGGCCGGGGTTTCTTAGAGGAACTATGTTCAATCCCTATTTTTTCGCTTAGGTCGGCTGGTTGTAACTTGTGAATTTGTAATTAGCCTTTTAAACATTATTTTGGGATCCCATGTATGGAATTAAATGTTTTACGGAAATGGTTGTTCCTTTTGACAAAAAAAATTAATCTTAAACCGTTAATCACTTCTCTAGTCTAAGATACCACTTCCTAACATATTCGGGTGTCCTCCCGTAACAAAAATGTGGCACATGCCACTCTATCATTACCTACCACCCCCATAAGTCCAGTATGGAGGTGTTCATACCCATCCACTGCTCAGCTCGCAGTGGATCTGGCCCTCCCTCAAAGGTAGGAGGGTTCTGCTTCCTAAAGTGCTCATAAAGAGGCTTCCACCTATTCTCAGCCTCTGGTTGTTGCTATAATATTGGTCCTAGCTACTTGTTTATAAATTAACCTTCACTAGTAAAGTTAATGGTTTTTTTACCCAAAATCAATACGAACTGAATTACTCAGCACGGGGTATAGCTGGAAGACAAGCGCATGAGGAAAGTGTATAGGTAGAACATCTAGCTAACTCTGGAGTGAGTAGCTCAATTCAAACTTGACAGCTTACGACAACCAGATAATCTTCAGATTGCCTCTTGCGCTAATAACTTAATTCAAGATGCGTGATGGCCAGATCGCCTTCTAGAAACTCTGAACTTGGGCTGTATCAGGATAGGTTAGTTCTTTGACATCCAGCCCAAAGAAATTGTTCAGCTCACGGAAGCCTAGTCATGACGCACAATGAAGGATCCTGACTCGGAGATTCCTTGTACGCTCATTAATGCTCAAATATTATTCTATATTTATTGTCCGAGTTTAGGGGCATAGAATCAATATGCATTAATTTATTTATGTAAATAAGAAGTTAATCAAATTTATTATTTACCATGTTTATGTACGCAGTTACCCTCAAGAAAATCCTCTATAAATACCAAGGGAATGGACAGAAAAGGGCCCCCGACTCTCTATATACTGAAACTCTGCTGAAATTGTCATCAACAATTTCTTCCAAAGTCATAAATAAATCAATAAGATTGTGACGTCCCGTGTTTTGAACACACGTTAGTAGTCGGTTCGAGTCAGTGAAGAATTATGTGGAATATTATTTTGATAAATGATATTTTATGAAGTTGTGTTATTTCGTGAATTTTTATAGCCGTTGTGATGATTTTGTAAATGGTCTAGGCCTGTGCTAAGAAAGATTGGTCTCAGACCAAGGGGTAAACCATAATGGTAGAAAAATCTTAGATATAAATAAAATGGGGAATTCTATTGCATAAAAATAGCTTTGGCAACAAGGACTTTATAGACGGGCCAATAAATTTTAAGAGAATTGATTGAGGTTTGAATTCCAATCAACTGGGCTCAATAATGAAAACTTCTTTCTTGGGCCTTTTAGGGCATTTTGGTCAATACGTCATAAATTGCCAAAATTATGTGATATTGTTCCAAATTTTTTTTTGGTCACAAATTAATATATTTAATTATGTTTGGAGATTTAAAAATTTAGGAAAATTTAGAGCACAAAATTATCAAAGGGCCCTTGAGTTCTTTATGTGTGGGGTAAAATAAGCAAGGGCATAAAGGTAAATTCCAGGGGAAGAGAGAGAGAGAAAGATGGGCGACAAGGCTAGGGGGTAGACCCTAGGGCTCTCATGAGCTAGGACACATACCCCAAAGGGCCAATAATATGAAGAGTTTTACCCTATTCACAAGTTAAGAGCTTAGTCATTTTGTTTTTCTCTCAAACACTTCCTCTCCATCACTCTCTCCCCAAACCCAAAACCCTCTCTATCCCTAACCAAAATTGCTTCAACAAACGCCCTTCTTAGCAAGCTACACTCATATTCCCCATTGGAGAAGGAAGAGGTTCAAGAAGAAATCCTTGTCTAGTGTAAGTATAAAAATCCTTGTGCATGTATGTAATCTAATAGTCATTCATGGCATTGATCTTGTGTTCTAGGGCTCAAGAGAAGCTTTCACTAGTTGGATCTCAAAGATTGAGCACATTTGTGATCAAATAAAGCAAGGTAAGAGGTTTTTGTAAGTTTGCATGTTCTTTTCCTCATCTAAGTTCTTCCTATCCTAATCCTTTCTTAAAAAAGTTCTTCATGTGGGCTTGGGCTCAGTTTTGAGAGTGTAGAGCACAAAGGGGAGTTTTTGAAGAGCTATGGAATACATCTCCAAGTTAGGGCTTCAAAAGGTAGAAATCTATGGTTGTTTCTTTGAGTTTTGTGATGATTTTTGTAGATCTGGTTGTATAGGGTATTTCAATATTTTTTGGAGCCTATTTTATGCTTAAGGTTGAGATTGTGTGATATGATCAATTGGATGCATGCATGTGGCTAGGGTTTATGCTAGAAATCCTTGTTGTTGTTAAGTGTGAGTAAAAATGCTTGCTGCAAAAATTTAGGGTCTGGTTTCAAATAGGTCATATTGCACCCTTATGCCTCTTTATATGAAAATAATGTGTAGTTGTGTAGTGCATTGAGATTACTTGATGTTAGGCTTTGGAAAATCATAAAAGGTATTTTTTTTAAGCCCAATTTATGCACTTTTTGGCATTGTGATGCAAATCTGGAAAATTTCTCGGCAGCATGCACTGCCCATATTTCTTTTTCTTTCTAACATGTTTTACAAATTTAAAAGCTATAAAATTTGGTATGATGTTAGTTGATACATGTATAAGGGTCCCTGTAAAATTTTAGATTAAAATATGTCATGGTTTAAGAGAAACATATTTTCAAAATTTGCCCTGAAATCTGGAAAAAACGTCAAGGCAGCAAGCACTGTCCAAATTGCTTTTATTATTTGAATAGGTTTTACTATCCGAAAAATTAAGAAATTTTAAAGGATGTTAGTTAAGATATGTATTAGGATCCCGGTAAATTTTAAGAGAAAAATGTGTCACGGTTTAAAAGAAATAAATTTCTAAGTTTGCCCTAAAATCTGAAAAGTAGTAATTTCGGACCATAATGAAAATTGATTTTTTGGAAGGTTAGTTCTCCTAACCTAAAACGATTTTTGACGTGAGATTTTTTCCTAGTTCCCATCCTTATGACACAAAATATGTGAACTATAGTTAAAGGGCTTTGGCAAAAAAAACTCCACTTATGGAAAAAGTTTTAAAATGGGACTTTATCACATTAAATCAAATAGTGAAAGTAAACTTTTGGAAATGGGAAAAATGGTTCTTTTACAAAGGTAACTAAGGATTTGGAAGTTTAACCAATCCAAAATCAGCTTGAGTTAACTAAAGTGTGATTTTTACCATTTTATAAATTAAGGTTCCAATTTTCCTTCTTTTAAAAAATACCACAAAAAGAGATTCTAGGATACCAATAAAAATTTGGTAAAAATGGGAGTTTAGGTTATGAAGGACCTTTATAAACAAATGGAAACTTTGTCAGATAATAATACTTAAAGGGTCAAAAAGCTTTATTTTGGTATATGATAGAAAGCGGTGAACTTCGTAAAAGATTGATTAGTTATGAAATTTTTATAAAGATGCGAGTTGTTAAAACTCCCTTTTCTAAAACCAAAGTACAAGTTATCAAATAAGAGAGTTATTTATTGAAAGAATATTAAAACACATGGTACGGAATGCGTGTTACGGTGAGGTCGTTTTCCTACAATAACTTAAAGAATGAAAAGAAAACCCGACCTTATACACTATTAAGTGTATAAGAGTCTATAGTATAGAGTCTCTGTGAGTTTATTGCATGCAGCTATTGTAGAATATTAGCTATAAGAATATGTCATAGTTTAATCCGAGTACACTGTACTAATTCCAGTAAACGCGAAAGGGAAAAATGAATAGTGGTATTAAGGAGCCAGCTAGGAACTAAGGACTCCAGGTAAGTTAGCATTTCCCTTCTTGGCTATAACATGAATATACCATTTTGTGCTTATAGTAGTAGATTACACTAGTTTTGTTTGGGTCGTTAAGACCAGGGTATGCTTAATACTTGCCCTTGCAATGCTTTTGCATTTAGCGGCTAAATGGCAAGTAGGTTCGGGTTGGAGCTAGAACCTTAGCGTAATATAGTCCAGGTTGGAGCCTAGACATGGTAAGCGAAAGTCTGGATCGGAGCAAAGACATGGTAAAAATATAGTTCGAGTTGGAGCCAGGACATGGTAAAAAATTATATAGTCCGGGTTTGAGCCACGACAATGGTAGTATAGTCCAGGTTGGAGCCAGGATATTATTGGTGGAACCGAGTTGAGGCCGGAATCCCTTGTTGTTAATCTATTGATTAGTTATGATATGTGTTATATATATCTTGAATGTTCTTGGAATTTTCTGAGTGTAGGATATTATGATATGTGTTATATATCTTGAATGTTCTGGGAATTTTTCTTAGTGCAAGCTATTGTGTCATGTGTGAACTTGGTTGTTAGAAACAACCAAAGTATTTATTTCAGATATGGTTATATATCTTCAATGTTTGGGATTTTCTGAGTGCAGATTGTTATGATATGTATGAAAATTGGTTGTTGGGTGCAACCAAAGTGCTTGATTTTATGTTATGATTATTACTTGTGATATTGTATGATAGGGTTGGAACTTATCCAAAACCCTAGTAACAGGTAGCTATATCTACCTTAGGTCGACCCATTATTGGGTTTTAGTATCTTGTGTATAAGGCCATTCTTACTAACCGTTGTCACTTAACTAGTTGTTCATGTTGTAGGTAAATGCAAAGGCAAAATGGAACTGTGAGCACCGGAGTCTGCTTGCGAATATGTACATGTGGCCTAACCTCGGGAGGTTTTTGATGGATCACCATTTTGAAAAGAAAATTTGAAAGCTCGTTATTACTTTTGGATAACTAATTTATTATAACTCTGCGGACAAATATTTGTATTTTTGTTTGCTAAATTAAAATTGTGCGCACATGACCTTACTAAAGGATTTTTTTATTTGGATTTTCAGTATGATGAGTTAAAGTGAAAGTTTAAATTCTCGCATGATTTTTGGTCTTGTATGTTTTGGGTCGTTACAAGTGGTATCAGAGCATCAGGCTAAACCGGTTCTGTAGACAAACGTACATGTACATTCTGCAAGATAGACCAGCACTCACTGTAAGTACTGCCTTTTCACATTCTTTCCTTAGCTTTCTTTTATTTACCTCAATTCTATAAATGGTAGGTTTTGGTCGATATACCTGAGCTAGGTGACCTTGTGATAGGGAACCTACCCATGATCCCTATGCCCGGGATTGATTATTATAGACTATTTCTATAACGCCCTACTTCCTTATAGTCGTTACTAAGTGAGTTTAAAACGTGCAATTAACTCGCTAATCTAGGTTTTAGGTTAAAAGTGTAGCTAAACCGTAATAAAAGTCATACAATTTGAAAATATAATCATCCATTGAAAATTATAAAACGATATACATTTGGGTTCCCAAAATACGATTTAGGAATATTTACAACTCAAATATTAAATTAGAGTCGACTAAACGACAAAATCAAGTTTAGTACAAACATCTCCCAAAAATACCCCTAGCCGTGGCAGCTAGGCAGACCAAACATGTACGCGATGCTTCACGCTCTCCATACTTATGGTTAGTCGACTTTCCCCTTGCCCTTACCTGCACCATAGAGCACTCGTGAGCCGAAGCCTAGCAAGAAAACTTCACACAAGCAAATAACATATGCATTGCTACCAATTAGCATACAATAAACCCGCCAACAGGCTAAACACATATGGTCATGCCGTCCCAGGCACTTTACCAGGCCTTGGGTTCGCGGTCTACACTATGAGGATATCCTAGGTATCCATTAGGGTCTCACCCTGGCAACTTGCACTCCATGTGCTTAACGTTACTCCCAGCCCCTTGCCATACTCGGCCTTGCCATTCTCGGCCTTCGCCGTTTCCGACCCTCGCCATTTCCGACCCTCGCCATTCTCGGTCTACGCCATTCCTGACTCTTGCCGTTCATTCACATATATGCACACATAGCATAATTAAAAAAATATACTTAAACAGGTATAAACATACTCAATGGGGCTACGCCCTGCAGCACAATCATATACGGTCGTGCCCTACAACACAAACTATAGGGCCTCGCCCTGCTCTACGCATACAACAGTTTTCTTACCTATATCCCGAGCTTTCCTAGCAACGATGTCCCGAGCACAGTTCCCTAGTCCGAGCCTTGCTGAAAACCTAGTCACAACGTATCAACAACATCCATCCATCAAGTTCTAATCCATTAAATAACTTTGGGTCACAATTCTAGTCCCCAGGTCTTTGAATTCTATCAATCCGAGTGAGAAAATCCATCTCGAGCCTTAACTTTTGGATTCCCGGGCCTAAAACCTCCTTGAATTCCAAAAACACACTAAGTGTCGCGGCCCCATGAACCCATGCCGCGGACCGCCTCAACCAGAAAGCCCAACCTCCAAAACAGGGCCTGCGCACCATGGCCCAAGCTAGGATGTGTCACAGCTCACCCTTCTTCCTGGCCTCCCAAGTGTTCTAGAGGGTCACGGCTCAGGAAGAACAATGCCACAGCCCGACCCTTCGAACCTAGAAAAATCCTCCATTTTCTCCACCAAATCCAGGCTAATTTACCCCATAATCGACCCAATGTTTCGAGTCAATCATCACAGAAGTTCTACTATGGTCTCAGCAACAAAACCTAACAAGAATTAACCCCAAACCTCATCTAAAACTCAAGAGCGATTCTCCACCTAGCTCACATGCACAACCTTGAAACACCAGCAGAAATTCAACATAATTTATCAAGTTTAAAAGCTTACCTTTGCTTAATTGAATCTCTGAATTAATCCCCTAAGTTCCAAAGTTCCAACTTTGAATCCTTAGTCTCTGGTTAGGTTTTCACCAAAATCTCCAAGCTTCTAAGAGAGAAGAGAGAACCGAGAGAAAGAGAGAGGGAGAGTCGGTTTCTCTAAGGTTCTGAATACTTCCTTAGTTA
This sequence comes from Humulus lupulus, assembly GCF_963169125.1. Taxonomy (NCBI): domain Eukaryota; kingdom Viridiplantae; phylum Streptophyta; class Magnoliopsida; order Rosales; family Cannabaceae; genus Humulus; species Humulus lupulus. Next base: position 190,586,967 of record NC_084794.1, on the reverse strand, counting down.
ATTTTTTTCTTAACTTAAGTCTCTAAGGTTACCTCAAAGGCTCGGGGTGCCAAAAACGTCCCTGAGGGAAAAATGGTAAATTTCCCCAGTATTCCTTCCTAAACTTCTAACGTCAAATTTATCTCCAAATATTTATGTTCATAACCCGATAACCAAATAAAATATCTAATCCCGAAATAGCCCTCGACTCGCCCCGAGTCAGGTATACAACCCCGTTGTGACTTTCTAGCTAAAGCGCTCCTTAGGACTGTCTCGGATCGTGCAACACAAATATATCACAAATATATCATAATAATCACATTTATGCCCTCAATGGGCTAAAATTACAAACATGCCGCTAATAACCAAACGGGGCCCACATGCATATTTAATTCATCTAAACGTCCATTTCTAATCTCGCACTCATCAAATTCACACATTAACATAATAAACCACTTATTGCCCTCCAGGCACGCTAATCAAGGCCCTAAGCCTTATTAGCAAATTTGGGACACTACAACTATCCCCTCCTTACAGGAATTTCATCCTTGAAATTACCTGAATAACTCCGGATACCACTCCCGCATATCTGATTCAAGTTGCCATGTCGCCTCCTCAATCTTGCTATTCCTCCACAGCACTTTCACCAAGGCGATGGTCTTGCTCTGCAAGACTTTATCCCTCCGGTCGAGAATCTGAATCGGCTTCTACTTATAAGATAAATGTTGGTCTAGCTCCAATTTCTCATAACTTAGTACATGTGTCGATTCTGATACATACTTTCGGAGCATGGACATGTGAAAAACATCATGAACCCCTGATAAGGCTGGAGGCATCGCCAGTCTGTAAGCTACCTCTCCAACCCATTCCAGAATCTGAAAGGGGCCAACAAACCTAGGGCTCAGCTTGCCCCGAACACCTAATCGCTTCACTCCTCTCAAAGGTGAAACCCTAAGGAACACATGATCACCGACCTAAAACTCTACCCTCCTGCGTTTCAAGTCTGAGTAACTCTTCTGGGGACTCTAGGAGGCGAGCATTCAAGCTCTAATCTTTTCAATCGCTTCATTGGTCCTCTAAACCATCTCTAGACCCAGGTATCTCCTCTCACCCGTCTCATCCCAATGGATAGGTGATCTGCACTTTCTCCTGTATAGCATCTTGTACGTAGCCACTCCGATCGTCGCCTGATAACTGTTATTATACGAGAACTCAATCAAAGGGTGATACTTACTCCAAGATCCCCCAAAAATCTAGCACATAGACTCGTAGCATGTCTTCCAGTATCTGAATCGTCCTCTCAGACTATCCATCTTTCTTAGGATAATAAGCGGTACTAAACTGCAACTTCGTGCCCATAGCCTTCTGCAGACTCTCCCAAAACTTGGAGGTGAAGGTGGGGTCCCTGTCAGATACTATCAACATCGAAGCCCCATGAAGTCGAACAATTTCCTTCACATACAACTCTGCATACTGTTCCACATTATAAGTTGTCTTGACAGGTAAAAAGCGGGCAGACTTGGTATACTTATCCACAATCACCCACACCGAATCATGCTGTCCCATAGTCTTCGGCAAACAAACCACGAAGTCCATAATGATATCTTCCCACTTCCACACTGGAATCCTTAGAGGCTGCAATAACCTTGCTGACCTTTGATGTTCAGCCTTTACTTGCTGACAAGTTAAACACTTAGCCACATAATCCACAACATTCCTCTTCATTCTCGACCATCAATACAAGGCTCTTAAATCTTGGTACATCTTCGTCGTACCTGGATGTAAAGAATAGGGAGTGGTATGCGATTCATCCAAGATCTCTCGCTAGATATCAGAATCCATTGGAACACAGATCCGACCCTTGTACTTCAGTAACCCCATCTCCGAGATAGAGAAGTCCTTAGCCGCTCCGACTAAGAAATTCTTTCCCTTACGCCTCCTTGATCCTCTCAAGGAGTGTAGACTGAAGAGTGATGTTGGCTAACCGACCAACCACCAACTCTATACCCGCTCTAGTCATCTCCTTAGCTAGCTTATCAGATATATTAATCAATCTGAAAAACTATCCTGGGCTGTTCCAACTCAATGCATCAGCCACTACATTAGCCTTCCCAGGATGGTATAGGATATCACAATCATAATCCTTTACCGATTCCACCCACCGTCTCTGGCGCATCTTCAGATCCTTCTTATTAAGAAGTACTTCAAACTCTTATGGTCGGTGTATATCTTGCACTTCTCACCATACATATAATGTCTCCAAACCTTAAGTGCAAATACCACCGCTGCCAACTCCAGATCATGCATGGGATATCTCTGCTCATACTCCTTTAACTATCTCGATGCATAGGCTATCACCTTTCCGGCTTGCATCAACACACACCCTAAACCCTGTTTGAAAGCATCACAGTAAACCACAAACTTCTCATTCTCCGTCGGCAGACTCAACACTGGTACAGTGATCAGTCGCCGCTTCAGCTCCTTGAAACTATTCTCACACCTGTCTGTCCACACATACATAGTCTTCTTCTTCATTAATTCAGTCAACGGTGTAGCTATCCTGGGAAACCCCTCAAAAAACCACCGATAATATCCTGCCAATCCCAGAAAACTCCTCACTTCTGGAACATTGCTCGGTATAGGCCAATCTCTCACTACCTCAATCTTACTTAGGTCAACTAGAATCCCCTCCTTACTAACAATATGGCCCAGAAACGTGACTTGCGGTAGCCAAAAATCGCACTTGTTGAACTTAGCATATAACCTATACTCTCCCAACCGCTGCAATACCAAACGTAGGTGTTGCTCATGCTCTTTCTCTGACTGAGAGTACACCAGAATGTCATCAATAAACACAATCACAAACTTGTCAAAGTAGTCCTTGAAAGCCCTATTCATCATGTCCATAAAAGCTGCTGGGACATTGGTTAATCCAAAGGACATAACCAGGAGTTCATAGTGTCCATATCTTGTGCGAAAAGCGGTCTTTGGTATGTCCTCTTCTTTGATCCTTAACTGATGGTAACCTGACTAGAGATCAATCATGGAAAACACTGTCTTTCCCTGTAGTTGGTCAAATAAATTGTCAATCCTAGGAAGTTGATACTTGTTCTTAATGGTCAACTTGTTCAGCTCCCTGTATTCAATACACATCCTAAGAGATCCATCCCTCTTCTTGAAAAACAACACTGGGGCACCCCATGGTGAGAAATTCAGTCTGATGAACCCCAAATCTAGTAACTCCTGCAACTGAATCTTCAACTCCTTCAACTCTGTCGGAGCCATTCTATAAGGTGTCCTAGATACTGGCTCCGCCCCTGGTACCAACTCTATAACAAACTCAATCTCCCGATGCAGCGGCAACCCTGGCAGGTCTGTTGGAAACAAATCTGGAAACTCACATACGAATCTGGTCTAACTCGGTCCAACCGACACAACCCTAGAGGTATCCACAATATTCGCTAGGACTCCTGTGCAACCTTCCTGCATTAGGTCTCTAGCCTTTAGTGCTGAAACCATAGGTACCTGTGGTCCACTAACTGTCCCCAAAAATACAAAGGGTACCTCCCCTTCTGGTTCAAAAATCACCATCCTGCGCTTGCAGTCAATCGTCGCCCCATACATCGATAACTAATCAATTCCTATAATCATATCGAAGTCATCCATCACTAGCTCAATCAGATCAATAGACAACTCCCTACCGTCTATCTCTAGTGGCAATGCTCTAATCCATCTCCTAGAGACTACGAGTTCCCTAGTCGGCAAAAAAGTCTAAAAACCCCTAGCATACAAAACACTAGGTCTACACAGCTGATCTATCACTCTAGCAGATACACATGAATGAGTAGCTCTTGAATCAATCACGGCATTATAAGAAGAACCAACACTAGAAATCTGACCTGTCACGACCGAGGGGCTAGCCTCCGCCTCAGTCTGAGTCACGGTGAACACTCTGACAGGAGCGATACTATCGCCCTACTTCGCCCACAGATAAAGCAAGCCTTGATCCTACACTCTCCCTGATGTTGTCGTTTGCATCGAGGACACACTTGAAAACTCCTCCAGTTGTCACCTCCGCCGTGACGGCCGCCAAAAGCACCCCATGCCTTCCTATCCGAACTAGGAGGAACAAAAGAATCTGGGGCCTTTCTCTTCTGCTCACTGGAGCCACCACCCCAACTGGATCCAATAAAAGGAGGCACCGCCCTCCTGGCATCGCGCCTAACAACGCTCTCTCTCCATAACTGAACATCGACCCCCTCAGCTATAAGGGCCTTGTCCACTACCTGAGCATAAGTAGTAGATTCTAGATCCAAAGTAATCTTCACATCATGGGCGATCATAACATTCAACTCCCGCACAAATCTGTCCCTTCTTTCCGCGTCAGTCGGCACCAAATCTATCGCAAACTTCGCCAACCGGTCAAATCTCACAGCATACTCAGTAACCATCAACCAATTCTGAGTTAGGTTGATGAACTCATCAACCTTTGCAGCTCGGACTGCTACACTGTAGTATTTCTCATTAAAGATATTTCTAAACTCTTCCCAAGTCATAACTGCCACATTCCTCCTCTGAGTCACTACATCCCACCAGATGCGGGCATCTTCTCTGAACATGTAGCTGGCACAAGGTACCCTCTCGTTCCCTACCACCCTCATAAAATCTAGGATGGAGGAAATCATATTCATCCACTGCTCTGTCCGCAGTGGGTCTGGTCCACCCTCAAAGGTGGGAGGATGCTACTTCCTGAACCTCTCATACAAAGGTTCCCACATGTTCTCCATAACAGGCTGAACTGACACTAGCGCCACAGCCTGCTGAACAGGCAACCCAGTGGCCTGAGGAGGAGCCTGCTGCCTCAATTATCGAAGTTCTTCCTCTGTTCGATGCAGTCTCGCTTCCATTTCAACAAGCATCTATTGTCAATTCTGTGGGGCAGGTGGAGGGTCCTGACCTTGGTTGCCATCCTCGGCCCTACTATCGCAGAGTATAGATGATTATCGAGGCATCTGAACAATATGCCTGCAATCGACAATGCCGCTCATAAGGCATGATAACAACATCCAAAACCACCTCCCAATCACATCAGCCAACCATAAACAACAGTCCACATAACATACAAATAACATATAACACTCAATGGGCCATGCCCTGGCATCATGCATATGTTAACTCACTCATCATTCTCTATATAAAATAAGCAGGCAAAAAGGGCAGCTAAGCACATATTCAAGCATATAAGTCAATCATTACTAACTAACCCTGAGTCGAGCTTGTCACTCACAGCGAACGTACATGTTCGGTCAATCTCCAGGAACCATAAACCTTGGCTCGCTCTGATACCAAGTTGTAACGCCCTACTTCCATAGAGTCATTATTAAGTGAGTTTAAAACGTGCAGTTAACTCGCTAATCGAGGTTCTAGGTTAAAAGTGTAGCTAAACCGTAATAAAAGTCATACAATTTGAAAATATAATCATCCATTGAAAATTATAAAACGATATACATTTGGGATCCCAAAATATTGTTTAGAAATATTTACAACTTAAAAATGTAATTAGAGTCGACTAAACGACAAAATCAAGTTTAGTACAAACATCTCCCAAAAATACCCCTGGCTGTGGAAGCCAGGCAGCCAAACATGTACGCGTCGCTTCACGTTATCCGTACTCATGGTTGGTCGACTTTCCCCTTGCCCTTACCTGCACCATACAACACCCTTGAGACGAAGCCTGGCAAGAAAACTTCACACCAGCAAATAACATATGCATTGCTACCAATTAGCATACCGTAAATCCGCCAACAGGCTAAACACATACGGCCATGTCGTCCGAGGCGCTTTACTAGGCCCTGAGTTTATGGTCTACACCGTGAGGATATCCCAGGTATCATTTAAGGTCTCACCCTGGCAACTCACACTCTGCGTGCTTAACGTTGTTCCGGACCCCTTGCCATACTCGGCCTTGCCGTTTCTGGCCCTTGCCGTTCTCGGCCTACGCCATTCCCAGCTTTTGCCATTCATTCACATATATGCACACATAGCATAATTAAACAAATACTTAAACACGTATAAACATAATCAATGGATTGGGTTGTGCCCTGGAACACAAACTATAGGGTCTCGCGCTACTCTACACATACAACAGTTTTCTTACTTGTGTCCCGAGCATTCCGAGCACCGATGTCCCAAGCACAGTCCCCTAGTCTGAGCCTAACTGAAAACCTAGTCACAATGTATCAACAACATCCATCCATCAAGTTCTAATCCATTAAATAACTTGGGGTCACAATTCTAGTCCCCGGGTCCTTGAATTTTATCAATCCAGGTGATAAAATCCATCTTGAGCCTTAACTTTTGGATCCCCGAGCCTAAAACCTCCTTGAAGTCCAAAAACACACTAAGTGTCACAGCCCCATGAACCCATGCTGCGGCCCGCCTCAACTAGAAACCCCAACCCCCAAAACAAGGCATGCGCGCTGCGGCCCAAGCTAGGGTGTGTCGCAGCCCGCCCTTCTTCCTGGCCTCCTAAGTGTTCAAGAGGGTCGTGGCTTAGCAAGAACAATGCCGCGACCGACCGTTCGAACCCAGAAAAATCCTCCATTTTCTCCACCAAATCCTAGTCAATTTACCCTAAAATCAACCCAACGTTTCAAGTCAATCATCACAAAAGTTCTACTATGGTCTCAGCAACAAAACCTAACAAGAATTAACCCCAAACCTCATCTAAAACTCAAGAGTGATTCTCCACCTAGCTCACATGCCCAACCTTGAAACACCAGCAGAAATTCAACATAATTTATCAAGTTTAAAAGCCTACCTTTGCTTAATTGAATCTCTAAATTAATCCCCTAAGTTCCAAGCTTCTAGCCCCCAAATTTCCAGCTTTGAATCCTTAGTCTCTGGTTAGCTTTTCACCAAAATCTCCAATCTTCTAAGAGAGAAGAGAGAACCGATAGATAGAGAGAGAGAGAGAGAGAGAGAGAGAGTCAGTTTCTATAAGGTTCTGAATACTTCCTTAGTTTATTTTTTTCTTAACTTAAGTCTCTAAGGTTACCTCAAAGGCTCGGGGTGCCAAAAACGTCCTCGTGGGCAAAATGGTAAATTTTGCCCAATATTCCTTCCTAAACGTTCTAACTTCAAATTTTTCTCCAAATATTTATGTTCATCACCTGATAACCCAATAAAATATCTAATCCCGAAATACCCCTCAACTCACCCCGAGTCAGGTATACAACCCTGGTGTGACTTTCTAGCTAAAGCGCTCGATCATGCAACACAGATATATCACAAATATATAATAATAATCACATTTATGCCCTCAACGGGCTAAAATTACAAACATGCCCCTAATAACCAAACGGGGCCCACATGCATATTTAATTCACCTAAACATGCATTTATAATCTCATACTCATCAAATTCACACATTAACATAATAAGCCACTTATTGCCCTCCAGGCACTCTAATCAAGGCCCTAAGCCTTATTAGCAAATTTGGGACGCTACAATTTCACGATGAGGCTCCTCGACACTTTGAATACAATCGACGGCATCGACATGCAATTTGGCAATGGACGCATTACATGATAGAAGTATTTGATAGGTCCAACACACCTGAGCGACGCAGAGTGCTATATGCCAACACTTGCTTGAGAGGTTCGGTACAGATATGGTTTTGTCACAGACGTCTATGGCTCGTTCGCGAGACGTGGGATGACTTCCATATGCAGATTGAGCTAGCATTTAGGCCAAGGATTGGCCTATCTCCGTGATTGATAGCATACCTCAAGGCAGGGCTGCAGACCCAGAGGAAGATTTCGAGCAGACTGATGAGGATACTGACATAGAACTTGATATGCTGATGGATAGGATAGATTAGGTTATGTTATGAGAGTATTTCTGATACTTTTGGAAAAGACTTTGCCAACCTACTAGGTTCTAGGACTTTTTCATAGTTGTAGCAGGCAAATTTAGAAACTCGTTGTGTAGCTAGGGTTCTCCTTTGTTTTTATCGTTCTGCTAACTAATTGGCATGATCTATCATGATCATTATGTATTGCTAGGTTATATCCCTGAATGTTTTGACTACCTGTTTTGAGTTAAATCGTTATGAGTTTTTATTTTTCCTTTTTCTTTTCCTTGTTTGTGGGAAACTTGTATATTCAAACGTTTTAAACATTATTGTATAGAGGCTTGCAATGGTGCCTAACACTCGAGCAATGGGAGGTCGAGCTGTTAGTCCACCAAACCCAGCCAAGAGAGTGATCGTTAACCAAGATGTACCTCGTGGCCGAGGCAGAAGAAGGGGTCTAGGCCGAGGGAGAGGCCGAGGACAAAGAGCATAGCCGAAACCAAATCTGGAAACTCAAATAGAGGATCTAAGAAGGACTGTGCATGAGCAGAATGTGACGAATGTTAAGATGTTTGAGGCATTGATGCGAAGATTTCTGGAAATGCCACACAATCCCGTACCCCTAGCACCCCGGGAGGACATTCCAGAACAGCAGGAATTCCTGGAGCAAGAAGAGCCACCGGTGGGAGCGAATCCACCAGCGAATGTACCTAGAGTGGAACCGTCAAAACTGATCTCAGAACGGTTTAGCAGGTAAAACCCACCCGTGTTCGAAGGGACTTCAGAGCCCCTGATGGAAAAATAATGGGTCATCCTGCTGGAGAGAATCTTTGACTTTGTGGCAACTATCAAAAGGGAAAAGGTAATCTATGCGGTGTATATGTTGAGGAAGGACGCCCGCATCTGGTGGGATATTGCTAGGAAGGGGTATGATATAGCACAGATGGAATGGGTAGAATTCCTGAACCTGTTCAATGCCAAGTACTACAACCAAATGGTGATAGATCGGAAGGTGGTTGAGTTCGCCAACCTGGTCCAAGGTTCATCTAGCGTACATGAGTACGTGCACAAGTTTGACCAACTCTCAACATTTGCTTCGGATCTGGTAAACAATGAAGTCAACCGGGTACGCAAATTCATGAAGGGGTTGAAAAGAAAGATAGCTTGGTTCATGGATACCGGGAAGACCAGCTCGGATACTTATGATGAAGTCGTAGAGTGAGCAATCCACCAAGAATCATGGTTGGTACAAGAGAAGAAAGAGCCCTATCAGCCTGAAGAACAAGCACATGTCTCAAATGACCGGGGAAGATACTCTAGTAACCAGAGCTGCCCTTCGGGAGGTTTGCATCCAGGGGCATTAGAAGTATGGGGAAGACTAATACTTCAAGAAACTCTAGGTTTCCCAATGGTTGAAATAATAAACGAAGAATTGAGCCACCAAGCCGAAGTTCGAACTTCAACAAGCAACCAAGGAGAGAGAATAGCTATTGGTCGCAATGCAACAAATGCAATTGATGCCACTAAGGTGAGTGCAAAAACAACAACTGCTTCACCTGTGGAAAACTGGGTCATTTCTCCAGGCACTGCCTGACCCATGGTCAAAAGGAATGAAACAACCAACCAAAGCAAATAGGAGCTGCACCATGAGTTTATGCACTCACCCAGTGTGATAAAGGAGTTGGAACTTCCGATATGGTGTCAGGTCAGCTTCTTATGGATAATAACTCAGCATATGTATTGATGGACACTAGTGCATCTCAATCTTTTATTATTGCATCTTATGTTGATAAGATAGATAGGAAGACTGAGCCTATGGGAAATATATGTGGTGTATCCTTACCTTCGGGAGAGGATATGATGGTATGTGTAACGCCCTACTTCCTTAGAGCCGTTACCAAGTGAGTTTTTAAAAGAAACTTAGTGCAAAGAACTCGTTACCGAGGTTTTTAAAACCAAAGTGTGACTAAGCAAAAGTTAAGGCTGTAATCTTTTGAAAATGCTTTACTTTATTGAAAACTTCAAGTATATAACATCTGGGATCCCAAAATAAGGTTTGAAAACTATTTACAACTTAAAATAAGTTTACAGTTGATTAGTTATTAAAATCACAGATTATTACAGCCATTTTTCGTATATACCCCCAACCAAAGCAGTCGGGCAGGCCAAACATGTACGCGTCGCTTCATGCTCTCCGTACTCATGGCTGGTTGACTCATTCTTTGCCCTTACCTGCAACACAGAGCACCCGTGAGCCGAAGCCTAGCAAGAAAACTCATACAGTTCATAACATGTGCAAATTATACAGTTAACATAACCGGTAATCCACAGATAAACAGGTCAGCCATCAACTAAGCAAACATGGCCATGCCGCCCCAGAAGCCTTACCAAAGCCTGGGGTTTCGGTCCTCATCGTAAGGATATCCCATTTATCCATTGGGTCCTACCCTGACTATAAGCATCCCATGTGTTAAGTGTTACTTCCGGCCCCGCTGCCGTTCTCGGCTTCCTTGCCGTTCTTGGCTCATTAACCGTTCTCGGCACCTTTGCCGTTCTCGCTACTATAATCACATATAGTATAATTCAAATAACATTCAAACATATAAAAATTCAAGAAAAACTATAACATAATCATGTAATACCATTTAGGGTCATACCCTGCATTAACACTATGGGTCCATGCCCTGTCCTACGGGTGCTACAGTTTTCCTTACCTGTATCCCGAGCTTTTCGATGCACTAAGGCCACAAGCACGGTCCTCTAGCACGAGCCTCTCCGAAATCCTAGTCACAACACACATAAAACACTTTTTAATACTAACCAACCCAAAACCACTTCCCGGGACCAATCCCGCACTCTCGGGACCTCTAATTCCTTAAAACAATACATTGGAACCAACCCCCGAGTCCCTGGGCAAAAGCCCTAAAAACCCAAATTTTTGCCTGTCAAAATGGCCTAGGGCCGCAGCACTCCCCTCAAGGGCCACGATGCCCAGTGGCTAGCCCCAAATCCTGATGCAACCTCGCGCCGCGGCGCCCAAGAATAGGGTCGCGACGCTCCTTCGCGAACCCAGATTTCTGGGTTTTCTCTTGCATTTTTTCTGAGCTAAAACCCCTCCAAATCATCCCAAACAATTAGCTAAACCCCAAGATCAACTTAAAACTTCAAATGAACCATCTAACAACCCATAAACACTAGTATCAAGATCAAAAACACAATCACACCCAAAAATCCACACCTTTGATTTCAACTTCAGAAAATTTAAACCCATAGCTCAAAAACTTAAACCATGCATCAATTTCTTAAACCAAAACAGAAACAAGCCTTAAATTTACATAGAATCCTTACCTTGAATGAAGAATCCAACCCTAAGCTTCCTTGATTCATCTCGTAAGTCTCCAAATTTCAACTCCTCCTCTTCTTCTTCTTGCTCTAGCTTTTCCCTCTAGCTTTTCTTCTCTCTATTTTTAACAAAACCAAAATATGACCAAGCCTAAACCATGTACCCCTTTAACCCAGCTGAACATTGTCTAAACCCCCTGCCAAATGACCATATTACCCCTCTTAATAATCATTTCCTAACTAAACCTTCAAGGGCACTCTAGTCCATTCACTTCTATTTCAATTCTACCATTTTCCATCTAAACTTGTTACTCACAGCAGTTACAAATGGTTATCCAGGTTACTCAATCACCAATAACTATAACCACTAGTTCTCAACTCAACTCACAAAATTCCCCAAGATACCCCCAGGCTCCTCCCGAGCCGAGTATAAAATCACGTTGTGACTTTTGAGTTAACTAGCTCTCTAGGACCGTCTCGGCACGTGCATCACAATAATAACACCACCCTCACGTGGTACAAGTCACATAATACAATTATCACATATATGCCCACAGCGGGCTAAAATTACCAATTTACCCCTATCATACAAACGGGGTCCACATGCATATTTATTTCACCTAAACATGCATACTAACCACATAGTCATGCATCTTGAATGTTCAATTAGTCATATAACATGATTTAAATCATAATCATGCATTTACTCATGAAAATCACACATAAGTCCCATTATGCCCTCCAGGCACACTAATCAAGGCCCTTAAGCCTTATTAGTGATTTTGGGTCGTTACAGTATGGTCTTGGGTTATGTTGGGGTTTTATGCCCTAATAAAAACCTAATTTCTTTGTAATCTCATTTATCATCAATAAAAGAATATAAATCATTTTTTGACTTGGTCAATCACTTTGATCACATGTTTTATTTTCATGATTATTTGTTTAATATAAAATTCTATTAAATCCCGAGCATATAGCTAATCGTAGATATAGTGACATAATCATAGTGGAATATAAATATGATTATATGTTCAAATATAAGTTAGTCCTAAGATTAGTCAGTGCACAGGATTTACACTGACTTGCCAATCTACGATATAATCTACTTACACATCGCAGTGTTATGTTCTTTCCAGAACATTAACAAAGTAGATAAGATCGGATGTATATGTTACATCGGACTGGACCGATATTGACAGTAGATAGGATAAGTAAACATACCATTATTATATATTCTAGTCATATCATATAGTTGAACATAGGTCAATTCAATCTTAATTCTGAGTGGTTAGTATTCTAGCTTATTGTATTATTTGAGTTTGTTACCAACTTACCCTACGGACTAGCCCACACTTACATCTTGGGAACTCAGTAGTATAATTGAGTGGGAGTGTTAATCATAGATATGAACATCTATAGCTTATGATGAAGAAGTGAAACAATGGTTTCCTTTTAGTTTGGTTCATGGTGCTAAATGATAGAGATCTCATTTCAGTAATTAATGTTAGTTTATTGAAATATCATTTACAAGGAACTAAGTGTTTTAAGGATAAAATACAATGAGGGGTAAAACGGTATTTTAGTCTAATGTCATTATAGACCGTATATAGAGGATTAAGTGACAATTGTGGTTGTAACAATGGATAATTAATAACGTATCTATATTTGTTATAGAGCATTCTATGAATTCAAGAGTGCAATTCTGAGTCTTTAGCGGAGTCATGAGGAATTAATAAGTTAGTAAATTTATTTGTTAGATTTATGATAACTTATTGGAGTTTGATTTCATAGGCCCATGGTCCCCACTGTACCTTGGATAAAATCATCTAGATAGTCACAATTAATTGATTTAATTATCAATTAGAATTATCAAAGTTGACGAGGTCAATTTTGGATAGTTTCACAGAGTTATGTAATTTAGAGAAGATAAGAGAAATTAGGGCAGATTTATTAATTAAGATAAATTGGTATCTAAATTAATAAATAAGTTAAAATCAAGGTTCAAATTATAAATAATTAATTTGATAAAGGATTTGAATAATTATTTAATTAATTAAATCAATAGAAAATAATACAGGCCTAAAGCCCATGATAAATTTGACCTAGGGCTGATTATTGACTATTATTTTATTAATTTTTAGTTAAATAAGTGGCCTAATTGAGTCTATAAAATGAATGCTAAGAGAGAGTTGAAAACACAAGTTGAATCACAAGTTTCTGATTGGTTTAGATTCTCTCTACTGCATTAATCTTTTTCTAAGCCTCATTGTTCTTTTCTCTTCTTCTCTCGGTATCTATCTCATGTATTGAGAATTACCCAGCCTAGTCCAGGTAATTCTAAAGATACTTTGGAAGACTATGAAGAAAATTGAAGAACAGTTCAGTTTATTGGTAATACTCTGCGACAATAAGGATACAAGGGTTAGAGAAACTGAAGGAATGACTCAATCATTCTGCTGCTAAACAATGTAAGTGTTCTTATCATTATCTATGTATGAATTCAATTTTAGAAACATGTTTTAGGTTTTCTTATATTAATTCGTTCTACATGAAAATAAACAAGATCATGTATATGTTTTCCCAAAAACTGACCTTAGAGCATTTGGTAACCTTTATTTTCATGCTTGAACATGTTAAAAATTGAATTATTTGATGTGTTGAGTAATTGGATGGATTTCATGATTTTATGAAGCATATTGAATTCTATGTGATAATTAGAAATTTTAAGGTTATTTTGTTGTGTTTTGTATGCCATTAATTTTTATATTTGTTTTATTTTGTGTAAAAATGGTAAAAATTAATTAGAAAATGTTTTTAGTTTGAAAAATTGCACAAAAAAAGTTTCCAAATTTTTTTACTCTGGCTACCAATCGCACACGCACGCCTGCGCGCATATCCCCTCCCTGCGCGTGCACGAACGCGTATCACCTTGCCACCGCGCACACAACCCTCGACCAAGCACCCCTGTGCGCGCGTGTCCCTTGGCACATCAACCCCTGCATGCGCGCACACACACCGAGCTGCAGCCACGGTGAACAATACCTGTCACGGGTACTGTTTATCACAATATATAAATTTATTTTTTTTAAATAAAAAATACGAAAATGATTATTTATAGCAAAGCCAAAAATAACAGATTTATTTTATCATTTAAAAATATTTTTTAAAATAATATATTTTTGTTGTTTGAGATTTAAATAATTAGATATTTTTACAAAGATTCAAATTCAAATTTAAAAATAGACTGACAACTTAATTTTAAATCTTTAATATATTAAAAATATTAGAATTAAGATATCATATATTTATTTTTATTAATATATTAAATAGTTGTTATTTTTATTAAATCTTTATTTGAAAATATTAATATTTGTTTATTCTATAGTTTTAAATATTTAAATTATTTTAAATGTTAAATTTTTTAGTTAGATATTTTCATGGATATTTGAATTTGTTTAACTATTTTGAGATATTTTAGGATTGTTATAACTATTAATATTTTATTTTTTTAAAATAGTTAAAATATTGGCTTATAGTTGTAACAACACAATATATTGTTTGAAAAACATTTAAGATATTGATTTTAAAATTTAAAATTGGTTAGATTTTTTAAAATATCGCGTTTTTTCAAACCAATTATCAAAATATTTTTTTAATGGCATTTAAATTAACTTTTATTAATTGTTGATAAATTCTATTTAAATTAAATTAATATTTTTCAAATTAACCTAAGCCAAGTTGATTGTTGATAAATGAAATTTAAATTAACTATTGTTAGTTGTTGATAAATTTCATTTAAATTGACTTTTTTTTTTGTAAAAATTTAATTAATTCGAATTTTTGATAAATTCTAGATAATTAATTGCGATATTTTTTAAATGAAATAAATTGTTGTATTTTTTGTATAAATTCATATAGTAACATGATTAGACTCATCCAATTATAACATGTCTGTTTGCACTATATGTGGTATTTTTGCAATTGGGCTTAGATGAATATGGTGACCCATATGTTTGCTAGATATATGGATTTTGCCAAATAAAATATTCATAAAATGATAGATTTTATTTGGGCCCATTAGAAAATGTAAAATTTAAATTCCTCTCTTGTGGGTGGTTCCACTTGTGAAGGCCAATTTGCTCTGCACAACTATAGTGGTCCTAATCAATTAATAATAATTAATAAAACGAAGTTTAAATTCCTGTCTTTTGGAGCTTGTATGGAAGTATGAAGGTCTTTGTAGTGGGAACGACATACTGGATCCAGCGCTCCTCCATACAAGCCCAATTGTTAAGGCCCATTTACTTGAGTTTGACTTAATTGTATAGGTTCATTATATTAGTTAAACCTAAATATTGATTAGCAACAAAATAATTCTAAATTAATTGAATTTGTTTCAATGTGACACTTTAGAATTAATAGGAAATTATAGACTTTGGTATTAAAAATTGAATATTTTTAATTTTTTGGAGAACCATAGTCATTAATTTTCCAAAAATAAATAATAAAAACACCATTTTTAATTTTATAATGAGCTTATTTTAAGAGTTATATTCGATCTCCACCGTTAGTTTAACAAGGTCAATAGCTTAATGGGGCCTCGAGACGCTTTGATTCGTCCCCCTACGGAAGGTGTTCATTAGTTATTTTGACAAGGTTACATTTCAAAAGATAGATAATTATAGGTCAAATTCTACTAGACTCGCCCCTACGGTGATTATTATGACTAAATTTATGATTATCGAAACCATGGGTCTAACTCATAAAATAAGATATATTTTTTCTTATTTTGATCGAATAGTAGGTTATTAATAATAGTGTCCATTATTAAATAAGTTTACAACTTTATTTAACTAGTGGTATTTTTTACTCTCGCAAACCAGGACAAGGATATCATAGATTAGTTAAAAACCTAAAGAAATAAAGTTATGATTATTTTGGTATTTTTTCTCATATCTTACATATTTTTGGTATATGCTGTGCTATTTCTTGAATTTTATGTGAATAGGAGTTTTATTGAGCAAATGTGGTTGATTTCTATTTTATTTATAATTTGTAGTATAATTATGGTTGTGTCTACTCCAAGTTCGTCATGACTGAGGAATCCCCGAAAGTTCAAGCCAAAGGAACTACCAAGTCTGTGAGGGATAAATATGAGCGTTGGTAGGCAGCTAACAACAAGGCACGGTACTACATGTTGACTAGTATGGTCTACACTCTCAAGAAAAAAGATGGAGAATGTCTAGAAGGCCTACGAAATCATGGATCAGCTCCAAGCCATGTTTGGTGCCAAGTCAGCGCAGACTCGTTTTAAGGCCACCAAGAAATATGCCAATGCTCGAATGGCACCTTCTCAACATGTTCGTGATCACCTGATAAAGATGACAAACTACTTTCAGGAAGGTGAACTTCATGGATCAACAATAGGTGAGGAAGCTCAAGTCGACTTAATCCTCAATAGTCTCTCTCCAGCTTTCCTGCCATTCCCCACCAACTATGTGTTGAATAAACTCAACTATTGTAACGCCCTGGACAACCAAGACTGTTACACTGTGTACTTATAAAGGTACAGGACTAGCTAATCAAGTCATTATTTGAAAATGTGTCACTAAACATGTAAGTGCGAAGGTTAAAAAGGTTTTGGTCACAAAAGACTCATTTCATATATTTAAATTGTAGTAAACGTGGGATCCCATACAAAAACAAAGTTAGAATAAGTTTACAGACACCAAAAAGTACATGAATGTCCACTAGCCATACTAAGGCAAAACAGGCAGTCTTCAGGTTCTACGTCCTTGCCTAGACCTCAACCGTGGCGGCCGAGCACCTAGCTATGTACATTCTGCTTGCTGAGCTCTCCAATCAGGGCTGATCTAACTTTCCCTTGCCTTTACCTGCACCATGTAGCACTCGTGAGCCATGGCCCAGCAAGAAAACATCATAAACAACTCAAACAATAATAACAGACAAGTAGTTCAATGTGCATGTATTCCCATCAGATAAACCTCAACAGATATTCAGCATATACTATCCAGTTCAAGACACATTTTATCACATATGTTATTCATATCACATAATATTCAGGGCCGACGACTTAGGCTGCACCCTCTGTTTAACCCACTGACTCCGACCCGCTTCAACCGAGCTCAGTGCATAATAAGCTGTCCTCGGCTACCAGTGACCGAGCCGCGCCCTGTGCACTAGTGAAACATTTGGCACCCTTAGGTCGTTGGTTCATTAAATGGCTTTCATGGCATAATACCATCTTTTCAAGCATTTACAATAGGGAGCCCTTAGTCTCGTCGCATATATTCGATCAGGTGCAGTTTTCTTACCTTTAGTCCGTACAGTTATTGATTACGATCAATGCCCCTCAAGCACGATCCGTTCCCGAGCCTAAGCCTTGGTCACCTAGTCACAACCAAAGTATATGGTTCCATTAATACTCGGACATAGGTTTCTAGTTATAAAACTAACTCCCGGGAATCCAAACTCCACCAAGCACGGTGGAGAAACCAATCCCGAGCAGACTAGACCACCTTCCCGTGCCTAAAACCCTCAAAAACTCATGTGTGCAACCAAGGGCTGCGGCCCCTGATGCCTAGCCACAGCCCTTCCCCAAAACAGAACCAACACCCATGCTGAACCACACACGCGCCACGACGCTCTCCCTTGGCCGAGCCTCCTTGGCTCCTTTGCATGCTAGGGCCGCAATGCTCTAGAACAGAGTCACGGTCCTCCCTTTTGAACCCATAAATTTACACCATTTCTTTGCCTGAAACCTCACCTTAAACCATCCCAAAGCTTGCCAACTCCTAACCAATTAATTCCCAACTCCTTTAGCATGATCTAAACAACATAACTCCTAAGAAAACACAGCCTAGCACACTCTAATCTTCTCTTTTCAATTTCTGAAACCCAAGTGCTATAAACATTCAAACCAACCATTTAAACCCAATTTAAAACCTCTAAACCAAGAGTTGAAACTTACCTTTTCTGTTGAATCACTTCACCAAGCCATAGTCAAGCTAAGTTCCCAAGTTCCCTTCTTAATTCTGCCTTAAAACATCAAAACCATATTTGTTTCAACACTTAACCAAAACCCAGCTAGAACTCATAATTCAACCACAGAAAAGAAAATCAGATGATTACCTTAATCCCTGTTTTAGTTCTTGATTTACTCCTGAGCTAAACCTCCTAATCCTCACCACCAATCTCAGAAATTCCAGCTTGTTCCCCTGTTTTCTGTGTTTTCTTTCCTTTGTTTTCCCTTGAGCGTGAAACAGAGCTATGGTAAAAGCTTTTAGTCGGTTTATGTTTTTCTTCTAAAAGCTTCCTTATGTCTAACTTACCTGTTAAGTTAATCACGAGGCTCAGAGTGCAGGAACCGTCCCCGAGGCCAAAATGGTAAAATCCCCCAATATTCCCGCCTAAACATCCTAACCTCAAATATATCTCCATATATTTATTTTCATGACCCAATAGTCCAAATCACTACCCGCTATCTAAAAGTACCCCCGATTTATCCAAAGTCATATCTTAAGTCCCGTTGTGACTTTTCCCGCTATCTGACCCTAGAATCGTCTTGAGTCGTGCTCCGCGAACATGTCCACATAATAATGTGGTTCTCACATATATCATATAATATCATCAATTATCATATAAACATTACTAAACGTATAATTACTCATTTAATCACAATTATTCCATTAATGCCCTCCTAGCACACTAATCAAGGCCCTTAAGCCATATTAGCGATTTTGGGTCGTTACAACTATCCCCTCCTACTGAAAATTTCGTCCTCAAAATTTACCTGAACAGCTCGGGATGCCGATCCTGCATCGCCGTCTCTAGCTCCCAGGTCGCTTCCTCGACCTTACTATTCCTCCATAATAATTTCACTAACAGAATCGTTTTATTCCGTAGAACTTTATCCTTCTGATCCAAAATCTGAACTGGTCTCTCCTCATAGGACAAGTCTGTCTGTAGCTCCCAGTCCTCATACCTCAACACATGTGTGGTATCTGAAACATACTTCCGCAACATAGAGACATGGAACACGTTATGAACTCCTGATAGAGACGGTGGCAAGGCCAGCCTATAAGCCACCTACCCAACCATCTCTAGAATCTCAAAGGGTCCAACGAACCGAGGACTCAGCTTGCCCTTCACTCCAAATCTCCTCACACCCCTCAATGGTGAAACTCGCAGAAACACGTGGTCCCCACCCTGGAACTCCACGTTCCTACGCTTAGGATCAGCGTAGCTCTTCTGTCTACTCTGTGAGGCAAGCATCCTAGCTCGAATCTTTTCAATGGCCTCATTAGTCTTCTGAACCATATCTGGCCCCAAATATCTTCTCTCACCCATCTCATCCCAGTGAATAGGCGATCTACACTTCCTTCCATATAACATCTCATAAGGAGCCACTCCAATCGTGGACTGATAACTGTTATTATATGAAAACGCAATCAATGGAAGATACTTACTCCACGAACCCTCGAAGTCAATCACACATGCCCTAAGCATGTCCTCCAATACCTGAATCGTCCTCTTCGACTATCCATCAGTTTGAGGATGAAAAGCTGTGATAAACTTCAACTGAGTCCCCACGACCCTCTGCAGAGCTCCCCAGAACTTAGAGGTAAAGATAGGGTCTCGATCAGATACAATATACTTTGGAACCCCATGGAGACGAACTATCTCCCTCACATACAGCTCTGCGTACTGTTCCACGGTATAAGATGACCTCACTGGTAGAAAATGAGCTGACTTGGTGTACTTGTCCACTATCACCCACATCGAGTCCTGAAGTCCAACTGTCTTGGGTAATCCTCCCACGCAATCCATCGTAATATCCTCCCACTTCCATTCTGGGATGCCCAAAGGCTGAAGTAACCCCCTGGTCGCTGATGCTCAGCCTTAACCTGCTGACATGTCAAACATCTAGAGACATACTCAACTACATCCTTCTTCATCCCAGGCCACCAGTACAATGTCCGTAGATCCTGATACATCTTCGTGGTACTCGGATGAAGTGAGTATGGCGTAGTGTGGGACTCATCCAATATCTCACGCCTAATCTCCTCATCTGCCGAAACACATATCCGTCCCTGATATCGGAGCAAACCTGTCTCTGAAACTGAGTAATCCTTAGCTGTCCCCGCTAAGGCATGCCGCCTACTGTCCTGCAACTGCACATCTGTCAACTGTCCCTCCTTGACCCGCTCCAACAGGGTCGACTGCAAAGTGATATTTGCTAACTGGCCCACCACCAGTTCTATCTTTGCCCTGACCATCTCATCAGCCAATTCTCTTGAGATCTGAGTAGAACAATACAACTGTCTTGGGCCCCTTCGGCTCAACGCATCTGCCACCACGTTGGCTTTCCCAAGGTGGTAAAGGATATCACAATCATAATCCTTAACCAATTCCAACCAATGTCTCTGTCTCATATTCAGATCCTTTTGAGTGAAGAAGTACTTCAGACTCTTATGGTCGGTGTAGATCTCACACTTCTCTCCATACAAATAATGATGCCATACCTTCAATGCAAACACCACTGCCGCCAACTCCAAATCATGAGTCGGATACCTCTGCTCATACTCCTTCAGCTGTCGAGATGCATAAGCTATAACTTTCCCATTCTGCATCAGCACACAGCCTAAACCCAACCTCGATGCATCACAGTAAACTACAAACTTCCCTTCCTCGGAAGGAAGACTCAACACAGGCGCAGAGATAAGTCGTCGCTTCAATTCCTGGAAGCTGTTCTCACACTTCTCTAACCAGATGAACTTCTGATTCTTTCTTGTCAATTCTGTCATCGGTGAAGAGATCTTCGAGAACCCCTCTACAAACTGCCTGTAGTAACCAGCCAACCCAAGGAAACTCCGCACCTCCGAGGTATTCCTCTGCCTCAGCCAATCTCTAACTGCTTATACCTTGGACGGATCTACCTTAATCCCTTCTGCCCCAACTATATGTCCAAGAAAGGTCACCTCTGGTAGCCAAAACTCACACTTCTTAAACTTGGCGTACAACTGATGCTCCCTTAACCTCTGTAAAACCTGTCGGAGATGCTGCTCATGTTCTGTCTCTGAACTGGAGTATACCAAGATGTTGTCGATGAAGACAATGACGAACTGGTCCAAAAAGTCATTGAATACCCTGTTCATCAGATCCATGAAAGCTGCTGGGGCATTGGTCAGACCAAAAGACATGACCAAAAACTCATAATGCCCATAACGCGTCCGGAAAGTCATCTTTAGTATATCCTCATCTTTGATCCTCAGCTGGTGATAACCAGATCGAAGATCAATCTTTGAGACCACCGTCTTACCTTGCAGCTGATCGAACAAGTCATCAATCCTTGGCAGAGGGTACTTGTTCTTAATAGTTAACTTGTTCAATTTTCTGTAATCGATGCACATCCTCAAAGTCCCGTCCTTCTTCTTAACAAACAACACTAGAGCGCCCCATGGAGAGTAGCTAGGCCTGATAAACCCCAAATCCAGGAGTTCTTGCAACTGTATCTTCAACTCTTTCAATTCTGCTGGTGCCATCCTGTATGGTGTCCTAGATACTGGTTCTGTCCCCGGTGCCAACTAAATCTCAAACTGTATCTCCCTACGCGGCGGCAACCCTGGTAAATCCTCAGGGAAGACATCCAAGAATTCACACACCAATCTGGTCTCTCCCGGCCCTGCTGGCATAACTCTGGTGGTATCCACCACACTAGCCAGAAAACCTATGCATCCCCCCTGCAGCAAGTCCCTGGCTCTCAATGCTGAAATCATATGTACACGGGGTCCAGACACCGCACCCACAAAGATAAAAGGCTCCTTGCCCTCAAGCTCAAAGGTAACCATCTTCTTTCTACAATCAATCGTAGCCCCATACCTAGCCAGCCAATCCATTCCTAGAATCATATCAAAGTCTCCCAAATCTAATTCAATCAAATCCACCGAGAGTTCCCTACCATCAACCATCACTGGCAGTGCCCTAATCCACCTCCTAGAGACTACCAGTTCCCCTGTAGGCAACAAAGTCCCAAACCTCGCAGTCCGATACTCATTAGGTCTACACAGTCTATCAATCAGTCTACTAGAAACAAAAGAATGTGTAGCACCAGAATCAATCAATACTATAAAAGGAAAGCCAGCACTAGAAAGCTAACCTGTCACTACTGAGGGACTAGCCTCAGCCTCCGCCTGAGTCAAGGTGAATACTTGAGCTGGAGTCAAGCTATCCACCTTTTCCACTTCTCCTTTCTTCACCGTTGGGCAGTCTTTCCTGAGACGCCCCACTACCCCACACACAAAACATGCCTTGGCCCGACACTCGCCCAGATGGCGTCTTCTACACCTTGGGCACTCTGGATAGGTCCTCCATGCCTCACCGCCACCCTGACGGCCACCCCGACCCCTCCTATCAGGACCAGGAGCGGCCAAAGTGTCCGGAGTCTTCCTCTTGAAGTCACTGGGGCCTCCGCCCCTACCTGCCCCTGTATAAGGAGGCACCGCCCTGCGGCCCTCACACCTCACTACGCTCTCCTTCCATATCTTTTTCTCCGCTTCCTCAGCGGTAAGAGCCCTTTCAACGGCCTGGGCATAAGTGGTTCCTCCAGGTAACGTTGTGATCCTAACGTCCCGGGCTATCATAGCATTAAGCGCCCTGATAAAACAATCTTGCCTAGAAGCGTCAGTAGGCACAAGATCTGGTGCAAACTTTGCGAGCCTATCAAATTTCAGGGCATACTCAGTAACAGTCATACTGCCCTGTACCAAACTCACAAACTCATTAACCTTTGTTGCCCTAACAACAACATTGTAGTACTTCTGGCCAAACAAATCCTTGAAACCTTCCCAAGTCAAAGTGGCAACATCTCTGGTCTGCGATGCCACTTCCCACCAAATACGGGCATCCTCCCTCAACATATAAGTGGCACATGCCACTCTTTCTTGCCCCTCGACTCTCATAAAATCCAGAATTACTGTAATCATAGTTAGCCACTACTCGGCTTTCAGTGGATCCGGTCCACCCTCGAAAACTGGGGGTTGTTGCTTCCTTAACCGCTCATATAACGGTTCCCACTTGTTAACAACCTCCCCAGGCTGCACAACTGGTACCACTGTAGGTGGTAAAGCTGAGGCAGCACTCCCTGATGGAGCCTGCTGTTGTAAAATGCGAATCAGCTCGTCTTGAATCTGTAATCGAGCCTCCATCTCAGCCATTAACTGATGCTAGTTCTCAGGGACTGGTGGAGGAGTCTGGCCCTGGTCATTGCCCCTGGTCCCGGACCAAGTGCCGGCTAGTCGTGAAGATTTCCTTGGACGCATAGCTATCCAAGTCAATCTGCAAATAATGACTCGACGGTCAGACCATGATAACATGGTAAAAGCTTCTCCAAAACTCATCAATAGAGCATAACCAATCACAGGCAACCAACACATATAAACATCCATGCACCCTATACAGTTAATCATCCATATACCCATTTACATGCACGGCAATGTTGATAAACATGCCTCAATATTTTCACACAGTAGTCAAGGGCCAGGCCCTATCAGTATCTCATGCTTCCTAGCAATTCAATAAATAACAACATGCATAGCCTATCTCAGGCACATAAACACACATATACACGTTACCAAACCCTGACTTGACCTTGTCTCCAACAGCGAATGTACATGTCCAGGCTGTCTTCAGGAACCCTTAAACCTAGGATGCTCTGATACCAAGTTGTAACACCCTGGATAGCCAAGACCGTTACACTGTGTACTTATAAAGGTGCAGGACTTGCTAATCAAGTCATTATTTGAAAATGTGTAACTAAACATGTAAGTGCTAAGGTTAAAAAGGTTTTGGTCTCAAAAGACATATTTCATATATTTAAATTGTAGTAAACGTGGGATCCCATACAAAAACAACGTTAGAATAAGTTTACAAACTCCCAAAAGTACATGAATGTCCACTAGCCATACTAAGGCAAAACAGACAGTCTGCAGGTTCCACGTCCTTGCCTACACCTCAACCGTGGCGGCCGAGCACCTGGCTATGTACATTCCGCTCGCTGAGCTCTCCAATTAGGGCTGATCAAACTTTCCCTTGCCTTTACCTGCACCACGTAGCACCCGTGAGCCAAGGCCAAGCAATAAAACATCATAAACAACTCAAACAATAATAACAGACAAGTAGTTCAATGTGCATGTATTCCCATCAGATAAACCTCAACAGATATTCAGCATATACAATCCAGTTCAAGACACATTTTATCACATATGTTATTCATATCACATAATATTCAGGGCTGACGACTTAGGCCGCACCCTCTATTTAACCCACTGACTCCGGCCCGCTTAAATCGAGCTCAGTGCATAATAAGCTGTCCTCGGCTACCAGTGGCCGAGCCGCGCCCTGTGCGCTAGTGAAACCCTTGGCACCCTTAGGCCGTTGGTTCATTAAATGGCTTGCATGGCATAATACCATCTTTTCAAGCATTTACAATAGGGAGCCCTTAGTCCCATCGCATATATTCGATCAGGTGCAGTTTTCTTACCTTTAGTCCGTACAGTTATTGATTACGATCAATGCCCCTCAAGCACGATCTGTTCCCGAGCCTAAGCCTTGGTTACCTAGTCACAACCAAAGTATATGGTTCCATTAATACTCGGACATAGGTTTCTAGTTATAAAACTAACTCCCGGGAATCCAAACTCCACCAAGCACGGTGGTGAAACCAATCCCGAGCACACTAGATCACCTTTTCGTGCCTAAAACCCTCAAAAACTCATGTGTGCAACCAAGGGCTGCGGCCCCTGAAGCCTAGTTGCGGCCCTTCCCCAAAACAGAACCAACACCCATGCTGAACCACACACGCGCCGCGGCCCTTGCCTTGGGCGTCGCGGCGCTCTCCCTTGGCCGAGCCTCCTTGGCTCCTTTGCATGCTAAGGCCGCAGCGCTCTAGAACAAAGTCGCGGGCCTCCCTTTCGAACCCAGAATTTAAACCATTTCTAAGCCTGAAACCTCACCTTAAACCATCCCAAAGCTTCCCAACTCCTAACCAATTAATTCCCAACTCCTTTAGCATGATCTAAACAACATAACTCCTAAGAAAACACAGCATAGCACACTCTAATCTTCTCTTTTCAATTTCTGAAACCCAAGAGCTATAAACATTCAAACCAGCCATTCAAACCCAATTTAAAACCTCTAAATTAGGAGTTGAAACTTACCTTTACTGTTGAATCACTTCACCAAGCCATAGCAAAGCTATGTTCCCAAGTTCCCTTCTTAATTCTGCCTTAAAACATCAAAACCATATTTGTTTCAACACTTAACCAAAACCCAGCTAGAACTCAGAATTCAACCACAGAAAAGAAGATCAGATGCTTACCTTAATCCCTGTTTTAGTTTTTGATTTACTCCTGAGCTAAACATCCTATTCCTGACAACCAATCTCAGAAATTCCAGCTTGTTCCCCTGTTTCCTGTGTTTTCTTTACTTTGTTTTCCCTTGAGCGTGAAAGAGAGCTGTGGTAAAATCTTTTAGTCGGTTTATGTTTTTCTTCTAAAATCTTCCTTATGTCTAACTTACCTGTTAAGTTAATCCTTAGGCTCAGGGTGCCTGAACCGTCCCCGAGGCCAAAATGGTAAAATCCCCCAATATTCCCGCCTAAACATCCTAACCTCAAATATATCTCCATATATTTATTTTCATGACTCGACAGTCCAAATCACTACCCGCTATCTAAAAGTACCCCCGATTTATCCAAAGTCATATCTTAAGTCCCGTTGTGACTTTTCCCGCTATCTGATCCTAGAATCGTCTTGAGTCGTGCTCCGCGAACCTGTCCACATAATAATGTGGTTCTCACATATATCACATAATATCATCAATTATCTTACAAACATTACTAAACGTATAATTACTCATTTAATCACAATTATTTCATTAATGCCCTCCTGGCACACTAATCAAGGCCCTTAAGCCTTATTAGCGATTTTGGGTCGTTACAACTATGGTCTGACGCAGCTCATGAATGAGCTTCAGACTTTTGAGTCTATCATGGGTGGACCAAGTAAGGGAGGAGAAAATAAGACAACTACTACTATTGCTGCTGATCCAGCTGAGGCTGAAGCTAACCAAGCTTCGTCTTCGAAATCTTGAAACAAGAGGAAAGGTGGACAAAACAACAACCCCAAGCCTGCAAAGGCTGCAAAGACGAGTGCACAACCAAATGCACTTACACCTAAGGGGAAGAACAAGAAAAACAAGAAAGGTAAAGGTAAGTGTTTTCATTGCAAAGAGAAAGGGCATTGGAAACAAGATTGCCCCAAGTTTCTAGCAGCCAAAAACAAAGGAATGGTTATAGTTCATTTATCTTAGAAACATGTGTTTTAGAGAATGATAAATCTATTTGGATTATTAATTCTAGATCTACTAACCATGTTTGTAATTCTTTACAGCTTCTTGGATCGTGGGAGGAAGTGGACGAATGCGACTTAATGCTTAGAGTTGGGAACGAAGCGTTCGTTGTGGTTCAAGCTAGAGGAAGAGATCGTCTGAACTTCGGAAATAAATTTTTAATTTTAAATGATGTATTTTTTATTCCGGATTATAGTAGAAATTTAATTTCAGTTTCCATGTTGCAATTAGAAAAAAAAATTTCTTTCACAAGTTCTAGTATATCTATTTCTTTTAATGGATCACAATTGTTTATTGCATGTTTGGAAAACGGGCTTTATATTCTGCGACCGAACGAACCCCTCTCTCTTAACAATGATTTTTCAAAGTAGCTAAACCTAGGACGAATAAACGTCAAAAGACCAATAATGAAAACATGGCATATTTATGGCATTGAGACTAGGTCACAATGGCTATGATAGAATTCAAAGACTTACAAAGGATGGGCATTTGAGGGAACTCACCTTACCTGAATTACCTGTATGTGAATCCTGTCTAGAAGGAAAACTGACTATGTGTCCATTCTCTGCAAAGGGTGATAGGGCCAAAGAACCACTTGGACTTGTGCATACAGATGTTTCTGGACCTTTGAATTACAATCCAGGGGTAGTTTTGAGTATTTTGTCACTTTCATTAACAATTACCCTAGATACTCATGTCTATACCTAATGTATAGGAAATCATAAACATTTTCAAAGTTTCAGGAATTCCTAGCAATGGCTCAGAACCAATTAGGTAAAACGTTAAAGAACTTGCGATTTGATAGGGGTGGAGAATATTTTAAGATGCAGTTCCAAGATCATTTAACTGAACTTGGTATTTTATCACAACTTACTGTCCTGGGTACTCCGCAACAAAATGGTGTAGCAAAACGCCGGAGCAGAACTTTATTGGAAATGGATAGATGCATGCTTAGTTACTCAACTCTACATTCTTCGTTCTGAGGACATGCAATTGAAACCATGAACGACATTCTCAACCTAAAATGAGTTTTGACGCGAGATTTTTGCCTAGTTTCCATCCTTATGACACAGAATACGTGAACGATAGTTTAAGGGCTTTGGCAAAAAAAAAAAACTCAACTTATGGCAAAAGTTTAAAATTGGGACTTTATCACTGTAAATCAAATAGTGAAAGTAAAATTTTGGAAATGGGAAAATGGTTATGTTACTAAGGTAGCTAAGGATTTTGAGGTTTAACCAATCCAAAATCAACTTGAGTTAACTAAAGCGTGATATTTACCATTTTAAAAATTAAAGGTCCAATTGCCCTTCTTTTAAAAAATACCACAAAAATATATTCTAGGTTATCAAAAAAATTTTGGTAAAAGTTAGAGTTTAGTTTATGAAGGACCTTTATAAAAAAAGGGTAACTTTGTCAGATAATAATAGTTAAAGGGTCAGAAGCTATATTTTGGTATATGATAGAAAGTGATGAACTTCGTAAAAGATTGAGTAGTTATGATGTTTTTATAAAGAAGTGAGTCGTTATAACTCCCTTTTCAAAAACCAAAGTACAAGTTGTCAAATAAGAGAGTTCTTTATTGAAAGAATATTAAAACACACGATACTGAGAGAGTGTTACGGTGAGGCCAGTTTTCCTACGATAACTTAAAGACTAAAAAGAAAACTCGGCCTTATACACTATGAAGTGTATAAGAGGCTATAGTATAGAGTCTCTCAGAGTTTATTGCATGCATCTATTGTAGAATATTAGCTATAAGAATATGCCATAGTTTAATCCATGTACATTGTACTAATTACAGTAAATGCCAAAGGGAAAAATAAATAGCGGTATTAGGGATCCAGCTGGGAACTAAGGACTCCAAGTAAGTTAGCCTTTCCTTCTTGGCTAGAACATGAATATACTAGTGTGTGCTTGTAGTGGTAGATTACACTAGTTTTTGTTGGGTCGTTAAGACTATGGTATGCTTAATACCTACTCTTGCAATGCTTTTGCATTATGTGGCTAAATGGTAAGTAGGTTCGATTTTGAGCCAGAACCTTATCATAATATTGTCTGGGTTGGAGCCAGGACACGGTAAGCTAAATTCCAGGTTGGAGCCAGGACATGGTAAAAATTTAGTCTGGGTTGGAGCCATGACATGGTAAAAAAAAATATAGTCCGGGTTTGAGCGAGGACAATGGTAATATAGTCTGGGTTGGAGCCATAATATTAATGATTGAACCAAGTTGAGGCATCGATCCCTTGTTGTTAATCTATTGATTAGTTATGATATGTGTTATATATTTCTTGAATGTTCTTGAAATTTTATGAGTGCAGGATATTATGATATGTGTTATATATCTTGAATGTTCTGGGAATTTTTCTGAATGCAGGTTATTGCGATATGTATGAACTTGGTTGTTAGAAACAACCAAAGTATTTATTTCAGATATGGCTATATATCTTGAATGTCTTGGATTTTCTAAGTGCAGGTTGTTATGATATGTATGAAAATTGGTTGTTGGGTGCAACCAAAGTGCTTGATTTTCTGTTATGATTATTAGTTTTGGAATTGTATGATAGGGTTGGAACTTATCCAATACCCTAGGAACCGGTAGCTATATCTACCTTAGGTCGACCCGTTACTGGGTTTTAGTATACTTGTGTGTAAGGCTATTCTTACTAAGCATTGTCGCTTACCTAATTGTTCATGTTGTAGGTAAGTGCAAAGGCAAAGTGGATCAGTGAGTGCCAGAGTCTGCTTGCAGATATGTACATGTGGCCTGACCTGGGGACCTTTTTGATGGATCACCATTTTGAAAAGAAAAAGTTGAAAGCTCGTTATTATTTTGGGATAATTACTTTATTATAACTCTG
Organism: Humulus lupulus; assembly: GCF_963169125.1. Taxonomy (NCBI): domain Eukaryota; kingdom Viridiplantae; phylum Streptophyta; class Magnoliopsida; order Rosales; family Cannabaceae; genus Humulus; species Humulus lupulus. The sequence goes on along the minus strand of NC_084794.1, from coordinate 190,557,500 downwards.
TGGATTAGTGTATTTCCGTTTGCTAAACTAAAAGTGTGCGCACACGACCTTTTTAAAAGTTTTTTTTATATGGATTTTCGGTATGATGAGTTAAAGTGAAAGTTTTAAATTTCTGCATGATTTTTGGTCTTGTATGTTTTCGGTTGTTACAAAGATAGTCTCTTGGACTAGGTGGATTTTAACCACTGAACCACATAAAAGTGTGAGTGTGTGTGATATTTTTCATTTGTTCAATTGCGGTTTAGCAAAAAGCATATTATCTCTATTGTCGGATTTCTTAATCCATTGTTGGCGAGAAATTGTGTCAACAAATGGTACTTAAGGAAATAAGAAATAGTTAAAGAGGTAAAATTATATCTTATCCCTACTTTAATTATGAACCATTAATAGAGGATTGAATTGTATGCAATGATTAAATCATTGGATGCTTTTTATCTTTATAAAGTACACAATAAATAAATGTCTATAATTGCGAGAGTGCAGTCTCATATTTTTAGTGGAATAATATTGAGATTAATAAATTAAAGTTATTATATTAAAGAGACTTAATTGATAATCTAAAGTTATTGGAGCTTGAAATTATAGGTCCATAGGTCCCCGAGATGACTCTATCAACTATTCAAGGTAAGAGTTGAAACTGGGAAAAATCAGGGAAATGACATATGTGGAAGAAATTTGTTGTTCGGGGTCAAATATGAGATAGGTTAATTAATTTATTTATTAATTTTCAAAATTAGTAAATTAATTAATAAAATATTTGAAAATATTTTTTTTAAATAAAATGGTAATTTTTGAAAATGTCATTTAAATAATTAGAATAATTAATTAGTTTTTTTTAAATAATGTGAAAAGATAATTCAAAATTAGTTTGAATTAATTTGAAATTTATTCATTAATTAGTATGATAAAATTAGTTATCTGGTTTATATATTTTTTAATAAATAAATTATTAAATAATGAATAAATAAATAAAATTGGTTTAGACACATGCCCTCAAAAAAGCATTTGTTATACGCATAACAGATTCCAAGACTAGGTCTTAGATATCTTTATTTATTTAATTAATTATTTAATAATTGGTTTATAATTTGAATTTTGAATTTATTATTCTTTCATAAATCTATCTGATAGAAAAACTGTTTTGAAAAGACACTAAGAAAATTCAAGATTATTATTGGGAATTCTATGTCTTTCATAGAGAGAAAAATTATATCGTATTATTTTTATCTATCCCTGAAAATTGTCTCAGACCTGAAAAAAATATTTAAAGTTCTCATGTGTTAAGAATATCTTGTGAATCACATAATTCCCACCATAAATCTACGTGCCCACCCCTTGAGGTGAAGATCTTGGTCTGAGTATTTTGAAGGCTGCTTTGGATTGGATGTCCATTGAAGATATAAAAAGATAGCGAGGAATCTCTATAGTTCCACAACTGTTAAATTCTTTATCTTTTTCTATGTCATTGATTAATGTACGCGTGTTAGTGGATCCGATTATTTAAAGTATGTTTAAATAAAAAAAATTGAAATCCCTGGGCCCACAACCCCGTGAATTCGGCTGATCACATGGTAAACCAGTTACCAACACCTTTAACATCATCAAACCCCGCATTAATGCCTGCTATGAATATATAAATTCTTTCAATTTCCTCACGCTTCTTAAATTGAGCCAAATCCTTGGGATTTTCCCACTCATCATTGTAACAGAGGTCGAGTTCCTGTCACAATGCCAACATGTTGTTGTAGAACGCTGTGACATCCAAGTTACCTTGTTTGGAGTTCCACAACCATATCTTCAACTCAAAGGCTTAGAAATGATTCTCAACATTAGAATATGTCTCACGAACTGCTTCACATATTTCTTTGGCAGACATAAAAAGATACGACTTCCTAATCGATTCCTCCATAGACTTAAGAAGCCAAGTGGTAATTAGGGAATTTTATGATCTCCATCTCTGGTAGGTAATGTCAAATTCCTTTGATTGAGTCTCCTCCCCTATCAATAACCTAATTTCCTCAAACATCAATAACTAGTTTCACATATTGGGCCAATTCTAAAAAGTTCTTACCGTTTAACCTTACTGGAGTAATTTGAATGGAAGCACTGGAATTGAAATTAGGAGAGTTTTGAATGTTTTGAATGGCAGGAGGTGCGACTTTGGTAGGAGATGAAGGAGGAGTATGGATGGCTAGAGTTTTGGACATGGTGATCTGATGTTGGCAACCCTAAACCTATGCTTTGGTACAATAAAAGTTTGGTGGAATATTGTTCTTCTTTTTCGTTCATAAACCGTGTATATGTCAAGGCATTTATAGAACACATAGTTGACTTAAAAACTAGGAGAATCCAAATTATTCAAGGAAAGATAAATCTGTAAAATTTATTCCTAGAAAGTTTCTTGAAAAATTAAAAGAAAATATTCTCCTAATTAATCCAAATTAATTTACAATTTTATACAATATATATATATATATTTACAAGGCAGGGGCGTTTTTTATTTTTGGCACTTGGATAAATTATAACCCAATTTTTAAAATATGATGGCGTACATGTTAGTTATAGCAGTCGTCCCACCAATTTTAAAAAATTCCGAATAATTTATGGTGTCGAAGTCAAGGTTCAAACAATCTCTTTTACACGATTATAAACAAAATCAGGCACGTGCGTGCAACTAACTGTTTGAATCCTGATTTCGACACCATAAATTGTTCTAAATTTCTCGAAAACTAGTGGGATTGTTTGCTATAACTACAATGTACATTCTCATATAAAAAAATTGGGTTATAATTTCTCTACATGCCAAAAATAAAAATGCCTCTATAGGGCAAAAATGATGCCCAGTCCTAACAATTTCCCTTTTATATGTATGTTAATGATAAAAGGATGAAAATTACAAGAAATAGATAGATAAGGTATCCTCGAGACTAGTTAAAGTACACCTAAAGAAAAAAAATGTATATTTGGTAAGAATTTCTTAGTGTAAGATGCCGGCCTTGAGGGCATGATATAAGCTAGGTTGGTGCTCAATCAGAGGTGCACGCTAAGGTGCAATCTAGTGAGCATGCTAATGCCTAGTTTGTACGACAATGGAATTTTCATAAATATCTTCAATATTGCCCAGAAATGGATGGGAATTGGTAGTTCCCATATTGATGGGTCAATGAACACAATGATGCAATCAGATTTGGGAGATTCATAGAATTGGCGAGTTGAGAGCCAAATATGTCTCCCAAGAAAAAATCATATATATTCCATGTAGAAGGCGAAAAGCTCAGATGGCTCTTTGTAGGGGGGGCACTTGGTATCAGTTTTCCACCACCCCTAGCACAGGTGCATCAAGTAAGCTACTACTAGTTGGGATGACTGGTAGGGCGGGAATATGAGGACCACAAGGGGACTCACACGTCTCCATGAGTAGGAGTACTCATGGGCATTACTAGGCGACCTCGATAGTGCATCGAAGTGTACTGCTAGAGGTTTATGGGTACGGTTCCCTTGACTTGCTGGGATGCTGCTTGCATAGAACGTGGCCCCAAAACTCTAAGAGACATCGTGGTACTCCAAGTCTTGACATGAGAGGGCATGGGAAGTCATTCGTGGGACTTGTTATCATGCAAGCATTGGAGGGTGCACTATGCTTGAGTAAGACAGAGGTCTAGTGTGTGCTACTAGTGTGGCAGCTAGTCTCGAGGGCCGACCAACATGATGGAAGACATGGTGCCTAAAAAATTAGACCATGGACGGATGAGAGTCCTTGGGCCGTTGTAACGTCCCAAATTCGCTAATAAGGCTTAGTGCCTCGATTAGTATGTCAAGAGGGAATAAAAAGATTAATATGTGAATTTAATTGAATATATGTTTGTTTATGTGAAATATATTAGTTGTATGATCATATGACTACTTATGCATGCTTATGTGCATTCAATTTGATTGTGGGTCCATCTTGGCGAAAAAGGGCATTTTCGTAATTTTGACCCATTGAGGGTATAATTGTAAATTATATGTGCTTTGTGAGTGGGACCACATTATTATGTGGATATATTTGAGATGTGTGACACGAGGCGATCCTTGTGAGCAATTTGGCAGAAAAGTCCGAGCGGGGAATTATGCTCGGCTCGGGGTGAGCCCAGGGGTATTTTAGTAATTTGGTGAATTACCAGGGATATTAGAGTATAGGTTATAATTGGGGGAAAATACTAGTTCTTGGAAGACTAGCAGGATTAATTAGGAATCTTACATGAAATTTGAGGCTTACTGGGAAAATGGTGGCCAAAGACGATATTTCCCTTAGGGGCATTAAAGAGTAAGGTTTGATCAAGGGGCATTTTAGTCTTTTTGTGTCAAGGGGGGTAGACTTAGCCTTGGAACCCCTTAGAAACTAAGGGAAACACACAACATTCACTTAGCTCATATTTCTTTCTCTCTCTTGTCTCTCTCTCGTGTAGCTTGGTTGGGGTTTTGGTTATTTTGAAGATAATTGGCTTGGAAAATTGAAGGTTGAAGCTAGGAACGGGATTAGGAGCAGCTCAGGATTGTGAATTTGTTGTTGAGGTTAGGAATCATACACTATTTTGGGTGAAATTCTATTATGGTTTAAGTTTTTGTTGACTTTAAACTCAAGAGTGGGTTTGAATTGTTTGTTGGAGTTTTGATGAAGTTTATGGGTTTATTTTGATGTTTAAAGTATATAAGTGTTGTTTCAGGGTTCAATTATGGGTTTAGTTGTGATTTGGGGTGAATTCGGGGAGATTTGGCTCGGAGGAAATGTTGGAAATTCTGGGTTCGCAGGGTTGCGCCGCGGCACTGTTCTTGGTGCGCTGCGTCTCAAATGGGAAAAATTGGCCAAATAAGGTATTTGAGTACAGGAACTCAAACCTAAAGGCTCGGGAAGGATTCTACTACCCAGTTTACTAGAATTCATGGTCCCAGGGGCTAGGACTCAATCTTGAAGATTTTAATTGGTTTAGTTCTTGATGGATTTCCACTATTGTGTTGTGAGTAGGGGTACTGAGAGGCTCGAAAAGGAAAAGACCATGCTCGTTTTCGCCTTACCCTATCATAGAGGACTTGAGGTAAGAAAATTGTCTCTTGCCCCAAGTGTAGGGCGTGTGCCCTAATTATATTGCACGAGAATGATTGTGTCATGAATCTCTTTATAGTTGAATGTCTTCTTTGTTTGAATATATGTTGATATACTTTTTTTGTACTGATTGCTTAGTCATGAGGCCGTTAATGGCGTTACATGTGTAATGTATGCCGAAGTGGCGGGGCCATAATACGGATGCGATATTTGCCATAGTGGCGAGGCCATTGTAAAGATGTGACATCCATCTACTCTGCATGAGTCGTATATTGTTTGGAAAATCTATGTGAACTAGTTGTGGTTATAGAGTATGCAATACATGTTAATGTTTATCTGATTATCTATTAGATTGTTTGGGTTTTCTTGCTAGAGTCTCGGCTTACGGGTGCTTCGTGTTGCAGGTAAGGGCAAAGGAAAGTTGGACCAGCCATGAGTTGGAGAGTTCCAGGGGGGCACGTGTTCATACTCAGTCGGGTCAGCCCCCACGGTCGAGATATTCTGAGCAACAAGAGTTGTTAGCTAGAATTTGCCGCTTAGGTCAACTATGTTTGTAAAATTTTGATAAACTTGTACTTTATTTAGAAGATTTTGGGATCCCTTGTAACTATTCGAAACTTTTTAATGGAAAGTTCAACTTTTTGTCCAAAAACTTTTAATACCAAACTGTCGGTTAAACTAATCACACTTTTAAGTCTAAATGACTCGCTTAACGAGTTAAGCACTATTTTTGACACATAGTGTAACGGTCCTCACTATTTGGGGTGTTGGCATGTTAGCTTGGTGTTGGCTCTTGGCCACACATGCTACCTTGGGTTGTGAATGTCTGGGTGAGCATCGGTGTTAGGATTTGTCTTGCTATAGTGAGAACCTATGGACAGTGTGAGTGTCTTAGCTAGAGAGCCTTGATGCACAAATGCACTCATAGATGCCTGAGAGCGTAACTTGGCAAGAGTTGTTCGAGAGACAAAAGTGTGTAGAGGCACACGGTCGAGTTAAAAATGTGCCCATTGTTATTCGAATGGTTGGAAGGCTGACCTTGGCTCAGAGGAGTCAAGGTGTCGCACGGGCATTTCTGCTGTCAAAATGTGAACCCGTGACACTTAGCAAATTTTTTAACCAATAGTGAATAAAGAAAGCTTAAAATTTCTAAATTTCCTTTGCCATTAAAGCCCAAAAAGGAGCTAGAATAATTTCTTTCCCCATAAAAGTAGCCATATCCAACTCTTTTCCTTCCAACATAAGATTGTTTCTTTCCAAGATCCAACCAAATGACCCATAGTTTCACTCAGCACTCCTTTAAATCTTCTTACCTTTATGCCCTTCCCTTTTTATTTTTGGTTGCAGAATTGGATCAGGAAGTTTAATTCTTTTCAATGAATGTCTTGTATTTATAGTTCAAGTACCACTTTTTTGTGATGATTTGTACAACTCTGTATCATTTGAACTTTTATTTTGGTGAGTAAAATATATATGAATTTGCAGGATGTCCGTTGGTATGCTTCATTCTCTAACATGTTGAAGGCAAAGAGTCTTGCTGAAGTCTTACCAGGAGTTAAATCCACTGAAGAAGTTAATGTATTAGTCTCACTCCCTGTGATCTAGTACACTAATCCGTGCACTACCAAACGATTACTTAAGTAACTTTCTAGGACCTAGAAGAAGAGGATTAAATTCACTAATATATAATGGAATGCCTTCTTATAAAATCAGTAAGTACAAAAAGGGGAAGGGTCGCAAATTTTCTGTTTTACTCTATCTTAAAATAATAGTTGGGTGCTTGTGATGAAATGTTTCTCAATATCATGGAGTTTATATTGAGCAATTGTTTCCTTGTAAAGTTCCATTTAATATAATGTTAGCAATTTGTCTTGTCTTTATAATGCTGTATCTGATTTTTATAAGTAGTTTGTACCTCATGACCATTGTTCAGGTGTGCAAATCTACATAAAGTTTTACTCAGAAGAGAAAGAAGAGTCTGGTGGTGTCCTTGCGATTTGCATTTCAAGAGTTTCTCTACAGCCTTATTTTTGTTTAGCTAATATGCTCTAAATTAGTTTACTTATTAGCTACTTCTTACAATTATGCATACAATAGCATGAAGAAAATGACTTTAATGATGTTAGTTTCCTGGGAACATCAGATTATAGATTACGGGTCTGTTTGGTATTGTTTTCTATATTTTGTTTTCAAAATTGTGTTTTCAGAAATGAGAACAAAAAACAGTTTTTGTAGTTTTCAAAGAACAACAGATGTTTGATTAATGTTGTCTAAAAATAATTTTTTAGTTTTATTTTTAAAAAATCTTAAATAAAAAATTAATAAATATATTTACAAGGAGAAAAATCTTTTAAGACTTTGTAATAAATAATGGGATAAATTAATGTGAAAGAAAAAATGATGAAAAATAAGGAGAGAGATTTTAAGGAAGAAAAATTGAGAAGAGATAAATTGATGCAAAAACAATGAGAGAGGAAATGGCGAGATAGAAAAAATGAGAAGAGAGAAAATGAGAATATAGGAAGTGATGAGAGATAAATAATGTGATAATAAGTGATGAGAGTGAAAATAAGGAGATCAAAAGTGATGAGAGAGAAAGTGATGTTAGAGAAAATAAGGAGAGATAAATTAATGAGAGAGAAAGTGATGTGAGATAATAATAATAATTAAAAAGGTTATGTGAGAAAAAAAAATTGGACAAAAAGAATTTGAGAACAACTGAAAACAACTTTTTGTTCTCAAAATTATCAATTTTTTGTAACTTTGTTATTTAAAATTGTTTTTTGAAAACAATGTCAAACACTCCTACTTGTTTTCAGAAAAAAAATTTAGGTTTTAAAAACAAAAAACAATATTTTAGTTAAGGAACCAAACACCATCTAGGATTCTCAGAAATTGATGTTCTTCCTCTTGTTGCAACTGTGTGGATTCTTTTTATTATAAATTGTAATGATGATGAAAATTCTGATGACTATGATGTGAATACTCCACATGCTATCAATGTAAAATTAACAATGCAAAATGTATATTCAAAGATTAGTGTATATCATTTTATGTTATCGTAAGACAACAAGAATCTTTCACTGGCCTTGATTTTATGAGATTTGGTTTCTGTTTTTAATGATAACAACTTCGATTGTGGGTGCAAAATGGCAGGTGGAATGCTAAAGTTGTTAGTGAGGCCCAAGAGGTTGGCCCAATAGCTTTTAGACCCTACGTTGGTACAAGACCAGATGAGAAACTGGGAGAAAGACTCGACCCAGAATGTTGTTGAGGCCCCGGTTCGTGAAGAAGATACCAGCACTCCAAATGCAAAAGAGGGAACCAGTAGCAGAGAAGGGGAAAACCAGTCACATATCAAAAGGGAGCTTGTGAAGCCTCGCTGGATGAGAGATTACGTGAGGAGGCTGGAACGTTGAGAATGAGTGTGGTTGTGTAACTAATTTTGGTTAAATTGTTTGTGGCTATAGAGTATAAATAGCTTTTTTGTAAAAACTCTTAGATATATTGAATGAAATAGCAAGATAATTGCCTTTAGAGATTTTCTCTATCTCGAAGAGAGCTTTACACAATCATTGGTGCATTCATTGATTTCTTCCTCCTTCATCATGAAGAACGAAGAGATTCCATCATTGTTGCAGGCCTTGGACCTCAAATGGGAGCAGCATTTTGATTCTCAAATGGAGCATCTCAAGTCGTTGTTTGATGAACGTTTGGCCCAGGTAACGCCCCTGCCATCATCGGGCACGGGTGGTGAGGCCAGCGTTGCTCATGATCCTGTTCGCGAGAGGGGACGACGATCAGATTCATAGACGGATTGTCGTGATCTGAATTTGATTCTCAAAACCTTGTGATTTAAGGTCCCATGTTTTGATGGTATGAACGTTGATGATTGGATTTACACGATTACCAATTTTTTTTATCTGCACAGGGTTGATCATGCTATGAGACATGCTGTGATAGCCTTTCACTTTGATGGAGCTCCATCTACTTGGTTTTAGTGGATGGAAAAGGGGAGCTCAATTACTTATTGGGACTCTTTTCTTAAGGCGTTGCAACAATGCTTTGGGACATCGATCTATGATGACCCACTGGGAAGAATTTTGAAGTTCACTCAGACGGGTCGAGTATCTTAGTATCGCGTAGAATTTGAATCTCTCATGCCTTTCTTTTTGGGTGCGGCGGAATCAATGTTCTTGAATTTTTTTATCTAGGGGCTCAAGTTGGAGATTTGAAGGGAATTGTTGATGGCTAAACCTGCCGATTTGGTTGATGCTATGGCCAAGGCACAATTGTTTGAAGACCGGAATGATGATTTAATGGCTCAATAGATCAGGCTAGTCAATGATAACTTCATTTTAGTGTCATTTTAGAATGTGTTTTTGTGGTAATCATAAGTCTTTATGTGTGTTTTGTGCAAGATTACGATTTTATTTGTCTTTGTTGTAGGTTGGTGCGATGAATCACGAGAAAAATGTAAAAAGAAATGAAAATGGTGGAAAAATGATGCTCTTGGCGGTTGTTGGACTCAAAATGATGCTAAGGACGATTAAAACTCGGTTTTTGATGAAGATATGAGTTGAAAGAAGAAACTTGAGAAAAAAAATAGAATTAGAGTCGCGACTTGGTCTTACAAGTCGAGACTCAAGGGGAAGTCAGAGGCTCAACAAAGGGGAATTATAGACACGGGCCGCAACTGGATGATGCATGAGTCACGGCGCCTGAGGATTTACACGGAATCAGAAAGGCTCGAAAATAGACACGGGCAGCGACCTAGAGAAGGCCAAGTTGCGGCCCGCATATGAAAAACACTGCTCTTGTTATTTTTTTTCTATAAATTCATATTTAGGGTTTAATTAAGTTATAATGTCACTTTTTAATAACGATTTTGGAGACTAATTTGGATTCTTAGGCTAGTTATTCTACATTTTATATTTTTCTTTTTGTTCTGAATCTTATGTTTTTGAATTATTATTTTGTTATTTAGTCATGTCTGATATGAACTAAACAATTTTATATAGGGTTTAATGTAGTCACTTGGATTTCTATCTAATTTAATTATGATGGTCTTTTGATTTTTCTTCTCTATTCTAATCTATATGATGTGTGTTTAATGCTAGTAAATACTTGATCAATATTTGCTTGATTTATGATTTTGATTCAAAATTCGAAAGATGAGAATTGAATATGCTATCATTATGTAGACATAGGTTGCATATTGGACGAAAGTACGTGTATGACTTGTGTAGTAATTAGGTTTCCATGCTTAATGCCTTCTATATGTTTAGGTTTATGACAAAAATGAGATCTTATATCTTGAAAAAGAATAGGAATCGATTTATGTCAACCTACTATTAGAATAGAAAGAAGGAATTTTAGAATTGATTAATAAAATTAGTAGAATGAAAAGTTGATGAAATTAACACCCTAGGTCATTTTAATAGTGATTTAAATCTTTTAATTAGTAATTCTTGTTCTTAGTTATTTTTAATTTTAACAATAAATTCATTCATCTACACTTTAGTTGCCAAATATAAATTAAAAGAACAATTAGTGGTAATTGGAAAATAATCTTCACGGGAACGATACTTTACTTATCATATATATTACTTGAATCGATTGCGTGCACTTGCATATATATATTTTCGCGATCAGTCGACACGGACATCGATCACTACTCAGGGCATTCAACCATTGTCGTTTACTACTTATAAACAAGGCTCCAATTCTAGTACCACTTTAGGTCAGCCGACTATGGCACAGTCAGGTATAACCCTTTTCCCTATAAAGAAGCTGACTCCTACTGAAATGAAAGATTGTAGAGATAGAGGCCTCTATTACACTTGTGATGAAAAGTTCAATTATGGTCATAAATGTAAAAATAAGATGCTGATTATGTGTGTACAAGATGATGAGGATGTTGTGACAGGTATCAAAAATGGAGGACACGATTTTGAATCCGTGGAGGATGAAGTGAGTCCAACTCGCTTTCGAATTTTATGAACCCTCGAATTTTTCATATTGTAGCCAAGCATGTGAATGAGTCGTTGGAAGTGCTCGTTGATATGGGCAGCAATAACAATTTTCATCAGGAGTCTTCGGCTACTCAACTGAAACTTCTTGGGAAGAGACCAAGAGGTTCAAAATATATAAGGGTAATGGCAATTTTCTCTTGTGTTCGAAAATTTGCAAAGGGGTTGAGCTGGTTTTACAGAGACACAAGTTCGTGGTCGATCTTTACGTACTTCCTATTTTTGCTCTCGATGTGTTACTTGGTATGCAATGGTTACAAAATTTGGGTCTGTGTGTTCATGACCATAAGGAGCTTACTATGGAATTTTCGTGGAAATGTAGTATAGTGAAGTTGGAGGGTTCCACTGATGTCTCAGCCCACCAACTATCTTACACTCAGTTTAATGCTCTTTTACAAGATGGAGAAGTGAAATCATTGTACCGTTTGTCGGCTGTTAGGGAAGAACAAGGCAATATCGTGGCTGCACTACCTGATCTAGAGGCTAATTTTCCAGCTCATGGCAGGGGACTTCTTACTCAATACGCGGATATCTTTGTTGAACCAAAAGATCTGCCCCCGTATCGAAGTGTGGACCATCAAATTTTCTTGCAACCGGATTCACCTCCTATGAGCATTAGGCCTTATACGTACCTATATTTTCCGAAGGACGTCATTGAAAAATTGGTGAAAGAAATGATGGAAATGCAATTTATTCGACCAAGTACAAGTCCCTACTCTTCCCCTATGTTGCTCATTAAAACGAATGATGGAACTTGGCAATTTTGTGTGGACTATAGAGCTCTCACTGGGATTACAGTCAAGGATAGATTTCCTACTCCCACTATTGATGAGCTACTGGATGAATTGGGCAAGGTTGAGGTGTTTTCTTAGTTGGATCTTCGCACTGGCTATCATCAAATTTGTATGGATCACAGAGATGTTCATAAAACTGCCTTCCGGACTAATGAAGGACACTACAAATTTGTGGTAATGTCGTTTGGGCTTTGGGATTAGTAATGCCCTGTCTACCTTTCAGGCTGCTATGAATCAAGTTTTCAGACCATTTTTGCGTCACTTCGTCATTGTTTTCTTCGATGACATTCTAGTCTATATTAACAATGAAGAGGAGCGCGTTGATCATCTAAGGAAAGTACTCCAGCTGCTACGGGAACACGCATTCTTCGCTAAGGTCAGTAAGTGTTAGTTTTTTCAATGGACTATTGAGTATTTGGGCCATTTAGTATATCTTCACAGGGGGTACAAGTCGATCCTTCTAAGGCAGCAGCCATGGTGGAGTGGTGGCTGGTACTATGAACATTGAAACAATTGCGGAGTTTTCTCGGCCTTACGGGGTATTATCGTCGATTCGTGGCTCACTACACCACCATTGCAGCACCCCTTACTGAGCTACTGAAGCAAGACAATTTTGTGGGGACGACAATAGCAGCCACGACATTCGAACAACTCAAGAAAGCCATGACTGTTACCCCTGTCCTTAGGCTACCAGATTTTTTGAAGGAATTTATTTTGGAGACCAGCGCATCCAATGTGGACATTGGAGGGGTTCGTATGCAAGACGGGTATCCTTTGGCTTATTTTAGCAAAAAGTTTGGTCCTCACTTTGCTGGTGCATCAGCATATATCCATGAAATGAGGGCTATAGTGGAAGCCATTTCCAAATGGCATCAATATTTGTTAGGAAGGAATTTCGTCATTCGTAAAGATCATAAGAGCCTTCGAGAGTTGCTCGCACAGGTCATTCAAACTCCGGAACAGCAACAATTCATAAGAAAATTGTTGGGGTTCCAATTTTCTATCGAATACAAGGCTAGAAAATACGATTCTGCCACTGATGCCAAGAGAACATCACTTGTCTCGATCTCAAACTTTTACATGAGCAACTACAGCAAGGGATATTGGATGATACACAGTACACGGTCCAAGGGGGGCTGCTTTATTACCACCATAAATTTTTTATTAGTCAATAATCCAAATTAAACCAACAACTACTTTAGGAGTTTCATGCTTCTCCTTTCAGGGGACACACAGGGGCTGAACACACTTTTCTACGTCTGGGAGCAAATTTTTTCTAGCACGTATGTGCAAGGATGTGTGTCACTTTGTTCTAGCTTATTTGGTTTTCCAAACAATTAAATATTCTCCAACAGCCCCCTACGGTTTGCTTCAGCCATTGGAAACTCCAGAGCGAGTTTGGGAAAACTTAGCTATTGATTTTATTGTTGGGTTGCCTAATTCACATGGAGTGACTAATATCTTGGTGTTCGTTGATTGGTTCACAAACTTCACTCAATTTGGAGCTCTTCCAAGTCACTATTTAGCTACTAAAGTGGCTGACCTTTTCACTAACATGGTTGTTCATCTTCATGGCATCCCTCGAACTATCATCTCAAACAGGGACCCCATATTCACTAGTGCCTTTTGGAAGATATTGTTTGAATTAATAAGTACTATCTTGAAGATGAGCACCACTTGCCACGCTCAAATGAATGGCCAAACCAAGGTTACCAACCATTATTTAGAGCAGTATTTGTGGGCCTTTAAAACAGAGCATCCAAAACAATGGAGTAAGTTTTTATCATGGGCTGAATAACACTATAACACCAGCCACCATTCAGCTATTGATATGATCTCTTTCCAGACAGTTTATGGATGCACGCCTCCTTCCATACCAGCGTATACTCGGGGTACCACTACAATTCAGGCGGTGGAAGTTGATTTACTCATGAGAGATGAGATTCTGCAACACTTGAAGCATAATTTACAGCAAGCGCAAAATCGTATGCGAGAACAAGCCAACAAGAAGCACAAAGATAACAAATTCAATTTGGGAGGGTTGGTTCTCTTTAAGCTCCAGCCTTACAAGAAAATGACAGTGGCTCACCACCTCAACAAAAAGTTGTGTCATCTTTATTTTGGCCCCTTTGAAGCCACGGCTCACGCTAGTCCAATTGAGTATATGTTGAAGCCTCCTCAAGGGAGTCTCATCCATCCTACCTTCCATGTATCTTGCTGAAACCGTACCATGGCATGAAGCCAACTACCTGCTATCCTTTGTTGGAGTTAAGCCTTTCAAATAAACTTGTTATGAACCCCTTGGACATCATAGCTACTCGGATTCACATGATGAACAACACACCTACTTGGCAAGTATTGGTTTAGTGGTTTTTAAACTCTCTAGAAGATGCCACTTGGGAAAATTTTGACACTTTCGTTCAGATGTACAAGCTGCCTAACCTTGAGGACAAGGTTTCTTTCGAGGAGGGGAGTAGTGTTAGTGAGTCCCAGGAGGTTCGCCCAATAGCTTTAGACCCTACGTTGGTACAAGACCAGATGAGAAGCTAGGAGAAAGACTCAGCCCAAGATGTTGTTGAGGCCCCGGTTCATGAAGATGAGACCAACACTCCAAACGCAGAATGGGGAACTAGCACCATAGCAGGGGAGAACCAGGCGCGTATCAAAAGGGAGCATGTGAAGCCTAGCTGGATGACAGATTATGTGATGAGGCTGGAACGTTGAGAGTGAGTGTGGTTATGTAACTAATTTCAAATAGATTGTTTATGGCTATAGAGTATAAATAGCTTTTTGTAAAAACTCTGAGATATGTTGAATGAAATAGCAAGATAATTGCCTTTGGAGAATTGCTCTATCTCGAAGAGAGCTTTACACTAACAGAAGTTGCTTCGAATGATTTTAGCTTAGTCGACAATATTTGATTGTCTAAAATATAACATTATACCACTCACCAAGTATTAATTGTACATAAATTTAGTCATTATGACTTGTTGAAATGATAAGTTCATATGTTGCATGTAATTTGAGCTTGTTCAATTATATAGTTCAACTTGTGCATTTCTGTGGACTGGTATTTTTATATTATCATCGTTACCTCATTGTAGATAATTGTTCTACACTGTTTTGATGAAGAACTATAGTTCAACTTGTGCATTTTTGTGGACTGGTATTTTTAAATTATCATTCTCACCTCATTGTAGATAATTGTTCTACACTGTTTTGTGGAATCCGTTGATTATGATGCTTTATTATTGAGGAGAAGATAATGTGATTTTTTCCACCTCTTCTGACAGGTTTTTCTTTTTTCACCAGGAACTAAGTCATAGTGGTGTTCAAGGACTTTTAGGTCTTACAAATACAAAAGGGATAATTGTACATGCATTACCACCACCACCATCTGCTCTTGTAAAGTTTATGGTAATCGTATATATCTTTTATTCAATCAAAAGGAAAGAAATATATACAAAAGATAATACAATAGCTGACCAAAACTGTTGCATAATTCACAACAATAGTTTAGGGAATACTTAATAGAATTAATGAGAATAAACCACACATATTATAACGTATCCACACACATTATAACGTATCACCCCCCACTCAAGTTGGAGCATGCAAGTATACAATGCCCAACTTGTCTAGAAGAAAATCAAATTGCTTCTTTCCCAAAACCTTGGTAAAAATATCCGCCAATTGGATTGTTGTCGGCACATAAGTTGGAGCAATGAGACTCGCTTGGATAGCATCTCATACAAAATGACAATCAACCCCAATGTGTTTTGTGCGTTCATGAAATACTGGATTTTGTGCTATATGCAAAGCACACTGACTATCACAGAAAAGAGGAATCACCTTGGAATGATGAACTCCCAAACTCAGAAGTAGACCTTTCAACCATTTCAATTCACAAGTAATAGAAGCCATAGAACGATATTCAGCCTCTGCAAAATACCGAGCGACAGTATGTTACTTCTTAGTTTTCCATGAAATTGGAGAATGCCCCAAAAGAACAAACCAACCAGTTAGAGACCGCCTAGTAAGAGGACAAGCAACCCAATCTGAGTCACACCAACCTGTCAAAGACAAATCACTGTCTGAACGCAATAAAATTCCTTGGCCTAGTGATTTCTTTAAGTAGCGAACAACACGTAAAGTAGCATCTCAGTGTTCTTATCTCACTTCCTGCATGAATTGCGATAAAACATGAATTGAGTAGGCTAAATCAGGGCGAGTAACCACAAAATAGATAACATGTCCAAGCAAACATCGATAAGGCTCGGGATCCGTAAGAAAAGACCCCGTGGCACGCGCCAGCTGATGATTTTGTTTAATTGGGAAAGAAACTGGCTTCGATCCCAATAATCCTGCTTTCGAGATGACATCAAGAGCATATTTTCTTGGACATAAGAGCAACCCTAAAGAACTTCTAGCCACCTCAAGACCAAGAAAATATTTAAGCACACCAAGGTCCTTCATATGAAAACATTTACTCAAATAGGATTTAAAGGCTGTAATCGCAGCGAAATCATTACCAGATATTACAAAATCATCAACATAGACTAGGACATTAATCTGTACATCCCTTTTTGTGTAAGTAAAGAGGGAATAATCAGAGTAGGATTAAAGAAAACCATACCCATTCAAAGTTTTCATAAGCTTTGCAAAACAACATTGGGGTGCCTATCTCAGACCATACAGAGATTTACGCAACTGAAAAACCAAATCGGAATCAGCAAAGCCAAAACCTTGATGGAGCTTCAGATGCACCTCCTCATCTAAATCTCCATGAAGGAAGGCATTGTGAACATCCATCTGATGTAACTCCTAATTCTTTGACACTGCAATGGCCAGGAAATCACGAACGATCACCATTTCCGCAACTGGGGCAAATGTCTCATTGTAATCAATTCCTTCAACCTGATGATTACCAAAAACAACTAATCTGGCCTTTAACCTCTCAACACTACCATCAGAATTGTATTTAATTTTGTACACCCATTTACTTCCTAGAGCTTTCTTTCCAGGAGATAATCTTTCCATAGTCTAAGTGCCATTATCTTCTAAAGCATGAATCTCTTTTTGCATAGCAATACACCATTTGATATCTTTTGCAGCCTCCTTATAAGACTGTGGCTCAACTCCTGCAGTAAAAGCTGCAAGAAAATTCTGGTGTTTCACAGTAAATTGGTCACAACTAACATAGTGTGCTATAGGAAAAGGCGTACTTGAGGGAGTGTGATATTGTGGATCAGGTGTAGCGAGAGATGGACTTTTCTTGATCACTATATGGGTCACATAGTCTCGCAATTTTACCGAAGGCACCTTCTCCCTAAACCCGCGGCCCAAATTTTCCCTTTGCAAGTCGTCAGGAGTATTACCCACCCCTTCGACACTAGTGGATGAAGGGGTTGTAGGCGGCATATCCTCAGCATTTTGACTCGACATTGAAGTGGAAGGTTGAATCGCAGCTTGACTAGGCGTGTCATTAGTTGTTGGCGAGACTAGTGGAGGAGCCACAATGGTGTCCTCGTGCATTGTTCTAGGATCTCCCTTATCATCAAGAAACTCGTCAAAGACCTCTTCATTATAAGTAACAGTATTGTCAAGGGTAGGAGTTGTGACTTCAATATTCAAATAAGGAAAACATTCTCATAGAACTTCACATCCCTCGACACAAAGAACTCCTTTTTCTCAATATCACATAAATTCCATCCCTTCTTACCAAATGGATAACCCACAAAACACATTTACGAGTTCGACTAGCAAATTTGTCACATTAAGCTCGTTGATTATGGGCATAAACTAAACACCCAACAATTCGCAATTCACGGAAAGAAGGCGCACAACCAAATAGCATTTCATATGGAGTTTTGTTGAAGAGAACACTAGATAGAGTTCGATTTATGAGGTTGGCAGCGGCCAAAACACATTCCCCCGAAAAGTATATTGGCAAGCCTCCTTGAAATCTCAATGCACGAGCAACATTCAAAATATTTTTATGTTTCCTTTCCACTCATCCATTTTGTTGAGGGGTACCATCACAAGAAGTTTGAAGTAAAATTCCATTGGCCACAAAATAATCCTTCATGCAATTAAACTCTGTTCCATTGTCACTATGTACAAGTTTTAACTTTTGAGAAAATTGACGTTCAATCATGGAAATAAAGGACATAAACATCGTAAAAAATTCTCTTTTATCAATTAATAAATAAACCCACACAGCACACGAATAATCATCTACTAAAGTTAAAAAATAATGGGCACCACAAGAAGAAGTTTCATCATAGGGACCCCACAAATCACAATGCAGTAACTTAAAAATTCGAGTTGATTTATTTTCACTTAAAGGAAAACTATCTCTAGAATGTTTAGCACGATGACAAACTTCACATCCTTTTGTCAAAGAACCCTTAGAATTATTTAAAAAAGGAAGCGACTTCACTATTTTCTAGGAAGGATGACCCATTCAACTATGCCATAGTTCCAAAGACTTCAAACTATCAACCGAAACCGGTTGCACCTTTAATCCCTGTCGTAGGTAGTAAAGTCCATCTCGTCGCTCACCCGTGCCAATCACCTCCCTCAAAAGTAGGTCCTATATAACACATACGTTAGAATGAAATTGGACAAACCAATTTTGATCATCATTTAGCTGTGAAACCGAAATTAAATTGCATGTTAATTGAGGTACAAAGAGAACAAGTTGGAGTATGATTTTGTCTGTTATTTGCACGACACCCTCCTTAGTAGCAACCACCAATTGACCATCCGAAAGACCCATGGGACATGGAAAAACAACTTAAATATCTAATAAACAAGATTTTTCACCAGTAACATGATGAGAACATTCTGTATCTATTATCCAGACATCCAGTTCCAACTTACCATGCAGCCAATGAGAAGAGGGAGATGGGTTCCAAATGCAGCGGTTAACGTCGCCCACTATTCGGCAGTAAAGCTCGGTAGGGGTTGCACAGTAGGAGCAATGGTCGAATCCGCAAAAGATGCACCATGAGTATTGACTAGGTTGGTGGCATTAGCACGCACTCCGTTACGGCCACGACCACCCGAGAGCTTTTTTGAGGGAACATTTGGTTTGCCCTTATTATTGCCATATTTTTCCAAGTACTAATCAGGAGTACCATGGAGATTAAAACATGTAGCGATGTCATGACTCGATTTGTGGTAGTGAGAACATATCAAGGTCGCCCTCTCCGCCTTGTCCATACGTTGTTTCTTTGGTGATAAGCATTATTCCTCGAACTCGCTCATCTTGAGCAATTTGTTGGAATGCCCGATTCAGTGAAGGTAGAGGATCTTGTGCAAAATAGTTGATCGCAATTGGGCATAATACTCAGAACACAAGCCAAGAAAAAATTGGTGTAGCCTATCATTTGCACGTCGTTTTTCATGCTGCTTACCAACCCGACAAGTACATTTACCACACTGGCAAGAAATCAAAGGCTCATGTTTATCTAGCTCATCTGATAAAACATTCAACTTACTGAAATAAATAACAACAGGCATAGTTTTACTTTGCTCACATCGATTAATATCTCCTTTCAGTTGATGAATACGCGGACCATTTACGACGGAAAATCGTTCATGCAAGTCGCCCCATAAGCTTTTAGCATTATCATAATTCGATAGCATAGAGCGTACCTCGGCATCAATGGTATTTGTAAGCCATGATACAAGCATGCAGTGGATGGTGACCCAATCATCTTGCGTACAAGGAGGGACGATATCAGTGATGGTCCCATCAAGAAAGTAGAATTTGCAGCTAGAGAAAAGAGCTACACGAATAGCATGAGACCAATCATCAAAGTTTTCAAGCTTCAGATGTATGGGAGTAATGAAATCACCTAGCCGAGAAAGAATGGCGAACTGGGATCAAGTTGTTAGGAGTGTGTCCTAAAAGCATGTAAAGACATTTGTTTTTTCTGTGAATAAATAAATACGATGGTTTATTATTATTGTCATATTTAGATTGTTAAATTATTGTTTGAATAATTTTGTAAATATCAGAAAAAATTCCATATTCATTATTGAGGATGTGATCTTGTATTAGTACGAGAGAATTAAAATCACATGAATGAATAAAAATAGTCAACAATAACAAATTAAAGTTATGGAATTCTTTAATTGGAGTTGTAAGTACGGTTTACTGAGTATCCTAATGATACAAATAATCTAGATTCGGATTATTGATGTGGAAAGACATCTCGGTAAAGGTGCTTTATATAATATGATTATATATGACATAGACCGATACAAATTAGAGTCTTTACCCAAAAATCATTTAACAATAAAGACTTGTAATTCATATCATAACTGATGATCATTTATAGATCAACCTAAATCCTGAGTGTTCATGAACTTCTGTTCATGTTTATTAAATCTTTTGATTCATTCGTTAAGGTCTCTTCAAAGAATGAGGCTAATGACTTTTGTTTTGGAGATTTAATATCATGGATAGCTAGGAACATGTATCAACAATACGGAATCTAATCTTTCATAACGGATCGTATATTAGTTCCCTTAAGGGTTAATTCTGGAACTGAATGATTTTGAGCTCAAATCTATAATTAGATTATAGATTAATTATTCACTAGTGAATTAATGGTACTTAAGGAATGAGAAGTAAATTAGAAAGGTTCAATGGTAATTCTTCCATTCTAATTTATGAACTAATTAATTAGAGGGTTGAACTATTGTAAGATGGTTATATCAATGGACGACTTAAGAAAAAGATTTCTGTAAAAGTATATCTATAACATAAAGAGTGCAATTCTGAATTTATAGTGGAGTAATATAATAATTAATAAATAAACTATTATAATTAAAGAGTTTAATTATTTAGTTTCACTTTATTGGAGCTTAATGTTATAGGTCCATAGTCCCCGAAATGGCTCAAACAATCACTCACTGTCAAAGGCAAATACAAAAAATGGGCAAAAATGACTTATGTGATAAGTAAAATATTTTTCTATGTATCAAACATAATTATTGTTTAATTATGTGTAATTAATTAATTAAGAATTAATTAATTATTTGATTTAACAAAAATATAATTAATTTTGAATTAATTTATTTTTGGGATTTTTGGTATTTAAATAATAATAAAAATTGGGAAAAATCACATGCCATCACAGGCATGTGGTACATGTGTGGCACAGTGCACAGGCACTGTGCTACACGCATAAGAGATGTACTCATTCTTTTGATTCCAGAATTTTAGTTATTTAAATATTAAATAAATAATGAGATATTTTAAAATGATTAAAATATTATTATTTAAACAAAAATTTGATAACTGATCAGTTATTTTGAATTTGTTTAAAATAACAAATATTTTAATATATTGGATATTATTAAATATTGGATATCAGTTTTCACAGAACGTAATTTTTCAGGGATAGAAAAATATCTAGGAATCTCTCTCAGAGAAAAAGAACAGTGACAAAAACTAAAGTCATTGTTCTTCACAAAACCTAGGTCCAAACTTTATCAGATCTCATGTGCTGAGAACATCTGATAAATAGTTATTGTCTATTATTTGTATAGCGAGCCCACACTCGTTCTTTGTGTGCCTGAGAACATTTTGGAAGATCTTGGTGTGAGATTGTTGAGTCTAGTTTTTATCATGTTTTGGTGATGTTTTTAGTAGTCTTTTATTTCGTTTTTCCTTCATTTAGCATGGGTTTATGCTTTGTTTGTTTGTCTTTGTGAATGTCAGGAAGAATTGAGCATGTGGAAGAAAATGCCAAAGAAAGGGAAGAAATAACCGAGTTTTCCATCATATTTTGATAAAGAATGGTTCTCAACACAATTTGGAAGTGTTGGTGAAATTTTGGGATGAAAACTTGAAGAATTGAGAAATCCCTTAAGAGCCACGGCATGAGCAAAGTGGAGCCGCGGCTAGGTGGGAAACAGAAGCAATGTTTTTAAGGAAATCCTCGGGCCGCGGCATGGCTAGAGAGAGCCGCGGCATAGATGGGCACTCTGCCCAGAAATCGTTGATGCGGGCCGCAGCATGGCTTCAGAGGGCCGCGACATTGAGAGGATCTTCTGCCCAGGAATTATGACACGAGCCGCGGCATAGTGTATGTAGAGCCGCGGCCCGCCTCTTTAAAATCTGAAATCCTAGGTTTTAAATGACGAAAAGGAGAAGAAAAATGGTATGTACGGACGAGGGAGAAGTTCTGGTTTTGGAGGCTGAAGCTTAGAGTATTTTTACATGTTTTTCTTCTCTTCCTGATGTTATCTTTAATTTTTGTTGTGATTAGCACTATGACTATGAACTAATTTTCTATTTAGGATGTTCAATTGAATCACTTGAATCTTTGTTATGACCTAATGCAATTTTAATTTCCTTCTTCTACAATCTTCTTCAATTCCATATGACCTGTTCTTATAGATTGATTATTGATTGGCCATCTTTAGTCAGATATATATATGTTTTTAAGTCAAAATCTGAGAAGTGAGATTTAATTCTGCTGTGGTTATATTGGACATAATTTTAATTTAGAACGAAAGTATCTGAATTAATTGTGTAACTGTTATTAAGTTGTTGAGATTAATGCTACCTTTGTGGTTCAATTTACCATAGAAATATAGGAAATTGTCACCTAGGTTGAGTTTATAATTCATAGTATGATTATAGGCTGCTATATCAACTTGTTAATGGAATTAGGTAAAAATAAGAAGAATTCACACTTTGCATTAGGGAATAATAGGGAGGATAGTTGATGAGATTGAATATCCTAATTGTTTCTCAGTGATTAAACTAAAAGTTTTACTATTAGTTATTATTCTATTTAATTTTCGATTATTATTTCTGCACTTTATTGTTTCTTTTGCTGTATTTTACAAAAATCAAGAATTTCAATTCATCAAATAGAACAAGAAATTAATTGACTGGTAATTGATAAATCAGTCCTTGAGGAAGATACTTGGTTTTACCATTTTATTACAAATTTGCGACTGTGTGCACTTGCATAGCAAAATTATCGCAACAAGTTTTTGGCGCCGTTGCCGGGGACTGAAAATAATTATCAATATCAGTCTAATTAATTTTTATTCTAATTTGATTTTAATTTCTCTTGTTTCTAATCTGTTTAGTTGCTTAATTTATATATCTCAGGTGAATTTTGGTATATGCGTGGCAGAAAAGGAAAGGACGCACTTGTTCCTCTGAATCCTGAGATTGAAAAGTCTTGCAATCAAATCAGAAAGAACAAGAGAGAGGCCCAGAAATCTGTAAAGATGGCACAGAATGAAGGAGATGGCAGGAATGTTCAAACTCCTGGAGTTGTACGAGGGTTCAGGCTCAGACCAATGCTGAGAGGAGCCTGAGAGATTATGTGCTACCCACTCTGACGGGAGTACAAAATAGTATACGCCCACCAACTGTAGAGGCCAACAACTTTGAAATAAAGCCCGCTATTCTACAAATGGTGCAGTCCTCTGTGCAATTCAATGGGTTACCCTCTAAAGATCCTCACACCCATTTGTCAAATTTTCTGGAGTTGTGTGGAACCTTCAGATATAATGGGGTGAGTGATGATGCAATCAAGCTCAGGCTTTTCCCATTTTCTCTAAGGGACAGAGCTAAAATTTGGCTGAACTCTCTGCAACCAAACTCTATTGTCACCTGGCAAGATCTAGCTCAGAAATTTTTGTCCAAATTCTTCCCTCCGTGCAAAGCTGCAAAATTGAGGGGAGAGATAAATAACTTTTGCCAGAATGATGGAGAGTCACTGTATGAAGCTTGGGAACGATTTAAGGAACTCCTGAGAAGATGTCCTCATCATGGC
Source organism: Humulus lupulus (assembly GCF_963169125.1). Lineage (NCBI taxonomy): Eukaryota > Viridiplantae > Streptophyta > Magnoliopsida > Rosales > Cannabaceae > Humulus > Humulus lupulus. The sequence goes on along the minus strand of NC_084794.1, from coordinate 190,533,772 downwards.
ATTGAACAGTGGATGCTAGTACAGAATTTCTACAATGGTTTATGTCCAACAACCAGAACCATTATTGATGCTGCAGCGGGTGGTACGTTTATGAGTAAGAGTACAACTGGTGCATATGAGCAGCTAGAAGACATGGCCACAAACAACCATCAGTGGTCTGAGGAAAGATCATCAGGACTTAGAAAGGTAGCTGGGGTGCATGAGCTGGATGCAATCACTGCTTTAACAGCGCAAGTAGCCTCTTTGACCAAGCAGTTGCAATAGAGCAGTGTATCTGCTAATGCAGTTCAGATGGCAGTGAGGTGTGAAATGTGTGGTGGTGTTCATTCTGTTGATCAGTGCCCTATCTGTATGAATAATAACATTCCGATGGATCAAGCTCAGGGTCAAGCGGTGGAAAACTTTCAAAGGCCAGTAAATAATCCATTCGCCAATACTTCCAATCCAGGGTGGCGAAATCATCCTAATTTTTCTTGGAGGAATAATCAGGGCCAGCAACCTCAGTTTCAGGGCCAATTTCATAATAATATGCCTCAGTCACCTATGCATCAAGCCTCTTCCTCACAACAACCTAGGCCTCAACAGTCAATGAATCAAGCTCCACCTGAAAGGCCTAATGAATTACAAGCTGCATTGTTGACCCTCACCAACACTCAAACACAGTTTATGACAGAAACTCGCTCTTCCATCAGGAATCTTGAGATGCAAGTTGGTCAATTGGCAAATATGTTACAAAATAGGCCTCAAGGAAATTTTCCAAGTAATACAGAGGTGAATCCTAAAGAGCAGTGCAATGCAATCTCTTTAAGGAGTGGGAAGAAGTTGGAAGAGCCAGTCAAGAAGTCTACACCTGCACCAAAGGTTGAAGCTGAGAATGAGGGTAAGGTAGAAAAAGAGGTTATTGAAGACCTTGAGAAGAATCAGTCACCAGTGAGTTATGAGCACCACATCAAGATTCCATACCCTCAGCGACTTCAAAAGAAGACTCTTAACAAACAATTTTCGAAATTTCTAGATATTTTTCGAAAGCTTCACATTAACATACCTTTTGCCGAGGCACTTGAACAAATGCCAAGTTATGTGAAGTTTATGAAGGAAATACTGTCCAAGAAGAGGAAGATGGAGGACTATGAGACGGTGGCACTCACTGAAGAGTGCAGCGCCATTCTGCAAAGGAAGCTTCCTCAGAAACTGAGAGATCCTGGGAGTTTCACAATAACCTGCACTATTGGGAATTTTGAGAGCATGAATGCTCTATGCGATTTTGGGGCGAGCATTAATCTAATGCCACTTTCTGTGTTCAAAAGATTGAAGCTGGGGGAAGCAAGACCTACAACAGTGACTCTTCAGTTGGCAGACAGATCAATAGCACACCCTCGGGGTATTATTGAAGATGTTTTGGTAAAAGTGGACAAGTTCATCTTCCCAGTAGACTTCATTGTACTTGATATGGAGGAGGATGCCAATGTCCCAATCATTCTTGGAAGACCATTCTTAGCCACAGGACGAGCTTTAATTGACGTACAAAAGGGGGAGTTAAGGTTGCGAGTCCAAAATGAGGAAATAAGTTTTAATGTTTTTGCAGCAACTGCAATTCCTACCTGTTGTAGAGTTGATGTGGTGAATGTTGGTCAAGATTCAATTGGTATGAAGAAGAAGAAGGCCAAAGAACGATTTCGAACAGTTCGACATCGTATGAAAAGATTATTGTGTGGCAAGTTTGAAGGTTTCGATGACATTGGGGATAATTTCAATATTCTCAACAATGGAAAGGAATTCTCTTCGTATGGCACAATGGCTCTTAAGGATGCAAAGGGTGGCCACCACCTCAAGCCCCCACTGCCTCCACCACCTCCTCCGCCATACTGATGTGGCGTCAGGTAAGTTCTTTTCCCTTGTTCTTTTCTTTCTCACATTGGGGACAATGTGCATCTTAAGTTTGGGGGGGAGCTTATTTTGTTTTATTTTTGTTTTCTGCGTTGTTTAGTTTAGTTTTATTTTTAGTCTATTGTGTTATTTTCTGTGTTGTTTAGTGTAAAGGTTAAGCCATCATTCTTGTTTGTAGTTGCTTTGTCTTTGCTCGAGAAAAGGAAATTGAATTCAACTGTGTGCTTGGTTCAATTGTTTTAGAGTTGAATTTAAAAAGTTTTGTGGGAAATTTTTAATATGTTTTGAAAAAAAACAACATTTTGGATTTTATTATATGTGTTTGACTAGGGTTGGTGGAATGACAATTTGAATCAAATAAAAACTTGCATTATTTGGCCTTTGAGGCGAAATTCTTGATGACATGTTTTTAGAAAAATGATTTAGGCAATTTTATTGGATCGATTGTGCCTTTCAAGCCAACCTTGAGTTAATTATCCTTAGTTACCCTTTTTGAGCCTTAAACTTGGTTTTTGTTCTTGATTACACTATTTGAGCCTAAATTTCTTAACTTCTTTTATTTGTGTTTTCCTTTCCTTTGTTATCATAAGCATATAATTTGTGGGAAAGAAGAAGGAAAAATAGTAAGGAATTGGTATGATTGGAATATAGTATGATTGTACAAAAAGAAGGGAGAGAGAGAAGTCTTTGAAAGAAAAAAAAAAAAAAAGATCACTTTGTCACACTCCTTGATCATATATATATAGAAAATATTAAGTTTGGGGGAGTGTGATTGAAAGAAAAAAAAAAGTGATAAGTCTAGAAAAAAAAAAAGCAAAAATGATACAAAAAGAAAAGAAGAAAATAATGAAAAGTGTTGTAATCTCTCTCTCTAATTGTATAAAAAGGTGATTTTTGGTGTGGTAAAGAGAAATTTGGTTGGTTTCAAGGTTTCTATGCTTATGGTAACGACTGAGCCTAAATGAGAATTTCATCTACCCTTGCCTAAGCCTAACACTCTAACCTGTGAAAGTCCTTTTGATTTCAAAACATGTGTTGTTGACATTAGTGGAGAAGGTCAAGTAATGCAAGCATATTGTAGAGTTGGTTTGTGGAATTGTCTGGAATGAGTTGAGCATATATGATAGAATCCAAGTGTTGTAGTCATTTTCATGATATATTATTGATTTCCCTAATTGAATTGTATAAGTTGGACTTTAAGGCAATTGAGCTGAAATTCTGGTTATAAATATTGCAATTGAGATTTCATGAGTTTTGGCAAAGCATTGTAGATGGTAATGATGGTTTAGCTTGTTCGTTTGTGTTTGTTTCTTTTTGTTAGTTTAATTTGGTCTTTACTCGAGGGCGAGTAAAGGTTAAGTTTGGGGGAGTTTGTTGAGTCTAGTTTTTATCATGTTTTGGTGATGTTTTTAGTAGTCTTTTATTTCGTTTTTCCTTCATTTAGCGCGGGTTTATGCTTTGTTTGTTTGTCTTTGTGAATGTCAGGAAGAATTGAGCATGTGGAAGAAAATGCCAAAGAAAGGGAAGAAATAACCGAGTTTTCCATCATATTTTGATAAAGAATGGTTCTCAACACAATTTGGAAGTGTTGGTGAAATTTTGGGATGAAAACTTGAAGAATTGAGAAATCCCTTAAGAGCCACGGCATGAGCAAAGTGGAGCCGCGGCTAGGTGGGAAACAGAAGCAATGTTTTTAAGGAAATCCTCGGGCCGCGGCATGGCTAGAGAGAGCCGCGGCATAGATGGGCACTCTGCCCAGAAATCGTTGATGCGGGCCGCAGCATGGCTTCAGAGGGCCGCGGCATTGAGAGGATCTTCTGCCCAGGAATTATGACACGAGCCGCGGCATAGTGTATGTAGAGCCGCGGCCCGCCTCTTTAAAATCTGAAATCCTAGGTTTTAAATGACGAAAAGGAGAAGAAAAATGGTATGTACGGACGAGGGAGAAGTTCTGGTTTTGGAGGCTGAAGCTTAGAGTATTTTTACATGTTTTTCTTCTCTTCCTGATGTTATCTTTAATTTTTGTTGTGATTAGCACTATGACTATGAACTAATTTTCTGTTTAGGATGTTCAATTGAATCACTTGAATCTTTGTTATGACCTAATGCAATTTTAATTTCCTTCTTCTTCAATCTTCTTCAATTCCATATGACCTGTTCTTATAGATTGATTATTGATTGGCCATCTTTAGTCAGATATATATGTTTTTAAGTCAAAATCTGAGAAGTGAGATTTAATTCTGCTGTGGTTATATTGGACATAATTTTAATTTAGAACGAAAGTATCTGAATTAATTGTGTAACTGTTATTAAGTTGTTGAGATTAATGCTACCTTTGTGGTTCAATTTACCATAGAAATATAGGAAATTGTCACCTAGGTTGAGTTTATAATTCATAGTATGATTATAGGCTGCTATATCAACTTGTTAATGGAATTAGGTAAAAATAAGAAGAATTCACACTTTGCATTAGGGAATAATAGGGAGGATAGTTGATGAGATTGAATATCCTAATTGTTTCTCAGTGATTAAACTAAAAGTTTTACTATTAGTTATTATTCTATTTAATTTTCGATTATTATTTCTGCACTTTATTGTTTCTTTTGCTGTATTTTACGAAAATCAAGAATTTCAATTCATCAAATTGAATAAGAAATTAATTGACTGGTAATTGATAAATCAGTCCTTGAGGACGATACTTGGTTTTACCATTTTATTACAAATTTGCGACTGTGTGCACTTGCATAGCAAAATTATCGAAACAGAGATCTCAAGGAATTTAGCCATACGAAAAGATAGCAGCAAGGAAGGAGTTGAGATAATTTTTCTATTCATGTCATTGATTCAATATATATATGCATGTGAAGAAGTAGATCTAGAAATCTTATGGGATTAATCTAACAATTTGATTGTTGTTCCGTTGCGCATAATCTATTATTTGATCAATAAAAACCAACATATGGTACCAGAGCCATCTTCACATATATATGTATTGAATCTGTGTGGGTTTAATTTTATGCATTTATTTATTTTGATGAATGAATGGATGGCTTAATGTGATTGAATGCGTGGGAATGTTGAATCATTAATTGTATGGTGTTTTTGGGTTAGGATTTGTTTATGATTAGATCATTGTGTAAGCCATTAAAGGGCATAGGATTTATGTAATTTTATTTGGTTTTCGACACCATAAAATTGTAATTCTGGTCACACAAAAGTCAGAACAGAGCCCGGGATTCAGAACTTAGCCACCGCACCTCCGAGGCCAACCTCCGAGCCGCTGCCGGACGTCGTACGGACGCCATACGAACGGGTCCGTACGGATCCGTACAGTCCAGCCCAGCAGCCCCCGTTTGACGCCACGTGTCCCCGTCTGACTGGTTAAGAACTTTTTTATTTTTTTATTTTTTCTGAAATTAATCTGTTATTTTTAAAAAAAAATTAAAATGTTTAAATATCCTATTTTTGAAATTTGATAATTAAATAATGAGATATTTTTGTTGTCTTAACAAACTTTTTTGAATATCTTATTTAAAATTTATTTTTTCAAAATAACAAATTTTAATTTAAATTCATTTCAGTTTTAATTAAAAGTTTTTTTATTTAAAAAGAAAAATAAAAATAATGATTATTTAAGAGTTTGTTTTAATTAATCAAAATAATTTGAAAATTGTTTTCTTATTATTCTGGACCAACAACGCCACATATCCTACCGACAGTAAAGTAAAGAAGCCCGATGGAGATCAAGGCAGTTTTATTTTATTTATTTTAATTTTATAAAGTTGTTGTAATATTAGAAATACCCAAAAGCACCCGGTTCAACATTTATTGTTTATTTATTTATTTAAATAATTATTTTCATGTGATTAATGTGATTGATAACATGTTCATGCATCCCATACATGAAAACCCACACAGTCATTATCATGCATCTCATTAGTAGAAACATGATTATTAGGATTGTCCTATATGTTTATATGAATTTTTTTGTGAAATCAATTGCATGTAAATTACTTAGTTTTATTTTGAAAACTTAGTAAAATATCACACCAATTTTTAAGTCTTATGACTTAATTTCTTTAAACCAACTTTATTTTAAAAAGTGTTTTTTTTAGTAAAGTTTAGATGAATATGATTGGTAATTTAAAATTGGATATGCACCTAGAAACTCGCTTTCTTTCCAATTTTAATTATGTTCATAAAGTTTAAAGAAACTGTAATTAGTTTGGAATTAATTAGGTTAAAAACACTTATTTCAAAATAGTGAGTGGGAGAAGGTTGATATCTCAAACATAACCCATGGTCTCCATTATTAATATAACACTGTGAGATATGAATAACGCCTCGCGACAGCTTTGTTTTCGTCCCCCTAAGGAATGTGTCTGGACATATCAATAGCAATGTTGTATTTCTTACAAAGATAGGAACTAATGATGTATTTTAGGCTTGACCAACCCTAAGGCGGCATGTCCTAAGTTAAGTCATGAACTCCGAAATAATGGGTTACACTCACAAAGTTATGATTAAGCTCGTGCAGTGGATAATCATAACTTGACCGAACTAAGCGGTACTTTAATGTTTAAAAGAGAAAATAAAGAGTTATTTTAAGTATTAAACAATAAAGATAAGAATATCTTATAAATTCTCTAAAATTAATTTGACCGACCCTAAGGTGGCACTTTAATTGTTAGAAAATTTTATCGTGGAAATTATTCTTTATTTTATGTGTTTTAATTGTGCTCATGCATCACGTTTAATTTCCGAAACTTTGATATTTATTTTTCTAAATATAATAATAATATTTATTTGTACTTATTTATTACCAACAAAATGTCTATTGGTGAATCACACACCGATGCCTTTATCAAATCCTTGGTTTTTGAACCTGGAAATATGAAATATTGGTTTCGAGGCATGTTGACTATTTTTTCTTATAAGAAGATGATGTCAACTGTCTGTGAAAAACCTCCAACAGAACCACCTCTGGCTACTAGCTATGAAGCAGAAGAAAAATATGCAGATTGGATGAAATCCGATCGGTTGGCACGTTATTGCATGCTTTCAACCATGCCTGACGAAACAAAGGAAAAATGTATACACTATGACTCAGCACATGAGATGTGGCGAGCAATGACAGAGGTAGTCTATGCTGAGTGTCATTGTTTATATCAAATGAAAAAGGTGAATAAGATTCACATATATTTTTTCAACTTTGAATACTAGATTCAAACACTATGAATATTAGATTAAAATTTTTGGATAGTAGATTCAAAAATATATGCCACTAATCTATTTTTCTTTTGTCTTTCCTTTTGTAGAATCAGAACCCTGAAAATGAGGAAGAGACTGATGAGGATTTTGGTAGCAAGTAAGGAGCTGGAGAAGTTGGAGAGCAGTAGTTTTTATTATTAATGTTATTGTTAGTTGAACAATTCAAATTGTTTTATTTTGTTTTAGAAATTTTAGATTTCATTAAACAAAGAAAACTACAGTCTAGAAATTTAGTTTATTGTTAATACTTTTGATTATTAATGTTTGGAAACTTATTTCTATTTTTCATGACATTTATTTCTTTTATTAATAAAGTAGTTATTATTTAAAAAAATTATCTATTTATTTGTTATACAAATGCTTTGGGATAAACAATGTTTACATACTTATAATGAATGAATTTTTTTTATAATTTTGAATTATTTAAAAACAGCTAATCCTAAATCTATTAAACTGATTCCAATAGTGAAACATATCTGTAGCACTTGAGATTGGGCCATATTGGTCTAGACAGAATAAATAGGCTTGTAAAGGATAGTCCCTTAAGAGAACCATTTATTGGATCTCTCCCTGTTTGTAAATCCTGTCTATAAAACAAAATGACCAAGGGACCTTTCTCTGCTAAAGGTTCAAGAGCCACAGAACCACTTCAGCTAGTACATATGGATGTTAGTAGTCCACTTAATGTACAAGCAAGAGGAGGTCGCATTTCGTCACTTTCATTGACGATTATTCAAGATATGGTTACCTATAATTAATGCAAAGAAAATCTGAGACTTTTGGAAAGTTCAAAGAATTTCAAGCAGAGGCTGAAAAGCAATTAGGTAAATCACTAAAAAGCACTTCTATCTGATCGAGGAAGAGAGTACTTGGACTGTGAATTCAAGAACCATCAACGTGAGCATGTCATTCAATTCCAACTCACTACACCTGAAACAACACAGTAAAATGATGTTTCAGAAAGTCAGAATAGAACGTTATTAGATATGGTTAGATGAATGATGAGTTTCTTATCATTACCACTGTCATTTAGGGGCTATACGATTTAATGTGTTCTATACACATTGAATGATGTTCCACCTAAGTCTATCCAAAAGACATCCAAAGAATTATGGAATGGTTGTAAACTTATTTTACACCATTTTAGAATTTGGAGGTGTCATGCATACGTGCTCAAAAGGAAGACCGGGAAGTTGGAAACGCGCTCTGAAGTGTGTATGTTTGTGGGATATTCCAAAGAGACTAGAAGTGAATTTTTCAATAGTCCAAAGAAAATAAAACATTTGTATTGACAAATGCAACTTTTATTGTATATGACTATGTTAATAACCACAAACCTCGCAGTAAGATTGTACTGGAGGAGATGGTCTCAAATAAAATCGCAAAGTCACCAGTAATAACCAATGAAAAACGGCAAGAGGAAACTGCTAGTTCTAGTCAGAATAGTAGAGAACTTCATCGTAGTGGGAGGGTTAGTAAGTAACCCACGTACTGTGAACACGAGGTTCAAATGCTTGTGTTTGACACAAACAAAGACGATCCATTGACATTTGAAAATGCAATGAATCATTCTGACAAGGAAAAATGGCAAGAAGCCATGAACCAGGAAAAGGAATCGATGTGCTCCAATTCTGTCTGGATTCTTGAAAATCAACCTGAGAATATCAAACCCATTGCTTGCAAGTGGATATTCAAGAAGAAAAGAGGAGAGAATGGGAAAGTAGAGACTTTCAAAGCAAGGCTTGTAGCCAAAGGTTACACACAGAAAGAAGGGGTTGACTATGAAGAAATCTTTTCTCCTGTAAGAAGGGGTTGACTATGAAGAAACCTTTTCTCCATTAGCCATGCTAAAATCCATTTGTATACTCTTGTCCATAGCTGCGTGCATGGATTACGAGATCTGGCAAATGGATGTCAAAGCAGCTTTTCTGAATGGCTACCTTGACGAAACCATTTACATGTCTCAACCAGAAAGGGTTCGAATTAAAAGATCAAGAGCAAAAGGTTTGCAAGCTTCTTAGGTCCATTCATGGACTCAAACAAGCTTCTAGATCTTGGAATTTTAGATTTAATGACACAAGAAAAACATTTGGTTGTTGAACAAGATGTTGACGATCTTTATGTCTATAAACAAATCAAAGATGGTATAGTAGTATTCCTCGTTCTTTATGTTGATGATATCCTACTCATTGGGAATGATGTAGTGACATTATCAAATGTAAAGAACTGATTAGCTGAACAATTCCAAATGTAAGATTTGGGAGAAGCCAAGTATGTTCTGGGCATTAAGATTCTTAGAGATAGACAGAACAAAACTTTGGCACTGTCTCAAGCAACTTATATTGATAAGCTGCTAGAATGCTTTAATATGCAAAACTCCAAGGGTGATATGCCAACCCATTCTGGAGTATTCCTTTCCAAGGAGTAGTGTCTCAAAACACCTCAGGAAAAGGAAGATATGAGACAGTATCCCTATGCCTCAGCAGTAGGCAGTCTGATATACGCCATGTGTGTACAAGACCTGACATTTGTTATGCAGTAGGGATAGTCAGCCGTTATGAATCCAATCCTGGATTGAGTCATTGGATTGCAGTAAAGAATATTCTCAAGTATCTTAGAAATACTAGAGATTATATGCTTATATATTCAGGTGGAGACCTGAACCCCACTGGTTACACTGATTCTGATTTTCAATCAGAAAGAGATAGTCAGAAATTGACTTCTAAATCAGTGTTTATTCTTGGAGGAGGAGCATTAGTCTGGAAAATCATTAAGCAAACCAGCATTGCAGACTCCACCATGGAAGCCGAGTATATAGCAGCTTGTGAAGCAGCTATGGAGGCTCTGTGACTCAAAAGGTTCTACTCCGATCTGAAAGTTGTTCAAGAAGTGGAGAAACCAAATGTTCTTTATTGTGACAACAGTGGAGCAGTGGTCAATTCTAAAGAACCAAGAAGCCACAAGAGGGGAAAGCATATAGAGCGCAAATACCAGTTAGTCAGAGAAATTGTACATAAAGGAGATGTGTCCATTCTGAAGTCGTATCAGAACACAACCTTGCAGACCAGTTTACGAAGACGCTTCCTGCAAAAGGAATTCGAGGGTCAAGTACGTAATATGGGATTGAGAGAAATGCCTCACTTGCTTTAAGTACAAGTGGGAGATTGTTAGGAGTGTGTCCTAAAAGCATGTAAAGATATTTCTTTTTTCTGTGAATAAATAAATACGATGGTTTATTATTATTGTCATATTTAGATTGTTAAATTATTGTTTGAATAATTTTGTAAATATCAGAAAAAATTCCAAATTCATTATTGAGGATGTGATCTTGTATTAGTACGAGAGAATTAAGATCACATGAATGAATAAAAATAGTCAACAACAACAAATTAAAGTTATGAAATTCTTTAATTGGAGTTGTAAGTACGGCTTACTAAGTATCCTAATGATACAAATAATCTAGATTCGGATTATTGATGTGGAAAGACATCTCGGTAAAGGTGCTTTATATAATATGATTATATATGACATGGACCGATATGAATTAGAGTCTTTATCCAAAAACCATTTAACAATAAAGACTTGTAATTCATATCATAACTGATGATCATTTATAGATCAACCTAAATCCTGAGTGTTCATGAACTCCTGTTCATGTTTATTAAATCTTTTGATTCATTCGTTAAGGTCTCTTCAAAGAATGAGGCTAATGATTTTTGTTTTGGAGATTTAATATCATGGATGGCTGGGAACATGTACCAACAATACGGAATCTAATCTTTCCTAACGGATCGTATATTAGTTCCCTTAAGGGTTAATTCTGGAACTGAATGATTTTGAGCTCAAATCTATAATTAGATTATAGATTAATTATTCACTAGTGAATTAATGGTACTGTTAGACCCAAAACGGGGTGTGTTTTAATATTTAAACTCGCAAGTACACGAATCGTTTAAGAATATAATGTTCATGTAAGTACGAGGTCGAACCCATGGGAGTTGACTAACATCAAAAGAAACTATTTCAAACAAAGCAAGAATATTCTAACCTAGTTCCAAATATTTGATGAGATTTTGTTTTAGAAAAAATAAAAGACAAGTAATAAAAACATTAATGATTAAATAAAAAAAATGGTTTTCAAATGAGATATGTAAAATAAGATTATTAAGATTTTAGAATCCACAAAATGCAAGTTCAATAGTATTTATAAGTATATTGATTCCCAAGTTTAGATATAGTTGAAGTAAATCACCCTATATATTTTTTTCAAAATATATTTTCTATTCAAGCACAAGTTACTTTAAAAAAGGTAGGATTTTTCTTCACTTATATAAGATATAATTTCTAAGCATTAGTTGTGTTACAACCTAATGAAACTACAAAAAATCAAAGAGATTATGTTTAGGCAAAATATGATACTTATGCTCTAAGAATTAGATGTGAACAATTTAATGAAAAACATTTAATCAAAGAATATCATATTTTTGCATAATGAAGAACTAAGTGTAATATGCTTTAACAATCAACACTAGATGAAAAATGCATATCTTTGATAGAAAAATCCATGAACAATGTTGTACAAATGGGAAATCAACATACAACAAAAAATACTATCTAGTTACATTTTGCTTCATCATCATCTTAATAACCTTTGAAAAATATTAGAAGCTCATAACTAGATTGAAATAAAAATTACAAAATAACATACTTGACATGCTCTTCAAAAGATGAAAATGGTAGAGAGAAAAATAGTGAAAAGAAGAGAAAAAATATGTGTAGAAGATGTTGAAAAGATAAAGAAGAAGAGCTCCCCAAATGGTCTTACAAGACTCTATTTATAGGCAAAATGTGAAGATTAAATTAATCAAATTAAAATAAATAAATTAATTAATTTAATTGTGTTGGGAAGTGGTAGGATAAATAGAGCAAGTGTAAGAGTATTGGAAAGATGAAATGTTTGGTTGGGTAAAAGATTAGTGAAAAGCTAGGGTAAAAAAATGAATTAGGAATGTTTATTTAGGTAAGAAAAATAGGGAAGAGTGAATTGATATTTGAGTGAAAAATATTGGAAAGGAAAAATGTGAGTTTTGGCCTTTTGGTGGTGGCTGTGGCAGCTTGCTTTAGGCAGGCGTGTGGGCCGAATGGATGGAGTAGCTGGCGAAATGGGCCTGGGCTGGGCTTCGGTGGGAGCAGGCTGTTGGGCCTGGAAGCTGCTGGTGATTGCTGAAGATGTGGAACGGTTTGTCTCGGTTGAAGGCAAGGATCACTCGGCTGAATGAAGGTTGGAAGCATGATTGATGCATTTGTGTGGACAGCTGGCGGCTTGTTGATGGCTGAAGCAGTGCACGGCTGGACGATGATGGCTTCATTGGTGCCTGGCTGTGAGGTGCTGGGGAAGGCTGAACGTGGCTGGTGACTTCAGGCTTGGCATTGGGCCGAATGGGCTGGGTGTGATGGTCTTCCAAAAATGCCAGCTTTTTATTTATTTTTTCTCAAAAATGCCACTTTTCTTCATTCTTTTCCTTACTTTTCAAAGTAAAAAATTGCAATAACTTCCCTACAAAATAAACATAAACGAAATCATAATAAAATATTTTCAATTATAAAATAAATCAATTTAATTTTTTTGAAAATATTAATTATAACTTAATTTATATTTAACATTTAGTTTCAATATAACAACATTTTTTTACCCTAAACTAAACAACAATAATTTAAATAATTATCTACAATATTTTACAACAAAATAACTATAAAAACACACAAAAATCTATAAAATTAAATTAAGCCTAATAAATTCAAAATTACTTAAAAACTTAATAAATTATTTAAAAACTCAAGAATTAAGCAACAATTAGCACATAAAAAGTGGTAAAATAACTCTATTTTGTAGAGTTATCAGGTACTTAAGGAATAAGAAGTAAACTAGAAAGGTTAAATGGTAATTCTTCCATTCTAATTTATGAACTAATTAATTAGAGGGTTGAACTATTGTAAGATGGTTATATCAATGGACGACTTAAGAAAAAGATTTATGTAAAAGTATATCTATAACATAAAGAGTGCAATTCTGAATTTATAGTGGAGTAATATCAGAATTAATAAATTAACTATTATAATTAAAGATTTTAATTATTTAGTTTCAATTTATTGGAGCTTAATGTTATAGGTCCATGGTCCCCGAAATGGCTCAAACAATCACTGTCAAAGGCAAATACAAAAAATGGGCAAAAAGGACTTATGTGATAAGTAAAATATTTTTCTATGTATCAAAAATAATTATTGTTTAATTATGTGTAATTAATTAATTTAACAAAAATATAATTAATTTTGAATTAATTTATTTTTGGGATTTTTGGTATTTAAATAATAATAAAAATTGGGAAAAATCACATGCCATCACAGACATGTGGTACACGTGTGGCACAGTGCACAGGCACTGTGCTACACGCATAAGAGATGTACTCATTCTCTTGATTCCACAATTTTAGTTATTCAAATATTAAATAAATAATGAGATATTTTAATATGATTAAAATATTATTATTTAAACAAAAATTTGATAACTGATCAGTTATTTTGAATTTGTTTAAAATAACAAATATTTTAATATATTGGATATTATTAAATATTGGATATCAGTTTTCACATAACGTAATTTTTCAGGGATAGAAAAATATCTAGGAATCTCTCTTAGAGAAAAAGAACAGTGACAAAAGCTAAAGTCATTGTTCTTCACAAAACCTAGGTCCAAACTTTATCAGATCTCATGTGTTGAGAACATATGATAAATAGTTATTGTCTATTATTTGTATAGCGAGCCCACACTCGTTCTTTGTGTGCCTGAGAACATTTTGGAAGATCTTGGTGTGAGATCTCAAGGAATTTAGCCATACGAAAAAATAGCAGCAAGGAAGGACCTGAGGTAATTTTTCTGTTCATGTCCTTGATTCAATATATATATGCATGAGAAAAAGTAAATCTAGAAATCTTATGGGATTAATCTAACAATTTGATTGTTGTTCCGCTGCGCATAATTTCTGATTTGATCAATAAAAACCAACACAAGTTTCGCTGGAGATGGAGATGGAGCCAGTAGTATGGGCGTGACTTCATCAGCCATGATTCAGGAAAAAAATTCTATAAATATATATACATTATAATGTAACTAGGCTCTGATACCATGTAAAGTTTATGGTAATCGTATATCACTTTTATTCAATCAAAATGAAAGAAATATATACAAAAGGAAATACAATAACTGACCAAAACTGTTGCATAATTCACGACAATAGTTTAGGGAATACTTAATAAAATTAATGAGAATAAACCACACATATTATAACGTATCCACACACATTATAACGTATCAGCTCTTCTATCTTCATTTATGTTTCCTTACAATAAAAATGTGAGATAGTTATGGAATTTTCAGCATAAAGAAGAATTATTACATAGCTTTTAGATACTCCACAGTATCAGATAGTTTTGGAACTGACTAAAGCAAATTTTTTACCATCTATAGAGACATAAACTACGTATACCCTTTTTCTCTATGTGATTACTGCATTACAAATTAGAGGAAACAACATAAGAGGTTATAAAAGTGCATTTAACATGAAAACAATACACCTGATTTTGTGTTGATACACTTTCATTTTATCTTCAAAGTGATGGTTAATAATTTAGTATCCTTAAATGGACAAGAAAATATAACTAACTAGTTTAGCTAGATTGGATATTTCTGATTATGAAATTTCTCATGTAATTATAGGTTAAAGGTAGTATATTGACCCATGGAGCCCGTGCTTTGCCAAACATGCTCATAGGAGTAGCATTAAATTTTGGGGCATTTTGGATGGAAGTGGTGAGTTTGTGTTTAAAATTTTGCTGTACAGTTCTCTTTCTCTTTTCAGTTCTTGGTTAATCTTTTTGTTCTCCAAGTTGTCCTTTTAAATGTCATGTGCAATATTTATTTCATTTAATTATTTTTCCCAAATATGTGTAAACGATAAGAATTGGCTTCTGCTTGTATAATATCGTCTTTCATATTGGCTTCTTCTGCTTTTGAACAAACCAGATTCTAACCGAAGTCTATATTGCAAAGGTAAAAGATATTTGTACTTTTGATAGTCTAATTTTTTTTGTCTCAAATTATCCATTAATGTTATTTTATTTTTACTATCCCAACCTGTGACTCTCTTACTATACATCATTCATCTTCCCTTTGTTTTCTCACTCATTTTTACAAAAAAAAAAAAAAAAACCATAGTTGGAATCATTTTTCAGAAATCGTATTAAAATGGAACAAAAAAACTGTGATTAAGAAATCTAATTTGAGTTTTTTGTAAACAGCTATTATTCAAATAAAAAAAATCATATATGTAACGTGTTTAAAACTACTATGTAGATTTATGATGGAGTCTCCTAACTCTATCAAGTCAGTAAGGATTGCTGAATAAATTTTGCTGGAATTCTTATTGAACTTGCTGAAATTTAATCCCAAGCTTTTTGTGAGGGATGGTCTCTCCAAGGTTGACCTAGACAAATCCATTCTCTAGATAGCTTTCCCTCTAATTAGGTCTCACTATTTTCACAAATAATCTCTACGCCATTAGTCATAACAGCACGCTAACTAGCAGCGCAATAATTAGGTCTCACATTAATTTTATTGATTGATCAATTTTTTGTGTTTCTATTTGCTATCCAGATTCTAATAAAAACAACCTTGCATTGGACGTCATCACTCACTTAGCAGAAGAACACTGCTGGTTAAATCTGCATGTTGTTTTACCCCATGGAGATGTCTTTGAAATTAGGATTCCTAATGGATATGGTGCTAGGTGGTCTAAAGATGGCAGTAAGGTATTTGTTTCTTAATAATTATATTATATTCATATCATAATATTTATTCTTTTCAAGTTATACCTTCCCTTCCCCCTGCCCCTTGCCCCCTCCCCTTTGTTTGTTTAATCTTGGACAGTACAAGTAGCTTAAGTTATGGTTGACAGTTATCGTAGATATATTTGATCTGTTCAGAAAATCTCTCTATTACTGCTTCGCAATTATCGAGGCTCACTACCTAGGTGGAGTTGCTGGAACAAAATGATGGAACTGTAACAGCATTAAATTCCACACAACTCCTTTGTGTTCATTATGATAATTCAAGGAAAGGGTTTTAACATTCTATCGAGTTTGGGAAACCTACTAGAAGCAGGAATCTAAAACCTAGAGAGGAGATATCAGTATTGTATGTCTCTTAAGAAAACAGACTGCGAGAGAAATAGAAGATAGATGATAGACTTTTATGTTTGATCCCCACACTCATAAAGCTCAACTTGTACAGTTTACCTAGTTCTCTAATATATATGTCACTTTATGTTTTTCAATGATTTACTTTGTGTTTCAAGTTGGAAGTTTTGTTGTGGTGATTTCCAATACCAGAACTCAACCTAATATTGAAGTTACATTGTGTTGATGCGGTTTTTCGCCAACAGTGTATTAAGAAAATAACAAGATTGATTAGTGCTTAATAATAAACCGAAATAAGAAATAAACTCTCAAAGACACAAATATTTTTATGTGGTTCAGTGGTTAAAATCCAACTAGTCCACGAGTCTATATTATTATTGTTTTTCTCTCTCTATTTTGGCAGAGTTTCAAGATTACAGAATAATCGTCCATTTTTCTGTCCAATATTCCCAGTATTTATAGAGAAATTTCATGGACAGGTTCGGGTAACCGCGTGAGTCAATCACGAATTTACATATTTATTACATTTAATATAAACTATTTCCATTTATACTAGGATATGATCTGATCACGAAATAAATGGTCTCCTAATATCTGGGACATTAAATATTACAGGCTCGCCATAAATGATCGTATAAAAGTACCCGAGTCTTTGGGAATTCGCGGGTACACAATATATTCGAATTACCACGAGCTGGATATCTCTCTAAGCTCGTACTTCGGCAGCCATTTGAATATCATGAGCTCGTGCTTCACAACCTTTATGTCTGTAGCTCGGGTTAAACCCATGACACCTGACATCGCTCGTTCCCAAGTGAAACCGGAGTTGCTTACGTGAGTAATAAACAGACATCATTTCCTTGTTCATTTCTCCACATATTTATTTGTCAGCTGTACTCGAGCTGAGTGAAGGACTAGTGCTGAAATTAGGGTACAACATTTGCCCCCCAAGTCTCTGCTTGTGGTTCTTGACGTCACCTTCTGACCTACACAGTAGGGACTTTTAGACTTCTGCTGCATTAAACCATGCTTGCCCATTACTCGAGTACTGGACATGTGGTATACCGCAATTGGCGTATGTTCGGGTTTCGAGGACTGCAATAGTTGTCTTGTCACCTTTTTGCCGCTGTTTTGTCTTTTCAACCTTGGCCCTTAGATCTTGTGGTAACCAAATCGGATGGTTCAAATTAGCTTATACCGTTTACATATAAATAGGGGAAACACTTTTCAGATTTTACCACCTTTCATTTGAATACTTTCTTATATTTTATTCTTCACTTCTGATCCCTCTTCTTTCTCAGAAAGTCCAGAAACTGTTCATTGTGCTTAGTGGTCCGTTGGTCTACCTAGTTATCCAGAGGTGTTCCAGGAACTTTTCCTTGCACAGCTTACTTCCCTTCTGTTGAAGAATAGACTGTAAGTTCCTTGTCTATTGATTTCGAAGAAACTCTTTTTTTACTGGTATTTTTTTTCTTTTTATGCCCATCCGTACTTCACCATATTCCTTATTAGGTTGTTCTCCAAATGTTTTTGGCACATAGGCTTCGACTTAGGTTTATTGAGTAGGTCTTAAAATATCTCTAGAACTATGATATTTAAAAAACCTGGGTAATTTCTAGCGAATTTTAGGAAATACCCATTCGAGATATAGAAGATGAAAAGTTTTAGGGTTCGAAGCCAGGTTGCTTAGGGGTCACGCTTCTCGGGTGGTTTTGCACTAAACCCACCCCCAAGGGAAGTAATGGGTTGACACTCTTATACATGGATCCCTAAATATCAGGGGTTTGTTAGAAAATCGAGGCGTGTAATCTAGGATAGCGCGTGGCATCATGCAACAGACTGAGACTAACTCAGCTCATACATCAGAGACAACATTCCTCTCTGTACTTCTGTGCCATAAAATCTCTTAGGTTGCCTACTAAGTAACTCGTCGTTCTTGTTCGTTAGGTGATCTGATGGCTCCCAAGAAGAACGCACCCAGCTCGTCTACCCAGCAAACAAACAAAGGGAAAGAGATCACCTCAGAATCTTCCATTCCTCACTTCAACCCAATGGTGGAGAGGAAAGTTGTGGTTGATCCCAACGCTTTCTTCGAGGTGGAGATAATCGCTTCCAAGATTACGACCCAAGGAAGGGCCAACAAAATTATGCTGAGCCATAACATCGAGGTCGGGACTGGAGTCCTTATTGCCCGACCTCCATTCGAAGGATAACGGAGCTGCTCCCTCTCCAGGACGAATTCGCGGCCTGGAGTGATGAACATTTGAAGGCGAGGGCCTTCCTTCCCCTGGACCAATACTTTGTCGACTTCCTAAATTATGTGAAGTTGGCACCTTTTCAGCTCCCCCCAGATCTTACATGCTTTTGGCGAGGCTAAAATACTTATTTTGAAGCATGAGTGGGAGGTCCCCACTCTGACAGATATACTGTATTTTTTCTACCTCAAAGCCTGCCCGAAACAAAAGGGCTGAGGAGATGAGTTCTATTACCTAACTAGATTCCCTAATTCTGCTCTGGTCATCGAGCTCCCAAGCCATCCCAATGACTACAAAGACTAGTTCTTTATGTCAAACGGGGTCCGAAACTGTGAGCACCAATACTTCAACCCTCCTCGTAAGTTTGTTTTAGTCTCTGATCTCAGCTTGTAAAATTTTACTCTTTTCAAGACATTTTCCTTGTGCATGCACTAAATGATTTTATTTTTTGTGCAGCCATATTTCTCAAGATGGGGAAGTCAGTGACCCTCGGGGGTCAATATGAAACATTGTCTGGACTGCCACCCAGCAAGAAGAATTACCGCCAGCTCGTGAATGATGTCACGATGCGGGCATGCAACTTGATTAGCCAAGGCCAAACATTGGCCTTAAGAAAGACCTGGGCTACTCTCTTGGTAATCCACGAGCTCCTGCCCTCTCAAGAAGAGGACTCACCAGCCACCGAAGGCGAGGAGCAAGAAGTGGACGAGGTGCCTCTTGTGCGGAAGAGGCGGGTTCCCCAGGCTAGTCTGGAACCCAATTTAGAACGAGTTGCATCGGGGCCAGCAGCCGGTCCCTCTGCCCAAGGTAACCCATACCCCTATAGGGCATTAGATAGGGATGTTGCCGATTTTATGTTAGTTAGATTTAACCTAAATCATCTCGTCCACCGTCACCCTAACAATCCATACCATAATGTTACCCTGCTCCAGTGTGTGGACCACTTAGTGTTGCATCATGACAACTGTAACGCCCTGGTTACCCTAGAACAGTTACGGTGAACCAGAAATTTGACCAGCTACCCGAGTCCTTTGGTTAAAAACGTGCTCTAAGTGTGATTAACAGGTTAAGGTGGAAAAACTAATAAAAAGGAATGGATATTTTCATTACAAACCGCTCTGCAGAGCTAATCAAAACATTTACAAGTTGTTCTTAGTACGAAACGGTCATTACAGTTTTAAATTTACAATCCCGTCGATCTAAGCAGCAAAAATAGGGTAAACCCCCTAGTTCATCTGAGAACGCCTTGGTCGTGATGGTCTCTACTCAAGGTTGGGTGAGCTTTTCTTTCCCTTTACCTGCACCACATAGCACCCATGAGCCAAGGCCCAGCAAGAAAACTCAATAAAGTATGATATAATATCAACAGTGATCATAATAATCATTCAGGACCATCAGTCCAAACAAATAGGTGACAGTCGCAACAGTCACAAAAGTGGGTACAGCCCCCTTTAGCCATGTGACGTTAGGGTCACTCGGGCTTAACTGATAAGAGAACCTCTCATAAAATTGATCAGGATAGGTGTATGGTGACTGGTCACCAACATAACCCTCCTCATGACTTAAAGTCATAACCCTGGAACAACGTTCCCTAGCCATGTGACAAACAGTCACC
Organism: Humulus lupulus; assembly: GCF_963169125.1. NCBI lineage: Eukaryota > Viridiplantae > Streptophyta > Magnoliopsida > Rosales > Cannabaceae > Humulus > Humulus lupulus. The sequence goes on along the minus strand of NC_084794.1, from coordinate 190,513,492 downwards.
AGGGCCATATGCCCTGGCTCTGAATAACTGGTCTTAGACCAGACAAGCGCTTATAAGTTCATCGACCTTAGGGTCGATCCAGCACTAATACCCCATATGAGTCATTCTTTGTTGATATCGATCAGATCTAATCTTCATTTGGCTCGACGTTCATGACGCTATGCCATTTCTGACTCTTTAGGTCAGTGTCCCTGACTAGTCAGTACATATATAAGTATTCAACATTCGCTAGCATTCAATAGGCAATCCATGTCCACATTTATCAATCAACATGCCTCAATAATAATCACGCATGTCACATATACACAGGGTGCAGTTTTCTTACCTCAGATTCGAGCTAGAAAGATTAAAAGAACGACCCGTGAGAATGATCAACCTTTAGTCCTTTAGTGGTCACCTAATCATAACCAAACACGGGACATCATCAATAATAATGATCAACATAGGTTTCCACACCAAAATCTAGCCTCTGAAAGATCAATCCCAACTAATCCTAGTAGTAAGAACACTCTCGAGGCCTATAGCTAAGTTCCCGAGGTCAAAACAAACAAACGGGGTGAAAACAAGGCAAGGGCTGCGGCCCTGGCACCATGGGCCGCGGCCCCCAGAAATTCCTGAACAAGTGCCGCGGCACCCAACACCAAGGGCCGCGGCGCCCAGCCAAAACAGAACCCTCTCATCTTCCTCATCGAGCCAGGGCCGCGACGCCCAAGAACAGGGCTGCGACCCCCAACCCTGGGCCATTCCCAAATGTTTTTTCAACTTCTCCAAGCTTCCAAAATCACACCTAACCATCCCCAATCATCAAAACAAAGTCCCCAAGCTTCCCAAAACTCCAAAACCCAAGGTTCAAACCAACCAAAAACTCAACAATTTACAAAGTCCAATTCAAAGCTTAGAAACTCTAAAAACTCAAAACTTTAAACTTAGATTACCTTTGATTGGGTTGTTTTCCGTCAAATCCTTCAGTAAGAAGCTTCTAATCTTTCCTAGGATTGCTATGCCTCTATCCTCGCTTGATTCCGACTCCTAGAACTTGAGATATCTTCGAAAATGCTCAAACGGTGAAACGAACTAACGAAAGGGAGAACGAGAGGTTTTCTAATCGTACGTTCTATCTGACAGCTACTTCAAGCTTAAGTAACCTCAAATAAAACCTAATGCTCGGGGTCCCAAAAATACCCCCGGGGACATTATAGTCAAAACCTCCAAAATTTCACCCTGGCCTCAAATATTCCCAATTTATCATCAAATAAACATTTCTATTACCCCAAAATTGACCCCGTTATGATAGAACCGCTAATCCATTATATATGACCATCTCATGCCAAATAGATCGAATATATCTCCATAATAATGGAATCTCATTCACAAATCACATTATGCACCCAAATACACATATTCACCCTCAATGGGCCAAATTATCAAAATAGCATAATTATTCAAATGTGGACCCACATGCACGCATATAACATCATATCATCATATAATTCACATATACATGCATAATATCATTTAATGGCATAATTAAACAAGTATGGCTCTCCCGACCTACTAATCCCGCCATTAAACCGTATAGGAGAATTCGGGTCATTACAACAACAGATACCCCAAGGGTACTATTGTTGTCGACAATACTTTAAACTTTAAGTCTGCTATCTTTAAGTAGTACAGGACTAACCGTAGGACCTGGCCTTCCCTACTCCAGGGCGCCTTTGCCCCGGGATTTAGGCAGTATGTAGACGAGTCTAGCCCTGAGGTAGAACCTGAGCCCGAATCTCCTAGGGTCCAAGAAATATTAGACTTAGATTATCCTTCTCCTCTAATAGTCCCAAGGCTAGAGGTCGTGATAATAGACTCCTCTCCCAGCCCGGAGGGTAGGACCTTTATTTATTCTGTTTTTGTATGTTTTTTACTTTACTTGTGAACTAATTCCTTTTTTGTTCTTTTCAGGCGATGCGATGGAACAACCCAGAGCTCCTGACCTCCGTATGGCTTTCCAGGCCGAGAAATCCGGCTCAGGCCCTATCATGAAGAGGCCCTGATATACAAAGAAATCCCCTCCAACAACAGGAAATGCCTCAAAATTCCCTGATAAGGGGAAAGGCACGAGCTCGGCAGCTCCGACGTATACTATCACTAAGAGGATTCCTCCTCCTCCACCTCGGTTTGCGCCTTCTCGGGATCAAGTAATACAAGCTGATCCCCCAGCTCCTCCTGCCCCAGCTGCTACTGTGCGCATACCAATTGATCCCTAGGATCTGAAGAAGATCTCCGAAGCCTTTCGGGGAATCCTCTACGAGATGGCGAGCCACATGGTGGAGCATGCTTACAGAGCTAGCTCGAGGGACTTGAGGACAATCGCGGAGCAGAGCTCGGAGAACGTCCTGAAGTCAACCTTGGGGATGACCCTCACAGTAAGTTATCCTTCCTTGGTGACATCTTTATTTTTATCATGTCAAAGGATGTAACTAACTTGTATTGTTATTTTGCAGTCTACCCTGGCTCAACATCGCAGCATATCGGGCTAGGGATAGAAATGATGAGCCTCAAGCCGAGATCAATGCTGCCAAGACTGCCTTGACCGTTGCCTAAGAAGGAGAGCAGGCCGCCAAAGTTGCATTCGCGGCTACTCAAAAGAGCGACTACGATGCCAAGTTCGCCCTCGCCTCGTCCCAAGAAAGCGAGCAGGCTGCGAAGATTTCCTTGGCTACTCTCCAGGCTCAGATTGCAGAACTTCAGGCTAAGGTTGCTGAAGCCAAAGCAAAACAGCTAGAGACTGAGGCTGTAGTTAAAGCAGAGAAGGCGGCCTCAATGTCTTCCATGGAAGATATGTTGTATCATTGCTGGGCTTTTAACCAGGATGGCAACTTTTCTTTCATGGCTCCTGCGCTATAGAAATCATTCCTTGAAAAATTCAAGGCTTGGATGTTGCTAGAACCGTCAGAAATGGGGGATGCTTCTACAGCGGGCGAGTAGGAAGGCGAGGAGGTCACGTCCTCAGAGCATCCTGGAGGGGCTCAATGACAGTCTCGTTCCTTTTGTTTTTGTTTTTTTTTTTGTAAACAATTTCCCTTGGGGCTCAGTTCGAGGTTTTTTTCCTCGGGACAAATTTATTTTTAATTTGTATATCTAACTTTTTTATCTATTTATCTTTCCTTTATTATCTCTCATGTTTATTACTCCTTAGACTTGTACATTCGAGATGTTAGGAATTGATTTTTAGATCAGGATAGATATTTTGAGCTTGGTTATATCCAAATTTTACGTGTTGATTTATATCATACCTGTTAAGAATCAGGCCTTGGACCCAATTATATCTGAGATTTTAAATATTTTAAACTTAGTTCGTGTTAGGTTTATTGATAACTCGAGCTTTAAAAAGCCCTTGATTTAAAAAAATTTCCCAACTTTCCAAGTTTTGTACCTGGTTGTATCTAGGGTTTTAAATTATTAAAACTGAGTTTATGCTAGGTTTATTGACATCTCGAGCTTTTAAAAAAGCCATCGAATATTCAATTTTCCTAGCTTCTAAGTTTTAGACCTGGTTGTATCCAGGGTTTTAAGTGATTTAAACTTAGTTCATGCTAGGTTTATTGACATCTCGAGCTCTTAAAAACCCATTTAATAATCAATTTTCCAAACTTCTAAGTTTCTGACCTAGTTGTATCCATGATTGTTTTAGACTTGGTTGTATCTAGGGTTTTAAGTGATTTAAACTTATCTGACAACCTTATTCTGATCCACCTCGGATTATGTAACACCCACGTCACTATGGCTGCTTCATGGAATGAGGACTGGCCCTACAAACCAACACGAGTTTTTCCAGCGTGCTTTGTCCTCACTCGCACGCTTCCTGGGAAAACTTCCCAGGAGGTCACCCATCATCAGATTGCTCCAGGTCAAGCATGCTTAACTTTGGAGTTATCAAGTACCATCCACTATCACATACCTCAAAGCTTGATAGAGTATTTTTCTTGGGTCCTTTCTTTCCTCAGGTAGCCTTCCCGTTGTAAGGTACTCCACTATGGGAGTCATCCAGGTCGGCCTTGTGTCGATCATGTCGACCTCTACCATTTTTTCTGTCATGCTCGGACTTTCCAAGAACTCCACTAGCACTACATTCAAAGTTTCAGCTTCCTTGGTGGTGGAAAGCCTTGCCAAAGCGTCAACATTGAAGTTCTGCTCACGAGGTATATGTTCAACAGTACTGTACTCAAATTCTGATAGCTCCCCCTTTACCTTAGCTAGTTAAGCCGCCATCTTGGTACCTCAAGCTTGATTTTCCCCCAACACCTGATTGACCACGAATTGGGAATCGCTATAACATTGTACAACCTTCGCTTTGAGCTCCTTCGCCACTCTAAGTCCAGCTCGAAAGTCCTCATATTTGGCGTTGTTGTTAGATGCTTTGAATCTGAGTCTCAGAGCTGTATGGAATTGATGCCCTTCTAGAGAGATTAATATGATCCCAGCTCTTGATCTGTTCTCGTTCGATGACCCATCTATGAATATTTTCCACAACTCCTGCACCGGTTCCTTCGAAAGCTCCTCTTGAAATCTAGTGCATTTAGCCACAAAATCAGCAAGGGCCTGACTTTTGATTGAGGTCCGCAGTATGTACAGTATCTCAAATTGGCTAAGATCAATTGCCCATTTTAAAAGATGTCCCGACATTTCAGGTTTTTGCAATACCTGCCTTAAAGGTTGGTCGGTCATGATGTGGATTGAATGGGACTGAAAATATGGTCTGAGGTTCCTCGAAGCCAATATTAAACAGAATGCCATATTTTCTATCAGTGGATATCGTGATTTAGCTCCGAGAAGTCTCTTGCTTATATAATACACCGGTTTTTTAGTGCAGTCTTTTTTTCGAACTAACACGGCACTAACTGCACTTTCTATCACAGCCAAATAAAGGAACAGAGGTTCTCCAGACATAAGCTTAGACAATACTTGGGGCTCCACTAAGTGCGTTTTTAGGTCGAGGAATGCCTGCTCGCACTCCTCAGTCCATTCAAATTTCTTGTTTCCTCTGAGCAAGTTGTAGAACGGCAAGCACTTGTCAATGAATTTTGAAATAAAACGGTTAAAGGCTGCCACCTTTCCAGTCAGACTCTGAACTTCTTTACATGACCTAGGTGAGGGCATTTCCAACAATGATCTGATTTTATTAGGGTTCGTCTCCATCCCCCTTGTATTGACTATGAATCCCATAAATTTTCCCGATTCTACTCCGAAAGTACACTTCTGGGGATTCAGTCTCCTATTATACCTCGTCAAGATCTCAAAACATTCATTCAGATTGGATACATGGTTATTAGCGGTCTTGGATTTGACTAGCATATCGTCGACATACACTTCCATATTTTTCTCGATCTGACCAACAAACATTTTGTTGACTAACCATTAGTAGGTAGCTCCGGCATTCTTCAGCCCGAAGGGCATAACTTTATAACAATATACATTAGTTGGAGTCATAAAGCTAGTATGATCTTGGTCCGCATGATTCATCACGATCTAGTTATATCCAAAATGCGCATCCATAAAAGATATGAGCTCGTGTCCCGCGGTGGCATCTACCAACTGATCAATCCTCGACAGTGGAAAGAAATCTTTAGGACAAGCTTTGTTCAGGTTGGAGAAATTGATGCAGGTCCTCCACTTTCTATTTGGCTTCAGGACCAGCACAGGATTCGCAACCCAGATCGGGTATTTTGCTTCAAGAATAGATCCACACTTTAATAAACGAGCTACTTCTTCCTCAAGTGCTTCAGCTCGGACTGTTCCCAAACGTCTCTGTTTTTTGGATTTTGCAGGCACGCTTTTGTCCAAGTTTAGAGTGTGCATAATCACACTTAGGCTTATTCCCAGCATCTCTTCATTCGACCAAGCAAAAACATCTAGATTCCCTTGTAAATATTTAACCAGCTCATTTTTCCTTTCATTACCAAGATATTTCCCAATCTTAATGACTCTTGACGCGTCTTTGGGGTATATGTTTACTTCCTCGAGCTCCTCAATACCTTGGAGCTCTAATCTGTCCTCGCCCATTCATGGGTCAATATCATCACTTGGGGCGACGTCACTATCCTTTGTTTCTTGAGGTTCTTCCATCCCACAAGCAACTTCCACTTCTTGGGACTCCTCACCTCCGTCACTTATGGCCATTGCTTGCTGCCCGGGTTGTGATTTTCCCTTCATAGAAATGGTATAGCATTCCCTGGAAGTGAGCTGATCGCCTCTAATGGTGCATATTCCCGTAGATGAGGGGAATTTGATTACTAGGTGGCAGATAGAGGTTATGGCTTCAAACACCATCAACGTTGGTTGGCCCAAAATCGCATTGTACGCGGCTGGACAATCGATGACCACGAACTAAAGAAGCTTGGAGACAGTTCGTGGAACTTCACCCAATGTTACCACTAATTCGATCATTCCAATGGTAGCCGACCCTTCACCAGAAAACCCATATAGAATCATTGAGGTTTCCTTTAGCTCGGTTACAGAAAATCCCATTTTTTCTAAGGTGGACCTAAAAAGAAGATTCACAGAGCTCCCGTTGTCTATTTGTGTCCTCCAAACTCTCCGGTTGGCGAGCTGAACAGTTATGACCAGAGGATCGTTATGTGGGATCTGGACATGGCTGGCATCTTCCTCTGTAAAAATGATTGGTTGTTTCTCCAATCGCTGCTACTTTGATAACCATTGTTCTGAGACGAACTCCACTCTATTATGGGACTTCAGTTTGTTGATGTACCTGCCAGATAAGGTCCTCCCGAAATGGTGGCTATATCTCCTCCTGTTATCGGAGGAGGATTGTCTTGATTCACCTAAGCTCTGGCTTGATTCATTGAAGCCTCAGGAGCTGACGAAGGATTTTTCTAGCGGGCTAACTAGGAGTCGCTCGATTTTGAGCGTACTGGGCCAAAGGTCCCACCTTGATAAGTGTCTCAATCTCATCCTTTAGTTGTCTACAGTCATCACTATTATGACTGATATCATTGTGGAATCAGCAAAACTTCGAAGGATCTTTCTTCGCTCTTTGGTTTTTTAGCGGTTCTGGCTTCTTCCATGGAAGGCGAGTAGAATTAGCTAAGAAGATGTGCTCTCTAGTATCCGTGAGATCAGTATATGTTGCATAGACCAGTTTAAATTTCTCCACGGACTTATTTTTCTTTGTTTCGCTCTGGTCGCCCTCACCATCCCCTTCCTTTTATTATTTCCTCCATGGTTATTCTGGGCAACGGTTTGAGCCGTAGATGCAACATCCGTTACCGCTCCAACGGGCTGGACGGGACTTGGCTAGTTCCTGCGACAGAAGCTCGCACCTCTTCCAGGTTAACCCATCTTTGAGCTCGTATCAAGAACTCGTCCATAGTATTAACTCCTTTCCTCTGTAACTCTTGCCACAGGTCGCCTCCAATTAGAATTCCTGTCCTCATTGCCATGAGCTTTGAGCTTTCGTTGGAATCTCTAGCTCGCGCAATGACATTGGCAAACCTACTTAGATATGCATTCAATGGTTCACCGGGTTGCTGCCTTACACTAGCCAATGAGTCAGCCTTATTCCGAGTTGGCTAGGAAGCATTGAATGCTCTCTTAAAATCAGTGGAAAAACTCTTCCACGAGCTGATTGAATGCCTCTTATATTGTTTGAACCACTGCTTGGCTGGCCCAATTACAGTCGAGGGGAATATAAGGCACCTTAGATCAGGCCCGGCATTGTGGGCCATCATTATGGTGTTGAACATCCCCAGGTAATCAGACAGATCCCCATCTCTGTCAAACTTTGACAAATGTGGCATCCTGAAATCCATTGGATGTGCGGCTGCCGCAATATTTGGGGCGAAAAGCTCGAGTTCATCCCTTGAGTCACACTCATCTTTATCTTTCTCTAATAGGAGCTTCTTCATTAGCTCCTCCATCTAGGCTAGCCTTTCGACGGTTTGGTCCCTGTTCCCTAGGTTATTCTGGGGTTATTCAACAACTCCCATCCTATCGTACACATTTGGCGGGTCGTTGTCCCTCCAAGTATGGGCTTCGTTTTGTGGGACATTCCCATTATCACGTACTTCGGAAGGACCTCCCTCTTGATGAGTGTAACTGACTCCTTCATCACGAACTAAATTTCTTCTCTACGAATTTAGGCGATCACACAGTTCAGGTTGTCAATCATATCGAGGGCTTTGAGTCGAACTTAGATGATTCCTTAGATCGCCCTTGAGCCTACCAGACCTACCACTTCGATGACTTTCCATCCTATAACTTCCATTTGCGAAGCTCACAGCTCGTGCTTGAGGCTGAGGATCCAAATTTCCCCCATGTGTTTGTGGAACATAGGTACAGACAGATGGAGGAGGATTTCTTTTGCTGTCTCTATAAGAAGGAATGTCCCGTGTAGGATGAGGCGGCGTCGAATGTCTTATGCATGATGGGGGATGCCTAACATGCGAGGAAATTCCTTGTCGCATCAGGGTGAACTAAATTAGCCCGCCTCTATTCTGCCCCATCATTTCTAGCTCTCTATGCCTGACGATCTGATCGTGATGTAGGAGGGTTGGCTGGAACATTTATCCTCTGTGAACCTATTCCAGCCCCTCCTCATGGGTTGCCATGGGTATTCCCAGGCGCGTGCGATGGAGGCACTGAACTCGGGGTCGTGGTTCTAACCAATCAACTAATGTGCTAATGACCCCTATGAGGATCACTAGGATGGGCATTTTGGTAATCTCGCGATGTGGGCACAGAACTTGACGTGGAAGTTATGACTAACTGACTTGGTTTGGATTGTTTATTCTTGTGGGACTTATGAGACCCACTTTGCCTCTTTCTGACATTAACGTTGGTTGGAAGAGAGGGTAACCAAGCCAAAACCTCCTCAATTTTCCTGTTTTCCTTAGCAAGACGGTTTCTTAACTGGATGTTTTCCAATTCAACCGCAGCTAAGTAGTCTGGGTTTGGATTCGGTGGCAACGACACCGAACTCCTAGTATCATCGTGGCCCACCGGTTTCTTTCCCGGACGTTGTTGAACTTCAGGGTCATGCTCGTTTGAAACAGTGGTATGATGGGCCTCCTGCCCACCAGGCTGTTCTATCTCATTGTCGTGCATTGAGCGAGTGATCACCATGGTAAGATTTTACTGGGATTTTGATGAAAGCAGTAATTTCTCCTCTCAACGAGAGCACCAAACTCTTAACGCGGTTTTTCGCCAATAATGTATTAAGAAAATAACAAGGTTGATTAGTGCTTAATAATAAACCGAAATAAGAAATAAATTCTCAAAGACACAAATCTTTTTACGTGGTTCAGTGGTTAAAATCCACCTAGTCTACGAGTCTATATTATTATTGTTTTTCTCTCTCTATTTTGGCAGAGTTTCAGTATTACAGAATAATTGTCCCTTTTCCTCTCCAATATTCACAGTATATATAGAGAAATTTTATGGATAGGTTTGGGTAACCGCGTGAGTCAATCACGAATTTACATATTTATTACATTTAATATAAACTATTTCTATATATACTAGGATATGATCTGATCACGAAATAAATGGTCTCCTAATATCTGAGACATTAAATATTACAAGCTGGCCATAAATGATCGTATAAAAGTACCCGAGTCTTTAGGGATTCGTGGGTATGGAATATATTCCAATTACCACGAGCTGGATATCTCTCCAAGCTCGTACTTTGGCAGCCATTTGAATATCATGAGCTCGTGCTTCACAACCTTCATGTCAGTAGCTCAGGTTAAACTCAGGACGCCTAACATCGCTCGTGCCCAGGTGAAATCGGAGTTGCTTACGTGGATAATATACTGACATCATTTTCTTGGTCATTTATTTGCCAGCTATACCCGAGCTGAGCGAAGGACTCGTGCTGAAATTAGGGTACAACACCTTGCAAAAAGCAATTATGTATGACCAATGTTTCATTTGATGACTATTTCAGTTTATTGGATTTCTATAGCCATATGCATAAAATGGTCATTCAAGTGGATGGAAGCACTGAATTGTACCAAAAAAGCTACCTCTAGTTTCCATGATAGCTAGCTTGGTATGTGATTTGAAGGGCTTAATCTTCCATATGTTCAATCTTTGTACCTTGATCACTTAAATATCGACCAATGCAAATTCATGTTTATTTGGATTTGTAATTCTCTGAACTTCTGGTGGGTTTGTTTTCCTAATCTATTAGCCTTATTGTAGTCTCCATGGTAGCTATTGGTTTCCGAGAATTCTATGCTGACAACCAAGCAGGTGGTCAATGTTGGATGTAGAATTGGAGGTGAATTCTTGCGTTCTAGCTACCAAATGTCAGTTAATCACTCATAGTGAATCAGGTATTTGTAATGGATGGATTTGCTTGACCTTGTGATTCGCTGATTTATTTCTAATGGCTTCATGTTACAATCTTTTCTATAGCAAGGACTCTGTCAAGTTGCAGATGCTTGGATCAACAACCTGATCAATGGAGAGCATTACTCATCATTTTAGTAAAACAAATAACAATGAAATTATAATTATTAAAAGTAGTGGTATTCAGTTGAGTTGATTGATATTGCATATAGAATTTGAGGAGAAAAAAATATATGTATAGATTTATGTGTGTTATTTACAATCTCAAGATGAGTATATTTAGGTTTTTTCATATCAATCCCCTTTTAATACAGAATAAATACAATAAATGGAATTCCTATAAAATAGGAAATTGAACAATAACGGGAAACCAAATCAATAGGATTTGATTTCTTGGCTGTCAACACTCCCCTCAAGCTGAACTGTAGATATTGATGAGTCCAAGCTTGTTTACTAGGAAATCAAATACTCGCTCAAATAACCCCTTTGTGAGAATGTCAGTCAGCTATTGATCTGTATGAACATATCTAATGCTAACAATTCCTCCATCGATCTTCTCTTTAATAAAGTGACAATCCACTTCAACGTGTTTAGTTCTGTCGTGATGTATAAGGTTATGTGCAATACTGATGGTAAATTAATTATCATAGTAAAGCTAAATGGGGGATTCATATTCAATTTTTAATTCCCCTAACAGACGTTTAATCCATATTGCTTCGTATGCTGCATGGGCCATAGCTCTATACTCTACTTTTGCATTGTTGCTTAAAACTATTGTTTGCTTTCTACTTCGCCATGTTACCACATTACCCCATACAATTGTACAATACCCAGATGTAGACTTTCTATCATCAATTGACCCAGCCCAGTCTACATCTGTGAACACTTCAACCTTCCTCTCGGTAGTCTTTATGAAGAAAAGACATTTTCTTGGTGTTTTCTTGAGATACATTAGAATTCTATATACTCCATTGAGATGTCCTTAACATGGATCATGCATATATTAACAAACCAAACTTACCGCAAAGGAAATATCAGGTCTGGTATGTGAGAGGTAGATAAGCTTCCATACTAGCTACTGGTTCCTCCCCTTGTCAACTGGACTTCCTTCAAACATTTCCTCTTGTCTCTGAGCTCGATTAGAGTTTTTCTGGGTTTACTACCAAGCATTCCCTTCTCATTTAAGAGATGAATAGTGCATTGTCTTTGGGATACAGGAATCTCTGTTTTGCTTCTAGCAAATTCTATTCCCAGAAAATCCCTGAGTTCACCAAGATCCTTGACTTCGAACTCTTTTGCTAACATTTCTTTGATCATAATCATCTTTTCAGTATGGTTGCTAGTGACAATGATATCATCAACATACATAATCAATACTGACATTTTCCCTCTTTCTGAGTGTTTGATGAAGAGAGTAAGGTCAGTCTGATCTTGCATGTATCTAAGTCCCTTGACTACTTCCGGGTTCCAATTGAACCATGCTCGAGGAGATTGTTTTAGACTGTAGAGTGATGTTTTTAGCTTGCAAACTTTGTTTGTATTGGCAGATTCTTCAAAAACCAGAGGCTAACTCATGTACAATTCTTTTTCAAGCTCACCACTCAAGAATGAAATTTTTACATCAAGTTGATGCAACTCCCAATCCAAGTTGACTGCTAGCGAGAGAAATACTTGATAGTATTGAGTTTGGCAACATGAGCAAAGGTTTCAGTGTAGTCAATTCCGTAGGTTTGAGTAAAACCCTTGGCAACTAACTATGCTCTGTACCTCTCAATAGATCTATTTGTAATATATTTGACCGTGAATACCCATTTACACCCTATTACTTTCTTTTTTGGTGGTAACTCCATTAATCTCCAAGTTTCATTATGCTCAAGTTCTTTTATCTCTTCAAGAACTATCGTCTTCCATTGAGGAGTACCAAGTGCTTCATTGATATTGTAGGGAATCACAACATCTGATAGACTAAAGGTAAAAGCTTTAAATGGAGATGATAATTTTTCATAAGAGGTGAATTTTAAAATAGTGTGTTTGGCACAAGATCTAGTTCCCTTTCGTAATGCAATAGAAATATCTAGATCTGACTGAGTGTTTGAGGGAAGAGTACTTGGATCATTTGAGAGAAGTTGTTCTATCACTGGATCGGGTTGTTGATTATCATGAGGATTTGTTACTTGTTGTTTCTTTCTCTTCTGGTATATACTCGAATTTCTTTTTTGCAATTTTGATCCTAAGAAGCAGGAGAAGATGGAGCTAAAGATGGATGGTTTTCTAGTTCAGGAGTGATTTCTAGCTTTGGAGGGAACAAAGTGTCTTGGGGTAAATCTAAACCCCACAACCACTGAGTTTCTTGTTCATGATGGATGTGCTCCCACTGAAGTACGGTGGGAATTAAATAAGGAGAATTTTCGAAAAATGTTACATCACTGGAGATGTATGATTTCTTGGTGAGTGGACAGTAACAACGATAGCCCTTCTGTGTAGGAGAATAACCTAGGAAAATTGTTTTTATGGCTCTAGGATCAAGTTTACTCCGGTAATGGGAGTGCACCTGGACAAAGGCAGTTCAACCAAAAACTTTGACTGGTAGAGTATTTGTAGAAATGTGAGGATAGAGAGATTGAATAATAGAGTATGGTGTCTTGAATTAAAGGGGCCGACTGGGAAGGCAATTAATCAAATAAGTAGCAGTAAGAATAACATCGCCCCAAAGATATTTTAGAACATGCATATTGAACATAATGGCATGGGCTACTTCTAAGAGATGTCAATTTTTCCTTTCGGCTACACCATTCTATTGCGGAGTATCCACACACAAGCTTTGATGAATAGTCCAATTCTTTAGAAGATAGGGATCGAGGGTGGTATCGAAGTATTCAGTATCGTCATCAATACAAAGTGTCTGAATAGATGTTTGGTACTGTGTTTGGATTATTTTGTGGAAGCTTTGGAAGACTTGACAGGTTTTGGAATTGTGCCTAAGTAGATAAACCCAAGTAATTCGTGTATGGTCATCAATGAATGTAATAAACCAATGCTTACTAGAAGAGGTAGTGACCTTTGACGGTCCCCATAAATCACTATGAACAAGAGAGAAAGGGTTGGATGGGGTATATAGTTTGTGAGGAAATGAATATGAGTATGTTTAGTAAGTTAGCAAATATCACTTTGAAAATCAACAACCTTTTTATTGATTTACAAAGAAGGAAACAAATGTTTTAAATATAAAAAACTTGGATGTCCCAGTTGACAATGCCATAACATAATTGTTTGGGAAATCGAATTAAAAACATAATTAGAAATAGAACTTGAAGTCAAATAATGCAAAGTAGGCTGCTCTTTGGTCGGATGCTGAAATAAATAAAGTTCCTAGCACTACCAATCATCCTCCTCGATGATAGATCTTAAAATTGATGAGAATTGGACACAAATTTAGCTAGACAACGATTATCAGAGGTTAATTTCTGAACAGAGATTAAATTGCATTTAATGAAGGAAAATAGAGTACTGATTTAAGAAGTAAATCAGCAGACAATTTTGTGGTGCCAATTCCTGCAATTGGTGATTGAGTACCATCTGCAATCTTAACACTAAAGGTAGTAGATGTGTCAAATGAGGTAGTAGACAATAAGAATCAAACAAATGAGGTAAACCTGTCATATGATTAGTTGCACCTGAATCGATGATCCATGGTTTTTGGAAAGCAGAAGAGAAATTACTAGAGTGTGCAATAGAGGGACTATGAGACTCGGGACCAAACTTTGGTTTCATGGAGAATTGACTAAGGAGTGTGTATAAATGTTCAAGTTCTTCCTTAATGGATGAAGGGGCAGCAGTACCACTATGATTAGTGCTACTCTCAGTTTGAGTTTGGTAGGCCTTTTTTTCATTCTGGCGACAAGGAGTCCAGTTCGGTGGTTTTCCATGAATTTCCCAACAGGTGGAGCAAGTGTGACTATGACGTTGACAGTGATCGCACCAAGGTCGGCCACCCTTACGATTAGGTTGAGGGTCAGGATTGGATCTGCCAAATGGTGGTGGTCCTAACTTTAAGACAAGTGTCGAGCTCTCTATGGTCTGCAATTCTGGAGTAGTGAGCATGATGCGACGATGTGCTTCTTCTCATCTGACCTTAGAGAAAGCTTCTTCAGTGTCATGAAATGAAGAACAACTAACAAAATGACCCTAACTTCATCAAGATTACTGTTCAACCCAGTAAGAAACTCAAAAACCTGTTCTTTTTCTAATTGTTGTCACTGGCGTGTGGCGCAATTAGCACACAATAGTGTTGGATCTAGGTACAATTCTAGTTCAGGCCATAGGTCTTGTAAGTCTGAAAAATATCGGGTAATAGTGTGATTACCTTGCTTGGTTTCTTTGAGTTTTGTGGGGATTTAAAAAATCTGAGAAACATTTCCAAGGTCAGAGTACATCTTCTTAGTAGTGTCCCATACCTCCTTAGCAGTTTTGAAAAATAAATACACGCGGCTGATTTTTGGATCCATCGAATTAATAAGCCAAGCAATGACAGTAGAATTCTCAGTCTACCATACCTTGTAGGTGGAGCCAGTCAAATGAGGTGTAGAAAGGTCAATAGTGAGGCACCCAAGTTTGACAAGCCCACATATAACCAATTTGACTGACTGTGTCCACTGTAGATAATTCTTACCATCGAATTTGTGCACTGTGATGTGGAGAGAGTTGCTATCATGACTGTAAAGAGAGCCCATGGAGCCACTAGACTAGTTTTGGGCCTGATTTTGGGCTTGAATTTGGGTGGGTCCATTGGTTTGAGAAGAAACATCTTCACTAGTCGACATCCTCGAAGGAAAAGAAGAGAAATGCGACTGTTAAGCTTGCTGGTCTTGAAATGTGCGACTAGAGATTGTGTCGTGCGATTGGAACGTGGTGTCGAAGGGAGGAGACTGGTGACTTCCGTGAGTGGCTACCTTAGTAGCCAAGATCGACCGAGAAGCGACGAGGAAGACGAAGATTTGCCATGAGTTATTGCCTGACAGTCAAGAACCACCTGAGAGCTGCGAGGAAGATGTCGTCAGTCTGAACACGGACCACTAGAGGCTGCTGGACTGAACAGGGGCACCGGACAGGATAGAGACCACTGAAGATAGTAAAGATGGAGCCTTAAAGCTCTGATACCATATATAATTTGAGGAGAAAAAATATTTATATATTTATGTGTATTATTTACAACCTAAATCTGATTATATATACAGTTTTTAATATCAACCCCCTTTAATACAAAATAAATACAATAAATGGAATTCCTATAAAATAGGAAATTGAACAATAACGGGAAACCAAATAAATAGGATTTGATTTCTTGGCTATCAATATTACACATTCTAAGATATAACCAATCCACTTAGGTGCGAATTTCATATTTTCACTTGTTAACACAAAGAATTTGTTAACTAATAAATGATAACAAATGATGCTTAGAAACTCTCCAATAAAGACTTAGGGGTCGTTTGGTATGCATAGTTCAAAATTTTAACTTTGCTGGGAAAGTTGAGAAGGAAGCTACATAGCTGTGTTTGGTTGTGCACGTAAATCTTGTTCTGATTCATGGGAATGTTAGTTTTCTGTGTTTAGTCTGTGCACAGGAATCTTGTCCTGTTTTTAAGAATATCAATTTTTTTATGTTTTGATGGATTGTTATTTTAATTTATAAAATTTATACAAAATTAATAATAAATATACTAAAATGGTAAAATTAAAATTTTATTTTTACAACAATAAAATACTTTATTTAATCTAATGATAATTTTTTGTTTAAAGTCACACAGCATATTTGTTCATACAGAGTTATTTACTATCACATAAACAATGCTAATATCATATAAATATTTTATCTTAAAATTATATATAATTATAAGAGTACTTCATAACATATAGTTCACAAAAGTTACATTATATAAGTAAGCCAAATTTCTTAAACATATACACCTAAAGCATGCATATAATAAAATGCCACACAAAAAAATTCCTAGCTAGTCTGCCATTCATTTGGCAAAGTAGTATACAAAAAGTTCCCTAGCTAGCTCACCTTTCATTTGGGAAAATAATTTCTAGAGCATGTGTATGACAAAATGCTACGCAGAAAATATCCTAGGTAGCCCACAATTAGCCTATTCACAATCATTCTAGCAGCTCCATAAGAAATCCAAGCTTGAAATCTTCATCTAATGTGAAGACGTAGTGAGTGTTAGGTTGATTTTGAACAAGAAGTTTTCCAACTCTAACTCGTTGTTCATTTGTTAGCCCATCAACCTTTTTGAGTTCATAAAAAACTCACATCCTTTTAGCAGCATCGTGAGCCTTAAATTGAAAACAATTAGCAAGTCTTTTGATGTTCTCACTATTTTTAGATTGCATGGAAGTAAATTACTTTATTGTGTCAATCAATACATCAATCAATGGATTTTGAGCCCTAGCTCTATTTTTACCTCTTCTACCTACTTGTGTTGTAGAAGAAATGGTGTTTGTACAATTTGTATTACCAAACAAATCATCTAATGGATTGAAAGGATTGAAATCATTATTTTGATCGTTCACAATCTCTGTCTCAATTTCTTCAAGTATTTTAGAGAATCCCATTGCACATTAACTAGTAGCATGATCCTTTCCAAAAACTTGGCTCCAATAATCATAATGAGGATATGATTTGTTTCTTAAGCCTCTTGCAGTTGGGTGATTCTAACATGAAACAAATGTAACAATAAAATAAAATAAATTATTGATAACTAATAAAATCAAAATAGAGAAATAGAGATATTAACCTTCACCCATTCATCAAATACATATTTTTCTGCCACAACACATTTGAGATCCTCATTCCACCCAAATCCACGAGCATTAGGTCCTAACATGTTAGAAATTCCAAGTATTGCTTCTTCAATATCTTAACACATGAATCAATATGCGGTTGTGCTTTAAGTCCACAAGTTGGAATTTTTTCAGCCATCATTTTCTCTAACTGTTGTAAATAGCCAGGCTTGAATGTACCATTATCTGTTTTCCACCTTCCACTGTGGGTTAAATCCAAAAAGCACTCCACCAACTTTGAGTCCTCAATGGTGGTCCATTGATGCTTTTTCCCACCAATTGATATCGGTTGCGCGCTAGCATCCTTTTTTTCAAAAAAAAAAATCAAACATAAATATTTATACATATAAACTTAAACAAGCAAGCATAGATTAATCCATCAACCAAAAAATGTTAATTAAGATAAAGTTAATCATAAATAAAACCGATAATGAATATTTATATTGTCATAACTAATAACTCATCAAAGTTATACAACTCTATCCTTATAGTTCAAACTTAATAATAAAATATGTTCAACATAGTGAAACATTTCATTAAATAAAATAATAAATAAGATCTATGTATAACGGACTTCCTCACCATTCCTCAAACATTTGTTTTGCCAAGTTGTCCTTCCAAGTTGTCCACACTCTCGATGTTAAAATATGCCAATAACAATCTTCACCTATATCATCACTATCATTACCAATATTACTTTCCTCAATATGAGAATGTTCCAAAGGGTCCACAGGCAATTCTCTTCTAATGAAGTTATGCAAAAGACAACATGCTAAAATAATTCGACATTGTATCTTCACAGGGTAATATGATCAACCTCTAAGAATTGCTCATTGTCCTTTTAATAATTCAAAGGCTTTCTCTAATGTATTCCTAGCAAATGATTGTTTCATGTTAAAAAATTCTTGGGGAGTATTTTGTGGGATATTCTAATCATTTAAATGATATCATTGACCTCTATCTGGTGCTAAAAATCCTTCACTGTTAGGATATCCAACATCACACAAGTAATAATATCCTACAAGTCAATTAACAAAATGTAGGATTGTACTTATTCAGTTACCTTGTGGATCCTTAAAATTGTTTGTCTTAGATATAACATCTCTCAAGACTCTTGAGTTAGCTGTAGAATCCTCCCCAGGCAGAACATAAATAAATTGCATAACTTGTGCATCACCCCTAATACATTAGTGGCAATTTTGTTCTTTCAAGTTCGATACCTAGGTCTATCTGATGCTAAATCATTGACCTTAATGTATGAACCTTCAAGTGCTCCTAGACAATTGTTAAATCATTTCCACCTTTCATCTACTGTATTATCAAGAATTGGCTCTAGTTTTTTTAGCAATACATCATGGAGACGTAACAATGCACCTAATACAAGATTGAATTACCTACTAACTGTTTCACTTGAACATGCAAATTGATATTTTATAATTATATTCTTCACATCATGAGATATGATATGTCAAAATATAGCTACCATTTTTTTCAACATCCATATTTTTGGCTCCATTTAAACCCACATTAGTTCTAAGAAGGTGGCATAAAATGACAAATGTTCTCCTATCCATACGAGTGCTTTCTAAACATGCGAAATCATTACCATGTATCATTTGATGATAGTTTAGTTGGCATATATGATGCCTTTGAAAAGAAATTTCACCCCATATTATTTTTCTACGTAAACCCGTTTTAGTTATGATGATAAGTCTATCCAAATAAACAAACACATTATATCATATAACATCTCCATATCTTGAATCAAATTTTCCACAAATCTTTTCCTTGTAACCAATGTAAGACAAGCCATACCTGTACTTTTAACCAATGAACGTATTTAAGTCATCTACTCTAATAGCATTATTTTTGCACAAAAAACTATAATTTTACCCATCTCCTAGAAAACTAAACTTAGCATATATATATATATATATCTATATATTAGAAAACAAAATAGTGTTTCATGCAATATGTATAATAATTTTATAATTATATATATTTAAAAAAAATTATATTTGTTTAATGATGTGTTTGAGAAAAAAAAATAGTATATGTAGTTGTACGAGTATCTATATAAAGTCTTTTTCATATTATGAGTATAAAATTAAAATAATGAGAAAAATAAAGCTTATTGTCTAGCTTAGGGGCATATTAAACTAAAGATCGTTTTATAAATAAAGCCATCGACATAAGAAAGAGATGCCTTGAACATTTTGTATAACTTGAGTACTTTTACTGCAAATATCCATTTATATAATAAATTAGTATAATACAATAATAACTTAATAAAGCTATATACATTAATAGAAAGAAAGTATAACAAAAGTAAATCTCAAACAAAAAAGAAAGGGTATTAGAGTAATTAATGAGTTCAAAAAGACTTGTCAATCTTATTACGGAAAAATTTTAGTTTTATAATAAAATATTAAATGATTGAAAAATTCTTAATCTCTCAAAATTAAACATACAACCTTAAAATGATTAAATTCTCACTTAACTCAGCCTTGATAAGTTGATAAAACAAATTTTGATAGAACCTCCAATACCTACATTTTCTGTGTCTTAAATCTAAATTCAGGCCACTCATAACATTCGACGATAAGAAATATAACCTCATCCCAACAATTAAAATGATTGTAAAGCTTATTCTCATAATAATAATAATAATAATACATTCTCTTCTTTCAATTCTCCGGAACTGTTAAAATTTCTAATTCTCTTATTGTCTTATTAAGAGAGAGACATACACATTTCACATAATATATTATTTTCATAAAACCTGAAAAATAAACACTTGAAAGTGAAACACTCTCTTATATACCATTGTTCCTCTCTTGTAGCGCATCGATTTTTTTTAATTATTTGTGTGCTTTGTTTTATTAATAATTGTTAAGTTTTTAAAATTATTTTATTGTTTGAATCATTTGGTAGGAATTATGTGAATTTAACTGTTAGTTGTTTGATTAATTTAATTATTTGAATTTGTAAGAAAATGAGTTTTGGTTGAATGCACCAAGGTGCATGGTAAGTAGTGATGCACATGAGTAATTGGGTGTGTGCATGTACATGGTTTCATGGTGAGCATGCAATAGTTTTTCCTACACATTTTTTTTTATTTATTTATTTAAGAAATTATTAGAATTAAAAATAAAATTAAATAAAATAAAAAAGAAGAGGAAATGGGGAGGGGGCGTGTAAGACAATGGGAAAGGGGTGGTCTCATTTTCCTATTTGGTTTGCTTTTTAAATGGATTAAATTGATGATGGCTAGACAAATTGGGAAAGATGAGGATTTTCTTCTTTTAATTTAATTGTAATTTCCTTTATTCAAGAAATTGAAATAAAACAAATAAAGGAAAAAAGATTAGGATTGGGAACTTTGCCATTCTCACTAGACTATTTTTCTCTGGAGTTAATTAAACGGAAGGAAAAGAAAGAAAAGTGCCAATTGCTCATGTGGTGTCATTGGCTAGAGGAGAGAAGGGAGAGAGAGAACTCATGAGCTAGAGAGAGAGAGAAAGATAGAGAGAGAGAGAGAGAGAGAGAGAGAGGGATCATGAAAGTGAAGGAGAGGAAGAAGGAGACGAGTTCGAAAATCCTAATAGATATGGCTTTGATTTTTGGTTTTGATTTGGGTTTTATTTTACATTTGTCCTCCTCTCATCACTAAATTTTCTTTTCTTCTTTGTTGTTTCGAAAATCCCTAGGGTGCCCAATTTTATTGTGCTCTTGTGTTCTTGAACACAATCAAGGAAGGTAATAGAATTTTTTTCCAATCTCTTGTTGTTTGGATGATTGTAATCTATTGGGTCATGTTTGGATTTTGTTTCATAAATATGATAATAATCTATGGAAATCTCAATGGTTGGTCATTTTTATGAGGTGGATATGTTTAGGTTCTTGGTTGAATTTTTCTAGATTTCTTGAAGGGCATATGCGAATCGTAGTGATTGTTTTGTTTCACATGAAGATTATATTGTTTGTTATTAAGACTCATGGGAATATTTGAGAGATTATGTGTTTGATGAGATTTATGTGTGGATTGTGTTCTTATGTTTATGTTGCTTTGGTCATTTTGAAACTAATGGTTTATGTAAACACATGCAAGGATGATGGTAGACACATGCTAAGGTTCATGTGAGTGTAAATGAGGTTATTGGAATTTTATGTTTAATGATCATGTGGGTTTCGGGGCCTATAGGGGTTATCATTGCATGTTGTTTATTTATTTTTTATTTGATGTCACATATAATCATTAGAAACATGCTAGGTTATTTTGTTAATTTGGGAATTGGTTTTAAGTCCTTTACAAATGGTGATCTATTTTGTACATGAAGTTTTGGTCTAAGCATTTGTTTAAACATGATTAAAAGTGGTTTTCTTTTAATTGTGCTTGCTGGTTTTTTTTTTATATATATTTTGTGATGATAATGGTGAAATAATGTTTTGAAATGCACATGTTATGCCTCAAGTGGTATTTGATTTTAAGTTAATAAAAAGGGCATATTATTTCACATATTAATGTTGTTGTTATCAAATTAATATATGCAGATTTTTTGTATATTTTATGAAAGAAAATATAGTTTTAATTCAAGTTTGTGATTTTGATTGAATAAATAGTTGCTAAAATTTTGGGTTAACAATAAGAAAAGTCTTTAAATGAAATAATAACAACTAGTGCATCAAATAAAATTAAACCATAAGCTATGTATATAACAATTGTGGTATTTTCAAAATATAAATATGTATTTTTCACACTATTATTATGTGTAGTTTTTTTATTTCAAAATGTAAAAAAAAATATTATGGTTTAAATACATTTGTGATTTTTTTAAAACAAAGTAATAATTGTTGAAACTTTCGGTTATTAAGATAAAATAATTATTTTATTTAAGATGAATAAGTCCTACACTGCAATAATTTAAGTCTTAAATAATATATATGAAAAATGTAATTTTCCACACTTTAAATATGAATTTTCACATTTAAAAATATGAAGTTTATTTTTAGATAAGTAAAAATTATTTCTAAAGGAAACAAGAAAGTTATTTAGTTATTTTAAATAGCTACAAATTTTGTCACATTTTTTTATGCTATTTGAATAATAAATGGAATTATTATTTATGAGAAATACGAAAGGACTTAATGGATTATTTTACCATGTAAATATGTTATATTAAACTTTGTTTAACAAATTTTGGGATTTAGATAAACAATTCATGGTAAATAAATTTGTTGTTGAATTTTGTTTGAAGAGGCAAGAAATAAGCATGTAGGAATTATCATTTTAAACGTTAGATTTTAAGAACGCTCTCACATATGCATGTCACATGCAAATGCATTTTTACGTTCAAATATATGCCTATTATTCAAACACATGACCTTCACTCTACAACCATGAAGGGTTAATAGGTAGAATTAACATTATTCTTTTTACGATTTTATGTGGAAATGTTGGATGTTTGTAATTATTGAGCAACTTGTGCTACGTGTGCATGACTCATGCAAACGTGGGGTATGTATGTTGGGCATGAGTAGTCTTACGTGATTCTAAGAGACGAACGTTTTGTTATGATTATAGGCTCGTTGTGACGTATTCTCATTTTTGCTTTGCTCGGGCCTGAGGTAAAGAAGTTAGATAAAATTTCTATGTTGATGCTATGAAATGGTAAGACTTGCATGTTACAAGGAATAATATGCTATGTACATGATGGTGCTATGTTTTGATGATAAATCATGTGATGTGGGAAAATAGAATTCTATCTTGATATGTAAGTTCGATGCAACATGTATTTTCTTTGTTTTGATGTGAACTGGATTACATATGTTTGTATGATGAATGAAAAGAGATGGTTGCTAGCGTGCTAGATGCAACACAACAAAGGAGTTACTAAGGATATGATGTAACTCAGAGGGCGAACGCATCAAGGTTATTGAAGGACTTGAGATCATGTTTACCTCAAGAGGAGGTTTTACTAGCCCAGTTTTACTGGTTACCTCAAAGATGTGACATGGACAATAGAGGTGACATGATCACAAAGAGTATGCTTATGTTGAATGAATGTGATGTATGACTATAGTTCATTTTTTATTATGAGATATGAGTATGATGATATTATGAATTGTACTATTATGTTATACATGTCTTCCTTGTCTTATCTTTGATTTTGTTGTACTCCCTTACTAGGCTTTTAGCTCACCCCTTTACTTTCTCCCTTTCAGGTAATAAATAGGGTTTCTTTCTGGCATGCGCTGTGATGTGGGGAGTTCCGACGTCTGAGTGTGTATGGTGTGGGGGTTTCCTGTGAACGAATAAACAATCAACATAAGCATTGAGTTTTAAAGAACTATGCTATGGACTTTATTTTTAAATTTACCAGTGGGACTTAAACTTTTTTATTTTCTTTAAACTTTGCATATGCACACTTTATTTTTATTTTAAAATAATGGGCCCAAACTTGCATGTTTTATCAAGGCCCATCTTTTAAGTGGTATTTTTCTAATTATCTATGAGATAAGAGACGCTTTTAAGGCACTTTACATCTCCACTTCAACTTT
Organism: Humulus lupulus; assembly: GCF_963169125.1. Classification (NCBI taxonomy): domain Eukaryota; kingdom Viridiplantae; phylum Streptophyta; class Magnoliopsida; order Rosales; family Cannabaceae; genus Humulus; species Humulus lupulus. The sequence goes on along the minus strand of NC_084794.1, from coordinate 190,489,723 downwards.
AAATAGAGAATCCTCCGCAAAGCTTTGGCTCTGCCACCACCTCTACCTTTGCATCTCCACAAAGACTCCTTCTCTACCTTTTCAAAACACCAGTCGAGCTAGAACATTGCTCAATTCTACTGAGCTTATGAAGAACTTTCTTGTAAACCTCGTTTTTCGCCAACAGTATATTAAGAAATAAAATGGGTAGATTAGTGCTAGATTATAAACCGCAATGAAATATCAGGCATTCACTCAAAAGCACAGAACTTTAACGTGGTTCAGTGGTTAAAATCCACCTAGTCCACAAGTCAATATTATAACTCTTTCTCTCTCTATTTCTACAGAGTTTCGGTAATACAAAAAATCATCCCCCTTCCCTGTCCAATATTCCTAGTATTTATAAGGGAATTCCATGGACAGGTTTGGGTCACTGCATAAATAAATCGCGTAATTATATATATGGTATATAATTAATACAGATTATTCCCATTTACATTGGGATATGATTTGATAACAAAATAAATACGGTCCTGCTATCTCGGATAATAAATGATAGATATATGATACCACCTGGCTATTAATGAGCGCACAAAGAATTCCCAAATCTCTTGGGATCCTTCAGTATGTGTTATATATGGGTCCTCACGAGCTGAATATCTCACCTGAGCTCATGCTTGACAACTATCTGACTCCGAGATCGGAGTAGGTTCAGAACTCTTAAAGTTGGGTATGGCCATTTTGAGTCTTGAACTCGATTATTACCTTAAGTGTTGGTCAGATAATGACTTGTATACCGTGTACAAACTAGATTGAATCTCAAGCTGCTCAAATGGTTAATAACTAGATATTCTACTTGGTTATTTTTCCATGAATTCACCTGCCATCTGTACCTGAGCTGAGTAATTGAACTCATGCTAAATTTAGGGTACAACATTTTTCCCCCAAGCTCCTGCTCGTGTTTGATGTCGTCACTTTCTGACATACACAGTAGGGGTTTTAGACTTCTGTCATATAAAATTGTGCCTGCCCACTACTCAAGTATTAGACACGTGGCTTACTACAATTGGTGTGCGTTCGGGTTTCAAGGACTGAAACAACTGTCATGTCAAATTTTTTCCACCGTATGTTTTATTTAATCTTGACCCTTGGATCTTGAGTTAACCCAATCGGATGGTCCAGATTAATATCCTTAGTTTACGTATAAGTAGGGTGATCAATCCTGAGACCTCACCACCTATGTATTCAAAAAATTTCCCTTTCAAACACTCAAGCTTTCCTTATTCTTCTCCAGAATCCCCAAAAACTTTCATTGCCTCTCAGATCTTCAGAAGCTGCCAAGGAGCTTCTTATGGATATATCGACATCTTCTCTTAATCGAACTTATTTTCTGTAAGTATTTCATCACTTGGTTTGAAATTTTTTTTTATTCTTCAAATTCTAGTGATTTTTTTACTTCGAAAAATGCTCAGTGTTCAGCATCATTAGGCTATTTCTTAGTGAAAATAAGAAATGGGCTTCGGGTTAGGTCACACAAATGAAACCAAACTTGTTTAGAAATAAGATATTCATAAATTTGGGTAATTCTCTTGGATAACCTGGGAATACCCTAATGGCAAACCAGTTTGAATACCTATTTGGGGTGTAGAAACTGAAAGGGTTTTAGGTTTAATCCTCAGTAGCTTAGGGGTTATGATTCCTTAGGCGGTTTTGCATTAAACCACTTTCAAAAGGAAAGTAATGGGTCTGACGGCTCTGACACATGGATCCCAAAGTATCTGGGTATTTTTAGAAATCAAGGCGCATGGCCTAGGATACCGCGTGGGACCACGAGTTGAAGCTAGGGCAAAATTTAGCTCGTATGAGCTTTCAAATTTTGAAAGTAGCCAATTAGGCCTTTTTGTTTCCCGTACCTCCACGATCATAGCTATAGACCATCTTAGGCTGCCTATTAATTAGGCCACTTTTTCATCAGGTGATCTGAATCATGGTACCTCCCAAAAAGAATTCCACGAGCTCATCTACCCAAAACAAAGGCAAAGGAAAGCAGGTCGCCTCTGATTCTCCCATCCCACACTTTGGTCCTGTGGTGGAGAGAGAGGTTTTCGTCAACCCCAACGTTTTTTTTTAGGTTGAGCATATAGTCTCGAGGATAACAACTCAGAGGAAGGTGAACAAGATCCTGCAGCATCACAATATCGAGATGGGAGTTGATGGTCTCATCGCCCAACATGCACTTGAGAGGGAAGGGAGTTGTGCCCCCTTCCAAGACGACTACGATGCTTGGAGTGATGAACACTTGAAGGTCGATGCCTTCCTCCCATTGGAGCAATATTTTGTAGATTTTCTTAACTACGTTAAATTGGCTCCCTTTCAGCTCCCCCCAAATTCCTACAGGTTTTTGGCGAGGTTAAAATATCTGTTTATGAGACACGAGTGGGAGGTCCCCACTCCAGCAGATATCCTATACTTCTTCTGCCTAAAGGCTAGTCCTAACAAAAAAGGGCAAGGAGACAGATTTTATTATCTTACTCAGTTTCTGAACTCCACTTCTGTCATCGAGCTTCCCAGCCACCCAAATGACTATAAAGATTTATTCTTTATGTCGAATGGGTTCAAGAACTGTGATCATCGGTACTTCAACCGTCCTCGTAAGTCTTCTATCTTTGTAAATTCTGCACGTGAACTTTTATCACCATCATGAATTTATTTTTTTATATATATGTTCTGATTAAGTTTGCTCCTTGTGCAGCTATATTCGCGAGAACAAGACGATCTGAGACCCTCAGGGGTCAGTACGAGACTTTTTCTAGCCTTCCTCCCCAGGAAAAAGACTATCGTCAAATCATGAATGACGCCACCATGGTGGCGTGAACGACGATCTGAGGACCTGAGCTCCACTTCCCATTATCCTTGAGCTCCCCTCTTCTCAAGGGGCCTCGCCAGCCAACGAGGACACCGAGGAGGAAGAAGATGTGGCACCATTGGTGCGAAAAAGATGAGCTTTTGAAGATAATCAGGAGCCCGATCCTGAACGAGCTATGTCAGGGGCAGCAACCGGCCTCTCTGGCTAAGGTAACCGATACCTTTTCAGAGAATTAGATCAGGTTTCTACCAGCTATAGGCTGATCCATTTTAACCCTAACCCGCTCGTTAACCGTCACCTTACCGATCCAGACCTAAACGTAACCCTTCTCCAATGTGTGGATCATTTGGTGGTACGCTATGATCATAGCTATCCCAAAGGCACCGTTGTAGTCGACAACACATTAAACTTTAGATCCACCATCTTTGAAGAGTATGGGACCAACCGAAGGACCTGGCCTTCCTTGCTCCTGGGTTCAGGCAGTACGTAGATGAGTACAGCCCCGAGGAAGGTGCTGAACCCCCTAGGATCCAGGAGATGTAGCCTTAGATTCCCCCTCCCCTCTGTTAATCCTAGAGTTAGAGGTTATGCCTAGCCCGGTCAATACATCCGAGCTGATCGTAATAGATTCCTCCCCTAGCCCGGAGGGTAGGATCCTTGTTCTTTGTTCCTTTCCTTTATAATACCTTTGATGCATTACTCTTGTGAATTAAATCCTCTATTCGTTCTTTTTTCAGGTGAAGAGATGGAATTGCCAGGAGCTCCAGATTTAAGGAGTGCCTTCAAGGCTGGAGGGTCCGGAGCTGGGCCCCTGGTAAAATGGCCCAAGGTGGCAAAGAAGACCACCCCTAAGACAGGGGATGCTACAAAGTCACCTCCCAAGGGTAAAGGTGCGAGCACAACTCGGGAGCAGTAAGTAAAAGAACTTCCCCCAGCTCCAGTAACAACTGTCATTGTCCAGCAAGCTCCTCCTCCCCCTCCTCGACATATTCCTTCCTCACATCCCCAAGTGATTCAAACTGAGGCCCCAATTCTAAGTGAGATTCCCCTTGTCCGGTTATCGGTCGAGCCACACTATCTGGACAAGATCCCTGAGGCTTTTCAGGGTGTCGTGTACGAGACAGTGAGACACATGGTGGGCCATGCGTACAAAGCTAGTGCTAAGGATCTAAGGGCCATAGAAGAGCGCAGCCTAGAAGATGTCCTCAAATCTGCTATGGGGATGAACCTCACCATGAGTCATTTTCCCACTTCTAACCTTTCCTCTTATTTTTCTTTATTACGTTTTTTTTTTGTTGATTTACTTTGTTATTCTGCAATCTATCTTGGCTCAATACCGAAGCATAGCTCGTGCTAAACCCAGGAGCGAGGAACTATGAGTTGCCTTAACTGTTTCCCAAGAGAATGAGCAGGTCACCAGAGCCACCCTGCGTGTTGCTCAAGAGAGTGAGCATGCTACCAAAGTTGCTCTCATTTCTTCTCAAGAGGGTGAGCAATCTGCGAAGTCCGCATTGTCCACCTCTTAGGCTCAGGTCATGGAGGCGAGTCGCCGTGTTGATCAGCTTCATGCTGAGAATGACGAACTCAAAGCGAAGTTGATCGAGGCCAAGGCTAAGGCCAAGGAGGAAGTTGCAATGTCCTCATCGACAATGGAGGAGATGCTTTACCATTGCTGGGTTTTCAACCAAGATGAGAACTTCTCCTTCATGTAGCCAGATCTATGGGATCTATATCTTGCTAAATTCAAGATACAGTTTTCGCAAGAACCCTCGGAGCCTGGTGAGGCTTCCAAAGCTGCAGAGGGAGATGGTGAGGAAGTGACTTCGGTGGAGCGTACTGACGGAGCCCAATGACTTATTTAAGATTTTTTTTATTATTATTATTTTAAAATTTCTATAACAATCCCTTAGGATTAAAACGATTGCCTTCGGGCTTAGCTTCAGGTTTCTTCTCCTCGATGTGACAGTATTTTTTTTATTTGAATATACATCTAACTTTTGATCTATTTGTCTTTCCTTTATTATTTTCTCATGTTTATGAATCCTTAGACTCTTGTACATTCGAAATCTTAGGGTCAACTTTTAGAACGAGATAGATTTTATCAACCTTGGTTGTATCCAAGATTTTGCTCGCTTATTTGCGTCATACCTGTTAAGAATCAGGCCTCAGACCTGGTTATATCCAGGGTTTTTAATAACTTAATAGCATTATACCTTATAGGACTCAAGCCTTAGACCTGGTTATATCCAGGGTTTTCAATAAACTTAATAGCATTATACATGTTAGGACTCAGGCCTCGGACCTAGTTATATCTAGGGTTTTCAATAAAAAAAATTTAGGCGTAGTTCGCGCTAGGTTTTAATGAAAACTCGAGCTTCTAATAAGCCGTTGAATAATCAATTTCTCCAAGATTCTAAGCTTCAGACCTAGTTATATCTAGGGTTTTAAATGATTTTTCAAACTTAGCTTGTGCTAGGTTTATTGAAAACTCGAGCTTTATAAAGTCGTTGAATAATCAATTTCTTAATGCTTCTAAGTTTTTAATCTTATCCGAGTAAGCTTAATTTTCTCAAAAACTCACCTCAGTTATGTGCCCCCCAAGTAACCAGAACGTATAAACTTTCCTGGTTACTTTTACAATGTGAGAGCACGAGCTTGCAATAATAAAACTATGAAATGGTTATTCAATAATATATGTCATTTATTTGAAATGGCTTTTATAAATAAGCCTTGCATTTATAATAATACTATTGATAATAATTTTTTAAATGAAGAGCATTCTAGGCCCGTGGGACTATTTCTTCATTTAGTCGGGCTAGCTTAAAAGTTCCTTTGCGTAAGATCTCTACGATCTGGTACGGTCCTTCCCAGTTCGGGCCCAGCACACCATCTTTGGGGTCTTTATTCGCCAAAAAGACCTTTCGGGGCACAAGATCGTCTAATCCGAGTCTGCGTCCCTTGACTTTTTAATTGAAATAACATGTGATATTTTGTTGATAATGGGTGAGTTGTAATTGTGATTCCTCTCATTTTTCTTCAATCAGATCCAGAGATGTGCTAAGTAGCTCGTTATTCTTCTCTTGATCAAATGTCCTCTGCCTGTGAGTAGCCACCATTGCTTCAATCAAAAGCATGGCCTCACTTCCGAAGGTTAGGGAAAAAGGAGTATATCCCATGGAGGTTCTATGAGAAGTTTGGTAGGCCCAAAGTACTTGCGGGAGCTACTCGGGCCATAATCCTTTGGGTTCATCCAACCTTTTCTTCATGCTCGCCTTGAGGGTCTTATTTACAGGCTCGACCTGCCCATTGGCTTGTGGGTATGCTACCGACGAGAAACTCTTCGTTATGTCGTATCTTCACAAAAGTCTGTGAAGAGATCACTATTGAACTGCGTCCCATTGTATGATAAAATATTTTTAGGGTGTCCAAATCGACATATGATATTCTTTACCACGAAATCTAGGACTCTCTTCGACGTGATGGTTGCCAGAGGTTCGGCTTCTACCTACTTTGTGAAGTAATTGATTGCCACCACTTCATATCAAACTCCTCCTTTCCCCATAGGTAGGGAACCAATCAGGTCAATTCCCCATGCTGCAAATGGCCACGAGGATGAAATCATTGTTAGCTTGACTAGAGCAACTCGGGCAACTATGGAAAAATGTTGCCATTTATGAACATACGATATCGAATCTTTTGTTAAAGTGGGCCAGAAATAGCCCTGTCTCAGTACCTTCTATGCTAAGTTTTGCCCCCCAGCATGATCTCCGCAAAATCCTTCATGTATTTCTTGCAAAATGGTTCTGGCTTCCTCAGACAGAACACACCGTAGGAGAGGCAATGAATGACCTCGTCGATATAGGATTCCATCAACTATTACATATCGTGGAGCTTGATAAAGTAGTTTTATCACATCTTTTTTGTCATCAGGTAACTTTCCAGTCGTGAGATATTCCATTATAGGGGTCATCCAAGTCGATCTTATGTCAATCATTCTGACCTCCATCGTTTCCCCCATTACACTTGGGCTTTCCAAGAACTCCACTGTTACTACATTCAATGTTTCGGCCTCTTTGGTGGTAGCAAGTTGTGCCAAAGCGTCAGCATTAGAGTTCTACTCGCGGGATATCTGTTCAACAGAGCTAAACTCAAATTCAGACAGTTCCCTCTTTACCTTAGCCAGGTAGGCCGCCATCTTGATGCTTCAAGCTTGATACTCTCCCAATATCTGATTTACCACGAGTTAGGAATCACTATAGAATTGGATGGCTTTAACCTTCAACTCTTTTGCCACCCTCTGCCCTGCCAGTAAGGCCTCATATTCTGCTTCGTTGTTGGATGCCTCAAATCCGAATCTAAGAGTTGTATGGAACTGATGTCCTTCAGGCAAGATTAAGATTTTCCTAGCCCCTGATCCATTCTCATTTGACGATCCATTAACAAAGATTTTCCATAATTCTTACACCGGCTCCCTCATGAGCTCATCCTGAAAACTGGTGCATTCAACCATAAAATCAGCAAGCGCTTGACTCTTGATTGAAGTTTGTGGCATGTATAATATCTCGAACTGGCTAGTTCGATGGCCCATTTTAATAGGCGTCCCGACGTTTCAAGTTTTTGCAATACCTTCCTTAAAGGTTGGTTGGTTAAGACACTGATAGAATGGGACTGGAAATATGGCCGAAGCTTTCTGGAAGCTTAAATTAGATAGAATGCCAGCTTCTCTATCAGTGGGTACCGTGATTCAGCTCCGAGAAGCCTCTTGCTTACATAATACACTGGTTTCTGAACACGGTTTTCTTCTCAAACTAATATGGCATTGACTGCATTCTCTGTCACGGCCAGATAAAGAAATAGAGACTTTCCAGATGTCGGTTTGGATAATACTGGGGGCTCATCTAGATGCATTTTAAGATTGTGGAATGCCTGTTCGCATTCTTTGGTCCACTCAATTTCTTGTTTCCCCTGAGCAAGTTGTAGAATGGTAGACACTTGTCAGTGGATTTCGAAATCAAGTGATTTAAAGCCGCTACCCTTCCAGTTAGGCTTTGAACTTCCTTATGTGACCTGGGTGAAGGCATGTCTAACAACGATCTGATTTTTTCAGAATTCGCCTCTATTCCCCTTGTGTGGCTATGAACCCCAGAAATTTTCCAGATGCCACCCCGAAAGTGCATTTCTGGGGATTCAGCTTCATATCATACCTCCTTAAGATTCCAAAACATTCTTCCAAGTCAGATACATGGTTATTGGTAGTCTTTGACTTGACAAGCATGTCATCGACATACACCTCCATGTTTCTCCCGATCTAGTTAGCGAACATTTTGTTGACCAAGTGTTGGTATGTAGCCCCAATCAATCCGAACGGCATAACTTTGTAACAATATACTTTATGCTCAGTCATGAAACTGGTATGCTATTGATCCGCAGGGTTCATTGCGATTTGGTTATATCCAGAGTATGCGCCCATGAAGGACATTAGCTTGTGACCTGTCGTGGCGTCTACCAACTGGTCAATCCTTGGCAGTGGGAAACAGTCTTTGGGACAAGTCTTGTTTAACTTGGGGAAGTCAATAAAGGATCTCCACTACCCATTTGGCTTCGGGACCAGCACAGGATTGGCCACCCGGATTGGGTATTTTTCCTCCCAAATAAACCCGCAATTTAGGAACCGAGCTACATCTTCCTCTAGTGCTTCAGCTCGGACTATTCGTAAAAGCCTCCATTTTTGGGATTTTACAGGCACGTTCTTGTCCAAATTTAATGTGTGCATTATTATATTCAAACTGATTCCCACCATATCATCATGCAACCAGATAAAAACATCCAAGTTCTTCTATAAGAAATTGACCAGCTCCTTCTTTCTTTTGTCTTCAAGATTCTTTCCAATTTTTATGAATCTTGAAGCTTCTTTGGGATCGATGTTCACTTCCTCGAGCTCTTCTATGGCTTTGAGCTCTGACCTGTCTTCGCCTATCTTTGGATCAATGTCATCACGTTGGGTGACCTCACTATCCTCTTCTTGTTGATGTTCTTCCATCCCACGAGTGACTTCTACTTCCCGGGACTCCTCTCCTCCGTCATTTATGATCATTTCCTACTACCCGAGTTGTCACTTTTCCCTCATAGAAATGTTATAGCATTCTCTGGCAGCAAGTTGATCACCTCTAATTGTTCATATCCCTGAAGCTAAGGGGAATTTCATTGCCAAGTGTCGGATTGATGTTATGGCTTCAAATTCCATCAGCACGTGTCGTCCCAAAATCGCATTGTATGCGGCCGGACAATCGATACCACGAACTCGAGTATTTTGGAGACAGCTTGTGACTGTTCTCCCAATGTCACCACTAGTCCGATTGTCCTTATGGTTGTCGTTCCTTCACCCAAAAACGCATACAAAGTCATCAAGGTCGCCTTCAAATCAGATATGGACAATCCCATTTTTTCCAGGGTGGACCTGAAAAGTAAATTTACGGAGCTCCGTTATCCACCAGTATTCTTCGGACCCTTCGGTTGGCGGGCTGCACGGTTACCACCAACGGATCATTATGTGGGAATTGGACATGGCTGGCATCTTCTTTCGTGAAAATGATTGGTTGTTTTTCCAATTGTTGTTGTTTCGATAATCGTTGCCCCAGTACAAACTCCACCCCGTTATGAGCCTTCAAGTCATTAATGTACCTCTTTTGGGCCCTACTGCTCGTGCCCGCCAAATGAGGTCCTCCTGCAATAGTGGTTATATCTCCCCTACTATTGGAGGAGGATCGACCTGATTCGCTTGAGCTCCAGATTGGCCTATCAAAGCTTCTGGGACTGACTGAGAGTTCTGCCCAGTGGGCTGATTGGGAACTACCCGATTTTGGGCATACTGGGCCAACGATCCAGCTCGGATGAGAGTCTCAATTTCATCCTTCTACTGTCAACAATCATCAGTCTTATGACCGATGTCATTATGGAATTGGCAGAATTTTGAAGGATCTCTCTTTGCCCTCTGGTTTCTTAAAGGTTCTGGCTTCTTCCATGGGAGGTGATTAGAATTAGCCAGAAAGATGCGCTCTCGTGTATCCATTAGGTCGGTATATGTAGCATAGATACGCTTAAACTTCTCCACATAATTTGTTTTCTTTGTCCCGCTTTGGTTTCCCTCACCATTCCCCTTCCGTTTATTGTTCCCCCCTTGGTTATTCTGGGTAATGGCTTTAGCAGTAGCTACAACATCTGTTACTGCTCCAACGGGTTGAATAGGGGTCTGGCTGGTTCCTACGACAGAAGCTCGTGCCTCCTCCAGGTTTATCCATTCCTGAGCTTGGGCCAAGAATTCATCTACGCTTTTAACTCCTTTTCTTTGGAGTTCTAACCACAGGTCGCCCCCGATGAGGATTCCCATTCTCTTTGCCATGAGCATGGAGTTGTCATCAGCATCCCTAGCTCGTGTAGCAACATTGGCAAACCTGCTCAGATATGCCTTCAGTGTCTTGCTAGGTTGCTATTTTACGTTGGCCAATGAATCGGTGTCAACTTGAGGTACCTGTTAAGCTCGGAATGCTTTATTGAAATCGGGGGAAAATTTCTTCCACGAGCTTATGGAATGCCTCTTGTATTGTTTAAATCACTGCCTGGCAGGCCCGACCAGGGTTGTAGGGAACAAGATACACCTTAGATCGAGGCCGACATTGTGGGCCATCATCATGGTGTTAAACATTCCGAGGTGATCAGATGGATCTCCATCTCCATCAAAATTTGACATGTGTGGCATCCTGAAACCTACAGGATATGTTGTCGTTGCAATGTTTGGAGCAAAAGGTTCGAACTCCTCATCTGAGTCGCAATTGTCCTTTTCCTTCCCAAACAAGAGTCTTTTCATTTGCTCTTCCATTAGAGCTAATCTCTCAAGGGTTTTTTCTCTAGTCCCTATGTTAGCTGGGGGCTAACCTATGGACTGTTCAACAGCTCCCATCCTATTATACGCATTTGACGAGTTATTTTCCCTCCAAGCTCGAGCATGGTTATGTGGGACATTCTCATTGTCACATACTATGGATGGACCTCCCTCATGTCAAGTATAGCTAATATCCTCATCCTGAGCTTGGGCCAAGAATTCATCTACGCTTTTAACTCCTTTTCTTTGGAGTTCTAACCACAGGTCGCCCCCGACGAGGATTCCCATTCTCTTTGCCATGAGCATGGAGTTGTCATCAGCATCCCTAGCTCGTGTAGTAACATTGGCAAACCTGCTCAGATATGCCTTCAGTGTCTTGCTAGGTTGCTGTTTTACGTTGGCCAATGAATCGGCGTCAACTCGAGGTACCTGTGAAGCTCGGAATGCTTTTTTGAAATCAGAGGAAAATTTCTTCCACGAGCTTATGGAATGCCTCTTGTATTGTTTAAATCACTGTCTGGCAGGCCCGACCAGAGTTGCAGGGAACAAGATACACCTTAGATCGAGGCTGACATTGTGGGCCATCATCATGTTGTTAAACATTCCGAGGTGATCAGATGGATCTCCATCTCCATCAAACTTTGACATGTGTGGCATCCTGAAACCTACAGGATATGTTGTTGCTGCAATGTTTGGAGCAAAAGGTTCGAGCTCCTCATCTGAGTCGCAATCGTCCTTTTCCTTCCCGAACAAGAGTCTTTTCATTTGCTCTTCCATTAGAGCTAGTCTCTCAAGGGTTTTTTCTCTAGTCCCTATGTTAGCTGGGGGCTAACCTATGGACTGTTCAACAGCTCCCATCCTATTATATGCATTTGACGAGTTATTTTCCCTCCAAGCTCAAGCTTGGTTGTGTGGGACATTCTCATTGTCACATATTATGGATGGACCTCCCTCATGTCAAGTATAGCTAATACCCTCATCCCGAGCTCGATACCTTCTCTGTGAGTTCAGATGATCGCGTAGGTCGGCCTGTGGATCATATCGAGAACTTTGTGCTGAGCGCAAATGGTTTCTCAGGTCCCTCTCGGACCTGCCTCCGCGATGGCTTTCTGTCCAATAACTTTCATTTGCGAAACTCATACTCGTGGTTGAGATCGAGGACCTAGATTCTCAACACGCATTCGTGGGACGGAAGTATTTGCGGATGGTGGAGGATGTCTCTTACTATCCCCATAAGCTGGAATATCTCGTTGAGGACGAGGTGGTGACGAGGTGGTGTTGGATGTCTTATAGGTGACGGAGGATGCCTTATTGGCAAGGCTATCCTCGTTCCATTTGGACGGACTAAATTAACTTTCCTTGGTTCTACTCCAACGTCCCTAGTTCTCTGTGCTTGGTGCTCCGATCGTGGTACAGAGGGATTTGTTGGAGCTTTGTGCCTTTGCGAGCTTGTCCCAGCCCTCCTCGCAGATTGTAATGGGCATTTCTGGGAATCTGTGAAGAAGGCACCGAGCTTGGGGTCGCAGTCCTAACTGACTGACTGAAATACTAATGACCCCTGTGATGATCAGTGGGCTGAGTATTATGATGATTTCGCCCTGAAGGCACAGAACTCGGAGTGGCAATTTTGACAGATCGACTCAGTTTTGGCCGGTTATTCCTATGGGACTTATGAGACCCACTTTGCCTCTTTCCGACATTAACGTCGGTTGCAAGAAGGGGTAACCGAGCTAAGACCTCCTCAATCTGCCTGTTTTCCCTATCGAGATGGCTCATCAACTGGATGTTTTCCATCTCGATGGTAGCCAGGTACCCTAGATTATGATTTGGTGGTAGCAACGCCGAACTCCCAATATCGTTCTGACCCACTGGTTGTTTTCCCGAATGTTCCTAAACATCCAAGCCTCTTTCATTGGGAACAACTGTATGATGGACTTCCTACCCACCAGGCTGTTCTGTCTCATTATCATGCATTGAGCGAGTGACCACCATGATGAAAGTTGACTGGAACTTATGAAGCACTAATTTAATCACAATGAATGCACCAAACTGGTCACGCGGTTTTTCTCCAACAGTATATTATGAAAATAAAATGGGTGAATTAGTGCTAGATTATAAACCGTAATGAAATATTAGGCATTCACTCAAAAGCACACAACTTTAACGTGGTTCAGTGGTTAAAATCCACCTAGTTCACAAGTTAATATTATTACTGTTTCTCTCTCTATTTCTGCAGAGCTTCAGTAATACAAAAAATCATCCCCCTTCCCTGTCCAACATTACTAGTATTTATAGGAGAATTTTATAGACAAGTTTGGCTCACTGCCTAAATAAACCGCGTAATTATATATATGGTATATAATGAATACAGATTATTCCCATTTATATTGGGATATAATTTGATAACAGAATAAATACGGTCCTGCTATCTCGGATAATAAATGACAGATATATGATACCACCTGGCTATTAATGACCGCACAAAGAATTCCTGAATCTCTTAGGATCCTTCAGTATGTGTTATATCTGGGTCCTCACGAGCTGAATATCTCACCTGAGCTCGTGCTTGACAACTATCTGACTCCGAGATCGGAGTAGGTTCAGAACGCCTAAAGTTGGGTTTGACCATTATGAGTCTCGAACTCAATTATTACCTTAAGTGTTGGTCAGATAATGACTATACCATGTACGAACTGGATTGAACCTCGAGCTACTCACATGGTTAATAACCAGATATTCTACTTGGTTATTTTTCCACGTATTCACCTGCCATTTGTACCCGAGCTGAGTAATTGAACTCGTGCTAAATTTAGGGTACAACATATACAGATATATTTATATATACTTGTATCTTCTATCATAAGAACTATCGCAATAAAACAACAATAAAAAGTGGTGAGGACCTTAATCCTGAATATAGAGATAAAAATGGAATACACAATCACACTCAATAAACATACTTATTGTGTGAGAAGTGGTGACATGTTCAGCAATGGAAGTGGTCTTCAAAGTACCTTGTTTCAGAACATTTCCTCAAAACAACAATGGAAGTGGTGATTCTGAATACATAGAATTAGTTTATCTTTATTGATCTAGAGAGAGAAAGAGATCAGCAAAGTAATTATTCTCATAAAAAATTAATTATTTAATTTATTTTAGACATAGTTATATATTATATAATTTATCTTTATTATTGTACAAATACAAATGATTTATTTATTTTATATGAATGTGTATATGTGTATTATTATATACAAATTTAAATAATTAAAATATGGATGTATAATTATCTCATAAAAAATTAATTATTAATATGTTAATGATGAGTATGATTTATTAATGTTTTATATTGTATATTTTTAGCTACTGATAGCTTAGTAGTATAATATTAGTGGTTGAAATACTTATATTGTTACAAAATAATTAGTAGTAAAATTTTATTAAAATAATTATAGATTGACAAAATCACAATGCTAATTAGGACATATCAAATTCAATATGTACCATATATACACGAAAGGTGGTGGGGGGGGGTGGCAATCGGCTCTTCAAATCCTCTACTGTTTGAGATGTTGGAAACCAGTCAGTTATTACAATGAACAATTGAAAATAATTGTTCTAATTGTTTGCACAAGTTAAACAATTGTTCCGTCTCTTCCTCGATCTGTGACTAATTGAGATATTAGATGAATAAAGTGAGAAAACTTGTTACAAAATTAGGTTATGATTAAAAGGTAAGAAAAGAAAAATACTAATTTATAAATAAAATCTTGAATTGAGACCTACACAACACAATCAGTCAAATACACTAAAATATTAAATCACACAATGTAAACAATTGATTTAAGTTTAGACTAAAGTAAACATGATCGGATTAAATATGGTATACCTTGTTATACTTGGCGAAAGAGTAGTTACTTGTTTGTGGTGCACCATTAACATGACTCTGACCTGTGGATTAAAGGCCGCAAATAAAAAGTATAATTAAATGAAATTGTGAATCTAAACTGATGTATATACTAATATTTAGACAAATTACAATGTTATTTTATTTATAGCTTAAAAGTATAACACCAATAATTGTTTGTAAAGCATGTAGTAATAAAGATATTTTTTCTTTAAATTGATAATTAATTTGTTTGTGAAATAGAAAATTTTGAAAATATAATAAAATAGATAAATCACATATAGATTGTTCTAGAAAGGCACATCACCTCCCTATGACTCTCATTTATATGAGTATATAGAAGATATAGATAGATAGATTTTTTTTTCCAAATGAACTCAATATCATCACACCATATAACTTTGTATATGTCTCATTGAAGATTGTGAACGTGATTTTTTTAAAAAAAATAAGTGATACAATATATATACATTCTTGTTACAATATATATTATGATATATATATACATGTATACATTCTTGGTATACTATATATTTGTTATTTTTTTCAATATATAATATATAATTTACAAATTTAAATGATAAAATATATACTACAAAATTAAATATGTAAATAATATGTTAAATTTTAATATAAATTTTATAAACTAAAAAATATATAACTATTGGGAAATATTGAGTTAAATCAATCACCAATATAAAAAAAATACTAATATTTGGACAAATTACAAATTAAAATGAATGAATGATACTTTATTTATAGCCTAATAATATAACGTCAACAACGGTTTGTAAAGCATGTGGGACTATAGAGATTTTTTAAAATGCTAATTAATTTTTTTGTTAAATAAAAAAATTTGAAAAAATTACAAAGAAAATAGATAAATCATATATAGATGATTCTGGGAAGCGACGTCACCTCCATATAAATATTCTTTATAGATAAAAAAAAAATTCCAAACGAACTCAATATCATGAGACCATATATATTTTTATGACTTTTCAAAGAATGTGAACCTAACTTTTTTCAAAATGGGTGATAATATATGTAGATGCTTGTTATATTATATATTTTCTCATATATATATATATATATATACATTCTTGTTACATTATATATTTGTAATTTTTTTAATATATAGTATATAATTTACAAATTTAAGTGATATAATAATATTTATAATACAAAATTCAATATATAAATAATATATTAAATATTAATATAAATTTAATAAACTCAAAAAAATATAACTATTGAACAAGTATGAGTTAAATCAATATATATTGAAACAAAGTTTCACTTAATTATATTCTTAAAACAGTATAACTTGAAAAGTGAAACTCTTTTTAAATCAACTCATACAAACATCTATATTAATATGAAGAAGAACATAGATCATTAAAAAAAACAACTAAAAGATGAATCTGACCGAAATCATAAGACTAAATGTAGTCAAATATATATTAGTATGAGCTCTTTACATAAATATGGGAAAACTAAGTAAACTTTATATAAATATGGACAAAAAAATAATTAATTAAATTACGAAAAAATTGCCTAACAAAAACGAAAAACTATGGGATTCCCATAATTTTATGAACCGGATTACTACATATTAACAAATTTCTTATAAACAGTCGAATACAATATTTTGATCAAGAAACCTAATTGTCGATCACCAAATTTTTCTTATCCAGCCACTGGAACTCGTTCTCCATAGTTTCAGACAATCACATTACCTTCTCCAGCTATTGCAATTCGTCCTCCATTGTTTCTGACGATAACATCATCTTCTCCAGCAACAACACTCTTCTTCTCCAATCAAGCAATTAAATCCCCGATCACCTGCTATTGCCTCTCAGAAGTGTTGGTTCAAATCTACCTCGCGAATCGAACAATTTCGCAATCTTTCTCTCCGGCCTTCTACAGTCATAAAATTAAACATAGATCTCAATTTCTGATCAACTGCTCTTCTTCTTCAGAAATTGAAACAGAATTTCGATTCTTGTCCAACAATCACATCTCCTTCTTAGACAAATACTCTGATTTTACCTTCGTTTCTATGATTTCTCAACAGGTAACATTGAAACTAAACAAAATTTTGTTTGAAATATACGACATGGAAAATAATAACACAAAGAAATAGGAAATTACTTTTTTAATTACTCACATGATACCGGTTACATCACATAACTTGAACATTTACATAATTCATATATTACAAAAAAATAAAAAATAAGACAACAAAATAAATACAGTGACCAGTTGCACACGGAAAAAAAAATAACACTCTGCATAATAATTTATCATGAAACATGGAAAATAGATCTTGATTTACGTTTATGAAACCGGTTACATAATGTGTCTTTAACTTTGCATATTTGAAATATATATAAAAAAAAAAGACAACACATTCACTAAGGTAACCAGTTACACACGCAAAACTGAACATAATGCAAAATAATTAATTATAGAACTTGGAAAATAGTTCTTGATTAACTTAAAGAAACTAGTTACTTATATATTTTCAACATTTGTTAATATTCATTCACTAATGTAACTAGTTACATTTGAATTAATAAAGCAACAGCACTAAAAATTATTTTGTGCTATATTGTAGATATGGAATACATAATGACATTGATCCACTTTGGAGGAAAATGGACAGACAGATATCAGTATGATGACTACACCATGACTGGATTGCTAATACAAACAAATTGTTCTCTGAAAATTTTGATTCATTTAGTGAAAAATGAAATAAAATGCAATATTCAAAATATTGAGCTGAGTTACCAGTTATCAGCAGGTATGCCACCAATGAAATTACTCACTGAAAATTCAGTCCTATTCTACATTGAGCTGAAAAAGAAAGAAAATGCAGTAACAGAGCTACCATTATGCATCACAACTTTTGATAAAACAATAGCTGAAACTATTGAACACAATACATATGAAGAAGAAACACAAATACAAAACACGGATCTAGAAATGCTAGTTCTTCAACTAAACAACCAACAATCAATTACATAGTTACAATATAAAGAAGCAACCTGCATGACAAATAACCAGATACAAACCTTCCCAAACATTATAGACATAGCTTATAATGTAGCGGATTTTATCATAGAGAGAACACAAGAAAATAAAAGAAAAAGAGAAGAAGATATAGAAATTATAACAGATCATAAAGTTTTCAAAGTTGAAGAAGGCTAGATTTATAAGGACAAAAAGCTCTTGAAATATGCTCTATGTTATTATGCTATGATCCACAACATCCAATTCAAGACTAAAAGATTTGAACCGAGAGAGTACCTGGTAACTTGTGTGGATGACAATTGTAACTGGTTACTTGGAGCTTCAAAGTTCAGGAAAATAGAAACGTTTAAAATCAGAAAGTATGTAAAAACTCACACCTGCTCCTTGGACATCATTATGGAAGGCCACAGGTAGCCAAATTGCAGTGTGACTGGAGAACTAATAAAAACAAAATACATGTAAATAGAGAGAGTGCACACACCAAATGACATATTCATCAACATGCTAGATGATTATGGTGTTTCAATGGGGTATCAAAAAGCCTGGAGAGAAAGAGAAAAAGCTTTAGAATTGACAAGAGGAAACCAAGATGATTAATACCAGAAACTTCCCATCTACCTTCACATGCCAAAAGTCTGAACCCAGGTACAATAATGCACCTGGTTACAGACAATAAAGATCACTTCAAATCCATGTACCTAACATTTGCAAATCCCATCAAAGGATGGAAACATTGTAAGCCAGTCATTATGATAGATGGAACTTTCTTGAAGACGCCATTTGGAGGAACTTTATTCATTGCTTCAACAATGGATGCTAACAACAACATATTTCCATTAGCCTTTGGAATAGGAGACTCCGAAAATGATTCATCATGGTTATGGTTTTTCACAAAACTAAAAGAGACATATGTAGAAAGAGAAGGTATTGTTTTCTTTTTTGTATTCTTATTCAAACGAACTAAAAACATAAAATAAAATGTTTAATTATAATTCAACAATATAATAGTAAAAACAATGTAAAAAAATAATAGGCATATAAATTAATGAAATCAGTTACTTAATTTGGACACATTAACTAGTTACTTCATCGTGATTTTACAAACAGGTATAGCAATCATTTCAGACAGGCACAAAAGCATAGAAAATGCTATAGACAATGTATACCCAAAATATTTCCATGGAGCATGCATATTCCACCTGCTAAACAACATCAAAGACAATTTCAGTGTCCATGGGGAGGACCTAAACATAAACTTTGTGAAGGCAGCAAAGGCATACAGGGTACAATCATTTGAGCACTACATGCGCGAAACAGACAAGGTTGACAGTCGCATAAGACCGTATTTACAAAAAATTGGATATCGCACTTGGTCTAGATGCCGTGCTCCAACAAGAAGATATAAAATGATGACATCAAATATAGCCGAATAAATAAATGTTGCATTGAAAGCTGCAAGAACGTTGCCAATCACTACAATGATGGAAGGCCTTCAAAGTTTAGTTCAAAAATGGGTATGGAAAAATGGTAACCAAGCGAATGGAACATTCACACAAGTAACAGCAGATATTGAAACTATTCTCAGAGAAAACTTTATTTGGGCCATTAAATTTTAGGTAACTAACATATCTTCTGCAATAAATATTATTTACCAAAACATTCGGTAACCAGTTACTAATAATTACCACATTAACCAGTTTCTAATATGTATTCCTCTATTAAAATAAACAGGTCTTCCTAGTAAACACTATACTGTACCAAGTTGTGGTAGAAGACAAAGGAAATTTTCTGGTCAACCTAATGGAGAAAACATGCGAGTGCAAAAGGTTCGAACAAGATGGAATGCCGTGTGCACATGCAATAGAAATCTTTGCCAAAACACAGCTGAAAACATATGATTATGTTGCTTATTACTACAAAAAAACAACTATGAAAGCAACATATGAGTCAACTGTTCATCCCTTGCCAAATGAAAGCGAATGGACACTACCAGAGACTTTACACAAAATTTTCCTACCATCAAAAACAAGAAAACCACTAGGCTTCCCTAGAAAGAAAAGAATCAGATCTAGAGGAGAACCAAGAGTGCAGATTAAATGTGGACGATGCGGGCAATCATGACATAATATAAAAACATGGGGAATGAACCATTCCCAAAGCAGCGAAACCCAACCAAGTCAAAGAAATTAGACAAATAAATTTGTAAAGACTAGATAGACTACAATTTCAATTCATTCAATCGATATAATAAAATTGTATCCTAATATTTTCCCATTCAATAAAGCTACAATATTTTTAATCATTTAACATTTTATAAACTTGACACTCAAGTTCCTGGTTACAACAAAAGTTATTCAAACCTGAAGACTCAAGTACCTGGTTACAACACATGTTAATAAAAAAAACCAGTTACTATAAATAAATTTAACAAACGACTATAAATACATGTAACAAACGACTTAAAAAACCAGTTACATAATCACATATCTTTCGCAAAAAAAATATATATATATATATATATTAAAAAAATAATAAAAATAAAAACTAAAGATATTGTAACTAGTTACCTGAAACATATGGCTTTCACTATCAAAAACTGAAGTAACCGGTTACACCATCCTCATACAAACCTATTTACAAAAAAAATTAACATTTACAAACCAGTTATATAATTAAATATCTCTTTAAAATACATTAAAAATTCATGAATAAAAAATTATTATAATTAAAAAAAATTCATAAATTAAAAATAAATAAAAAAAAACTGTACCTAATTACCTGTAACGTATGACTGATCATTTCAAACAATGCAATAATCAGTTATCCATTAGCACACAAACTTCTCCAAAAATAATTGAAACCTATATGAAAAAAAAAAACATGTACATAACAATATCTTCAAACTTTTAAAAAAAAAAATCACTTGCACTATTGAAAAAAAAAACATACACATTAATATAAAATGCAAATAAAAAAAATTATATTAAACCAAAAGGTGAAACCAGTTCTTTACATTGACCAAAAAACAAAACAAAATAAAAAAGTACCTAGAAACAAGTACAGTACTAAACCAGTATCTAGTTACAAACCACAACTTCACTTTTAAAAAAGAAAAGAAAAAAGACATAGTCATTAATACAACTTTAAGAATCTCTACTTATTATTCTTCATCCTCTTTGATTTCTTTGATGGACCATCATCTTCTGTCTTGTACCCACCAATCTGCCCATGAATATCAAGTTAATGGCAAGATAACCGTGATAGGTAGCAACTTTGGAAGCCATGTTCTTTGGGATGTCATCAAGCTTCCCATGGATAAACAAATCAGCATACTTGATAACAAATATTCCACAATCACTGAAAAACAAACAAAAAACAACAAATGTAATTATTAAAAATGAACATAATAAAAAAATAAACAACAAATTACAAAAAACAGTTACTTACTTGTCCTCTTGAGAAGGCAAGTCTTTGGCAAAGTTAAAATCAATTGGTTCCTTCTTCCCAAAAGAATATGGACCAACATTCAAGTCTAGGTCTTTCCTAGAAACATAAAAATCAAGAAAGTCTAGAAAATATGGTAAAACAATAGAATAAGCCTTCACATATGGCAAAGAAATACTCTCATTCTTCTTCCCCACCAAAGAGTTGTAGAGAGTTAACATCCTACTCTTTATGGAAAAGCTCCAATGCAACTGAACCTTCACATGCACAAGAAAAAGAACATGATCCACATCCATCCAAGGAGTGTTACAAAACAAATATTCACCAATAATATAATCTGAAATCAGGTTATCAAAATGAATGCTTCTTGGATCACATTTTGCTTCCAAAAAGTCATCATACAAACCTTTGATAGTTGCGTCAAACCAGGAGTCTTTAGGGTTAACCTTCTTGTTCAAACTATCACTCAACTTAATCTTCTTCCTCAAGTAATAAAAACAAGCATTGATATGCTACAAAAAATAAATAAACAAAAAAAAGTCAGGAACCTAGTTACTAGCCAATAAATAATAATCAAAACAAGTTACACACTACACTACAAGAACCTGGTTACTTGTAAAAAAAAATTATCAAAACCAGTTACAAAACAATACTACAATAACCTGGTTACTTGTCTTAACCATCATCAACAAAAATAACAAAACATCTAAATAAACAAATACCGGTTACAAAATATTATACCAAGACATGGTTACTTACAGTGTCCATAAGCTCCTCTCCACAAGTTTGAAGCTTGTAAAACGACATCTTCTCATAAATTTTAACAAAAGAATAATCCACGGTGGATTGATAATGCTATTAACATCAGAAAATTTCTTCTTCCTTCAAACAACAAAAAATTATATTAACAAACATTTACATATCAAAAACAATAATATTAAACAAAATAAAAAAAAAAAACATACTTGTTTTTAAAAATCATTTTATCCTCAATCCATGTAATATAATCAATGCATTCATCCTTTGAAACATTTTTTCCAATTTCATCTTTAAATGGAAGCAATCCTCTAACAATCAACACTTCTTCTACCTTCCTCTTCACATTTTCTCTTACTTCAAATGAACCAAACTCAGTAACAAAAGGAGATTTATCATGACTACTAGGTTTAGGCTCCCTCTTTTCAATAGCAATAGGAACTTTATCAACATCCCCAACCATCACAACTTTCCAATCATCCTTACTCCCACTTAATCTATTTTCCCCTTCTACATACTCCACAGTTTTATCAATAACCTTCAAAATGTCTGGATCCAAATATATTTTTTCAAAACTTAAACCATCTTAATTAAACTCAGGCTTCTTTGAATAATCCTATAATGAAGAACAATAAAATCAGTTACAAAAAAATTCATTTTAAATAAAATAATACAAAGAAAAAACAAACAAAAATTGATTCCAATACCTTAGTTTCAGCCACAATATTTGACAACTCCAACCCAGTATAAACACCATCAAAATTTTATCTTAAATCCTTCCCAAAACCCTAAAGAAATGAAACTGGTTACACCAATAATAGGTTACACTAATAAACTTACAAATAACAACATACTATTAAGTAACAGAAACCAGTTGTGAATATGGAATAATTTTCCCCTCAATCACCAAGCCGCGTGAATGCCCAAGCGCACGCATGCTCTTCCTCAAAGCTACCCACGTGAACCTTAGAGACTCAAGGGCCTCGCATAGAGAGGCCCACCTCCCAGGCCTTACACATCTCCAAGCCACGCACATGCCCATCTCCAGGCCCTACACCATGCCTCGAAGTATGCCATTGCGAATAAGAGTCTTGCTATGCAAGGCCCGAAACCCTTCTACGCAACGAGGAGACGCATGTTATCTCAATTAAGGGATCCATAAGTTATTCAACACTTATCAAAATATAAAGAAGTTTGGAGAAAAGACCTACTTTGAAAAGGTAAGAAGGACCACCATGCATGAAGTACATGTATGAGCACGGGGTGTATAACCCTGAGAAGCATAGAGGCATGACCCTGACATCCGTGTCTGACAAGTAGTGGTGGTACGAACCCATACAAAAAGTGGAGGCACTACCTGAGCACCCCTAACCATGTACCAGAGTCAACACCACAACGTCCTGCAGCACAATCTCGACAATGTACCCGCGTACATTCTTGTCCCCTGGGACCATCATGTATCAAGGGTCATTAGAGCCCACCTATAAATAGACTTCCACCCCTCAGAGTAAGGGGTTGGAAAATTCTTTGTATGCTCAGACCATTAAGGAATATATGATTTCTGCTCCATTATAGTTCTGCATATTCCTCCTTCCAGTTCCTTCTATCTTCTTTCTACACAGTTTTTGCAACACACTTTGAGTTTTCCGATTCTATAATCGTTGACGAGTTCTCACCGTCAACAGTTTGGCGCCGTCTGTTGGAAGAACAAGTATCAAGTCATTGTTCTTCCATCAATTCCGATAAGAAGAAATGCCAAGGAGTTCTAGACGCCTACGGGGATCACAAGACGTGGAGATCCACCTAGACGGAATCCAACTAAGGGCCTCCAAGAGAAACCCTTTACCACTTAAGGATGGAGGTGCACTAGAGTAACATCCAGTCCCTAAGGAGGAAGAGGCGTCACCCCTGACTGTCCCACCTAACGCAAACCCTCTAGAACCTTCAGCTGCCCCCATGGGTGGCCCGGGTATGCATCCTCCTCCTCAACCATCGACCGCTCCACGCTCCGGCCATCGAGATTCAGGTCCCTCTACGCACAGGCCAGGCAAGAGTCCCCAAGTTCACTTCGTGAGTTCCATCTCAAGGACTCACTTCTATGAGGAAGAGATTTGCAAGTTCCACAAAAAGAATCGAAGGCTAGAAACCACACTAGAGAACATGTAAGAGGTCTTAAATAGCCTTCTACAAGGGAAGTCAAGCATGCCCCTCCCCAGGCATAAGGAGAAGGAGCGTGAGAGAGGAGAAACCACTATCCCCGTAGATGACAGAAGAAACCAACTTTCCACTAGCAACGCTCCCGGAAAAAGAACCATGAAGGTCCAAGGCCAGTGAAATACCCCCGAGAGCAAAGACAGAAGGATGACACTGTTCATAGAAATGATGCTGAAGTCACCTCTCAAGGGGCGCCCTCTGACCTAAGAGAGGGGCTCAACAGGAGAAGGGCGGATGAGAGGACCACACCTCCTATGGCTCCCCCAGAATACAAAAGGAAAGGAAAGGCCAACCCATCCAACTTGAGAGACTCCTTGAACAAAAGGACACAAGACTTAGACACCGAGATAAAGAGCCTATGGAGCAAGATAATCACCGCGTCTAGGGGGCCTACTGTCGACAATGAGTTTGATTAAGAATCTCCCTTTATCAGAGAAATCCAAGCCGTGCGGCTCCCAACCAACTTCAGAGAGCCTCACATGACCCCTTACGGGGGCAATACAGATCCAAAATACCATCTCAACACGTTCAATGACCTAATGAAGCTAAGGGGAATTACTAGCAGAGCCAGATGCCACTGCTTTGCTGTCACATTAAAGGGACTTACGTACAAGTGGTTTAAGAGACTCCGGCTAGGGTCCATCAGGTCCTGGCAACAATTTTTTCACGAATTTCTCCAACAACATCACGTTGTGCGTGATTACGCCATGACAGGCACCATCATCGCTAATGTAAAGCAAGGAGAAAAAGAGAGCCTGAAGAGCTATATCCATAGATTCAATATGGAGGCAGCAAAAGTAGGCAGCCTAACCTGTGGGGAGTTAAAAATGGCCACCACAGCCGGAGTGCGCCCGAGTAGTAAGCTGTGGGATAACATGCTGAAGAGGGAGGTCACTGACATAGAAGATTTCTACAAACGGGCATAAAAGTACATTCATGTTGAAGATGACCATGAGTACCTGAAGGCATCAATTGTCAAGCCCTTGGCCCCTGAAGGTTTAAATGACACAAAAAGGAAAATGGTTTATGAGGGGGCAAGAGATGACCACCAGAGGAAGCACAAACACGGAGGTAACCCTAGGAAAACATCCCACACCTTCTACACTAACTTAACACATACTAAGGAACATATCTTCGTCGCGAACGAGAATCAGGTCCCCTTCGGAAGACCCCCACCAATGAAGAGAGATCGGTCAAAGAGAGATCTCAAAAAATAATTTCAGTATCATAAAGACATTGGCCACACCACGGCGGAATGCACTCATTTAAAGGTGGAAATTTAAGAACTCATACACAGGGGGCACTTAGGTAGATACGTCCGAAACAAAAATCAAAGACCATATGACAAATCACCCTCGCCACGAGCACAAGATGTAGCCCCAGAGGTGCAAGGAGAGGTGAGGACAATCTTCGGAAGTCCAGGATTTGGAGGAGAGTCCAGGAAGGGGCGAGACAGGTATGTTAAAGAAGCTAGATGAAGTCCACCCCCGTGTATCATGAGTCTGGAGCAACGACCCCCGATGATTTTTAAGGGAGAAAATGATTCAATCACTTTCACGGAGGAGGACGTACGAGGGGTGCAATTCCCCCACAATGATCCTTTGGTATTGACCGTCCAACTGGCCAATATGAGGGTACATCGGGTCCTTGTAGACAGTGGACGTCTTGTATCGCCCTGCCTTGGAGAAGATGGGTTGGGCACCAGAAACTTGAAACCATGCCATTCCTCCTTATATGGATTCACGAGGGACTCGATACAACCCCTAGGAGTTATCGAATTGGCCTTCACCATGGGAGAGCAACCCAAACATACTACCGTTATGACGAACTTTGTTGTAGTAGATTGCGCTTCAGCATTCAACGCAATATTAGGGAGACCCTTCCTAAGAGAATTGAAAGCGCTGACCTCGATATATCACCTGTCTATTAAATTTCCAAATCTTGGGGGGATAACAAGCATAAAAGGAGAACAAAAGGAAGCAAGAGAGTGTTATAATATATGTCTTCGCATAGTAGCCATGCCATGATAACCCATGACAATGGTGATACAAGGAGGCGCAAACCAACATTCACACTTGGGGATGGATGACATGGTCACACTCCGAGTATGGGATGCAGGACATCTCAATTAATATTACCAGTAAGAATTTCGCATCTACTGCAAGAATATACGAACCTTGTTTGTTAATCTTATGTTAATTTCAAAAGTTAAAAATAAAAGAGGTTTCCTAGATAACCCCATTATAGTTGCAATGTTGACATACGTGCCTTTGTAGTCTACTTGCTATCAATGAAAATGCTTCCTAACTCGCATATTACATTCTTTCTATATGCTTATGCATGTACGAAAAATATGCGCACATTGTCAAAATCTATGTGAGGAGCGAAACGGTCAAAGTGCTCAATGGAATAAATCCCATCAAGCACTTGAGGGGCAAGATAGGAGGCATATATATATATACATATATATATTGCAGAGAGGAAAAAAAACCTTACACGGCATCTCTTGGATTCATAAGGACTAGCTACCCTTATGGATGCCAAGGGAGCCAAAGGTTCCATAAAGATAACCATGGGATAGGCTAATACCTCCACGAGGGGTAAGGCCTAAAAGAGGACATCCACCAGTAAGCCTAGAGCGACCACCAAGCCATCCAGCCAAAAAAGTGTCCGATAAGAGAAGCTTGCAAAAAGAAGTCAAAAGATTTCACGTGGAAAAGTCCTAATAAAGGCTAATACCTCCACGAGGGGTAAGGCCTCAAGGAGATCATCCATTAATAAGCCTAGAGCGGCCACCAAGTCGTCTAGCCAAAAAGGGTCCTAAAGGAGACCCTTGTAAAAATAGTACTATTCATAATGATGAGAAGGATGCTTCTCGCACAAAATAACAAGTGCGCTCAAAGAATATAAAAGGATACCAAGAACCGAAGGGGTTAACGTGTCCTTACAAGTATAGTCAAGGTCCACCAAAAATACTATCATCATCAGCCCAAGGAAGAGATAAGGAATTCATCAAAAAATAAGAGGGACTTATCAAAGTCCCATACACTTGATAGTCAAAAGAGAATGACAAAGGCAAGAAAGGCCAATGCATCCTTATATCAATATAAAAAATAAGCAAGGACTTAGAAATAAAGAGTCCCACATACCATTAGAAGACAACCCTATATTTACAACATAAGTGTAAAGGGTGTAAGAAAAGGACCCACGCATATGTGCCTAATCAGCCTTAAGAATAAAAAAAAAAAAGAGAAAAAACCTCTAAGGAACGGGTACATACCAAACTATGACCCTATCCTCATATAAAAGATAAAGGAGACATGCATATCATTGGGGAAAGAAGGTATACCTGGGTGCGTATATATGAATCCACAGATGTGGGAGGACATGCTTTTAGGCGTGTGAAGAAAGGCTGAGCGACAAGCAAGAGCGGACCTTTAGCATTGAGAGAATGCCTTGCACCCCTACAATGCAAACCTGGTATGAGAGATAATAAGTAAAAAAAAATGAATAAATGAAAAGGGGAGAAAATCACCTCAAAAATTTCTCCATGAGGGATAGAACCTTGGAGCTCCTAGATATAGCTTGAAGGAGATACCACTAGGCTAAACAAGTTTTGGTGTGAAGAGGTGAGTCCAAGTCTTGGGGTATTTATAAGGAAAGTCAAGGCTTCCTAGCCATTGGATCAAATCTAGATGAATGGTGGAGATCAAGAGCATTGGCAACCTTGGGATCCGTGCTTAGAAATGATTGGCCCTCATTACATCTTAAGGACATGCTTGGCTCACCACCAAAATTAGTTGGTTTTTGTATTTCTTTATGATTACAAAGAAACACACCACCAAGGTACATTTTGTGTTTCCTCATTTACTCCAAGACATCATTCAAAATGTGAGACTTCCATGCCCCTTCAAGGAAAATGAAGCATAAATGTCATTCATATCATGCAAAGAACATATGAAAGAGTCTACGAACATACTTAAAAGAATGCTCATAGACTCAGAGACAAGTGTGATTATGGAAAAATCATTTGAGAAGCAAGGCACCCAAGAAGAGGGCATTGCATACGTAGAGGGCCTCACATAGCAAGGTTCAACATGCTGCATGCCATCCAAGTGTCTCACGTAGCCCCTTAAGGAGTCCAAGTGCCTCGCACAGTGAGGCCCAACATGTCACAGCCACCTAAGTGCCTCGCATAGTCCCTTGCAGAATCCAAGTGCCTCGCGTAGCGAGGCCCAACATGCCACAACTAGCCAAGTGTCTCGCGTAACCCTAGCCAAGTGTCTCGTGGAGTCCAAGTGCCTCGCGAAGTTCCTCATGGAGTCCAAGTGCCACACGCAGCTATGCTGCCCATGCACGATGTTGTGTGCTGAGGATGGTATGCCCACATGGAAGGTCGTGGGAGGGCCTAGGTCCCTTGATGTCACATCATGCGGAGAGCCTCACATAGCGAGGCCAGGCACCATGTTGAAGGCTTGCTTAGTGAAGGCTTCCGAGAAGGCTCGCGCAGCTCAGACACCACGCGAAGTCACAACGCCTCGTCGTGTTGTTCTAGACGCAGCCACCTCACCTATGCGGAAGACCATGCGAGGGCCTTGTGGCCCTAGTGTTGGGGCATTGAGGAGAGACTCGCTTAGTGAGGACTTCATTGCCTCTCACACACTATCCAT
Organism: Humulus lupulus; assembly: GCF_963169125.1. Classification (NCBI taxonomy): domain Eukaryota; kingdom Viridiplantae; phylum Streptophyta; class Magnoliopsida; order Rosales; family Cannabaceae; genus Humulus; species Humulus lupulus. The sequence goes on along the minus strand of NC_084794.1, from coordinate 190,460,969 downwards.
GTCGAGCCTCCAAACTATACAAGGAGGATTAGAAAAGATGTCCCACACTTAGAAAAATATTAGAAATCCATGAGCCAAGGTATATTGTAGGTTTGTGAGGTATACAACCCTGAGGGAGGCAGAGGCGTGATTCCGACATCACCATTCGAAAAGTAGTGGTAGTATGAATTCGTACAAGGAGTGTTATCATGATCTGCCTATCTCTAACCATGTACCGACAACCGACACCACGACCCTCTACTCCTCTACACCATGAACCACTACTTTGAAAGGGTACCAACGTACGATCTTGTCCCATGGGACCACCTTGTATCAAAAGCCATTAGAGCCCATCTATAAATAAGCTTCAACCCCTCAAACCAAGAGGTTGGAAGATTCATTATAGACAGAGATAGTGAAGCAATATACGAGATTTTCCTCCATGATTGTTCTGCATCTTTCTTCCATAAGTTTTTCCTAAGTTCTACCTACACAGTTTTTGTAACAAGCTTTGAGTCTTCCATCCTTAAATCATTGATGAGTTCTTTTCGTCCAAAGTCTATACCATTACAAATTACAATTAAAGAGCGTAGTCTTGCACCATTCAATTCTTGTGTCCATTAACCTAACCCTTTCGGTATTAAAAGATTATTCAATTACTCACAATTCATGGCCAAACAAAAGTAAATGGTAAACAATAGAACCACTTGAATGAATAAAACCTCAATTTCACATTAAGACCATCTCCAATGCAATATGTAAATTTTGTTCCAAATTTGGCACAAAAAATGAGTCAATGATATACTTGGCTCAATATTTGCAATTGAGCTCAAATGCACAAGATGCAAATTGACAAAAATAAGTCAACAATTCATTTAATATTTATTGATAATATAAAAAAATTATTTTTTTCATTTTTTATTGTAAAAAAAGTAATATGGTTAGTCATTAATTCTTAACAAATAAATTAGTGGCAATATGGTAAATAAAAAAGTGGTATTTATTTTTGGGCTAAATTTGGCACAACTTTCATCATGTGGAAAATTTGGCACACTTTTTAGAACACCATTGGAGTGATACTTTTGTTTAAATGTGCAAAATATAACAATACACCACTTTTTTGGCACTCAATTGGAGATGCTCTAACACCATTAACAATACATCAAAACTCACATAATAGAATTCATCAATCATTCTAGCTATGAAAAATTTAGCTCATAACTACAATTTCAAAAATACCCATAATAAAACAACTCATTCAATGAAAGAAATGAAAAATACTAAGAAGAGAGTAGAGAAAATCAAGCCAAGATGAATGTCTTTAATGACTTGTGTCTTCAAGCTCTCCTCCTTTGTGATTTCTTTCTCTCCTTTTCTTTTTCCTCTTTTTATTCTTTATTCTCTTGTTTTTTCAATGGTGGTTGCTCCCTTCTCCAAGAATTATTAATATGTTATATGCAGTTAGGGCTCTTTCTCTCTTTTTGGTTATAACCCATTTTGTGTCATTTTCTTCCACACCATGTGAGAGCTTCTCAAATTCTTTGGGCTACTAATTAATGCAAAGCCCAACTGTCCATTAGTCAGCCAAAGTATTAAAAGAGAAACATTTAATTGCTAAGGTGGCACCTTCCATTGTGTTTCACAAAACTCCTTGGACTCAATGCTAAAGCGTTGCTATAGCAATCTGAAAATTCCTGCACAAAAGATTATCAATTTAAACCATATTAGCCCCTTTCCACTTCACTCAACTCCATCAAATTTACCCTTTGCTTACGTATTTTTAATCATAAAACCAAAACCAATAAAAAATTAACTCCAAAACGCAAATAAGAAGAAAATAACTAAAATCACTACACAAAAACACAAATCACTCAATAAATCACTCATCTTTTTAATCAAATTATAAGCCAAAAATATTAAATATAACTCTATATTCTAGAGTTATGAAGATCTCGTGATGGAGGTACATTTAATCGCGGTTGATGTATCCATGATCTCAATTGAGCTTACAATAAAATATACAATGGGAAGTCTAGACATATAAGTCTAGGACATGACTACGTGAGAAAATTTATATATGAGAGAGTCATATCAAGATTGTATGTTAAAGCGTGTGAGAACTTACGGATCCATTTACCAAACCTCTAGGGAGAGATTTGGTTAGTTCTACAAATGTTGGGATGGGACTAAAACTCCATGAGAAATAGATTCCCCAGTGATGGCAACCTAACTCAAAGCTCGTTTACATCGAGTATAGAGTTCAAAGGGTAAGAACAAGTTGTTGATAAGGGAATAGTTGACAACATTAACAAATTAGAGTCCCATCTAGAATAGTTAATATTGGTTGCTACCAGACATGAGAGTTAAGCCATGTGATTTTAATGACATTCAGATGAGTGCAACAAGTATCTCTAAAGGTAGCAAAGATGTTGTAAGAATTTCACCTATGTGAACCTAGAGGTGGTGCCACCTCTCAAGACAGTAGGAGTTTTCTCTTCGGATGGTTCATGAATGGATGAGCACGAGGCCATAAAAAATGATGAGCGCACAAAGTGAGAACAGGTGAGTAATCAGGTATAAGTGTGTGAGATACTACTAGTTTTATCACTAGAAATCCTTGGTTCAATCTTAACCAAAATGTATTTTATTTTATGCACTAATATCTTTCAAGTTAGAGAAGGAGGGTGTATTTAACCAAGTGGGTGAATGTTGAGATTAGTTAAATACATAGTGAAACTTGGTCATGCACAAAGAGATGAAAAATCATTATGATTTCACTAAAGTTAACATGAGCAGGTTGACTTTTGTTGTAGGCATTTAAAAATTATATTTTTTAGTCCATAGTGTTTTTTGGAGTATATAAGAGTACCCAAAAAGTTTGGAGGTATTTGGAAATGTTTTGGTTCAATGTACAGGGTGACATTACAGAGGTGTCTGCTTTGTGTCGCCTGTTGAGAGGCGATGCATCGTGTGGGTCATCCATACATGACCGTATAGTTATGTGTTTTTTCTCTAAAACTTATTTCAAAATACTATAATCTCATTGGTTAACACTAATCACGGCTCCTACACTATTTAAGGGGTTCATATGAGATTTTGGTGAATTGATCACTCTCCACTCTCTCTCTAAAACCATCTATCTCTAACTCATCAAGATTACTAGCATTCTCCAAGATCTTAATAAAGAAAGCTTGACTTTTTTGAAGGCCAAGACTTGTTAATCTCAAGAAATTGTTGGTATTAAAATAGCAAATGCAAATGACAGTGGAAGGGGTGGGTGTTTTAAAAAAAAATACCAAGCCAAGATCAATACATATATCTATACATAAAATCAATGCAGATAGAATATAGAAAAAATATATTTTGATGCCTATCAAGACTCCTCTCTATCTTTTCATATATTCAAATGATCATCAAATCCACGTATCAGGAATTGATTCAGACTCAGACTGTAGCCTTTCAAATCGATCCCCAAACACGTGTGTGGTCACGTGTGATGCGCAAAGGTTTGATTTAAGCTCTCTAGAATTTCTCAACACATGAGATCTAGAGAGTTTTTGAGAAGAAAGAAGGCTTAGAGAGTTTTTCACAAGTTTCAAGCTTATAGAGATAATAAACTATTTATATCTCTCCTTCAAAGTTTGAGTAGTTAAGATATTTTATTTAATTATTATTTTAATTAAATTAAAGCAACAATTAAAAAATTAATTGATTACAAAAAATTAACCATGTTGTCCATGTTTTCACTAATTTACATGTGGCATAAATTAAGAGTGATTAAGACTCTACAGAAGTCGTTTAAGGCTCCACGGGAACTGAGTCCAGTTCTCCTTACCATTTACCACCACCGAAGGAGTACATCCTCCGAAGACAATACCTCCCGAGGACCTTTTACAATAGTAATAACCAAGTCTCATGCTGTGGTCACCTTTTCCAAGCATGCAGGAACCCTTCTCCAGAGTAGGAGAAGGGTTGCCAGGTGTCAGAACAAGAGATGTGCTGGACTACAGATAGCTTTCTGACACCCATTATCTGACACCCATTATCACAAAGATCATTGTGTCGATCTTGTAAAAACGGCAAAGAGGATGTCTCATGATGTCGCCTGATATGGGAAAATGTACAGTAACCACCCTGACATTGTCAAAAGTGTTTCCCCCGATAAAGCAATGGGCTAAGACTCCTCGTACTGGGCTCGCATGAGATATTTTTGGGCCCACGAGCTTAGTAAATGTATAATGTTTATTTATGTAATAACAATCATCATTAAGAGATGATATTGTAACCAACTCCAATTAATGAGCTTAATTGTCCTAGCTGCCTATATATAGGGCTAAGGCACACAATGTAAAGGATCTGATTTCTATTTTTCAGAGTGAGCACAAACGCTGCCTAAAAACCAAGAGAACTTGAGTTGTGCAAGTTCTTCGTCATCCTAAATACAAGTGACTCGTGAACTAGAATTAATTATTAACCTGAACCACGTACAAAAATCGTGTTCTATTTATTTTTCTTTAAGCTTTTCTTTTCTTTTGGTAGTTGACAAAAAAGTTAGTCAACAAACCATATTTTAACAGATTAAATTTAAACAATTCAAATTCAAATCTCAGGCACATGGTAACTACCATGTGGAGCACCACTCACTCACTCACTGTGCAAGCACAGTAAGTGGCGTGTAGTACTTTGTGGTGCTCCCCAATTTTCTCATTTTTTATTCAATTAAAATAGGAAAATATATTTACACTCAAAATAATATAAATTTTATTTCAAAATAAATATCAGTTAATTCATACTTAACTTTATCTTATATTATCATATTTGAATAATTATCTTATACTAAGATACTATTAAACTTCTTCTTAATATTAATCAAAATATGATTAGTATTAATTTCAACTAATATAAAGTTTTTCAAATAAAAACTGATTAGTCAAATAAATAAATAATTACACATAATTATCACTTAGCCTTGGAAAGTTAATTTCTTTGCAATTTTGTCATTTTCTCGATCTATTAATCTTGCCTCTGACACATTTACCCTTGACAGTGTATTACACAAGACTCGGGGACCATGGACCTATAATACTAAGCTTCAATAAACCAGATTATTTATTAAACTCTTTAATTAAATAATCTTATTCATTAATTTCACTACTTCACTATAAATATGGAACTGCACTCTTGGTAATTATAGAATTATATTTACAAAGTTATTTCTTGCAGTCCATTGATATAATCAATACATGTATTTATGTCCTCCAATTATTGGTTTGTCAATTAGAGCTGGTCAGAGTTTACCATTTTACTCTTCTAATTACCTCTTATTCCTTAAGTACCATAAATTCACTAGTGAATGATTTAATCATGTTATAGATTTGAACTCAATAACTATTCAGTTCCAAAATTTACCCTTAAAAAATCAATATTCAATCCATTAGGAAAGCTTGGATCCCATTATTTTAAAATCATTTTCCCAGCCTTTCAAGTTAGTGAATTTCCAAAACAAAAGTCATTAGTCTCATTATATTAAGAGACCTTAATGAATGAATTAAAAGACCCAATCAACATGAACATGAGTTCATGACTACTCAGGATTTAGATTGATCTACAAATGATCATCTTTTTAAATATGAATTAAATCTTTATGGAAAACGATAAGTTTATATAATAAAATTAATTCACAATTGTTCTGTCATATATAATCTTAATTATAAAAAGTACCTTTGCTAAGATGTCTATCCACATCAGTAACCCGAATCTAGATTACTTGCATCCATCTATATGCTTAGTAAACCATACTAACAACCATTGATTAAATATTTCTTACTTTAATATATTGTTGACTATTTTATTCATTATATATGATCTTAATTATCTCATACGCATATAAGATCATATTCTCATGAATAAATATGGAATTTTCTGGTAAATAATAATTAAAATAATAAAATATAATAGAATTGTCCTTTTATTTATTTCAATAAAATTGTCTTTACACATGCTTTTAGGACACCAACCCTAACAACAATTTCATATGGGAGGCTATGAAAAGAGAATTTTGGACAATAATTCTAATTATGTGAAGCCTTTTTGGATTGGTTACACATAAAATCATAATCTTTATGATTTTATGTAATTAGGGTTTGTAGTACTGTTGACCTGTGAAATTGGTCAACGATCGTATGTACAGTATACGACACCTTTTGAACAAGATAAATATAAATATACGACAGAGTATAGATATCTAAACAAACACACAGAAATTTATAGTGGTTCAGCCCTGTTCTGATGAACAGTAATAACCTAATCCACCTAGTCTCTAGTATTGAATCACTCGATTGACAATTTACAAAGATGAACTGAAGAGTTCGCTCGTCACAGATCTGCCCAGATTTTTTCTAAAAAAATATTCGTCCCCCAAAAAAACCACCCTCAAATGAAGCCCTGGGTCCTTTATTTATATTACCCAGGGGATGTTACATGATCAGCAAGACTCAGGATCATTGTTTGGTACATGATCATTGGGAGTGGAGATACGTGTCCACCTCCCCAGGATTATGAGACCGTGGGTCTTCTCATTGTTTCTTTGGATCGTGGTTGACGATGCACGATTGAATCCTTCGAGCAAAAGCTAAGTCTATGAGACATAGGTGCTAGGCTCGATGACCCTTTAGAGCTTGGGTGCTAGGCTTGATGACCCTTTGGGTGCTAGGCGTGTTGATCTTCTTGGTGCTAGGCTTGTTGATTTCAGCTTGAACGAGCGTGAACTTTATCTAGCGAAGTGTATTTGGGAGTTTAGGCCGACTACCCTATGAAGAATACGATAGCTCGACCACCCCTTGCAATTCTTGAGCTTGCCAGGCCGACCACCCCTAGGAGTTTTAAGCCTGTTCGACTTCCCTATAGGTCCTGGACCTATCCATTTTTGTTCATTGGTCTTTTTTCAATACTTTTTGATGCCACATGCCACTCTCTCATTCGCCACGTCATCTCTTGAATTTTGAGGGATAACATTTGCCCCCCAAGTTTATCGTACTGTGTTCAACATTATGGTAAACTGGATCTGGCCCGAGAAACATATCATAGTAGTACTCTAACAACAAAGTCCCTTGGGACATTACTTAGTACTTTTATCAACTATCGATAATTTGATCAGCATGTATTTTTCAAGGATAATTGTAATTCCTAAAAATAATCATATTTTTCAAGGAAAATTAATTTCTTTAAAATATAATATATTTTTCAAGGAGTTTTGAAGTCCTAAAAATATAATATATTTTTCAAGGATATTAATTCCTAAAAATACAAAATATTTTTCAAGGAATCTGAATTCCTAAAAATATTTTATATTTTTCAAGGAATTTGAATTTCCAACAATACCAGATATTTTAAATTCCTAAAAATATGGTTAGGTAGAGAGGCTATAAGTAGGGACTCACTCACCATATCCCTGACCTATGTGCACACTTCAGGGAAGTTCTGAGCAGTGATATTCTCCAACTCTTCATCAACTTTGTGCATCTTCTCTTGGGTAAGTATTCTTTCCCAATCTTTACGTTGATGAATCTATCTGAATTTCCTTGCTTTGCTCTATTTTGATTTAAAACAACTGACTTGTTTGAATCAGGGCTTGGGCAATTTCCAAGGCTACAATTCCATCATAGGCTGACCACCCCTAGGGTTTCCCTTGCCTTGTGCGATTTCCAGGCCTACACATCTTAGCATGGGTCGACCTCCCCTAGGGTTTCCCTTGCCTTGTACGATTTCCAGGCTTTCATCATGGCCGACTACCCCTAGGGCTTCCATAACTTGGGTGATTTCTAGGGTTCCCAGAACTGGGTGGTCGGCCCAATCCTTAGCATATGCCAACCACCATACTCCCTGGGCGATTTCTAAGGATCCAAGATCTAGGGTGGTCGGCCCAATCATAGGTCGACCACCCAGAACCCTAAAATAAAAAATTTCCTTTGATTTCTTCACTTTTGATCCTTAGTAATGGATATGCCCCCAACTATTGGCCTATATGGTTCACAGTAGAGAGCTTCGATATACTAACTTTACTTTTTGTCCGATCTTTGTTGCAGATGTCCAGCTCCTCTTCGTCTGATAAGTCTTTGAGCAAGCATACTCCCCTAGAGATGTTGGAAAGGGTGAAAAGGACTCTCCCCCGTTCCACTCTATATTTATTCAGTGACGAAGATTTCTTGAAAAGGTATAGCCCAATGGCGAGAGTAAAATAGACAACTCGGCAACCTTCCAAAGATAATCCTCACATTTCCAGGAACATCACTCAAGGCTCTTTGCCTGGCTCTTCTCAAATCTCTTCTCAGCATAGTAATCCCCGTGTCTTTCAGGGCACATCTCAGCGAAGTCATTCTTCTGAGCGGAGTCTGTCTGGTCAGCGAGATTCCTTGCAACGCCCTTTACACTGGGATACCAGTTGGGTTCCCCATCACTCTTCTTCTCAGCGAGAATATACCAAGGGCTCTCATCATCAGCCTAATCACCCTCAAGGGTGTTCTAATCATAGGTTTTTGCCTAAGGGTGCTCGCCCTTCTCCCAAGAGCAAGACAGCCTCTCCAGCTGTGCAGCAGAAGAAGAGATGACAAAAAGAGTTCCATTCATCAAATTTTGGGGCCACCTTTTCCAGTGAGATCATATGGAAACCAGTTGAGAAGCCTTGCCCTACAGATTACGAGGTGGTTTTGTTCAAAGGTGTTGCCTCTGACATGACTGAAGAGAAGGTAAAGAACTTAAGGAAGGCATTCGACCTTTTTGGCATTTCCATTACTATGCATGGTTCGGATGACAGAGTTGAGGACCCTCCTTTGGGTATGTACGCTTGGACACGCTCTGCCAGTAAGTTTGGCACCCTACTTCCTCTTCATTCGTATTTCTGGAGCGTGGCAGATTATTTTGGTATTAGTCCCTCTCAACTGGCTCCCAATGCTATCTTGGTGTTATCTACGTTGTATATTATCTATCATCGTAGAAAATGGGCTGCTCCAGTACCTCATTAGATCCACTATTTGTTTGATCTGAAGACGAACCCTTCTCAGTGCAACTCATGGTACTTCCACTTCCACCATTATATGAGCAAGGGTACCGACACCTTCTTGGAAGAGATCTCTAGAAACAACAAGGTGTTTAGATATGTTACAACTATTTATTCACAAAAGATGCAGAGGCCAACTACTCCAAGTTCAAGCATGTCGGCCCTTTTTGTAGACCGCTCCCAACCCAAGCCATGACTGTTAGGGCCAAGCCATTCATTGCCATGACCCCTGAGGAGAAGAATTTCAAGGCTCTCGTTACTTCAAAGAACCTTAGGAAGGTCGGGTTATTTCCTTCTACTGTCGTCGATGTTCCTAATGAAGATTGTACCGAGCCCGTGAATGCCATGGACTCCCTGGGGCCTATTCATATCGAGGAGGTACCCCCTTTGCCTGTGTTAGCTGGACAGGAAGGTGATGAGGTGGGTGCATCTGCGTACTCACTGATTGCTTTAGATGACTTTGATGAAGCCTAGTTCAAACCCAAATCTCATTCAGAAGGTTTGAGACTTTTATCATCTTTACTTTATGTTTTGTCTGTGTTTGATATCATGCTAATATTTGATATTCTTTTGCAGGTCCAAATATGTTCGGCTTTGTTCACACCCAACAAAGGTCGACTCCAATTGAGAATAGTCCTTCTGTCCAAGCGGCCAAGAGGGCCAGGGTTAAGTCTGGGCTGATAACGGAGGTCCCTCCAGAGTCGCCTCCTTTGACCCCATTGACGTCTAGTCCTATCGCAAAGGTAGAGTCATCCTTGCCCATGCCGGTTCCTCCTAGTATCACTAATGCAGGTGCCTCCTCCTCTGCGCCTGCTCCTTTATCTAAGCCACACTGGTCTTCCATACGAAGTTTCGGTGCCATTATGGACCAAGCGTCCCATTTGGAGCAGACAAAAACAACTTTTAATGGGATTGAGAATGAGGACTTGAGCACCATCCTCACAAAGTGACTCCTTGACATTCAGAGTGTAAGTCCTCAAAAGTTTTCTTTTTGTCTGGTTGGATTGTGTGTTGATGTCATCTAACACTTGTATGTTTTTTACAGGCGCTGAAGCTGGTCTCCCATGTCCATGATAGGTCTGTGGAATATACCTCTATGTTTTCCAACCTTCGTTGTGAGTTTGAAGTTGTCTGCCAAGAGGTACTGGACCTTAGGTGTGTTCTTGGCTCTAGAGGCGTGGACATTTCTTTGAAAGATGAAGAGATCAGCATTCTTCGCAGTACCGTGGAGCTCAATTAGCAGGAAGTGGCTGAGTTGAATCTCAGGGTAACCTAGATGGAGGGGGAACTTGCCAATCAACTCAAACAGTCTGAAGTTGAGAAAGAGAAGCTGATTGCTGAAATGGACCAACTGCAGAAAGATGCTCTTGTCAAGAAGGAGCAAGAGGTCAAGCACTACAAGAAAAAATAGTATTCATAACACTTAAAAACTGCTAACCGGGACTATTGATAACACTTCTGAAAATGCTAACATAGCCCCTGTTATTAAAAGTCCAGTCTTTTCTATAACATTTTTTGAATGTTAAGTTCAGTGTTATCTTAAACTATTCAATAACACATTTTTAGGTGCTATAATATTCAAATAATAACATTTAGATAGAGGTTTTGGTTATAAATTTGAAGTTTAATCTTGTACTTTTTTCATAACACTTTTCAACTATTACATTTGATTATTTTGATAACATTTTTAGTTTGTTATATTATATAAACCATAACAATTTTTTACGCTTATAATATGTTTTTAAATCATAACATATAGTAATAAAATTTTAAATTTTATTTTGATAAGTATACTTATATGTTTTTTTTTAATTAAAAGATTTTCATTATTGTATTTTGATAAAAAAAAATTCAAAATTAATCATAAAATGTAATTCTCAAGAGATTGATAAACCATAAGTATTACATTAAACAATAACTAATTCAAACCATGAATGTGTCTACTTCATGAGATCTTAGTTCTAACTTAAGTTTGAAAGCATAACATAATAAAGTTTTATAATCTTGAACAATTTTTACTTCAAAAATGAAAAATAGAAACATTACAAGATACACAAAAGTAAACCATGCGTGAAACTTGCTCCATCCTTCAATTCATCATCCTTTGTGCACTTGTCTTTGTTGTGAGTCCATTTGTTTAGCTACAACAAAATTTAAATAAGTAATGCTTCAACTTAAAGTTATAGTAAACTAAAAGAGTACATAAAAAAAGTTAATTACCTAATTATAACTTTATCAGCTGGCCATGCAATTATACTACCTACAACATCTTCTATAGTAGACATAATTGTTGAAGGCCTCCACAGAAATGCATCATTCTTTCTCACAAGATCTATCCCCACTTTCATAGCCCTAGGCCCAAGAGGAACATGGTGAACCTCATCCTTTGGGTCACTTGAAATAAAATAACCTTCTGCAATAATTTCTCCAGATCCAATATACTATATGATAAGTCTATGTAATGGTAAATACAAAATTGTATCAACCAAAATATACTATGTGATTTGCTTTTTAAAATTACTTGATTTTGAGTTCAGAAATGAATTTAAGCTGTTTATTTAGTCTTATTGCTAAACTTAAGATAATTCTGGCATTTCCAATCCTCATCTCAAAGAAATATTATATATATTTATATTTATATATATATTTGATATAAATATGTATTTATATTTATATATATATATATATTTGAATAAGAGGATTTCATTGAAGGCTAATTAACATTGACCACCTTGCTACTAACAGTAAGAATTGTGTTAAGGTTTGAGCTTACTAAATGGGTTAAGGTTTGAGCTTTTGCTGGGGCTTTAGCTATGGGTTTTGATGGAACTGAAGATATATTTGGTGGCAAATAGCTGTCCAAATGTGTCTATATATATGGAGGCTATAAAGTCAAAAAAAAATTCTAAAACTACATATTATGGCTTCCTAAGTCGTAACTACTTTTGGGTCCCTCACTATGTATCATTCTTTTTGCGTCACTTGTTTGACATTAATGGCTTGGTCAACTATATATCTGTATGTATTTCTGTGTTAAAAAGGCAAAAATATAGCTCTCAACACTAACTTTTTGTTTGTCTTGCTAAGAAGAAATTGAGCTCTAAACCAATATATCTACAAGAGTGGTTGGCAGCCGTTGCAGGTCACTAGAGGTTCGGTCAATAAATCCCCCAACATGATAATTATTTAAATAATATCTCTGCTTTAATATGTTAAACTTAATAAACTTATATAATTAACCATTATTTGTTCTCTTTTTTTTAATAAATTAAAAATTGTTCTTTAATTAAACACAAAAGGCACTAGCTGCTAATACAGACAAAAAATAAATTCCCAATTTTATGTGTGAACGGGAAGACTAGAGCTAGCTAGCTAGCTTGATCTGTGTATATTCATACAACGATATTGTACTAAAACAATTTTATATATCATCTTCTCCCATTCATACATGATTTAATATTCTCTTTATTAATATATCACCAAATATATTTTTTTTGTTCTATTGTCAATTGATTATATGCTAAAACCTTGAATTAGTGCAGCTCTAATGGTATACATTTCTATATTGGAGCAACAAGCAAAGTATGTGGATGCTTTGGAAATTCTCACTGGGAATTTAGGATCTTTGTTAATGATTGAAGTTGATAAACTACGTATGCAGGTACTTTAGAAGATTTATTTGCACTGTTTGATGTTTTTGGCTTGTCACCTACTCATGAACTCGTGAATATTGGTTATTACATTACATCTTATGAAGCATATTACATTAAATCTTTCATGTTTACAGAGGTTTAAGAAAATGGATAATTAATATAGGGTAATAATATTGATCCTCTAATCTTTTATAGGTTTATACAAAAGGGATACTACTGTTTACAGAGGTTTCAAACTCATTAAAGGAAGTTAAATCCCAATTTGAAGGCTTGTCTTTGGATCTTCAAGGTTCTATAAAAGAATTTTTGGATATTGAGGATATGTTAAAGCAGGAAAGATCATAAACTAAGATTTGTTGTGCAGTTTGTTAGTTTTAAGGTTATTTATTCATTTTTAAATAGAAACTAAACTTTGTATGAATCAATGGGATAAAATACAAAGTAAAAGGAACATTTTAATTTCTTTAGTTCTTTTCTTTACTTTCCATAAAAAAAAATAAAAAGGAACATGTTAACTTCTTTAGTTCTTTTCTTTATTTTCAATGTATGCATTTGTTTTTCATATGCTAGAACTACTTTTTTTGGTATTCTACAAGACTTGCACTTAATATATAAATTTCACTTAATATATCAATTTTAAACAGGAAAATATCCAGAGAATTTTCTCATAAATAGTACTTTTGTTAATGGGATGTTACTCTTTCTTTTGTATTTGGTTTTTGATGTATATATTCAAACTAAAAAATTTTATGTACTGGCCTTGCACTAAAAAATGTTTTACATTTTATTACCCATGTTTTTGAATTTCAAGAAGCTATTTCTATAATTATTCTAATACATTTCCCCATGTGGGTTTCAATTCTACTTTCAAATTTCTATGGTTTTTGAAGTTTATTAGATATACATCAAATAACTAACAGAAAATCAGAAAACATTCCAGCCATATTTATTAATCAACCATCAATCATTATCAATTCAAAATATTCAAACAACACACAAGTTTTCTTCCTTATCTCGCCGCAGCACACAAATTTCTCAAAACCTACTTCACTAATACACACAAGTTCTCAACCTTCCGTTATCACTGTAGCACACAATAATAATAATCTTAGAACCTACTTCACTATGGATGAATATCTAAGATATTCAAACTCCTCTAACATTTGCAAAGTATTTTAACAAAAATAAAAGAAAACATACCTCTTGCAAACTGCTGCAAATAAAGTTCCCTCCAATTTGAAATCCAATGAAGCCACTAAAATGAAAGCAAAATTACATACCAATTAATAAACTATCAACATCATTCGACCTTTAATTAGGAGTCATCATTAAAAAAAATTACAACTCTTACAACCAAGAAACTATCCAAACCCACTATAGAGTCCTTGGAAACTAGAGCTCACAAAATAAAAAGAACAACAAAAATCTTAAATACAACGACAAAGGCAGCAAAAGCAACAGAAAAACTAATAGCAAAGGCCAACAATAATGCAACAGTTTGAAATAAAACCAACAATAAAAAGAAAAGCAGACACAACACACATAGAAAGAACAAAAAACCAAAAACATTTTGTATTCCAATTTAAAAAGATGAAAAAAATCAGATTTATTATCAATACAAATAAGGGAAATGATAAATCCATGAAAGTTTGTTCTATCTTGAGCATTTTCTCTACAATAATGAATACCTTGAAAGTGAAAAAATAGCCAAATGAACCAAACCTAGCTGAGATGAAAATATGAGATCCCTTTATAAATGCCTCAGTTCCCTAAAGTTGATTGTCTTCTTTTCTGAATTTCTGAAAGAGTTAAAGAAATTTAGAAACTTGTGTAGAGAACCCAATAAATCAAAAAGTCATGTCACAATTATCTCATATTGAAAGAACAACATGCTTATAAGATCAAAATAAAAATTACATTAATAAAGACATAGATATTATTTACATACTCAAATGATCATTGATTAAAAAAATATCAACATTCTTGTGCTACTAAAACCTCATACCATAGACAATAAAGCATGTACATGTTTGTATATATAGTATTCTATTGATATATCAGATATGGCGACTAGATTATACACTGTGGCACCATCTGCACCTCATACAATTCTCTCAATGGATTTGCAAATTATTTTTTTTTTTTTGCCCAAAGACTAGATATTTGCAAATCCATTCACGTTATTATCATTTGTGGTTCCCAATTTTACATAAAAGAAGCTTTTTTGAATGTTGTTTGTTATGTTCAGATAGACTCGCAAGCAGAGTTGCCTAGGTGGATGTATATGAAAGATCTGATTAATAATCAATGATTACTTTGCCATTTGGGGCTAGCTCAGGTGGTTGGGTATGTGAGTGTGTGGGAGGGGGCAGGGGTTCAATTCCCCTCTGTATAAAAAAAAAAATCAATGATTACTTTCTTGGGTGATCATCTTTGAATAAGGCTGTTGCGTGCTTGAACTGTATCAAAAGTTCCCCCTAAAGTTGTTCTATTCTAAGCGTAAGACATCACTGTCATTTGCACTGGAAATGTAGGTGATGCTTGCAAGTTGCTCTACTGATTTGGGCAGGATAGGGAAAATAGAAATAAAATAATTAGTTAAGCGCATTTTCATTATATTTTGTATGGCAGGATAATAACCTCCTTTAGTTCAGCTCTTATTCTGTTTTAGCAGTTAAGCCAAGACTGTTTAGTTGTTAATATATTTTCTTGACAGTTGATACAGTTTCTTGATAGTTATTACTGTTCTATCCAAGTTCAACACTCAATAGATTCCAATCAATGCTCTTATGGTCTTTCAATGTATTAGGCAACAAAGTTTCAATTCCCACTTCATCCAAGCATTTTGTCATCAAAGGGAATCCACAAAGTCTTTTATTTATTTTTATTTTTTTTGATCAAGAAGAAATAATACTTCATTGAACAAACAAGCATATACACAAAGGCAAACTTCCCAAACAGAACCAATACAATCCAATCAAGAACCCACCCTCACATTACATACATTTGAAGCTTTCTTAAGAAAAGCTTGAGATGAGGGACATCTTTCCTGCTATGAACCATATACAATCTATATTTAACTAAAGTAATAATCTCTTTGGCTATACAATAAGCTGACAGTGAAAACCCATCAAAAATGCATCTATTCCTATTTCTCCAAATATTATAAACCACTGCAGCAAGAATCATATTCAGAGTTAAACTAAAGCTGTCATTTTTCCCAGCACTAAGTCTAACTGTCCAATCCGAGAACTTAGTGGCCCAAGCAGGAAACCCAATCCAGGAAAAGATATAAGATAGAACACTCTTGGATAAACAGCACTTGAAAAACAGATGCTGATGGTTCTCTAATTGATACCAATAAAGGAATCTGCTGAAAATGTTTGAAATTGATTAGCCTTTAGTATCCTTCCAACCAGCTGATTAAATGATAGATTTAGGAATGAAAGGAAGGTGAGTTGCTCTAGTGAGGTTGGAATTGACTCAATCAGGTACAAATCTAATGACTCTAATTGCCTCAAGTCACCTATAGAAGATGGGATTTTCCCAGTGTGAGCATTGTTTGACAAGTTGAGAATAGTAAGAGCTTGAAGCTGTCCCAATGCAGCTGGTATTTCTCATGTACATAGTTATGAATAAAATTCATTTTATGATCAGATGTGTAGGTGTTCTTGGTTATCTATGATGCTATATTATCATTCCATGTTAAAAACAAAACGACCCCACTAAATTGTACTTTACACCTAAACCCCAGTTTGTTTATTTGCTCTTTATTTTATTTCCGTCATCATTATCATCATAAGCTAGAGATTAAAGTGGTTATATCATATTCCTGAAGAGGGTAGTTAACTAATTGAAAAGATGCTAATTTTTTAAGGCTAAGTATACGAGAATTTTTAAAATACTTTGGTTTAAAGCTAAACCATTGAACATAACAATATCTTATAATCTTCATAGTTGTTTCTCTTGACTTAAAATATTGTAAAATTGCATATCAATCTAGTTTTTATCAAAGATGGGTTTTTATCAAATCAACTACAGCTATGAAAAAGAAAAGGAGAGGAGCAAAAGTAAGCAAATCAACTACAACATTCAGCCAACAATTTGTATTATGAGGGATGAATCATATGGTATCGTTCCTTAAAAAAGATGTAAGCCGAGGAGAGAAACGAACCTGAGATAGTGGGCGTGAGGCAGAGATAGATCTCTGGAAGGCGTGACTTCATGAGGCGTGACTTCTTGAGGCAGAGAAAGAACTCGTGAGGCAGAGAAGCTCCACTCTGGAGCGTGACTTCGTGAGGCGGAGAAAGAGCTCCACTTTGGAGCGTGTCTTCGTGAAGCAGAGATGAGTTGAGAAGACTTCGTGAGGCGGAGAGACAAGACGAGAGTGAGAGATGGAGACTTCGTGAGGCGGAGAGACGAGACGAGAGTGAGACTTCGTGAGGCGGAGAGGGCGGAGAGACGAGACGAGAGTGAGACTTCGTGAGGCGGAGAGGGCAGAGAGACGAGACGAGAGAGAGAGATGGAGGCTGAGAGAAATCTTTCGGGTAACTTAGATTTAGGGAATTTGGCAAATGAGACTAAAAAAAAATTTTCATTTTGGCGCCTGAGGTTTATTCATATGGCGCCAAAATATGTTCCGTATGTTTTTAATCCCCCACCATTAATAGCACTTTTAAGTATATGCTATTTTTTAATGTAATAAATACTACAAATTGTTGTAGTGAAGGCCGCCTGGGACAAGGCTCGAGAAGAGTATTTAGATACTGCCTTCTCTTGCATCTTCTTGATCTCGAAATCCAAAAAAAATCTAAACTTGGATTTCCTTCCCTAGAAGACACAAGCAAAGGAGCTTAAGAAGTGTCTGGCTCGTGTGGCTACCGAGGCTCAGGGTGGTCTTTTAAATGATAATCCTCACCCTAGTTAGTCTTCTTTTGGTCTTTTATTTTTTGTCTTTCCTTTTGTGCCATTGGTGGAGCACCTTGTACTTGACAGTTTTTACATATTACATTTTATGCCTTTATGCTTTTTTGTTATGACTACTCAGTGTATTGATTAAAAAAATTTGTCTTCAATGCTTACTAAGAAGATCAACTCACAACCCCCATTGGTTCAGGTATCAATATACTCTGAACACATGTATTTCACGCGCCATACTATCCTTACTCCTTTACATTTTTCATGCTAACAACCATGGTAATGTGAGTAGTATGATACTTAACCACGTACCATGAACACAATGATCAGGTCGACCACCCCATGGGTGATAGGCTGACCACCCTATAGGGTTGATGGACTGACCGACCACCCTATAAGGGACAAGGCTAGGAGTCTCTTTACCAATACCTTTTTCTGTTTTTGATTTTTGTACTTTTGGAACATGTGTTGAACAAATGTCCTAGAAAAACTTGAGCTTGCTTAGTACTTACTGTCACGTCCTCATTTCTTGTGTATACCTTGATCGGTATGTACTATATGCCCCCCAAGTGATCATGGGTTTAAAAGCCTTGGCCACTTGCTATTTGACCATGCCTTACTTCCAGCGTTTAAACACATAGTACTACACTTTTCACCCAATGATGCAAGCAACAAATGCTTGTCCCTCATTTGTAGTTTGATGATGGTTTCATACTCAGTAGTAATGATACCTATACATAGATGCAGATTATGTAGCAAGTGTCGATCACGATCTACGTAATCTCTCGTGTACTCATTATAATGGTTGTAGACAAAAGTGTCTAAGTTGGACCAATCGGGTCTTAATGGGTTAATCGAGCCTGTAAAGAGTCTTAGATCAAATTATTGCTTGGTCCCTGACCAAGGACCAGATTCAATTATGATCTGATAATGGCGACTGGTCTTCAGACTAGTCTTTTTTTTTATCATATGGGTCAATAGGTTCCTCAAGAACCAGGATCGATCATGATCAAATAATGGTGACTGGTCTTCAGACCAGTCTCTTTTGTTGATCGCACGGGTCGATAGGTTCCTCAAGAACCATGATCGAACATGATCAAATAATGGCGACTGGTCCTCGGACCAGTCACTCTTGTCGATCGTGTGGGTCAATAGGTTCCTCAAGAACCAGGATCGTACATGATCAAATAATGGCTACTGGTCCTCAGACCAATCTCTTTTGTTGATCATATGGATCGATAGGTTCCTCAAGAATAATGATTGAACATGATCAAATAATGGCAACAAGTCCTCAGAC
This sequence comes from Humulus lupulus, assembly GCF_963169125.1. Lineage (NCBI taxonomy): Eukaryota > Viridiplantae > Streptophyta > Magnoliopsida > Rosales > Cannabaceae > Humulus > Humulus lupulus. The sequence goes on along the minus strand of NC_084794.1, from coordinate 190,442,068 downwards.
CAGTCTCTCTTGTTGATTGTGTGGGTCGATACGTTCCTTAAGAACCAAGATCGTACATGATCAAATAATTTGGCGACGAGGTCCTAGGGCCAGTCTCTCTTTTGGATTGTATGGGTCGATAGGTCCCTCAAGACCAGAATCGAACATGATCCATAATGACGACAAGGTCCTAGGACTAGTCTTTCTCTTGGATCGTATGGGTCGATAGGTCCCTCATGGACCAGAATCGAACAAGATCCATAATAGCGACATGGTCCTAGGATCAGTCTCTCTTTTTGATCATATGAGTTGATAGGCTCTTCAAGAACCAAGACGAACATGATCCATAATTTGGCAACAAGGTCCTCGGACCAGTCTCTTGTTTGGATCTTATGGGTCGATAGGTCCCTCAAGGACCATAATCAAACATGATCTGATGGGGTTGATAGGTCTAAAGTGACCAGTCCCTTGTTGAAATAAATTTAAAGAATTAAGCTAAACTTAAGAAATTAAACCCATTCATTCATAATAAGCACAATGGTTGTTACATAGATAATATGAAAATAATACATTTGTAAATTAAAATTTGTGTCGCCGCTGAACAGCTTCACTAGTAGCACCGGCTGATCATTTTCTTCACTAATAATACATTCCAGTAGTTTTTTATTAGTTCTCCATTCAATTGAGCTATCTTGTATGTCCCTGGTGGGATCACCTCCTCCACAAGGTATAGCCATTCCTAATTGGGTCCTAGTACCTCTGTTGAAGTGTCCTTAGTGTTTGGGAACACCCTCTTGAGTACTAAGTCTCCAACTTGGAATTTTCGATCTTTCACCCTATAGTTGAAGTATCTGTTCACTTTTTGCTGGTGTGCTGCTACTCTGAGACGTGCCTTTTCACATCTTTCTTCGATTAAATCGAGCGACTCTTCTATTATTTGATGGTTCCTCCCTTGATTATATGTGTTGACGGTGAGAACTCGTCAACGAAATTAAGTTGGAAAAATTATCAAATCAATATCACTGATCTGAAAACTATAAAAACTTGAACAATAACTCAAGAATAATGATAGAACAGTAATGGAGAATTCAATCTTTCATTCACACTCAAACCTCTGCTACAGTCAAATTTCCAACCCCCTTTCAGGTGGTTTTAGAGTTCATTTTATAGTAGGCTCTAATGGCCTTAGGTACATAGTGGTCCAGGGGACCAAGTGGTACATACGTACTGTGTCAGGGGAGTGGCTCCAGAGGCTGTGGTCGTACACCCCGTACAGCAGCAGGTGTCAGGAGGATGTCTCCACTACTTGTCTGTATCCATGTCTGATGCGTGGTGGCAGGCGTAGTGGCGCAGGAGGTAGGGGTGTCGGCTCTGACCTATGGCCGTAGACGTACGGACCATAACTCCTATCCTTGCATACCCACTCCTGGCATTCCCACTACTTGTCTGGTAGGGGTACTATATCCGTACTCTGACTTCTTTAGGTTTGTAGGCACATTCCATATTCATGCATGTACCTTGCCCCTTGTGAGTATTCTCACCTCCAAGGCCATGGACGAGGCCGTGGGCGAGGCCGTGGGCGAGGCCATGGGCGAGGCCACGGACGAAGCCATGGGCGAGGCCATGGGCGAGGCCATGGGCGAAGCCATGGACGAGGCCATGGGCGAGGCCATGGGCGAGGCCATGGGCGAGGCCATGGGCGAGGCCATGGGCGAAGCCATGGGCGAAGCCATGGACGAGGCCATGGGCGAAACCATGGAGGCATCTCGCGAGGCCACTTGGGTGGCGTGGCCTAGGCATCTCGCGAGGCCACTTGGGAGGTGCGGCCTAGGCGTCTCGCGAGGCCACTTGGGTGGCGTGGCCTAGGCATCTCGCGAGGCCACTGGGGATTTGTGGCCTAGGCATCTCGCGAGGCCCTTTGGGTGGCGTGGCCTAGGCATCTCGCGAGGCCACTCGGGAGGCGCGGCCTAGGCGTCTCGCGAGGCCACTTGGGTGGCGTGGCCTAGGCATCTCGCGAGGCCACTTGGGAGGTGTGGCCTAGGCATCTCGCGAGGCCACTTGGGAGGCGCGGCCTAGGCATCTCGCGAGGCCGCTTGGGTGGCGTGGCCTAGGCATCTCGCGAGGCCACTTGGGAGGCGCGGCCTAGGCGTCTCGCGAGGCCACTTGGGTGGCGTGGCCTAGGCATCTCGCGAGGCCACTTGGGAGGTGTGGCCTAGGCATCTCGCGAGGCCACTTGGGAGGTGCGGCCTAGGCATCTCCCGAGGCCACTTGGGTGGCGTGGCCTAGGCATCTCGCGAGGCCACTTGGGAGGTGCGGCCTAGGTGTCTCGCGAGGCCACTTGGGTGGCGTGGCCTAGGCATCTCGCGAGGGCACTTGGGAGGTGCGGCCTAGGCGTCTCGCGAGGCCACTTGGGTGGCTTGGCCTAGGCATCTCGCGAGGCCACTGGGGAGTTATGGCCTAGGCATCTCGCGAGGCCCTTTGGGAGGCGCGGCCTAGGCGTCTCGCAAGGCCACTTGGGTGGCGTGGGCTGGCGAGGCCAAGCGAGGCCATGTCGCCTCGTGCCTAAGCATCCGAGCGGGGCCGTGCGAGGCCATGACATCTTAGCACCCACACCTTGTAAACCGCATGTTTTCCCTTGATGAGATTTTGAGCATCAACACTTGCCCCCCTAGTCTAGGAGAGGACCTTTAGGTGCTCTTGTAGACTATTCATCTTGGTTCTTATAAACAGGCCTTCATGCATGGCTTAATATTTGCACCTTACTTCATTATTAGTATTACTTCTCTTTTGGTAACTCTTGTATTGTCTCAAGAACTCCCTTTTTCTTTTAAGGCATAAATACATATGTTGCTTGTTTATTTCTTGTTCTATTGCTTTTGAGGCCCTTTTTAAGCCTGTGTGAAGGGGTTTAGTTGGTTCCCCTCTTTTATCTATCAGGCTGGAGGTCCTTTGGAGCCCATGTGAAAGGGTTCACTGGGACCTCTTTTGGTGCCTCTTGGTTGCTTTTATAAGGATATTTTGACCCCTTGGGTCTTAGTTATCCTTTTATGTTTTTCTTGCGCGCGCTTATTATTTCTTTGCGAGAAGCGTCCCTCTCGTCATTATGCATAGTGCTATTTCTGCAAGGGTCTCTTTTAGGACCCTTTTTGGCTAGACGGCTTGGTGGCTGCTCTAGACTTATTAGTGTTGTCACTATTTATATGTATATTTTTTTTGGTAAGGCCTTTTGGCCTCCTTGATGTTCGCAAGGGTAGCTAATCCTTGTAAACCCAGGGGACGCCTTGCAAGGTCTTTTTACTGTTTCCTGTGTTTAGGGACTTCGCCTAGGGCCCCGATATAAGGGGTCCTTCTAGGACCTCCCATTAAACGGCCCTTTCTAGGGCCATGGTCCCTCTCGGGTCCTCCTGATGGAGGGCCCTTTTTAGGATCCTCCTGGTGCATAGGATCCTTTTTAGGATCCTGGTGCACGGGGTCCTTCTTTGGATTCTTCTGCTTGTTGCTTGCTTCGTCTCCACGGGCCACTTCCTCTTGATGGAGGGCCCTTTTTAGGATCCTCCTGATAGGGGGTCATTTTTAGGTTACTCCTAATTGAGGGCCCTTTTTAAGATCCCTTGTTAAAGGGTCTTTTTTAGGAGCCTCTTTTTTAGAATCTCCTTTTTAGGGGGGCGAGGGGTCCTTTCTAAGATCCTCCGTTATAGGGCCCTTTTTAGGTTCCCCTTGCTAGCTGCATGTTATTGCCTCCTATCCTGCCCCCCAAGCGCTTGGTGAAATTTATTTCGGCAGGCACTTTGGCTGATGCTTGTGCGGCGAAGGAAGTAAACACGGGAAGTAGCAAACGGTTTCATTTATAGCACGCGGTTTACATAGAACTTTGTAAATAAAAAAGAAAAAGGTTACATATAACTAGGAGGCTACCTAGGGTAGTCTCTTTGATTCTTACTTAAGCTAAAATAACGAAGAACGAGCTAAACATAGGCTTTTTTTTTTTTTTTTTTTGGCACTAAGAGCCGAAGTCTTGCTGGTTGCGCTTCTATAGAGGCTCCGTAACCTGCGGGTCCAATCTTGCGTGGGTCTAACTTGTGTAGGTCGCTCCTTCATGTACAACCATCGCCATTGGCACGAACGGTTTGGTGGCTGCGCGGAGGGACATGTTATAGCATTCCCTCGCTTCCTTCTGCTCACCTCTCACACATGCTACTCCCCCAGGGGTGGGGAATTTCATGGCCAGGTGATATACGGAAGTTATTGCCTTCAATTCTCTCAGAGAGGGTCTCCCTAACACCACGTTGAAGGCTGAGGTGCAATCTACCACGACGAAGTTGGCCATTACGGTGGCTTGCCTGGGTTGCTCTCCCATGGTGAGGGTTAATTCGATCGTCCCCAGGGGTCGCATCGAATCTCCCGTAAACCCATACAAGGTCGTGGTGCAAGGCTTTAGGTGACGGAGGCTCAACCCCATCCTTTCCAGCGCCTGTCGATACAAGATGTCCACAGAGCTCCCGTTATCCACCATGACCCGATGTACCCTCATATTGGCTAGCTGGGCGGTTAGCACCAGGGGGTCGTTATGAGGAAAGTGCACCCCCTGCGCATCTTCTTCAGTGAAAGTTATTGAGTCATTCTCGCCCTTGAAGCTCTTCGGGGGGCGTTGCTCCAAACTCAAAATGCAATGTGGTGGACTTTGCCGGGCCTCCCTGGCATACCTGTCTCGTCCTTTCCTAGAATCGCCTCCGAATCCTGGTCCTCCAAAGATGGTCCTAACCTCCCCCTGCACTTCCGGGGCCATCTCACGTGCCCGCGGGGGGGACACTCCCCCTTTTGGCCTCTGGTTATCCTTGCGCACATATTTGTCCAAATGTCCCCTGCGGATGAGTTCCTCAATTTCTTCCTTCAAATGGATACACTCTGTCGTGGTGTGACCGGTATCCTTGTGGTACTGACAGTATTTACCAGGGTCTCTCTTGGACCGGTCCTTTCTCATTGGTGGGGGTCTTTTGAAAGGAACTCGATCTTCATTAGTGAGGTAAATGTGCTCCCTGGTGTCTGTGAGGTCTGTGTAGTAAGTGTAAGCCGCTTGCCTGCGATCATTCCCATGTTGGGTTTTCCTCTGGTGGTCATCTCTTGATCCATCGTATGCCCTTTTCTTTTTTGCTACATTCGACCCGTCGTTAGCTGGGGGCTCCGTGGGGGGCTCCTCCTTTCCTGCCTTCAGGTTTGCATGGCCATCCTCCACGCGGATGTACTTCTGCGCTCTCTCATAGAAGTCGTCTAAGTCGGCGACTTCCCTCTTCAACATGTTGTCCCACAACTTGCTTCCTGGGAGCACTCTGGCGGTAATGGCCATTTTTAACTCTCGGCGCGTTAGGCTCCCCACTTTCGCGGCCTCCATATTGAACCGGTGAATGTAGCTCTTCAGGCTCTCATTCTCCCTTGCTTCATGTTGGCCAGGCTGGTACCTGGCATCGTGTAGTCTCGCACGGCATGATGCTGTTGGAGGAATTCGTCAGAGAGTTGTTGCCAGGACCTGATGGACCCCGGCCTTAGTCTTTTGAACCATTTGTAGGCGGGTCCTCTCAGAGTAACAGTGAAACAATAGCACCTGGCACCACTTCCGATCCCCCTCAGTTTCATCAGATCATTAAACGCGTCCAGGTGGTACTTTGGATCCGTGCTCCCTTCGTAGGGGTTCATATTGGGCTCCTTAAAGTTGGCAGGAAGTCGGATGGCCTGAATCTCCCTCACGAAGGGCGACTCATGGTCGAATTCTTCCTCATAGATCGGGCCGCCTGATGCGGTGACGATCTTGCTTCGCAGGCTCTTCATCTCCGTGTCCAAGTCCTGCCTCCTCTTGTTTAGAGAGTCCTTCAAAGCGGACGGGCTAAGACCTGCCTTTCCCTTGCCCTCCCGAGGCGCTATAGGGGGTGTGGTGCCTTTGTCCGCCCTCTTTTTATTGAGCTCCTCTCGTAAGTCTGAGGGGGCTTTTTTAGAGGTGACCTCGTCCTCATTGCGAGGGGCAGCGTTGGCCCTCGGCGCAGGTTTTTGGGCCTGCTTAGGCGGTTCGGGGTGATCACGTTGCTTCGTTCGGGGGGTATTACTGGTTGAATGTCGGGTTCTCCCATCATCTACCGGTACAGTGGTCTCCACCCCATCCTTGCCCTTCTCCTTCCTCTTAGGCACGGTTACGCTGGACTTACCCTGCAGCAGGCCATTAAGGACCTCTTGCATGTTTTCTAAGGTGGTTTCTAATCTTTGGTTTTTGCGGTGGAGCTCACGTATCTCCTCTTCGTAGAACCGGGATTTCGAACTCGAGCTCACGGAGTGGACCCGGGGGTGCTTATCATGCCTACGGGCAGAAGGGCCCGGGTCTTGCCGGCCAGAGTTCGGTGCCTGCGGCGGTTTTGGAGGAGGGAACTCATCGGCGTTTACCGGTGGTACTCTTGGAGGACTTCCTCCAGGTGGAACGGCTGGTGATGAGGCCACCCTATCGCCTCCGTGAACCTCAGGGTCTCCCGGGGGCTCCACGTCTCTTGGTGGAGGAGCGTCCTTCATGGAGGCCTTCAGTTGGGCTCCGCTCAGGTGAACCTCTACCTCTCGTGGGTCCCTCAGCCGCTTTGAGCGTCTTGGCATCTTCTTCTTGCCAGAAACAATGGTGGAACAGTAGCTTGAAATTAACGTTCCCACAGACGGCGCCAAACTGTTGACGGTGAGAACTCGTCAACGAAATTAAGTTGGAAAAATTATCAAATCAATATCACTGATCTGAAAACTATAAAAACTTGAACAATAACTCAAGAACAATGATAGAACAGTAATGGAGAATTCAGACTTTCATTCACACTCAAACCTCTGCTACAGTCAAATTTCCAACCCCCTTTCAGGTGGTTTTAGAGTTCATTTTATAGTAGGCTCTAATGGCCTTAAGTACATAGTGGTCCAGGGGACCAAGTGGTACATACGTACTGTGTCAGGGGAGTGGCTCCAGAGGCTGTGGTCGTACACCCCGTACAGGAGCAGGTGTCAGGAGGATGTCTCCACTACTTGTCTGTATCCATGTCTGATGCGTGGTGGCAGGCGTAGTGGCGCAGGAGGTAGTGGTGTCGGCTCTGACCTATGGCCGTAGATGTACGGACCATAACTCATATCCTTGCATACCCACTCCTGTCATTCCCACTACTTGTCTGGTAGGGGTACTATATCCGTACTCTGACTTCTTTAGGTTTGTAGGCACATTCCATATTCATGCATGTACCTTGCCCCTTGTGAGTATTCTCACCTCCAAGGCCATGGACGAGGCCGTGGGCGAGGCCGTGGGTGAGGCCCTGGGCGAGGCCACGGACGAGACCATGGGCGAGGCCATGGGCGAGGCCATGGGCGAGGCCATGGGCGAAGCCATGGGCGAGGCCATGGGCGAAGCCATGGGCGAGGCCATGGGCGAAGCCATGGGCGAAGCCATGGGCGAAGCCATGGGCGAAGCCATGGACGAGGCCATGGGCGAGGCCATGGGCGAAGCCATGGGCGAAACCATGGACGCATCTCGCGAGGCCACTTGGGTGGCGTGGCCTAGGCATCTCGCGAGGCCACTTGGGAGGTGCGGCCTAGGCGTCTCGCGAGGCCACTTGGGTGGCGTGGCCTAGGCATCTCGCGAGGCCACTGGGGAGTTGTGGCCTAGGCATCTCGCGAGGCCCTTTGGGTGGCGTGGCCTAGGCATCTCGCGAGGCCACTCGGGAGGCGCGGCCTAGGCGTCTCGCGAGGCCACTTGGGTGGCGTGGCCTAGGAATCTCGCGAGGCCACTTGGGAGGTGTGGCCTAGGCATCTCGCGAGGCCACTTGGGAGGCGCGGCCTAGGCATCTCGCGAGGCCGCTTGGGTGGCGTGGCCTAGGCATCTCGCGAGGCCACTTGGGAGGCGCGGCCTAGGCGTCTCGCGAGGCCACTTGGGTGGCGTGGCCTAGGCATCTCGCGAGGCCACTTGGGAGGTGTGGCCTAGGCATCTCGCGAGGCCACTTGGGAGGCGCGGCCTAGGCATCTCGCGAGGCCACTTGGGTGGCGTGGCCTAGGCATCTCGCGAGGCCACTTGGGAGGTGCGGCCTAGGCATCTCGCGAGGCCACTTGGGTGGCGTGGCCTAGGCATCTCGCGAGGCCACTTGGGAGGTGCGGCCTAGGCGTCTCGCGAGGCCACTTGGGTGGCGTGGCCTAGGCATCTCGCGAGGCCACTGGGGAGTTATGGCCTAGGCATCTCGCGAGGCCCTTTGGGAGGCGCGGCCTAGGCGTCTCGCAAGGCCACTTGGGTGGCGTGGGCTGGCGAGGCCAAGCGAGGCCATGTCGCCTCGTGCCTAAGCATCCGAGCGGGGCCGTGCGAGGCCATGACATCTTAGCACCCACACCTTGTAAACCGCGTGTTTTCCCTTGATGAGATTTTGAGCATCAACAATATGTCTCTCGTCTATGCAATGGAGGAGCGAGTTCAACTGGAAACATAGCTTCATACCCAAACACCAAAGAGAATGGTGTATGGCATGTTGCTATTTGAACCGTTGTTCAATGTGACCACAGGACCTCCAGAAGTATTTCTGGCCAGGCTCCTTTTGCTTGTATAAGGCGTTTCTTCAGAGTGTCTTTGATAGTCTTGTTCACTGCTTCTACTTGACCATTGGCTTGGGGGTGTGCTATCGAGGAAAAGCTCTTTGTGATTCCATGCCTCGTACAAAAGCCAATGAACATATCACAGTCGAATTGAGTGCCATTGTCTAAGGCTATCTTCTTTGGTAGACTGAATCGACATATTATATTCTTCACCACAAAGTCTAAGACTTTCTTCGAGGTGTTGATGGCAAGCGATTCTTCTTCAGTTCATTTGGTGAAGTAGTCTACGACTACAACATAAAACTGGACTCCTCCCCTTCCCATGGCTAGCTTCCCGATCAGGTCAATTCCCCATACAGCGAAGGGCTAAGAGCTTTGCATTTGTGTTAATTCATTAGGTGCCGCCCAGGGTATCTTGGAGAACATCTGACACTTATGGCCTCTTTTGACTTACTCCATCGAGTCTTCGTTCATCGTTTCCCCCCAGTGTGATCTCCACAAAACCCCTCATGTTCCTCGATCATTAACAGCTTTGACTGGTCTGGTGTAATGCACCTTAGCCGTGGTAGGGAGTACCCTCGTCGGTACAGGATCCCTTCGACTATCATATATCATGCAGCTTGTCTCACCAACTTCCTTGCTTTGTTCCAATCACATGGTACCACTCCTTGGTTGAGATAGTTAATAATAAGGATCATCAATGTATCTCCTAACTCAATAGGTAGTGCCTCATGCTCAGTTATGCTTCTTTCCACTAGGTATTCGACAGGAGCTACATTCAAGGTGTCCTCGTCTTTGGTACTGCAAGCTTGGCAAAGGCATCAGCATTGACCTTCTACTCCCTTAGGACTTGTGTAATCGAGTATCTCTTGAATTGTGCCAACAAGTCCTTCACCTTTTTCAGGTATTGCACCATCCTAAATCACTAGTTGGGAATTGCTGAATATCTTCAGGGACTGTGCATGCACATCCTGGGATATGCGTAATCCTACTAGCAATGCCTCATACTCACCCTCGTTGTTTGAAGTGTTGAATCCGAATCTGAGAGAGCAATGGATTTGATGATTCTCTGGAGTGATCAGTATGATTATTGCGCCTAAGTTGTGTTCATTGGATGCTCCATCAACATATAGCTTCCATATGGGACTATCTCCTTCCTTCTCGGTATCTCCATTCTCCGATTGGTAGGAAAGGTCTTCAAGGTTGGTGCCCTCGACTATGAATTCTGCCAATCCTTGTCCTTTTATTGCTGTCCTCGAATGATAAGTTATATCAAATATCCTAACTCCACTGCCCATTTGAGTAACTGTCCCGAGGCCTCTGGCTTCTGAAGAACTTGTCGTAGTAGTTGCTCGGTTAGGACTCGAATCGAGTGAGCTTAGAAGTACGGACGCAGCTTCCAAGTGGCAATTACTAAATAGTAGGCTAGCTTTTCAAGAGAGGGATACCTAGACTCCGCTCTGACTAGCCTTTTACTGATATAGTACACAGGGTGGTGTGCCATGTTCTCTTCTTTCACCAAAGCAGCGCTCATTGCATGCTCAGTGATTGCTAAATAGATGAATAATACTTCACCATCTATTGGCTTCGCTAGGATGGGAGGTAGAGCAAGATGCCCCTTCAATGCTTGTAAATATTTCTCACATTACTCGGTCCATTGGATCTTCTTGCTGCCCCTAAGTAAGTTAAAGAAGGGGACACACTTGTACATAGACTTCGATATGAACCTACTGAGGACAGCTACTCTCCCTATTAAGCTTTGCACTAGGTGACTTCATGTCGATCAAAGCTTTGATTTTCTCGGGATTAGCCTCGATTCCTCGTGAATTGACTATGTATCCAAGAAACATATGATAACCAATTCCAATCGAGCACTTGAGATGATTTAACTTCATGCAATACTTTCTAAGTATTGCAAAGCATTCCTTCAAGTCTTGAACATGCCCTCCAGCTTCTTTGGACTTAACCAACATGTCATCGACATATACCTCCATATTTTTGCCGATAAAGTCTCGGAACATGCCAATCACTAAATGCTGGTAGATGGCTCCTATGTTCTTTAAGCCAAATTGCATTACCTTATGACAGCACAATCCCTTGTCTTTTCGGAAGCTGGTATGTTCCTCATCGGGAAGGTGCATTCTTATCTGATTATGCCCAGAAATGCATCCATGAATGAGAGTATTTCATGACCGTCAGTTGCACCGGCCAGTTGGTCTATTCTGGGTAGTGGGAAGCAGTCTTTGAGGTAGGCCTTGTTTAGATCTATTTAGTCCATGAATGTCCTCCACTTCTCATTTGGTTTCGAGACCATGATGGGGTTTGATACCCAATCTGGGTAGTTGGCCTCCCTTATAAAACCATTTTCCTTGAGCCGCTCGACTTCCTTCTTCAGGGCTTGAGATTGATCTTTGTCAAGCAGTCTCCTCTTTTGTTCCACTGGTGGGTAGTTTTTGTCCACATTGAGGACATGGCTTATCACAGACAAAGAAATTCCAACCATGTCCCTATGTGACCAGGCAAAGACGTCCTGGTTCTTCTTCAAAAATTCTACCAACCGTGCCTTAATTTCCACCTTTACTTCCTTCCTGACCTTGATTACTCTAGTCGGGTCCTCCTCATCTAGTACGACTTCGTCAAGATCTTCGACTAGTCCTACCCCCATGATGTCATCCCCAAAGCGAGGATCGATGTCATTTCCCTCACTTTGGCAAACTTGTTACAATAACAAATTTTTGTTAAAAGGAGCCCCCGGCTCCAGTAGAGTGTTTCTTTCAAAGTCAACTTCCATGTTGACAACCTCATCGGCTCTTTCATTCCCTTCATAGCAGGTCACCACCATGTTGTTTATGCATGTTCCTTTCTTTTCTTTAATCACCGACACGTAATAGCATTCATGTGCCTCTCTTTGGTTACCCTGTACGGATCCCTGCCCTGCGCTTGTCGGGAACTTCAAAGACAGATGCCAGGTAGACATTGCTACGTACAATGCCATCAGGAGGGGTCTCCCAAGCACTACGTTGTAAGCCGATGAGTAGTATACCACCAAGCACTCTGTCATCATAGTCTCGTGCCTAGGGGCATCCCCCACCGTGACCAGTAGTTTGATAGTTCCTACTGGTGCTAGGCATTGTCCTTTGAACCCATGTATCGCTTAGGAACAAGGTGTCAGGTCCTTGACCGTGAGCTTCATCTTCTTGAGGGATGATATCAACTAAGCTTCATGTATCCACAAAGCATCTCTTCACTTAGACATTGGCGATTTTAATGGTAAGGACCAGAGGGTCACTGTGGGGGTACCTCACGTGCCTGGCATCATCCTCCGTAAATGTGAGAGTTTCACTTTTATACTTTAGATTTTGTGGAGACTGCTCCTCGACTATCATGCATTGGGAAGACTCCCCTAACTCATGTCTTAGGGTCCTTACATATCACTCACGAGCATTGTTACTGTTGCCTGCCATATGGGGCCCCCCACATATGTTATCCAATGTGAAGTCCACGGCCGCTAGCTCTAGTGGTGGACTCCTTTGCCTTCAGAACTCTGGATTCCTGCTTGGGGTTTCGGTCTTGACTCGGTACCTTGAGAGTTTTCTTGATCGGAGGAGAAACTCTATCTCATCCTTCAGTTATTTGCACTCATTTGTGTCATTACCATAATCTTTATGGAACCGAAAAAACTTGTTCTTGTCCCTCTTTTCTTCTAAGGGCAAGGGTGGTGGCTTTCGGTATGGTACCTCCTAGTATGTTTCTAAGTAAATCCCAGCCCTTGTTGCAGTCAGGACAGTATAGTTGGTGAACCTAGGCCGGTAGAGTTGGTGCTTAGGCTTTTTGTCGGTTGGTGCTTACTTAGCCTTCTTTTCTTCACTCTGCCCGGCCCCTGAGGTATTCCTCTTCTTATCGTTGCCCCCATTGCTCCCCTGAGGGTTTGCGACGTTCTTGCTTGCCTTGATAGTGGTCATATGGTTTATGACTTTTTCTTCCTTCATGATAGCGTCATCTAGCTTCATATATTTGTCTGCTCGGTCCGGGAAATCCTGCAAGGTGTTGATGGGGTTGTCGTGGATGCTATCCCACAAGTGACTACGATAAATGATTCTTGCCGAGATGGCAATGAACTTCCCTTCATCTCCCACCGTGGATGCTCAGTTTGCTTCTCTCATGAATCTTTGGATGTGCTCCTTAAGGGATTCATCCTTCCCTTGCTTGATGTCAGATAGCTGATTGGCATAAACTGGTTGAATCTGTCTGGCATTGAAGACCTTGCAAAATTCCTTCCTGGATTGCTCCCAGAAAGTGATGGATCCAGGTTTGAATTTCCAATACCATTCCTGAGTTGAGTCAGAGATAGTGGTAAGGAATACCATGCACCTATAATCATGCTCCACACCGAGTAACTTCATCTGATCCTTAAACTTTCCAATGTGTCGCATTGGATCCTCCTTCCCAGTGTATGTTTGAAGTTTTGGGGTCTTGTACTTCGGCAGTGGTTGAGCCACTTGGATCATGACACTGAAGGAATTCCCACTTCTATGAGCCAGCTCGATATCGAAAGGTTTCTTTGTTAGGCCCTGAACAACCGTGGTGAGTGCATCTATCTGAGCCTGCACTGTTGGTGGGATCGTTGCTCCAGGTGGGGTAGACATCCCCGGTACCCCCTCCGGGGCAATGATTCTCATGTTGATGATTTCCCTAAGATGCTGAGGTTGTGCATATTTCCTGAGCCTATCGAACACAGTATTGGTGTTGTTCATCGGCTCCTTTCCCTTGTGAGACTGAGGGTGTAGGGGTGGTAGGTTCGCCTTACTCTTGTTAGTGCGATCTTGCCCCTAAGCCTCTACTCCTACATGACTTTGAGACTTTGAGAGATCATTTCCATTCCTGTGGCACCTCTCAGATGTCTGACCTTCCTATCCTGTGTCGTTTCATCTGTCCCCTGGGAGGGGGCCTTCGGATTAGTAACACTCTTACTCCGAGAGGAAGTGTTATTCTTCTTAGTCATGGAGGAGGCAATCTTGGACTGTGCCTCTTCATCATGTCTCTGGGAAAGTGGCTCTGAGAGCGTCCTTGGGGTTCGACTCCTACCCTGGGACTCCCTGTTACTGTTGTCTCGCATCCCTGCTGCTTTGGCCTGAGCCTCCCTCATCGCCTGAGTAGCAGCTTCAACATTAGCTCGAGCTAACTGGGTAGCTGCCTCCATGGCCACATCAGCCACCTGGAGCCTCTGATCAGCTTCTTGCTCCCTCTGGATCATGCTCTGGACCTGCTCATCTATCTCCCGCCATTTTCATACCATAATCGCCCTCTGGAGGGAAATTTCTGCAACAAAGGCCTCCTGCCTCGCCATAAATTGTTCCATCTCCTCCTGGTGAGCGTCATGTGGAACCTCTACATCAGGTTGATCTTAAACCTCCACCTGAGGTTTGTTAATGGGATCGATGGGACCCTGAGTGGTGGGATCCCTAGGAGCCATCTTCTTCGTTTGACTGGGTTTTGGAGGCATCGTAAAACTAATGAAAGTGTGTGTGTGTGTGTTTTTTTATTTCATACTCTCAATGAAAGCACCAAAATATTGACATGTGAAATTGGCCAACGTTCTTATGTATGGTAAATGACACCTTTTGAATTAGATAAATATAAATATACGACAGAGTAAAAATATCTAAACAAACACACATAAATTTATAGTGGTTCACCCCTGTTCTGGTGAACAGTAATAACCTAATCCACTTAGTCTTTAGTATTGAATCACTCGATTGACAATTTACAAAGATGAACTGAAGAGTTCACTCGTCACAAATTATCCCTGAGTTTTTCTCAAAAATATATGTCCCCCAAAAAAAACCTCAAATGAAGCCCTGGGTCCTTTATTTACAATACCCAGGGGCTGTTACATGATCAGCAAGACTCGGGATCGTGGTTTGGTACACGATCATTGGGAGTGGAGATATATGTCCACCTCCCCATGATTATGAGATCGTGGGTCTTCTCTTTGTTTCTTTGGATTGTGGTTGATGATGCACGATTGAAACCTTCAGGCAAACGCTAAGTCTATGACACTTAGGTGCTAGGCTTGATGACCCTCTGGATGCTAGGCCTGACGATTTCAGCTTGAACAAGCGTGAACTTTACCCAGTGAAGTGTATTTGGGAGTTTAGGCTGACCACCCTATGAATAATAGGGTAGGATGACCACTCCTTGTAGTTCTTGAGCATGTCAGGCCGACCACCCCTAGGGGTTGGGGTCAGACCGACCACCCCTAGGAGGTTTAGGCCTGGTCGAATTCCCTATAGGTCCTGGACCTATCCATTTTTGTTCATCGGTCTTTTTTCAATACTTTGTGATGTCACGTGCCGCTTTCCCATTCGCCATGTCATCTCTTGAATTTTTAGGGATAAAAACTACAAAGGTTATTTCTTCCTCTTGATTTAATTTGTGTTTTTCTTCCACTAAGTCTATTGTTATTGTAATGCCCTGCTTTCTGGCACCGATGAGACACTTGGACCAGGACAATGGTCCCTGTAATGAATGTTATTTTATAATATGAAAATATTAGGAGACCAATTTTTATGTGTTATTGTTTGCCAAAAGTATGAAAATTGCAGTTTGGAAGAAAATTGAAAATTTTGGTCTCAAATCGAATCGAAAACCCTAATCGGGGGAAAAATCTCGAATAATAAATTATTGATGGACAAATTATTATGGAAAAAATATATATTGGGCATAAAATAATAAATAAAATCTGGAGTTTGGTTAAGTTGAGAAAATTCTATGAAAAAATGATTTTTGTGTGCATTTAGTAAAAATGTGTATTTTGGCCTAAGTATGGTATTTTATGTTATGATTGGTTAAATACATGGTGAAATTGGCTAGGCACGAAGAGATGCAAAAACCATAACGGTTTCACTAAAGTCAACATGTGAGAGTTTACTTTTGGTATAAGCATTTATAAATCATCATTTTGGGTCCAAAGTGTTTCTTTGGAGTATATAAGAGTACCCAAAAAGTTTGGGAGCATTTGGGGATGTTTTAAAAAACGTTTTGGAGCGTTAAGTTAGAAGGATCGATTTTGCATAACCTCTAGGAGGTAACGTGTCACTCGTCTTTGAAAATACTATCCAGGCAATGCATCGCTTGCTTCTAGGCAATGCGTCGCCTGCGTGCGAGCGACGCACCACCTGGGTCATCCATACAGGACTGTACAATGACATGTTTTGGGCTCCAAAATTCAAATTCAAATGCTCTAATCTCATTGGTTGAGTCTAATGAGGGTTCCTATACTATATAAATGGCTCAATTGAGTTAATTAGTGAATTGATCACTCACCTCTCTCTCACTCTCTAGCTTTCAAGATTACTCATTTTCTCCAAGATCTTCATCAAGAAAGCTTTACTTGCATGAAGATTCAAGGCTTGTAAATCTCATTCTCATTCCATTATAGTATCTTCAAGCAATCCTAAGAAGGAGGTTAGGAATAGAGATTTTTGGACAACAAGTCTTCATTTGTGTCAAGCCTTGGTTACATTTTGTGGTTTACATAAAATCATATACTTGTGATTTTATGTAACAAGGTTCTTCAACAAACAAAGG